>NW_027361797.1:27500000-28167500 GCF_039654945.1 Dendrobates tinctorius
AGGGACCGCATTCTTTTCTTTGAATGCCTCTTTTTTCTCCTGTAAACTCTATGTTGATGCCTTTGCCCAAAAAGCTCTACTTTTGTCTCATCTGACCAGAGAACATTCTTCCAAAACGTTTTACGCTTTTTCAGGTAAGTTTTGGCAAACTCCTGCCTGGCTTTTTTATGTCTCGGGGTAAGAAGTGGGGTTTTCCTGGATCTCCTACCATACAGTCCCTTTTCATTCAGATGCCGACAGATAGTACGGGTTGACACAGTTGTACCCTCGGACTGCAGGGCAGCTTGAACTTGTTTGGATGTTAGTCGAGGTTCTTTATCCAGCATCTGCACAATCTTGCATTGAAATCTCTTCTCAATTTTTCTTTTCCGTCCACATCTAGGGAGGTTAGCCACAGTGCCATGGGCTTTAAACTTCTTGATGACACTGCGCACGGTAGGCACAGGAACATGCAGGTCTTTGGAGATGGACTTGTAGCCTTGAGATTGCTCATGCTTCCTCACAATTTGGTTTCTCAAGTCCTCAGACAGTTCTTTGGTCTGCTGTCTTTTCTCCATGCTCAATGTGGTACACACAAGGACACAGGACAGAGGTTGAGTTAACTTTAATCCATGTCAACTGGCTGCAAGTGTGATTTAATTATTGCCAACACCTGTTAGGTGCCACAGGTAAGTTACAGGTGCTGTTAATTACACAAATTAGAGAAGCATCACATGATTTTTCGAACAGTGCCAATACTTTTGTCCACCTTCTTTTTTATGTTTGGTGTGGAATTATATCCAATTTGGCTTTAGGACAATTCTTTTTGTGTTTTTTCATTTAAGACAAATTAAATGAAGATAATAATACCAAAGAATTTGTGTTTGCAATCATTTTCAGGAAGAAACTGAGTATTATCTGACAGAATTGCAGGGGTGTCAATACTTTTGGCCACTACTGTATAATAGATATCCCAGGATGATGTGAGTGACCCTACTGTCTCTTCAAGACAGTGATGAAATTGTTACTGTATGTAGCAAGTATCAAAGATGTTATATACCGTATAAGGAATATGTTTGCCACAATTCCTTATTTTACCGAATAACAAAAAATTCAAGACAAATGTCTTTATTTTTTACATTATTGTAATATATTATGTCAGTTCAATTGATATAGGTATAAGAAAAATTGGGTTGCTATACAATATAACAAATTAATAATCACATAAATGTAATCTTATAAAATTCCCTCATTTGCATACAATTTCAGAGGCTTTCTTTCACATTTGTTTCAAAACCATAACTACACTAAAATCATTGAGGCACAAAGATTTTGCTACAATGTATCAGGTATATGTGTTAATTTGTTTATTATTTTGTGAATATATTTTGTTACTGAAATCTCTTACATATTGTGGAGGCAGTCATTATGTAAAGGAGAAAATAAATTGCAAGCACATCTTCTGTGGAGGATTACTCATCTAGAGTTGGATTTTTGTACAGATTAGGGTGCATTGTTTCAATAACTTCTACCCCCAAATAAAAAGCCTCTTAAAGAGAACCTATCACTTGCTCAAAAAATTGAGTTAAATAACTTGTAAAAGTCTCTAAGCTCCCCTGATTCTGCTGCTCTTTTCTGTTTTGCTTTGCTTCACTCCATTGTAAAGATATTCACATTTTTTTTGTGTTTGGAGCGCAGTATGTGAAATTTCTTTTTGCAAACCAACTACCTGTTTCACTCCTCCCTCCCAGGAACTGCCAATGACAGCTCACAGATTATCTAAGAGTCTAGATTTTTAAGATGCTGCAACTGGCAACATCTGGCAGGGAGGGGAGAAAAAAAATGCAAGCCCTCAGAGAAAACAATGAAGAAAGTTCTACTTAGTCTAAAAGCAGAGATTTCATATATTGCAATCCAAAAGCAACAAATGTAAATATCTCTGCAATGGAGTGACACAGCACAAAATGGAAAAAAGTGGAAGAATCAGGTGCGCTCATGGATTTTCATAAGGTATTTAACCCCTAACTTTTTGAGCAAGTGATAACCCTTTAAATACAATTGTATTACTTGAGCCATTCAAATCCTCCTGCCATCCTTTCTATTGATAATAGGTTGTAAGTCTATGGTACTATGTTCCAGGGGTTACCTGTCAAATCTTCAAATGATACTTAAAGTGTCCTCAAATTGTTTATGGATAGGGCATAGTCTACGACTATTACATTTAGGGTGCTTTTATTTAGGAGGTACATAGCTCTAGATCAGTAATCTAGATCAGGCCCTTTTACAATGTTTGTCATGATGACCCATCTCTATCAAGTATAGTAGGAAAGCAGGTTTGGCAAAAAACTAAAATCTGTGCGTTACACCAACCCATTTTGATAATCCTTTACAGTTGGGGTTCTTTTATAACCCTATTGTCCAGTTCTATCAGAATGATTTTACATAACATCTCTCCCACTAGAGATGAGCAAATCTTTTGGGAATATTAACCAATTCATTTTGGCCCTAAATAAAGTGTGATCAAAATTTAAAGTGCTATTAAAAAAGTGTTTATTATGCTTTACGGTCTCTCTAGAACCCAGAAATGGAAGACCTGGTAGGGATAAAGTTATACAAGATTATAGTTTTCTGTCCTAGGTCCTAGCTCCACTCCTTTCCTAGCCTGATGCAACAGCTCTTTGCATAGAGGAGGATCCAAAGGAGCGAGCTCAGAACTAGGTGGGGAGATGTGCCCACAGAACAGGTGAGGCTTGGGTCAGTATAATACTTGATAATTAATTAACCCCTTTCTCAGACCTAGAAATAATCAAGCAAAAGGGCAGCTGTCTGCATGTCTTTTTGCTGGATTCTTGCAAATCAAATCGCAAAATTTGGGGAGTCTGGGAAATTCATAGAAAGCTAGCTTAATTACAAATCATGTTGTTCATCCATATCTACCCCCAATTTTTGAAATGCGAAAACTACAAGTAGCATAAAAATGGTAAAATAATGAAAAAATATATTATACAACTTATTTCTTATGCGAGCTACCAGTAAAACATAATTGTCAAGAGACTGAATTTCAAAAGAGAATTTCAAAACAAGAACCTAATGATAATATACTGTATTTATAACAGATCTCTTTAAAGGGATGCTTTACTTCAGATTTAAGGTTTGTGTGGTCTATCCAATGAAAATTTTCTATTAATTGCTTTAATTTTGTGGTTCTAAAGCAGCATTGTTGTCACTACAAGCAACGCTCAGTTTGAACACATCTAAAAGGTGAGGGACCCTGTGTGGGACAGTATAAGGGACCCTTGAATTGCACCAAGCCATAAATTTCTTTTGGTGACACCATATTCTGAGAATCATAAGTTTTAGCTCATCATACTTTGAACGTGGAAGAGGGCCTCCTTACCTCTTGACCCCCATGTGACCGTCCAGATCACAACAATATCATTTCCTTCCTATATCCAAGAAGTATCATTTCTCCTTGCGGAGAATGACATGCTAAGCATGCCGAGATGAGAAGACTTAAAGCCACAATGCTCCTCTGGGAAATATGCAAATTGGCTCTTCAGAGAGGAAGAGGACTAGAACTCTAGTGCCCATTGGAAGTAGCAAACCAGATCTCATACTTTGCACTGACGAGGGGCAATACCCCGAAACACAGTGTCTGCAAATTGAGATTTTGGTTTGGCTTTTATCCAGTCATGTATCAAGGCTCATTAAAGGGTCGATATTGACTTTTAGGATTGCTACTTCCAATAGGTGGCACTAGAGTTCTAGTCCTCTTCCTCTCTGAAGAGACAATTTGCATATGTCCTTCCTAGACATTCCTGACTTTTGGGTTTCTTAAGTCTGTAAAAATGTAGAGTCTTTTGCTGTCTGGTCAAAAAATGTAAAAATATCATATGAACACATCACTCTTGATGGCCAGAGTGGAGCCCGAGTGGCAGTGAAATAGGGATTTCCAAAGTCATGTCCTTCCGATTCAGGTTCTCCACTAGGCAGTATATACGTTTTGGAGTGCTCTGTTACTTTAAGGCGCTAATACAAGATGCAGAAATTATAATATATGAATTTTAATATAGTTCTTATTTCAGAGTGGGAATAATTCAATATTGATAAAAGAGATACAAGATGACTCTAATAGAAAAAAACAAGATTATCTCTGGTTTTTTACCTTATACGAGAAAATTGTCACTTGATGCGGCACTAAAACAATTAGCGTCTAATCTGCTTGCATTTATAATGATGAAAGAAAGAAAAAAATCCAATCTACTATAATGCAGATGGGCCTACAGATTTAAAATGCAGATTAGAAATCAGCTAAAGAGATTTCTGCATTGTCAGAATACGAAATATCATACAATTGATATGTTCATTACAAGCGTGTACCGTTTACATGAAAGCAATATTTATAGAACCATAGTCTATCCAGGAAAATGACTTTTTTAATTAGTTGATTGAACATTAGCATTTTGCATTTATGGAACCTTTATCTTGATGTGAGAAATAAACATTAATTTGATTTAATTATACGAATAGAACAAAATTACATAGGCAGAATGTGAACTAATATAATTACTAAGAGCTTTGATCTCTGTAGGTTGCTTCAAGGGCAAGAATAAATGTATACAGCTAAAAGGTCCCGCGTATTTTATTAACCGATATGCATACACTAAATTAGAGGGTGTACAGAGATCTGGGTGGAAATAAAAAAATACAGAACACCGGGCGAAGCTTTGGTGCAATAGGGTAATGATGGAAAGCCTTCTGTATTACCTTGTTATTTCCATGGGCTAGTCTCATGGCTAGACCTTGGTGTCACAGCCAATTTTAGCCTTTATAACAAATTATTATTTTTTTTCAGTTTACCTTCTTATTACCATCTGGCTAATCGGTACTCGGACATGTCCGCTCTTCGCCAGTCCTTACACTGGCTGCCAATTCATTATAGGATCCAATTCAGAGTGCTTGTTCTCACCCACAAAGCTCTCCACAGTGCGGCACCCCCCTACATCTCCTCCCTCATTTCTGTCTATCGGCCTAACCGACCGCTGTGCTCTGCAAACGACTTTCGACTAACCTCTGCACTAATCCATGCCTCCCACTCCCGAATCCAAGATTTCTCCCATGCTGTGCCAATCCACTGGAATGCTCTACCTCAAGAAATTAGGACCATCCATAATTTACACAGCTTTAGGCGCTCCCTCAAAACGCATTTGTTCAGAGCGGCCTATCACGTTCACTAATCAAAGTCATTCTATGTGTAAGTGTGCGTGTGTAGCCCATTCACTATCTCCATCCATCCTTCACTCCCTCAAGATGGCTGGACCATCATTGTAAATACATCATTGTAAATACACACCTGTACTTTGTATCTCCCCCACCTCATTGTAGATTGTAAGCTCTCACGAGCAGGGTCGTCTCATTTCATCTTATTTTGCTTTAATTATTGTATTGTTAACGTTGTTACTTATGACTTGTGTTTTGAAACTGTTAAACTGTAAAGCGCTGCGGAATATGTTGGTGCTATATAAATAAAGATTTATTATTATTATTATTATTATTATTATTATTATTATATTATTATTGTTGCCATTACTAGTTTTAAATTTTTCAAAACATCTTTTCAGGATGAGTTGATTTTGTCAGTGGCATAATTTTGGGGTCCAAAGTAAATCCAGCTCCATTGAAGACATCTTGGTAAAGCTTGATAAAAGCCACGTCAAGCAGTGAGGCAATCAAAATGAAAAATGGAGGATCCGGCACAACAGACTGTGAACAAACTTGTATTCATGAAAGTGTTTGATAAAGGATAAAACAAAATCAGCAGTACAGCTTACATCATATGCGACATCGGCGCATTTCAGGTGGCTGTGCATCCTTAATCATAATGAGGGATTCGCGGCCACTTGAAACGGGTCAATGTCGCAAGTGATGTAAGCTGAACTGCTGATTTTGTTTTAGCCAGTACCAAGGTCTTTTGTGAAAAAAAAGCTTGTCCACAGTCCATTGAGCTAGATCCTCCATTTTTTATTTTGATCTTTTTGGGGTGCATATACAGTACTGTAACTTATTAACAGACTTTTATTACCTCTTTTTTAGTAAGAAAGGTAAAGAAAACAGTAATTCTGCCACTGTTTTTTGTGCTTTAAATTGTATGTTATTAACAAGCAGAGTGTTAGCTTTATTCTGTAGGTCAGTAGGATTATTGTGATAACAAATTTCTATAGTTTTATTTCTTATTTAATTATTATTATTGCAATAAATTCACTCTTGGAAAAAAAAATTCTATTTGTGTCGCCATATTCCAAGAGCCATAAATTTCATAGTTTTTCCATCGGCAAAGCCATATGAGAGCTTATTTTTTGCTGTAGTTTTTCACTTGTATCAATTTGTGGTACTTGCAAATTTTGTATCACTTTTTAATATAGTATTTAGATGGCAAAATTACCAAAAAAAGTAATCTAATTTTTTTTAGCATTCAGTTATAATTGACATGTTTGTTTTATTGTGTGGTTCGATATCATCACGAAAAGACCACATTTATTTTTTTATTTTTATCCAACTTTAGAAGAGAAAATGGGTAGCACTCACCAATCTTTAAAAGTTCCACTCTTTATTGGTAATGGTTAAAATATCTTTGCCGGGAGAGTAAGGAAAGGAGTATGCGGGTGATGACATCACCCACACACTCCATTCCTTACTCTCCCGGCAAAGATGTTTGAAGGGTTTCTAAGGGATACCATTATGGAATATCTCAATGTTAATAAATGGTTAACTCCATATCAACATGGATTTATGAAGGATCGCTCCTGTCAAACTAACCTGATCAGCTTCTATGAGGATGTAAACTCTCAAATGGACAAAGGAGAATCATTGGATGTCATTTATCTCGACTTCTCTAAAGCATTTGACACTGTCCCACATAAAAGATTGGTAAGTAAGATGAGAAAGCTTGGGTTAGGGGAAAATGTGTGTAGATGGGTAGGTAGCTGGCTTAGTGATAGAAAACAAAGAGTGGTTATTAATGGTGCATACTCAGACTGGGCCAGGGTTACTAGTGGGGTACCATAGGGTTCTGTATTGGGCCCCCTACTATTTAATATATTTATTGATGATCTAGTGGATGGCTTACACAGTAAAATATCAGTATTTGCAGATGATACAAAACTATGTAAGGTAGTTAACACAAAGGAGGACAGTTTGCAACTAGAGACAGATTTGAGTAAATTGGAGAATTGGGCTGAAAAATGGCAAATGAGGTTTAACACAGATAAGAGTAAGGTTATGCACATGGGAAGGAGAAACAGATGCTACAATTACTTACTAAATGGGAAACTGCTGGGGAAATCAGACATGGAAAAAGACTTAGGCATCTTAGTCAATAAGAAGCTAAATTGGAGTGCTCAGTGTCAGGCAGCTGCCACCAAAGCAAATAGGGTCATGGGATGCATTAGAAGAGGTCTGGGGACATGAGATGAAAACAAAATTCTCCCTCTGTACAAATCACTCGTCCGTCAGACCACACTTGGAGTATTGTGTGCAATTTTGGACGCTGGGGCTCAAGAAAGACATTACTGAACTTGAAAGGGTTCAAAGGCGGGCTACTAAAATGATAAATGGAGTTGGTTCACTACAATACCCAGAAAGGTTATCAAAATTAGGTCTATTTACTCTAGAAAAGAGAAGACTTAGGGGAGACTTAATATATATGTACAAGTATATCAGAGGGCAATACAGAGATCTCTCCAAGGAACTGTTTGTACCAAGGACTGTGACAAGAACAAGGGGGCATTCTCTTCGTTTGGAGGAAAGACAATTTCTGCACCAGCATAGAAGAGGGTACTTCACGGTAAGAGCAGTGAGGGTCTGGAATTCTCTTCCTGAGGAAGTGGTGATGGCCAACTCACTGAATGAATTTAAGAAAGGAATGGATGCTTTTCTTGTGAGTAACAGTATAGAAGGTTATGAATAACATAATATTATAGGTAGATGGTTGATCCAGCTTAGGGGAAGGATTTTTTTTCCCTATGGAGAAAATTGGCTTCTACTCTGTGGGTTTTTTGCCTTACCCAGGATCAACAATGCAGAACAGCTGCACTAAAAATAGGCTGAACTAGATGGACATAAGGTCTTCCTTCAGCCTTCAAAACTATGTTACTATGAGAAGTTGTTTTTGGGGACAAACGAGTTTCTACTGGTACCATTTTTTATTACATGCAAAGTTTTGATCACTAATTCTTGTTTTTCAATATTAGGCTTGGCCAAAACAATATCTTTTATACAGTTTACTTTGCAGGATAATTGACAAGTTAAATTTATTCTGCAGTTCCATGCAATTATTGTGGTGCCTAGTTTATATTGTTTTGTTTTTAATTGGAACATATCTAGTTGTCACTAAAGTCCCTTACCTATTCCTCTGTAAAGAGGCTATTTGCATAATTCAACTCCCAGGATAGCATTAGGATAGCATTGCCAGACCTATAATTTTCACTATGTCAACTTGGCACTCTCCATAAGGTGAAATTAAACCCTTTATACCCTCAGTCAAATGTTTCTCACATCTCACATAGTCAACTAGTTCTCTTGCTCAAACTGATGAGGGGCAATAAAACAAGAAAACAGTGCCTGCAAATGGAGATTTGGGTTTGGAGTATATCTCCTTAAAGGGTTGATATTCATTATTAGGATTGTTACTTCCAACAGATGGCACGAGAATCTGAACCTCTGCTGTTTTCCACTGTGAAGAGGTTATTTGTATATAGAATCTCTCAGGTAAACATTGCGTGGCCTATTAGTCTCCTTACACCAGTGAGAAACTTTATCCCTTGAAGGAGATAGTGAATTTAGAAAAAAAACAAGGATGGAAAGTTCCATTTTGGTTAAAGTTTAAGTCTAATTGCTGTCATTCTAAAGGCCACCACATACAATATATTATATGCTGGCTGGTTTTGTTTATTATTTTAACAAAAACAGCCAACCGTCTAATGTATGTGGGTCTACTGACAGATGATATCAGAAGAAAGAAGGATCAAAAATTACAAATTTGGAAAATGTGTTAAAAAGAGAATAAAGGTGCTGAGTAGCAAGGTGACTCATATGTGGCAACTCCACATGCTATATATCAAATTGAACACATATAAATGTACTTTGCTTGGCGTTCTATGTAATAAATGTGAAGAATTAAAAAAAACTATGCTTGAAACATTTTGAAAATAGAGACATTTTCCGTGTTTCGCTAATTCCTAAATGTGTTTTTTTACTGTACGTTCTGAGATGTTTTGTTTTATAGGAGTTGGAAACATGACATCACAACACAAGAGTCTGGGGCTGCACTTCTTTTCTTGCAGCACATATCACCCCTCCTGTAGCAAGACACCATCAGGGTGTAACTCTGCAATTACTTACTGCAGTTTTTTGCATCACTGATCTCTGAAGACATCATGGATCCATTGTCATGTCGATAGAATCCATTGGAGATATGAGTGCAGCACTCCTTTTTCAGGAGGAGTGATAGATGCTGCAGGGAAGTGAGTGCAGCCCCAGCTTCCTGTAATGTCCTGTTTGATACTTCTCTCAAATGAGACATCACAGTAAGTGCAGTAAAAAACTCATTTAAAGGGAATCTGTCACCCCATTTTTCGAGTATCAGCTGCAGGCACCGCCATCAGGGGCTTATCTACAGCATTCTGTAATGCTGTAGATAAGCCCCCCGCCCCCGATGTAACCTGAAAGAGAAGAAAAACGAGTTATATTATATTCACCCGGGAGCAGTCCGGCGCATGCACACTGCAGTAATCTCCTCTGCCATCAACAGGGAAGAGCAGTGCGCCTGCGCAGAAGCTACGATGGGAAGCAAAGAACAGGACATCACCGTTAGAAGATGGGAGGCGCCAGACCAGACCGCGACACTCATTGGACCAAAACCTGGAGGTAAGCCCCTGATGGCGGTGCCGGCAGCTGATACTCGAAAAATGGGGTGACAGATTCCCCTTAAGGGTTAGCTAGATAGGTAGAAGTGTAGCATGTTGTATATTAAAACTAATTACAAAAGTTGTTATGATGTAAAGATAGATATTAGAAAGGACATTTTAGGAACTGTACCACCCCTTTAGGTAGCAGTTATAATTCATGGAGTTTAATGCACAATATACAAAGTTTTTGTAAAGATATGTTGATTTTTGAAAATTCAGTGTTTCAAGATGGTGAAGTTTGAAATTCTGGATTCTATAGAAAAAAATAACCTTTTTACCTCTGTGCCCTTATTTTACCCCCCTAATATGGATTCAGTATAGGCAATCCATCCTGTGAGGAAGAGCAGTAATTATGTGAAGACTTACATAATGTACAGTAGGAGACCAGGAAGATCTGCTGACTTCATCTAAAAGTAGTGTATAAGTTGGACTAAAGATATGGGAAATATTATATGCTGATTAGGCGCTTGGCTTAATGGGAGATGTACTTTCTTAAAAAAAAATTGTCCTCCATTAAAAATGTTGATTTGTCACAAGCCTCATATATATATGTCAATTTCTTATCATGTATAAATGTATTGGATATTAGCTCCTAATTTGCTGAAAATATCATCAGCTGAAAGGATATCATTTGTAGGATTTCATTTTTATATTTTACTGCACATACAGTACATTGACATAAACAAGCATGACATAATGTTTTTTTAAAATTCATGTTTTCAAAAAGAATAAGTTAGAAACAACTCCATGGCTCCATAGTAGTGTGACGTTATATCAGATGATCTGAAAATAATATCAGGTTGGGTATAACATATTAGGTTGGTCGGATATGACTTTAGAAACTAAAGGAAATGTATCACCTATATTTGTTTGTCACAATTAAAAAGCAGAAAGTAGAACATTAATTACGGTAAAGTAACACGGGCGCTACCTATCCAAAAAACTCAGATGCAGCTGGTGAAGAGACAGGACTGTGTCGGCTCCTGTTATAAAGTCTGAGCGAACCGTATATTTGTGTGATTCACCGCGCTATGCTGAGCAGAAGTATACAAAAAAAAAAAAGGGGAAATAAATACTTAACAGCAGTTATACGTACTTACTTAAAAATGAAGTTGATGTAGAATATTCTGTGTAAGTTGAGATGTCTACGTGGTAAGTAGTTTGCAGGTTATCTGATGGTAGAGATCTCGTTTTTGATAGCTGCTGATGCTATTGGAACAATGATATATTAAGGTACCAATAAAACATACAAAAGGTCACACCACTCCTTGCATGTCCACCATACTCACTGGTTGTATCTTAACATTTATATTCTCTTCGGGGTGTTCCCTTTATGGTGGATCAATTGATACAATACTAAATATGAAGGGAATTTCAATTACTAACAGTGACCACAACCTTGATATTCAGTCCCAGTTCCTGGGGTACATATGCACTTACTTGTGCTAGATTTGTTATGCTACCCAGGTGTAAATCCTGATAGACTCTCTATAATGGTCTTTGTTGGCTTTATTTAGAGCCAGTGCAGGGACGATATCCACTGTTGAAAAAAATGACAAAGTGCTGGGTAAGGAGGGATCCACTAAACCCACAAATAGTGCTAGCGTTCCAGTAGCCAGTTAGTCCTGGTAGGACTTCTAGGCACTTACTTCTGGTGATTGCTCTGGCGCAATCTGGCTGAGGCAGCGGGTCTGGCTGAGGCAGCAGCTGCTTATGGAGCGATAAGCTATGCAGCGTGTAGTAGGGGAGCGGGTAGACGCCTGCACCTCGTGTACTCCGGCCGGAAGTATTGACGAGGACGCGGCGAGAGTGGGGGCGGAGCTACTGTGACGTCACAGGCAGGGAGGAGGACAGGTGCACGAGAGGCACAAACCAACCAACATGTTTCGAGGGGGGCTTCGCTCTTCGTCAGGAAGTCCCCCTCGAAACATGTTGGTTGGTTTGTGCCTCTCGTGCACCTGTCCTCCTCCCTGCCTGTGACGTCACAGTAGCTCCCCCCCCCACTCTCGCCGCATCCTCGTCAATACTTCCGGCCGGAGTACACGAGGTGCTGGCATCTACCCACTCCCCTACTAGACGCTGCATAGCTTATCGCTCCATCAGCAGCTGCTGCCTCAGTCAGACCCGCTGCCTCAGCCAGATTGTGCCAGAGCAATCACCAGAAGTAAGTGCATAGAAGTCCTACCAGGACTAACTGATTATTGGAACGTTAGCATAATTAGGGTGTCTAGTGGATCCCTCCTTACACTGCATCGCTTATCACTCTATCAGCAGCAGCTGCCTCAGCCAGACTGCGACAGAGCAATCACCAGAAGTAAGTGCATAGAAGTCCTACCAGGACTAACTGATTATTGGAACGTTAGCATAATTAGGGTGTCTAGTGGATCCCTCCTTACACTGCATCGCTTATCACTCTATCAGCAGCTGCCTCAGCCAGACTGCGACAGAGCAATTACCAGAAGTAAGTGCATAGAAGTCCTACCAGGACTAACTGGCTACTGGAACGCTAGCACTATTTGTGGGTTTAGTGGATCCCTCCTTACCCAGCACTTTGTCATTTTTTTCAACAGTGGATATCGTCCCTGCACTGGCTCTAAATACAGCCAACAAAGACCATTATAGAGAGTCTATCAGGATTTACACCTGGGTAGCATAACAAATCTAGCACAAGTAAGTGCATATGTACCCCAGGAACTGGGACTGAATATCAAGGTTGTGGTCACTGTTAGTAGTTGAAATTCTCTTCATATTTAGTATTGTATCAATTGATCCACCATAAAGGGAACACCCCAAAGAGAATATAAATGTTAAGATACAACCAGTGAGTATGGTGGACATGCAAGGAGTGGTGTGACCTTTTGTATGTTTTATTGGTACCTTAATATATCATTGTTCCAATAGCATCAGCAGCTATCAAAAACGAGATCTCTACCATCAGATAACCTGCAAACTACTTACCACGTAGACATCTCAACTTACACAGAATTTTCTACATCAACTTCATTTTTAAGTAAGTACGTATAACTGCTGTTAAGTATTTATTTCCCCTTTTTTTTTTTTTGTATACATCTGCTCGGCATAGCGCGGTGAATCACACAAATATACGGTTCGCTCAGAAAGTAGAACATCATTTTTTTAAATCACTTTTAATTTTATGACTGTAGAGTTTTACCTTGCACTATAGTTGGTGCCGCCGGCCAAATGTGCTCAGTTATGGAGCTGCTCCGTCTACTGATAGTGGCCGCGCTCAGGTACTGCACATCCGTTCTCTATCCAAATCAATAAAGGGCGTATGTGCTGTACCCAGCCATGGCCACCATCAGTAGACGGAGCTGCTTCGTAACTGAACGCTTTCGGCCACCGCCAGCACTGAGAACTGCTGATGGGCAGGGTGCAGAATGTCGTATTCCCATCGATCAGACGTTAATGATAGGTCATCACTGATAAAGTAGTGTCACACCCCCATCGATCTGACCTTATTGATAGGTCATTACTGTTTCAGTAGTGAACAACCACTTTAAACATAGTGGTCAAAATGATTTGTTTAATTTTTTTAAACATAAATATTAATATTTAAATGAAATACGAACATCAACAAAAATATTTAGACATATATTTAACCTAAAACATAGGGTATTTTTTTCTTGATGACACATTCCCTAAGTAAATTTGAGCTCTATCATTAGCGAACAATTTGTAAAATTATAAAGTACAGATATGAATGCATAGTTTTACATTTTCTAATAAGTAAGGGGTACTTCACACTAAGCGAGATCGCTGATGAGTCACCAATTTTGTGACGCATCAGGGATATTGCTGTGAGTGACACGTATCAGCGACCGCCCCCCCCCCAGCCGGGTATCGCTGATCGTGCTCTAATGTCCTGGGCCATTTTTTAATCGTTGGTCTCCTGCTGGCCAGCACGCATCACTGCATGTGGCAGCGGGAGACCAACGATCAGCCAGCTCCCAGCGCTGTAAGCAGACGCTGGGAGCTGGTATCCAAGGTAAACAGTGGGTAACTAAGTGCGTGCATCGCTTAGTTACCCGCTGTGTACCCTTGATACCAGCGTGCTCACGCTGGGAGCTGGTATTCAAGGTAAACAGTGGGTAACTAAGCGACACGCACTTAGTTACCCGCTGTTTACCTTGGATACCAGCTCCCAGCGCGAGCACGCTGGTATCCAGGGTACACAGCGGGTAACTAAGCGACGCCTGTGCTTAGTTACCCGCGTCGTCGCTGGTCCTGAACGCTGGTGAGATCTGCCTGGTTGACAGCTCACCAGCAATCATGTAGCGACACACCAGTGATCCTGACCAGGTCATATCATTGTCGGGATCGCTGGTGAGTCGCTTAGTGTAACGGGACCCTAACATGGTTTTGTTTCTATAGACTACGGTACTTTACATTTTCATCCAAACACATGGCATCAATATAATATAAGGAGTTACTCTCTGGACACACTTCTATTTAATTCTGTTTTTTTTTTAAATTACTAAAGTTTATGATAAATGTTTTAAACCATATTGGCCCCAAATATGTCCAGTTTGCAACCTAATTTAATCATATAGACCTGTGATTAATGCCAAGACCTTTATGACGAGGTTACCAGCTTTTTGTTTGCTTTTAGGCACTTTTTTTTTACTAAATGATTCAATGTTCCCTTCCCCAGGACAATATTGTCATTTCCTTTCAGAAATCAATTTGCATAAAGCAACTAACACTCAGATAAGAACAAATAAAATCATTAGTAATGATAATTGACTTATGCAAATTAGCATTGTCAACAATGAACAATGGAAAATTGTTCATCACTGATGAAATAAAGTTACAACTTTGATTGATGTCTCATAGGTATAGAAAAAAAGTAAATCTGCCAATTTATTCCAGAAATCATTGAATGGAAATAAATAATATTGATTTGAAAACAGTGAATTCAAGCATGCTTCATAGAAAGGAGCCGGAAGTATTGAAATGTTTTATGTTTTGTATAACTCTGCATATGTCTTTATGAAATTATGTTTTTATACACCTCTGCATAAGTTTTTTTTAACATGCCTTAGTTAATTTTGTCAACAAATCTGTCATGGAGAAATGAAGTGCATGGCCAAATTTTTAGGGGTTGTCCAGTGCTCTTACAACCCAGTCTCAATCAGCATGTTTGCACCCCAATAAAATAACAACGCTTAAACTCAGCTCCAGCGCGGGGGTCATTCCAGTGATGTCGGCACTCACTCTCCCAGGGCTCACATCACATTGTTATGTTATGCAATCCCTGCAGCCAATCCATGCGGGCTTCACTCTCCCCACCTTAGGAAGAAATAGACATCCAGAGGAAATGATCGACCAGCCACAGCTTTGACTTCCTCTTGAATGGTCTGAAGGCTGGGAGAGTCAAGCCATTGCTGACTAGCTGCAGGGATTACATGACATAACAATGTTATACAATCCTTGGGAGAGCCAGTGACAACAATGCTGGAAAGACGATGGCTTAGATTTAAAAATAAGTGTTGCTATTTTACTGGGGGCAACATGCCAATTGAGAAGGGGTTGTTCGAGTATTGGAAAACACCTTTAATGTTTACATAGTTTAAAGAAGCACTCCCATCAACATCTTTATCCTCTTAATATAATGCAATCATCATATGATTATAGAGCACTGTGTACTTACAATTGCTCATTTTGCCTTTCTACCCAGCTTATTTCTTTTCCTGTCTCTTCTCTATGTAGAAATAGGAAGTATCTTGACCACACATTTATCATTCCCATCTTCAACTCCTGACCCGGCTATTCTGTCCCTACCCACCATTGCCATAGACTTTTACAGTGACTAGTGACTTGTGCAGAGAAATTTGACCTCCTGTTTTAACCTAGAGCTTAGAAGGATTCAGTTATTCAGTTTTAATCCCATGATGTCACAGACCGAATGGAAAACAGAAAAATTAACTGGGTAGAATGGAAAGATGAGCAATTGTAAGTGCACAGTGCTGTATAATGTGATGATAGTAAAATATTAGGAGGATAAAAACTTTGATGGGAGAAGGAGGAATTCTTTAAGGCACTTTTATGCCCAACTACACAAATGTTTAGAAATGTAAAAACAGTACAAGTTCATCTACTGGGGTTAAGCACTTGTAATAATTGGTAGCACAACACAAATAATAAAAGCTACATTTTCAGTGTTTTGGCAAATGAAGGGGATGTAATTTATGTCTGCGATTTACATTTTTGATTTCTTATTATATAGTTGAAGGGATATCTGTACACTGAATATATCAGATGTGGCAGCCCCATGCATTTTGAAGCAAAACATTCACATGATGACCCAAATAGGTAAACTATATTTCTTATTATTTTTATTTTTTTTTAAACTTTTTTTCTTAATCTTTTTTTTGTTGATCCGAAAGTGAAGAAAAAACACTAAAAGAAAACAAATATAAAAGGCAAACATATTTGTAACAAAAACCTAAACGCTTAATATATTTACCATAGATGCACAACATAACTAAAGAAGAGCCCAATTTTTGATCAAGGTTACAAACAAAAGACTAGTACTCAAAAAATAAATGTAAGTTATTAAGCAAAAAAAAAATAAAAAAAAGGGATCAAACAAGACTTTTTCATTGAACGATAGAAATACATTAAAGGCACCGCCCACTTTAAATTTTCCAGTCATAAGCAAGTGAAAATAGGCAAACATAGACTGATAAAGAAGTTATAACAGACAGTGCAGAATACTTTCCCCAACCGCTTACATGTGGAACGCAAGGAAAGGAAGAACATATTGATTTTTTTTCATCTTCCGAAATCTCTTCTCAAGTAGATAAACTCCTATAGTCTTGTCTTTTTACTGAAAGTTTCTCTCACCTTATTATGTAAAATTGTCCATTTTTTAACTGTGCACTTTCCATCGATAAGAAAGGCTCCGTTCTCTTTTTTATGTAACAGTCTTATTGAGGTTCTTGACCATTTGTTTTTGTTTTTTGCTTCTTATAGATGGAAAGGCCTTGGTTCAGATGGATTTTCACAGATGTGCAAAGAGATGATACTGAAAATAATCACTCATAATATTTTTACCTTCATTTTATTAATTTATTATTATTTTTTTATAAAAATATTGGCCCCCTCTAACTTCCGCTTCAGCACGTCCTCTTCGGCAGTTAAGAACAACCATGGTAATTTTTGCAGAGATGAAGGCTCTGTTGTGCTACTCCATATCATAAAATTGAAATCACTAGTTTTTTGTTTTTTTTTCGTTTGTTTTCCTTTTGTTAAAAAAAAGCATAGGTAAAAGTTTTTTTCTTAACCTTCACTGTGAAGTAGAAAATGGAGTCCCTAATTGCTTTCCTCTACTGTATTGCTGGTCGTGAAAAACCCAATCTGCTCTTCAAGATCTTCAGCATACATAGACACCCACCTCTACACCCTCAATGGTGTTTGATTCCAGTAGGGTTAACTTTTTATAGGTTTCAGACAGTTACTTCTGTTTTGCTGTTTGTTACAAAGTATGGCTGTGGAGGAACATAGTGCTGATTTTGTGATGGTATCTGTTCATTTACTGACTCCACTGGGCAATGCTTCTTTGTTGCATAGGCCTGCCTCCGCAGGGAATGCTCAGAGTGGTCCCAGGTTTTGTAGTCAGGATTGTATGATGAGGCCAATGGATGATTATGTATTTTGGTGACTTTGGATTTCTGTCCATTTAATTTAAGTGTGCCACCAAGTGTGCCACCTAATGTACCACCACTAAGGGTGCCACCCAGTGTACCACCACTAAGGGTTCCACCCATTGATCCACTTAGAGTGCCACCCATTGAGCCACCAAGAGTGCCTCCCATCGAGCCGCCAAGAGTGCCTCCAACTGAGCCACCAAGAGTGCCACCAACAGTACCACTCATTGTGCCACCATGAGTGCCACCTTCAGGACTGTAGGATCTTTCTTGTTCCACACGGACCGGATGTAAAGGAAGGCTTCCCTTTGCTGCAAGTTCTGCAAGGTGTCTCCTTTTTGAATAGAAGTCTTCATTTCCTTTTTCCGCTGTATAGAAAACAAAAACATATGAGTAGTATTTAATGAAAATAACATGAAACAAACACCAAAAAAATACATCATTCCTTAATACAGATTTATATCTATAATATAACGCTAGGAGTGTCACTCTGTCCGAAGCCTTTATAGACTGCGCAAGCGCAACGCGATCTCCGGCACAACAACTTACCGATCCGGTATTGCCGCCGGGTCTCGCCATGATGTCAGGAGAGGGCGGGTTGTGGTGCTGGAATCAGCGCCTGTGCAGTTCGTGCTTTCCAGCACCATTTTGTTGAAGACACACTGCAGTGTGTCTTCAAGAAAATAGTGCTGGAAAGCGCAGACTGCGGAGGCACCGATTTCAACAGCACAATCCCGCCCTCTCCTGACATCACAACTTTTCTGCCCACCAACAAAATTGCGCCTGACAGCGCGGTCTGTGCAGGCACTGTTTCTGGCGCCACAGTGTCCCCTTGTCCCCATGCCCCCTCTGCTCACATCACTGATTTATTTAAATATGTAACTGACACCCACATTTTGCCCCCATTTTAAAGGATGGGAGCAGCACATTACAGAATAGGGGCGCACGATGGGAGCAGCACATGACAGAATGAGGGCGCAGGATAGGAGAAGCACATGACAGAATGGGGGCGCAGGATGGGAGGAGCACATGACAGAATGGAGGCGCAGGATGGGAGCAGCACATGACAGAATGGGGGTGCAGGATGAGAGCAGCACATTACAGAATGGGGGCACAGGATGGGAGCAGCACATTACAGAATTGGGGTGCAGAGTAGGTGCAGCACATGACAGGATGGGGACGCAGGATGGGAGCAGCACATGACAGAATTGGGGTGAAGAATAGGTGCAGAACATTACAGAATGGGGGTTCAGAAAGGGAGCAGCACATTACAGAATGGAGGTGCAGGATAAGAGCACCACATGACAGAATGGGGGAGCAGGATGGGAGCAGCTAATTTCAGAATGGGGGCACAGGATTGGAGCAGCACATGAGAGAATGAGGGCACAGGATTGGAGCAGCACATGACAGAATGGGGGTGCAGGATGGAAGTAGCACATGACAGAATGGGGGCACAGGAAGGGTGCAGCACATGACAGAATGGGGGTGCAGGATGAGAGCAGCACATGACAGGATGGGAGCACAGGATGAGAGCAGCACATGACAGGAAGTCAGCACCACATGACAGGATGGTGACGCAGGATGAGAGCAGCACATGACAGAATTGGGGTGCAGAATAGGTGCAGCACATTACAGAAAGGGGCGCAGGATGAGTGCAGCACATGACAGAATGGGGCGCAGGATGGGGGCAGCACATGACAGAATGGGGGCACAGGATGGAAGCAGCACGTGACAGGATGGGTGCACAGGATGGGAGCAGCACATGACAGAATGGGAGCAGCATATGACAGGATGGGAGTGCAGGATAGGAGCAGCACGTGACAGGATGGGGATGCAGAATAGGTGCAGCACATTACAGGATGGGGCTCAGGATGGGAGCAGCACATTACAGAATGGGGGCGCAGGATGAGAGCAGCACATTACAGAATGGGGGCACAGGATGGGAGCAGCACATTACAGAATTGGGGTGCAGAGTAGGTGCAGCACATTACAGAATGGGGGCTCAGGATGGGAGCAGCACATGACAGAATGGGGGTGCAGGATGGCAGCAGCACATGACAGGATGGGAGCGCAGGATGGGAGCAGCACGTGACAGAATGGGGGTGCAGGATGGGAGCAGCACATGACAGGATGTCAGCACCACATGACAGAATGACAAGATGGAGGTGCACAAAACAGGATGAGGGCACAGGATGCGGGCTGCGCATGACAGGAAGGGGGTGCAGGATGGGAGCAGCATATGACAGGATGGGGGCGCAAGATGGCAGCAGCAAATGACAAGATTAGGGCACTGGATGGAAGCAGCACATACCAGGATGGAGACCATATACCAATATAAATGCTCGCCACCCTGGCGTAGAATGGGTTCAATAGCTAGTTATTTATATGTACATTTGCCCTAGCACTTGTTTTTTCTTTAATGGTTGCCCATGGATGGACCCAATCTCACTGCATGTGTCTTGGATGCTGCGGTGATTGTATGGTTTCTCCTAAAATTCAGGACTTTGAGGGACATCTGTCTATGCTCTGTAGAAAAATATCTATTTAGTATTCTTCTTTACAGGCATATTGTACATGCATACATCTCTATGTATCAGTACATCTCTATATACCTGTATATTAGGCGTGGAATAAAAGTCAAGGTTTTGTTTTCTTTTAAATTTTCTAAAAACTAATGAAAATAATTACATTTCTTCATACACTTTTTTTGAAAATAAACATTACAAATCAGTAAATATCATTCAGTATTCTTGGAATTTGGAACAACACATATTATACAGTGAACAGATTACCTATATTGATCAGTAAATGGCATTAAAATTGGTGTAATTGTTTTTTTTTCCATTAAACCATTAAAATGTTTCCATAAATGCAATGCATCAGAAAAGGTGAGGAAAAAGTTAAGTATTATGTTCTTTCATTTTTTAACACCATCTCAGTCCTAAAAGTATCAAGGAAAATGGCGGCCAGCATTTGGGTGAATTAAATGGCAAATTCAGGTTCTAGAAAATTGATCTTTAAAAAAATTGAAGCTAATTCGATTAATTTTGGATAGATTCACTCATCTGTTCTGAACAGGTTTTTTACCTGGATTTATAACTAGCCTGAAGACAGATATTTATTCTTTAGATGCATGACACGTGAGATACTGATGGTGGCTATTGTGTTTTTGTGTATTTCAGATTTGTCTTTAAGAAATCCTATAATTTGTAAGAATAACTCTCTTAGGCGTCTAAATGTGGTCTATGAATAAAAATTATCCAGCTACTTGACCTTTTTCGAAAAGAAATGCTGCATTGCTGGTTAATGGCTCAGTGTTACACATGAAACTTGTCACAAAAATACAGTGGCCAGTTGTAAGTGATAATGTTCCTAATGATTTGTCCAGGGGTAGTAGATGATTGCTGCAAGTCCGTTTGAATCTGGTTGTCTAAAGTGTGGGGCAAAATGACACTAATGCAACTCTCGACTGTGACACATTGCCGATGGAAAGTTGAGAACGCTTTTCCAATTCCCGAAATTAGGAGTGACACCTCATGGTAATGAAACATATTACTTACACCCTTTCAACACCTAATTTATATCTGTCTGACTGATCTGGAGATTGTCTCAAGACTAGAAACTAAGCCTGAAAACAATGTGCTGTAGATTTCCACTATTTGTGAATTATTCTAAAAGTATTGACATGACGGGCAACATAGTACTGTAGGCAAAGTTCACATTAGCTTGCCTGTATTCGTTTTTTTTCTTTTCCATACTAAGAGTATAAAATGGAATTCATTCAGGGGATTAAGCCATTAAATAACATCATTAACACCAATAACATCTGAATGACCCAGTTCATTATATCAGCTTGAGTTGGGTTTCCATCATGGTGCCATTTTTCCAGTAAATCAATAGCTACTATGAAGTAAACTTGAATAATACCATCATAGTCAGTAGGGTCCTTTAGTAACCATTGGTGCCCATCGTGCTATATTATTTTTTTGTTTACACTATTGACAACATAGTATCATAGAATTATAGAATGTTAGTTGGAAGGGACCTCCAGGGTCATCATGTTCAACCCCAGGCTGAAAGCAGGATTCACTAAACCATCTCAGACAGATGTCTGTCCAGCCTCTGTATGAAGACTTCCATTGAAGGAGAACTCACCACCTCCAGTGGCAGCCTGTTCCACTCATTGATCACCCTCACTGTCAAAAAGTTTTTCTAATATCTAATCTGTATCTTCTCCCTTTCAGTTTTATTCCATTGCTTCTCGTGTTTCCATGTGCAAATGAGAATAATGATGATCCCTCTACGCTGTGACAGAACTACAGATATTTGTAGACAGCTATTAAGTCTCCACTTAGCCTTCTTTTTTTGCAAGTTAAACATTCCCAGATTCTTTAACCGTTTCTCATACGACATACTTTGCAGTCTGCTCACTTTTTTACATTTTAATAGTTACTAATAATAATTTTATAGTCTGTTCCATTGCAGTTGCTGGATGTCTTCCTGCCTTCTACCTGATCATTTTCTTCCGGGAGCCAGCCTATGGTTTCTGTCCGTGCCCCACGCCCTTATTAGATCGAAGGAAGCAAGTTTATCAATTCTAATTCTTAGAAAAACAGTCTTAAGCCCCCATCACACACAGCGATCTCGCATAGCGAGATCGCTGGTGAGTCACAAGTTTTGTGACGCAACAGCGATCTCACCAGCGAGATCGCTGTGTGTGACAGGTGTCAGCGACCTATATAAAGAAGATCCTGGCAGTCAACTTGAATTTCAAATAGTAAATGATTTTTCATTTCATCCCAGATAATACGTTAAACGTTTCGATCCTAAACATGGATCTTCATCAGTAACTAGAAAAATATGCAATGACACAGTATGTGTGAAATCATAACAAAAATCAGGATATGAAAAAATAGTAAATATTATACAAACCCATTTTCCATGGGTTTAGTGTATAGATCCGTGGATAAGTAGCCATCAGAGTCAATAGGGTGTCCCTTAATTTCCATCTATCACCATATATTCTACAGTATTTTCTCTTATTCATCACAGGTCTTAATCCTTTAGATATCTTTTGTCGATTTCGCTCTGGTTCTATTTCTCTCTGGAGTACGGTACAGTCATATGTTAAAGTTTGGGCACACATATTAATGTTAACCTTTTTTCTTTATAACAATTTTGTTTTTTGCAACAGCTATTTCAGTTTCATATATCTTATAACTGATGGACTCAGTTATATTTCTGGATTCAAATGAGGTTTATTGACTGTATGTTAATCCTCTCATACTTCTATTACCACACATAGATTGTGCCTGATATTCCTTTCTTCTCTGATTTATTTCACATATATTATCTTTCAGCAATGAATTTTTTTGTTTTTGTATATACTTCTGTTTGTATAATATTTACTATTTTTTCATATCCTGATTTTTGTTATGATTTCACACGTACTGTGTCATTGTATATTTTTCTAGTTACTGATGAAGATCCATGTTTAGGATCGAAACGTTTAACGTATTATCTGGGATGAAATAAAAAAATCATTTTCTATTTGAAATTCAAGTTGAGTGCCAGGTTCTTCTTTATATTGTTATGGTTTGGGAACCTTAGAAACCTGATGTTTACCTTGGTTACCAGCTCCCTGCACCAGCGCGTTGGTTTCTAACATACACAGCGGGTAACTAAGCGACGTGTGTCGCTTGTTAGCCGCGTGTCGCTGGTGCTGATCGCTGGAGAAGCTGCCTGTTTGGCAGCTCACCAATAATCATGTAGCGACACACCAGCGATACTGACAAGGTCATATCGTTGTCGGGATCGCTGGTGCGTCGCTATGTGTGACGGGGCCCTTAGACTAAACTGGCACAGATTAGTGACAATATTTGCAGGGGCGGTGCTGGTCTCTGCACGCTAGATATTCTGACACCTCTCTGCTGCTGATTTATTAGCCAACAACCAATCAGACACTATGCACAGGGCACAGAACTCAGGAAACAGGGGACAGCAGGCAGGAGACAGGTAGCAATGCACAGGGGACAGCGCACAGGAGACAGGTGGCAATGCACAGGAGACATGGGACAGCGCACAGGAGACAGGTGGCAATGCACAGGGGCCAGCACACAGGAGACAGGTGGCAATGCACAGGGTACAGCACACAGGAGACAGGTGGCAATGCACAGGGTACAGCACACAGGAGACAGGTGGCAATGCACAGGGGCCAGCACACAGGAGACAGGTGGCAATGCACAGGGGACAGCGCACAGGAGACAGGTGGCAATGCACAGGAGACATGGGACAGCGTACAGGAGACAGGTGGCAATGCACAGGAGACAGGGGACAGCACACAGGAGACAGGTGGCAATGCACAGGAGACATGGGTCAGCGTACAGGAGACAGGTGGCAATGCACAGGAGACAGGGGACAGCACACAGGAGACAGGTGGCAATGCACAGGAGACAGGGGACAGCGTACAGGAGACAGGTGACAGCACACAGGAGACAGGTGGCAATGCACAGGGGACAGGGGACAGCACACAGGAGACAGGTGGCAATGCACAGGAGACATGGGTCAGCGTACAGGAGACAGGTGGCAATGCACAGGAGACAGGGGACAGCACACAGGAGACAGGTGGCAATGCACAGGAGACATGGGACAGCACACAGGAGACAGGTGGCAATGCACAGGGGACAGCGCACAGGAGACAGGTGGCAATGCACAGGAGACAGGGTACAGAGCACAGGAGACAGGTGGCTACGCACAGGAGACAGCGCACAGGAGACAGGTGGCAATGCACAGGCGACAGGGGACAGCGCACATCAGACAGATCAGGGACCAACCCCTGAATCGGGCATCACT
Organism: Dendrobates tinctorius; assembly: GCF_039654945.1. Taxonomy (NCBI): domain Eukaryota; kingdom Metazoa; phylum Chordata; class Amphibia; order Anura; family Dendrobatidae; genus Dendrobates; species Dendrobates tinctorius. Next base: position 27,524,467 of record NW_027361797.1, read on the forward strand.
GATGATGTTTCACTTTAGCGAGGAGGTACAGGCCGCAGCAGTGACCACAACCTCTGGCCCGGATGATGCTTTGTTTGAGTTTCCCAGCATGCACTGGTATTCTCAAACAAAGCGTCATCAGAAAGGAAGTAGGGAAAAAAAATACAATCGCAGTTAGTGTAGTTAAGGAACAGTAGGGAATTTTCAAAGCAAGTGTGGTATCCCACAAAGTGGCCATTTCTATAGGATGCCGGACATATAGTGTGTTCTTGTAATTGCTGTGAATTTTTATGTGGACTGTGCATTTTGAATACATTGTGAGACCTGCTGACAGGCAGCACAAAAAGGGTTAATCTTCTCCTCACTGGTTTGATCAGGTGACCCAGCTCTGTGTTAATATGCAGAAGGTTCTGGAAAAACGCCTCAGGACGGTCAGCCAATGACTGCAGCTCTACAGTCACATAGAAGGGGGAGGAGCCAAGTCCTGTGATATAGTTTTAAATTGGAAGTGGCAGTTGGTGGTCGGACATCTTGAGAAGAGGAAGCCATTTTGTAGGTGAGGGAATTACCTACTTTCTCCCTACCGGCTTTGCTTAAAAAGGGGACTGACACGATACGGGGAGTTAATAGTCTTCATATGAGTAAGACTACCATTGCACCTCTAGGGAGAAGAATTACCTCAGGAAACAAACAGAGCACAGTGCTGAAGAAATATTAAGACTGAATAAAACCAGAGGTTACTAATATCTGCCTGTCTGCAGATACACAGCAATCATCAACCGTGAGTGTAATCCTGCACCTCAGTTTACTGCTGTTTGCCCCATTACCTTCAGTAAAAAGGCTTCTGTTTCAAGTTCTTACGGCTGCTTCATGATTGGGACTCAAATGCACTAATTACTACCACCATCTTTTTATTGTGGAGTTTCCCGTGTTTGTGTAATCTGAGAAGGAAAGACTTTTCTCCTGACAGAAAGCTTGGCCTCCATAAGATACATCATACCCTGGGAGGAGTACAACCCTCAGCCATACACCACATGAGAACGCCACACAAGCACATCAAATAGATAAGGCTATAGGAAGAAAATGACTTTGCCTTTGGACCACCCTTTTAAGCCCCCATTCTAATATCAGCTATGTGTCTTTTTCGGTTAGGCAGAACCTCACGTCTTATCTCAAAAAGCTTTGAACTGCCTTATCCATTATTTAGACTTGTCTATACAGCAATAGATGGAATTTACTCTGCAAAGATGTGAGAATATACAGGTATCGTAGCCGAGAGAGTGATTTCAAAAGCTATTTCTCTGAAGAACAAGGCGTAGTTTTATATAATAATAATATTTGTTTGGTTATGGAGGCCGAAGACTGGCCAGAAAAGTGTTAATTGTTCATAGACTCATCAAAAGTTAGTTTGAAGGCCATTCCTTTGTATAACGGTAACAAAATCCCAACAATATATTTTGCACAAGCTGCTGATAAGAAACAGATATACAAAAATATGAAACTGCTGTTAGAAAAAATCCAGTATGAAAAACATAACTGAAATATCTCTGGAGATTTGCTATTGGATGCAACATGCCCTCAAAACTTCATTTCTGGGACTTCTACCTGGCTTCTTCCCAGAAAATATTGGTGCTTTCATTGACCAGATTTCTGCGAAGAAACAGAGGCAGCAATGCAAGCGGAGCTCCAGTATGCTGGATGACAATTACTGGAACCTGAAGAGATATTCCGCAAAAAATATTGCAGTAAATCATCATCAAAAATGTTATCGGTAAGCTGTATTTCACATAATGTTGACTACAAAAGAATTATTTTTTAATATTTCCATAAAATTGGAAATGTGTCACAAAAAAAACCCTACCTGAAGGAAAAAAATCTGAATATATATTTTTAAATCCATTTAATTTTGTTTTTTGTGGAAAAAATAATTGTGGACCAGTGGATTGGTTGCATACTCCACAAATCTGCCAGTTATGGAGGAGTGGTAAGAAGAAAGCCACTTTTGAAAGCAAGCCATTAGAAGTGTTGCTTGCAGTTTGCAAAAAAGTCATGTAGAGGGACACAGCGACAGAAAATTAACACTTCACCTCTCCCTGAAAACACCATTCCCACCGTCAAACATGGTAGTGGCAGCATCATGCTGGGTGGATGCTTTTCTTCAGCAATGACAGGGAAGGTGATGAGTGATGATGGGAAGATGAAGTTAAATACAGGAAAATCCTGGAGGAAAACCTGTTAGAGGCTGCATAAGACTTGAGACTGAGGCGAAGGTTCACCTACTACTAGCAGGATGACAACCCTAAACATACTGCCAGAGCTACAATGGATGGTTTAGAACATAGCATATTCATGTGTGTCGATGGCCCAGTCAATGTCCAGACCTAAATTCCACTCTTGCACCAGTAACTGCAGGAAAAGGTGATACTATAAAGCACTGACTCAGGGAGGCTGACTCCAAATGCACGTTACAAATTTCAGATTTATATTTTTAAAATATTTAGAAAACTATGTATCATTTCCTTTACACTTCAATAGTACTTCTTACTTTGTGTGGGTACATCACAAAAAATCCCAATACAATAAATTTAAGTTTGCGTGTGCAATGTGAAAAAATGTTGAAACGTGAACACTTTTTTCAAGGCACTATCTATTTACAGTATATATATATCTATGTCTATACATATATATATATAGAGAGAGAGAGATATACTCCATAAAATTGGATATTGCATCGAAAATAACCTGTCACAGATGATTACGGAGGGGTTATATATATATATATATATATATATATATAGCCATTCCGTAATCTGGGACATGGCTATATTAGATGTTGTATGCATTTTTATGGCGTTTGATGATTAATATATCACCCCTATTTGTTTTCCATTAATTATTATTTTCTCATCTATCTGTAATTACAGAATATACACCCGAGCATCACAGCACTGTGGAAAGCAATAACCCATATTATTTTCATTAATGCTGATTTTATGCCTAGACAATGAAATTCTCGTCTCCTAAGGCTTCAAATTACAATATAATGCATCCCTGAGCTGCTGCATGTAACGTGTATGTGCACTTCTGAACAGTGCAGTCTGGGCACAGGAAAGTATAGAGCTCCATGTCATGTTCTGCTTTACTCCAGCACTTGTACATCTAGCAGAAGAATAATAGGCAGCTGTTTATGCGCCTTCACTGTCTCTGTCTCCCACTTCTTGTATTTTTTCTGTGCAGTAACTTACACAAAAAGCATTTGCTTGCACTGAGAGATTGCATAATCTTGCTTCTTTCCAGACATTATTTAAAAGGTTAGTCCACCCACAGGCATTAGAAAAGTATAGTATTTTATTATTGCAGTGAATGTTACCTTTATTCTGCTAGCTATGGAAAATACTCATTTTCTATCAGTCATTAGTTAATGTTTTTTTCTTCCAAAGTTATTATGCAATCCATGCAAAACTGGCGAAAAATTTTCAAAGGTGTCAGTTACAGGTAAAAGGCCTCAATGGATATATCATACAATACAAATGTGTTTGTGAAGGCCATTAAAAATAAGCATCATAAACATATTATTTATTTACCTCTACACATATCTGTCACGGTCCCCGTGCCTCCCGTGCCTCCAGACGCTCACCTTCCCGGGCCTTCCTCCTCAACGCGCGCTCACGCTGACACCAAGCTGCAGCCTCTCCTCCCTCTGCTCCGGCACCGGCGTCCTCCTCTGTCCGGTCCCCGGCCGGTGACGTCATTAAAGGCTCTGCGCCTGCGCAGTAGGTCGCTCCCGAGCCACCATCTCTGACGTCATCACCGGCGGTGCCCTGACCCGGTAGCACCGCCGGACCAATGGGGGCACAGCTACATGTATATCAGGCCGCCCTCCCATAATGGAGGCGCCTGATCGTTGTTGTTATACAGCAGCTCTAGGTTCCTATCCTGTCATGCACTGAGCCTGCTTCCCCCTGACGGTTCTGTGTTTCCTTGCAGCCTCTTCCTCTGTCTCCAGCCCTGCCTGCCTGTGTCCGTGCCCGCTACCTGACTCCAGTCCTGCCTGCCTGTGTCCGTGACTCCTGTCCTGCCTGCCTGTGTCCGTGCCCGCTACCCGATGCCAGCCCATCCTGCCTGCCTGTGTATCTGCTACCTGACTCCACTCCTGCCTGCCTGTGTCCGTATCCTCTACCAGACTCCAGTCCTGCCTGCCTGTGTCCGTATCCGCTACCCAACTCCAGCTCTGCCTGCCTGTGTCCGTACCAGCTGTCTGACTCCGATCCAGTCCTCCTGTGCTCGTACCTGCTTTCTGACTCCAGTCCCGCCTTCCTGTGTTAAGCTCTTGTACCCATTCCGAGCCGCCCCTCTTGGTTCCGGCTGCCGTGGCATTCAAACCCCTGGACATGCTCCTAACGGTCCCTGTACAGGGGTTGGGTCCACCTGGTTGCTCGTCCGGGGTCCCTCGGTGCCACGGTCCAGAGGTACCACTCCGGGATTTCACCTTATCCAGCGAGCTTACAGTACGATCAGGCCATGGATCCCGCCGGCATTTCCTCTCCCGGTCAGAAAGAGTTGCTCTTTTTGCGGGAGAATCAGGGGCGCATCATGTCAGTGATGAAGTCCATGGAGTATCGTCTGTCCGCTCTTCAGGCTGCCGACCCTGGAAATGCTGCCCAACTGGCCAGTCTCCAGCAGGAACTGGGTCAGCAGCGTGACGCCCAGTCCCATATTCTGTCGTATATGGCCTCGGTAGACAGCCGTTTGGGGGACCTCCAGTCCGCCACCGCAGCCGCCATTCCAGGTCCCGCCTCATTTCCCTCTCCTCGCCTTGCCAAACCACCCTGGTACACTGGTGACCCCAAACAGTGTAGAGGGTTCCTAAACCAGTGTAGCTTGCATTTCGAGCTTCAGCCTCACCAGTACCCCTCCGATAGAGCCAAGGTGGCCTTTATCATGTCCCACCTGGAGGGGGAGGCCTTATCCTGGCTAAATCCTCTCTGGGAGAGGGATGACCCCATGGTCTCCAACATTTTGGTTTTCTTGGACACCTTTCGTAAGGTGTTTGATGAGCCAGGACAAGTAGCTTCCCCGACGGAGTCACTTTTTAATCTTCACCAGGGCACCCTGACAGTTGGTCAATATGCCATTCGGTTCCGTACCATGTCTTCCGAATTAGGTTGGAATAATGCGGCATTGGTCGGAGCCTTTTGGCGTGGGTTGTCGAGCAGGATAAAAGATGAATTGGCGAGACGGGATACTCCCACTACCCTTGAGGACCTCATCTCCCTGGCCACTCGAATAGACCTTCGGTTCCCGGAACGCGCCCGGGAGTCAGCTAGAGACAGGAGGCCCATTAGGCCAGTCCCGACTGTTAATCGTTCCTTTAGTCCTCGACCAGCCAGTTCTGTTCACACTCCGTCCCCTGAGCCCATGCAGGTAGATCGGGTCCGGATGACGGAGAGACGTCAGAGAGAAAGACGAGAGCAGGGTCTCTGTCTTTATTGCGGAGGAGCATCTCACTTCATCCACTCTTGCCCTGAGAGACTGGGAAACTCTTCCACCTAGGTCAGGTAAGAGAGGCCTCCCTAGGTGTTAATGACTCCTCTCTAGCACTCACGTTAGCTGTTCTTTTACTTTCAGGATAGAGACGTGGGTCCGAGGTGGCCTACGTGGATTCGGACTCAGCAGGCAATGTCATCTGGCGTGAAGTGGTGGACAAGTATCGGATTCCTGTGGCTACCATGAAGAACCCCCGAGTGATTGCTTCCGTTGATGGCAGACCCCTACAGGAACCAATCACCGCGGTCATGGAGGAGGTGGTTCTGCAAATTTGTGCTCTCCACAGAGAGAGAGTGGCCTTCTACGTCCTGCCCGATCTGTCTCACGCCATTCTACTTGGCCTTCCGTAGCTACGGACTCATCAGCCGGTACTCAATTGGTCATCTGGTGAGGTTTTGCACTGGGGAGACTCATGTCAAGGTCGGTGTCTGAATCCTATTCGTCTGGCCGTTCCAGCACGCCCACCTCGGGAGCTCCTGGGACTTCCTTCAGCCTATTGGTCCTATGCAGGCGTCTTCGATAAAAAGGAAGTGGAGGTCCTTCCACCACACCGGTCCTTTGATTGTCCCATCGAGTTAATTCCTGGTTCGATGCCTCCTAGGGGTAGGATCTACCCTCTGTCTTCCGCAGAAACCACAGCCATGTCTGAGTACGTCAAGGAGAACCTTGCCAAGGGATTTATTCGGAAGTCTTCCTCCCCCGCAGGAGCCGGTTTTTTCTTCGTCAAAAAGAAGGACGGTTCGCTGCGCCCCTGCATCGACTATAGAGGGTTAAACAACATCACTGTCAAGAACCGGTACCCTCTCCCACTCATTCCGGAGTTGTTCAACCGTCTTAGAGGGGCACGGATCTTCTCCAAATTGGACCTCAGAGGGGCGTACAACCTCATCCGCATCCGTGCTGGCGATGAATGGAAGACCGCCTTCAACACCCGTGACGGTCACTATGAGTACCTGGTGATGCCTTTCGGCCTGTGCAACGCTCCAGCTGTGTTCCAGGAGTTCGTCAATGAGATCTTCTGGGACCTCCTGTACTCCTGTGTGGTAGTGTACTTGGATGACATTCTTGTCTTCTCCTCAGATCTCCCATCTCATAGAAGAACTGTCCGCCTGGTTCCTCAACGTCTTTGGGAGAATCGTTTGTATGCCAAGATGGAAAAATGCATCTTCGAGCAAACCTCACTACCATTTCTGGGCTACATCGTCTCTGACACCGGACTGCAGATGGATCCCGAGAAACTGTCTGCCATTCTCAAATGGCCCAGCCCCGTCGGCCTAAAGGCCATCCAGCGTTTCCTCGGATTCGCTAACTACTACAGGCAGTTTATTCCGCATTTTTCCTCACTCTCCAAGCCAATCTCCGTCCTTACTCGTAAAGGGACTTCTTCAAACTCCTGGACGCCACAGGCTGAGGAGGCCTTCTTGTCGCTAAAACGGGCTTTCTCCACGGCTCCGCTGTTGTCCCATCCTGAGAGCAGTAAACCCTTCGTGCTCGAGGTAGACGCCTCCTCGACCAGAGCTGGAGCTGTCTTATCCAAGAAGACCTCTACGGGTCGCCTGCGCCCTTGTGGATTGTTCTCCAAAGCCTTCTCCCCTTCCGAGTGCAATTACTCGATTGGCGACCGCGAGCTTTTGGCCATCAAGTTGGCATTGGAGGAGTGGCATCATCTTGTGGAGGGAGCTGTCCATCCGTTTCTGATTTACTCGGACCACAAGAACCTAGCCTACCTCCAGTCCGCCCAGAGACTTAATCCTCGACAGGCCAGATGGTCCTTATTCTTTGCTCGCTTTGATTTTGAGCTTCACTTTCGCCAAGGGGACAGAAACACCAAGGCCGACGCTCTTTCCAGAGTCTTTCAACCGACTGAGGTTGGGGAGGAACCATCCCACATTATTGAGCCTACCAGGATTATCACTGTGGCACCAGTGACGCTGCTTTCTCCACCTCCAGGCAAGACACTCGTCCCGGGAGATGCCAAGAGGAGAGTGCTGTTATGGGGTCATTCTTCCAAGTTGGCTGGTCATGCCGGAGTTAGGAAGACCCTTGCTCTCATATCTCGGTATTGTTCGTGGCCCTCTCTCCGCCAAGACGTGGTAGACTTTGTTGCCTCCTGTTCCTCCTGCGCTAGGAATAAGACTCCTCGTCGGTCCCCGTCTGGGTTGCTGCTTCCGTTGCTGGTGCCTACATCTCCTTGGGAGAATATTGCCATGGACTTTATCACGGATCTGCCTCGCTCTGCTGGCTGTACGGTGATTCTTGTGGTTGTGGACCGTTTTTCCAAAATGGCACATTTTATTCCATTGGGCGGCCTTCCTTCTGCACCTGGATTAGCCAAGATTTTTGTCCATCAGATTTTCAGGCTCCACGGCCTACCTCGACGGATTGTCTCTGATCATGGAGTCCAGTTCACCTCTAAGTTTTGGAGGGCGCTTTGCAAACTTCTGGATATATCTCTGGATTTTTCATCTGCCTATCATCCGCAGACCAATGGGCAAGTGGAGCGAACCAACCAAACGTTGACGGCATACCTTCGGCATTTCTCCAACGCTCATCAGAATGACTGGGTGGATCTACTTCCTTGGGCGGAGTTCGCCTATAATAATCATTCCGGCGAATCTTCGGCCAAATCGCCCTTTTTTGTGGTCTTCGGCAAACATCCCAATATACCTCTTCCTGAAACCCCGACCTCCGAGGTACCAGCAGCCAACTCCCTGTCCCAAGAGTTCTCTGAAATCTGGTCCGAAACTAACTCGGCACTCAAGAGGGCCAGCGAGCGGATGAAGAATTACGCAGACAAGAGGAGGTTGGATCCTCCACCATTTCACATTGGGGATAAGGTCTGGCTCTCGTCCAAGTAAATCCGACTAAAATTACCCTCCTACAAGTTGGGCCCCCGGTACATTGGCCCTTTTGAGATCCTGGAACGTGTCAATGAAGTCGCCTACAAGTTGAGGTTGCCTGCTTCGCTCCGCATCCCGAACACCTTCCACGTCTCTCTCCTGAAACCCGTGGTACTGAATCAGTTCCATTCCTCACCTAGTTCTGCTCCTCGGCCAGTGGGGTCTGATGACACCTTCAAGGTAAGAGATATCCTCGCCATGAGGAGAGTTAGAGGCAGGACCTTTTTCCTTATTGACTGGAAAGATTTTGGTCCTGAGGAGAGGTCCTGGGAGCCCCGGGGTAACATCAACGCTCCTCACATCCTCAGGAGATTTTTTGCCAATCGCAGCAGGGGGCGGCTTAAGGGGGAGGGTACTGTCACGGTCCCTGTGCCTCCCGTGCCTCCAGACGCTCACCTTCCCGGGCCTTCCTCTTCCACGCGCACTCACGCTGACACCACACTGCAGCCTCTCCTCCCTCTGCTCCGGCGCCGTCGTCCTCCTCTGTCCGGTCCCCGGCCGGTGACGTCATTACAGGCTCTGCGCCTGCGCAGTAGGTCACGCCCGAGCCTCCATCTCTGACGTCATCACCGGCGGTGCCCTGACCCGGTAGCACTGCCGGACCAATGGGGGCACAGCTACATGTATGTCAGGCCGTCCTCCCATAATGGAGGTGCCTGATCGTTGTTGTTATACAGCAGCTCTAGGTTCCTATCCTGTCTTGCACTGAGCCTGCTTCCCCCTGATGGTTCTGTGTTTCCTTGCAGCCTCTTCCTCTGTCTCCAGCCTTGCCTGCCTGTGTCCGTGCCCGCTACCTGACTCCAGTCCTGCCTGCCTGTGTCCGTGTCCGCTACCCGACGCCAGCCAGTCCTGCCTGCCTGTGTCCGTATCTGCTACCTGACTCCACTCCTGCCTGCCTGTGTCCGTATCCTCTACCCGACTCCAGTCCTGCCTGCCTGTGTCCGTATCCGCTACCCAACTCCAGCTCTGCCTGCCTGTGTCCGTACCAGCTGTCTGACTCCGATCCAGTCCTCCTGTGCCGTACCTGCTTTCTGACTCCAGTCCCGCCTTCCTGTGTTAAGCTCTTGTACCCATTCCGAGCCGCCCCTCTTGGTTCCGGCTGCCGTGGCATTCGAACCCCTGGACCCGCTCCTAACGGTCCCTGTATAGGGGTCGGGTCCACCTGGTTGCTCATCCGGGGTCCCTCGGTGCCACGGTCCAGAGGGTCCACTCCGGGATTTCACCTTATCCAGCGAGCTTACAATATCCATCTGAGCCAGGATTTTTACAATGCTTGGAACTCATTGAACAAAAGGGTAAAAGCTAATGTCTGTATAGTGTCATGTATGTGTATATATATATAAAATATATGCATATATAAAATATCATGCATATCACCACACACTGTTGGCTTCCTCAAAGGTATAGTGATGTGATGGTCTGATGTCTTTTAAATAGGGTTAATGATCTTCGGACTCTATTATTGTTTCCTTTGGAACAGCTGGCTGTATAAAAAATAGTTACCAGAAGTATCGGGATCATACCTGACAGCCAGCTGTTCCTAAGGAAATAACAATAGAGTCCAAAGATCATCCACCCTATTTAAAAGACTTCTGACCATCACATCACTATACCTTTGAGGAAGCCACCAGTGTGTGGTGAGATACATAGTATTTTCACCATCTCCATCCCTTTCCTCCTGTTTCATCATCCTTGGCCCAGGTTAAGTACACATAACAATCATCTTTCCCACTTCATCAGTGGTCGACTCCTACTTATTTCCGCAAGTTAATATTTTTATTATCGATTCATCATTTATCTATGATCATATGCGTTTCTGGCCACTTGTGTTTAGGTATAGCACTTACAATTTATTATATGATTTTTCTTCATGACACACCAAAGACTTAAATCATGTATTTTGATTTGTTTGTGGATATTTGTACTGTGCGTATTGCCTTAGGTTGATGCTTTCCTTATCGAGTCATCATTTATCTATGATCATATACGTTTCTGGTCACTTGTGTTTAGGTATAGCACTTGCAATTTATTATATGATTTTTCATCATGACACACCAATGACTTAAAACGTGTATTTTCTTCTCTTTTTGAGTTTTTATACTGTGTATTTTCCCTTAGGGTGACTTTTTCTGATTTATTCTACTATATTTACAGATAGTCAGAGGTTTTGGGGTATTTGATATTCGCCAATTTAAAAAAAAAATAAATCCGATTTAAAGAATGCGTCATTTTCTCATGACCGTTAATTTTTTTTACTAGGAAACTGTTGATACCTTTGAAAATAAAAGCAAACTCTTAAATACAAATGTAACGGAACACATGGCCCGATGTTTTAATATACCAGTTTATGCTTACTTGTTTGGGCTGCACCTTTTTTGGTCTGAATCCGCACATCATTTAACGTATGTTTGTAGAGACTGTGTCTGATTGTGTTAGCTAACATGATGATCTGTTTTGTGCATACACATATGCTCCAATGTTTTGTAGCCCGTTTATTCAGCATCAAGTGTTAATAGCGGAACAATTTCTTCCAAAAATACAAACTGTGATTTCTGAAGATTTGATTAACAAATGTTGGATTGGGGAGCATGTCAGCTGAATAAGATCAAATGGTTTCTAAACTCTAGTTACACCCTTTTGTATTAAATTCATTATCTTCACAAACGGAAAACAATGGCGTGTAATTTTTCATTATTTTATATTCTTAGGGTGAAAAATTCAAAATTAATAACAAAGACAGCAATTAAAGTGAAGCTGTTAGCAGGTTTTTGCTATATAATATGAGAGCTGGATGATGTTGGGGCAGAGACCCTGATTCCAGCAATGTATCACTTTTCAGTCTGCATGCTGTTTTTTGATACAATCACAGTTTTCTCTGCTGCAGATCTAGCAGTGCTCAGAATGCTGAGCTCTGTATAACCCCGCCCACACCACTGATTGGCAGCTTTCTGTTTATACTGTACATTGACAGTAAGCTGCTGATCATCGGTGGAGGCAGGGTTAGATCAAGTTGACCTGAAAGCGTGAGGCACCTAGTTCTGTAATTATAATCTACTCCTGACAAAATAATGATTTTCCTGAAGCAGCAACACACAGCCTACATATTGCTGGAAGTAGGCTCTCTGCCCCTACATCATGCTGCACTCCGATTAAATGGGAAAAAACTTGCTGACAGATTCCCTTTAAGGACAGAAAGTAAAGTATGTTAGTTGGAGTTAATGACTGGGGAACCTCTCAGCCTCTCCATGCCATTGGGTCTTAACCCCTTCACGACATGCATCATACATGTACAGCACAAGTTGTAAGCCGGTGGATGGCACGGGCTCACGGGTGAGCTCACCACACAATCAGCAGGGAATGGCTGAGTGTTACAGCCAGGACATGCCTCCGCCCATGATTGTTATCCTATTAAATGCTGCTGTCAAACTCAGACAGCAGCATTTAATACATGCAGGCATGGGGGTATGTCATTCCATGTGTCAAGTTGCTATGACAGTCGGGGGTCTCCTGAAGACCATTTTGTTTGTCATGGCGAAGCTTTCTTGAAACCCTGCCTGTGGTCAGCTTCCCAGAAAAAAAGTGATTTTTTTTTTTTTTACTATATAGAGTAATGCTGTGCATCACGGTATATAGCACAAGCGATCAGTCAATCGCGGCTCCATCGACCAAAAAATGAAAACATTATGGGTCTCGGAAAATGCACACACAACCCCCAAAAATTTATTTTCCAGAGTTCTCATTTTTTTCACCACTAAAATAATTTAAAAAATGGTCATGTTTGGTATCGCCGCAATCGTACTGATGATATTAGAGTGCTAGAGACAATAGTCAGCATATTAGTTATAGCAGATCAAAAATGATGATACAAAAATAATGATATTACTGATAATACTAGCTGGCAATATGGAAAATTATGGACCAATCGCAAATCTATAGCAACTTTGAGCAGAGCTCCAAAAGAACACGACAAAAAAATCCAAAATAATGAATAAAAATTCAAATTTTATTATTACACTATAAAAAGACAGAATACAAGTGCAGGGAATGATTAGGGACAAAATTGTGTCATATCCACAACCGCATGGGTAGAACAAAAGGTGTCGGACAAAGGTAGCCTACATAACAAATATAATATTTTATAGTAGGTGTAGTATAAAATTCATATCGATCATCTATCTATTAAGCTGCCACTTAATCAGTATTTCACGTAATTGTTCATGCCTTCAAGTGAAAAAATATATATCAGTATAATACAATAAACTATCACTTGTTCAACATCGCATAGAAGTAACATCATGTATTGAAATTAGCCCTGTGTGGTCAGATGTCAATACCAAAGTGGTAGTAACAGTAAAGTTATTTATGCTTGACAGGCAGCAACTCCAAGCTTCCATCACACGGAGATAGCATCATAAGTTAGTAAGCCCTATATAGTCAGATGACAGTGCCATGGTGAAAATGAAAGTGAAAGTAAATTTACTAATACCTGATAAGCAGCAGCTTTAGGCATCCTATTGTCAAGACACCTACCCCGACGTACGTTTCGGAGGGTCAGTCCTTCATTAGCCCCCGGATAGTAACGATGGGCCGCAGGTGTGTACTGTGATGTTGCGCCGGAAAAGAGTCTCTGGTCGGCTGGACTCAAAGAATCAGGTGACTCTGACAGGAACTTCGCTCACTTTCTGGCTGACCGAGAAAATGGTCCAGGTTCACTGTAAACATGAGGTCATGGTGAACTCTGCGGTAGACAGAGTAATGTTTGACCCGTCCCATAGCGTTGAGTGCCAAGGGGGCGGTATACCACCAGACTTAGTGTATGCCTTGGAGAGGGGCCGGGACTTTTTTTTGTTTGATGACGTACAGTCGGACGAGGGAGACATTTCGACTGTGGGGCCAGCAGACACTGAGACAGTGACGCCTCTCAAAGTGGACAGGTCAGAGGTAGAACAGACCGGAAGAAGAGGTACATCTGCCCAACATACGGACCTGACGTCTCGTGACATGACGGATGGTGGGCTGGGAGATGAGACGACTGGACTAGACACACGGTCAGAAGGTGACTGAAGGGTTCACTCAACTGATAGGGCTGACCCAGTGGTACCCATTGAAGATATAATTAGAGAAGTGGTGGTGCGACACGTGATGGCCGAAAAAGAACAAGACCATAAGATACAGTTGATAAAAGAGACAGTGGAAGAACATCTCGAACGAGAAAGGGTCCTGAGACAAATGGCCGAGCATAGGGTGGAGGGGCTCGAGAATGAAGTCTTGGAGCTCAGAGGTCACCTGTCAACGTGGCAAAGCGTGAACAAGACCCTTAGGGAAGAGATGGAAGAACTCAGAGGAGTAGTGAAAGGTCTTTGGCAGGAGAGGAAGTTGGACGAAGACTTACCGCTAGAGTTGAGCGAAACGGGTCGAAAAAATTCAAAAGTCGCATGAAACAAAACCCGACCCTAGGATGAGGTCGGCCACGAGATCGGCGACTTACGCGCCAAAGTCGCGTTTCAAAAGTTTGTTTTGCGCTCTTTTTCAGCCAATCAGGATCCACGGACACTGTGGGCAACGTGATGACACAGGCACGGGTCACCACCATCTTTCAGAAGGGCATGCAAGTGATTGGCTTGCTTTGGTGGGCGTCACAGGGGGTATAAAAGGGCGTGCACGCCGACCGCCATCTTACTTCTGCCGATCTTAGTATAGGGAGAGGTTGCTGCTGATTCTGTAGGGAGAGCGTTAGGCAGGGAAGAAGACAAAAAAACTGCTTCTGCTGCTAGCGATTTGGCCTGCACAACACACAAGTCACTGTGTGTGCAGTGCAAGGGGAGGCTATATTGTGGTGTATCAGTGGTGTTGGTTGTTGGGCTGCCTTCTAAGGCTTCCTGACACGCTGGCATTGCTGTTTACCCACTGCTCCGCAAACTGCTTTTTTAAAAGCAATCCAATCTCCCTTATCCTCTCGTCACTTTGGTCACAGGCAGCTGTGCCATCGAGCGTGTCACATAGCACTCAGATATCAGTGGGCCGCACACAATCCACAAGTGTCCAGTGTCCAAAAGTGTACGCAGAGATTCAAAATCTCCATTATCCTCTCGTCACTTTGGTCACAGGCAGCTGTGCCATCGAGCGTGTCACATAGCGCTCAGATATCAGTGGGCCGCACACAATCCACAAGTGTCCAGTGTCCAAAAGTGTACGCAGAGATTCAAAATCTCCATTATCCTCTCATCACTTTGGTCACAGGCAGCTGTGCCATCGAGCGTGTCACATAGCGCTCAGATATCAGTGGGCCGCACACAATCCACAAGTGTCCACTGTCCACAAGTGTACGCAGAGATTCAAAATCTCCATTATCCTCTCGTCACTTTGGTCACAGGCAGCTGTGCCATCGAGCGTGTCACATAGTGCTCAGATATCAGTGGGCCGCACACAATCCACAAGTGTCCAGTGTCCACAAGTGTACGCAGAGATTCAAAATCTCCATTATCCTCTCGTCACTTTGGTCACAGGCAGCTGTGCCATCGAGCATGTCACATAGCGCTCAGATATCAGTGGGCCGCACACAATCCACAAGTGTCCACTGTCCACAAGTGTACGCAGAGATTCAAAATCTCCATTATCCTCTCGTCACTGTGGTCACAGGCAGCTGTGCCATCGAGCGTGTCACATAGCGCTCAGATATCAGTGGGCCGCACACAATCCACAAGTGTCCAGTGTCCAAAAGTGTACGCAGAGATTCAAAATCTCCATTATCCTCTCGTCACTTTGGTCACAGGCAGCTGTGCCATCGAGCGTGTCACATAGCGCTCAGATATCAGTGGGCCGCACACAATCCACAAGTGTCCAGTGTCCAAAAGTGTACGCAGAGATTCAAAATCTCCATTATCCTCTCGTCACTTTGGTCACAGGCAGCTGTGCCATCGAGCGTGTCACATAGCGCTCAGATATCAGTGGGCCGCACACAATCCACAAGTGTCCACTGTCCACAAGTGTACGCAGAGATTCAAAATCTCCATTATCCTCTTGTCACTTTGGTCACAGGCAGCTGTGCCATCGAGCGTGTCACATAGTGCTCAGATATCAGTGGGCCGCACACAATCCACAAGTGTCCACTGTCCACAAGTGTACGCAGAGATTCAAAATCTCCATTATCCTCTCGCCACTTTGGTCACAGGCAGCTGTGCCATCGAGTGTGTCACATAGCGCTCAGATATCAGTGGGCCGCACACAATCCACAAGTGTCCACTGTCCAAAAGTGTACGCAGAGATTCAAAATCTCCATTATCCTCTCGTCACTTTGGTCACAGGCAGCTGTGCCATCGAGCGTGTCACATAGCGCTCAGATATCAGTGGGCCGCACACAATCCACAAGTGTCCAGTGTCCAAAAGTGTACGCAGAGATTCAAAATCTCCATTATCCTCTCGTCACTTTGGTCACAGGCAGCTGTGCCATCGAGCGTGTCACATAGTGCTCAGATATCAGTGGGCCGCACACAATCCACAAGTGTCCAGTGTCCACAAGTGTACGCAGAGATTCAAAATCTCCATTATCCTCTCGTCACTTTGGTCACAGGCAGCTGTGCCATCGAGCGTGTCACATAGCGCTCAGATATCAGTGGGCCGCACACAATCCACAAGTGTCCACTGTCCACAAGTGTACGCAGAGATTCAAAATCTCCATTATCCTCTCGTCACTGTGGTCACAGGCAGCTGTGCCATCGAGCGTGTCACATAGCGCTCAGATATCAGTGGGCCGCACACAATCCACAAGTGTCCAGTGTCCAAAACTGTACGCAGAGATTCAAAATCTCCATTATCCTCTCGTCACTTTGGTCACAGGCAGCTGTGCCATCGAGCGTGTCACATAGCGCTCAGATATCAGTGGGCCGCACACAATCCACAAGTGTCCAGTGTCCAAAAGTGTACGCAGAGATTCAAAATCTCCATTATCCTCTCGTCACTTTGGTCACAGGCAGCTGTGCCATCGAGCGTGTCACATAGCGCTCAGATATCAGTGGGCCGCACACAATCCACAAGTGTCCACTGTCCACAAGTGTACGCAGAGATTCAAAATCTCCATTATCCTCTCGTCACTTTGGTCACAGGCAGCTGTGCCATCGAGCGTGTCACATAGTGCTCAGATATCAGTGGGCCGCACACAATCCACAAGTGTCCAGTGTCCAAAAGTGTACGCAGAGATTCAAAATCTCCATTATCCTCTCGTCACTTTGGTCACAGGCAGCTGTGCCATCGAGCGTGTCACATAGCGCTCAGATATCAGTGGGCCGCACAAAATCCACAAGTGTCCAGTGTCCAAAAGTGTATGCAGAGATTCAAAATCTCCATTATCCTCTCGTCACTTTGGTCACAGGCAACTGTGCCATCGAGCGTGTCACATAGCGCTCAGATATCAGTGGGCCGCACACAATCCACAAGTGTCCAGTGTCCAAAAGTGTACGCAGAGATTCAAAATCTCCATTATCCTCTCGTCACTTTGGTCACAGGCAGCTGTGCCATCGAGCGTGTCACATAGCGCTCAGATATCAGTGGGCCGCACACAATCCACAAGTGTCCACTGTCCACAAGTGTACGCAGAGATTCAAAATCTCCATTATCCTCTCGTCACTTTGGTCACAGGCAGCTGTGCCATCGAGCGTGTCACATAGCGCTCAGATATCAGTGGGCCGCACACAATCCACAAGTGTCCAGTGTCCAAAAGTGTACGCAGAGATTCAAAATCTCCATTATCCTCTCGTCACTTTGGTCACAGGCAGCTGCGCCATCGAGCGTGTCACATAGCGCTCAGATATCAGTGGGCCGCACACAATCCACAAGTGTCCAGTGTCCAAAAGTGTACGCAGAGATTCAAAATCTCCATTATCCTCTCGTCACTTTGGTCACAGGCAGCTGTGCCATCGAGCGTGTCACATAGCGCTCAGATATCAGTGGGCCGCACACAATCCACAAGTGTCCACTGTCCACAAGTGTACGCAGAGATTCAAAATCTCCATTATCCTCTCGTCACTTTGGTCACAGGCAGCTGTGCCATCGAGCGTGTCACATAGTGCTCAGATATCAGTGGGCCGCACACAATCCACAAGTGTCCAGTGTCCAAAAGTGTACGCAGAGATTCAAAATCTCCATTATCCTCTCGTCACTTTGGTCACAGGCAGCTGTGCCATCGAGCGTGTCACATAGTGCTCAGATATCAGTGGGCCGCACACAATCCACAAGTGTCCAGTGTCCAAAAGTGTACGCAGAGATTCAAAATCTCCATTATCCTCTCGTCACTTTGGTCACAGGCAGCTGTGCCATCGAGCGTGTCACATAGCGCTCAGATATCAGTGGGCCGCGCACAATCCACAAGTGTCCAGTGTCCAAAAGTGTATGCAGAGATTCAAAATCTCCATTATCCTCTCGTCACTTTGGTCACAGGCAGCTGTGCCATCGAGCGTGTCACATAGCGCTCAGATATCAGTGGGCCGCACACAATCCACAAGTGTCCACTGTCCACAAGTGTACGCAGAGATTCAAAATCTCCATTATCCTCTCGTCACTTTGGTCACAGGCAGCTGTGCCATCGAGCGTGTCACATAGCGCTCAGATATCAGTGGGCCGCACACAATCCACAAGTGTCCACTGTCCACAAGTGTACGCAGAGATTCAAAATCTCCATTATCCTCTCGTCACTTTGGTCACAGGCAGCTGTGCCATCGAGCGTGTCACATAGCGCTCAGATATCAGTGGGCCGCACACAATCCACAAGTGTCCACTGTCCACAAGTGTGTGCAGAAATTCTAAAACTCCCCTGTCCTATAGACACCTTGTACCTTGTTTTACATTACTATATAGTTTGTTGGATTTTGTCTACATTTCTACCAAAAATGAGGAAGGCTGGTGGAAGAGGCCGTGGAATTGGGCGGGGGTTGGCAGCTGGTAATGATGGTGTTGGTGGTGGATCTGATGGTAGTGGCAAGAGCAAAATAGGACCAAATGCAGGAGGTGCTGACCCTGCGTCATCGTCTGTCTACATAAGGCCTCGAACGCTTAGTTTTCTAGGAGTTGGCAAACCGCTTTTAAAGGCAGAGCATCAGGAAAAAGTTTTGTCTTACATTGCTGACTCAGCCTCCAGCTCTATCGCCTCCTCTTCTTCAGTTGTAAAAAGTAAAAGCACTGAGTCGTCATTGGAGGCTCATGTTCATGAACCACACCTTTCCTTGTGTCCTTCACCCCAACCAAGATTGAAGGATGACGCAGGCCATACTACTGATTACTCCATGGAGCTGTTTTCACATACCATGCCTGGATTATCAAGTCAAATGGTGAATTACCCAGGCCAAGATGAATCTGACATGGAGTGCACTGATGCACAGCCGCTGATGGATGATTCTGCTGGTACATTCACTCAGAGCACTACATTGTCCTCGCAGTGTACAGAGCCAGATTTTGACCCTGATGAGACTCAGGTGCCCCTTCCCGCACACTATACCACTATACACGGTGACACAGAGAAAGGTGCACATGACATAGAGAGGAGGTGATGGATGACCCAGTTGTTGACCCAGATTGGCATCCATTGGGGGAAGAGGGTGCTGCTTCCAATAGCTCAGATGAGGAGCATCCACAGCAGACATCGACATCGCAACAGCTGTTATCTGGCAGGCCCGGAGCACTCCAAAGACAGGTTCCAAACATCAAAAGAGTTGCTGGACAGCTTGTCCAGAGGGTCAAAAGATCACAGCGTGCTAGGCCGCAAAATGTCTGCCAAAGTAGGAAGAGTGCAGTGTGGCAGTTTTTTGAACAAAATCCTCATGATCAGGCCAAGGTTATCTGTAAGAAGTGCGCAAAGACCTTTAGCCGAGGGAAAAATCTGAAAAATTTGAATACCAGTTGCATGCTTAGACATTTAACCAGCATGCACTTGCAAGCGTGGACACAACACCAAACCTCAAGTGCCACATGTGCAACTGATCACAACGAAGGTAGTCAGCAACGCTACATTGTTTCCCCCACTGTAAGCACACCGGTTAGCACAGCAGCAAATGTTGAGGTGTCGTTGCAAGGCCACAGCAGTCAGGGAATCCCACTGTTATATCAACGAAAGACTGATTCTAGGCCATCAGAAAGAACACCAACTCCATCACCATCATCAACCCTCTCTCAGTCCGCCCTGTCCACTGCTACTTCCACCATATGCAGCTCTCAAGTCCAGCTCACCCTCCCAGACACTATGAGTAGGTCAAGAAAGTACTCAGTCTCTCATCCGCGTACACTGGGTTTGAACGCCCACATTGCCAAACTAATCTCGTTTGAGATGATGCCCTTTCGGTTGGTGGAAAGCACAGCTTTCCGCGAACTCATGGCCTATGCAGTACCACGCTATGACCTACCCAGTCGCCACTTCTTCTCTCGCAAAGCCATCCTAGCCCTCCACCATCATGTGAAAGACCGCATTGTCCATGCACTCAAGCAGTCAGTGAGCGGAAAGGTGCACCTCACAACTGATGCATGGTCCAGTCGGCATGGCCAGGGCCGTTACGTGTCCATCACTGCGCACTGGGTTAATGTGGTGGATGCAGGGTCCACAGGGGACAGCGGTGGTGGGACAGTGCTGCCTAGCCCACGGTCTAGGAAACAGTTGGCTGTAGGCGTTCGACCCTCCTCCTCCTCCTCCAGAAGCGACAGCTCGTCCACAGAGCGCAGTCGTACGAGCACTCCATCTGCAGCTGCCACTGTTGCACACGATGTGTCCCCCTATCGAGCAGCTAGTGGAAAGCGTCAGCAGGCTGTGTTGCAGATGATGTGTTTGGGCGACAGACACACCGCCGAGGTGCTGGCCGAGTACTTGAAGCGACAAACTGAGTCATGGCTGGGCAGTGTACATCTTGAGGCAGGCAAGGTAGTTAGTGATAACGGCCGTAATTTTGTGGCAGCCATAGCCCTTTCAAAACTCAGCCACATACCTTGCTTGGCTCACACCTTGAACCTGGTGGTGCAGTGCTTCCTCAAAAATTATCCGGAGTTAACAGCCCTGCTCCAGAAGGTGCGAAGACTGTGCGCGCGCATCCGCCGGTCGCCTGTACACTCCGTTCGTATGCAGAAGCTGCAGCGATTGCTCCACCTTCCCAACCACCGCCTCATTATCGACATTGCAACAAGGTGGAACTCCACCCTGCACATGGTGGAGCGGCTGTGCGAGCAGAGGCAGGCCATAATGCATTTGTGGGAGGATACACGGCCAGGCACTTTGAGAGCAGACATGGAGTTGACAGGCGTGCAGTGGTCGAAGCTGAAAGACCTTTGTAATGTCCTTCAGTGTTTTGAGGAATGCACACGGCTGGTAAGCGCAGACGACGCCATCCTAAGCATGAGCATCCCACTTATGCGTCTGCTCATGCAAACTTTGACGCACCTTAAGGAGCAGGCGTCTGCAGCCAATGTTGATGAGGAGGAAGAGGAGGAGGGAATCCTTGATGACATTCAGCCATTGTCTGCTCAGGGACCTCTCCTGGACGAGGTGGAGGAAGAAGAGGAGGAGGAGGATGATGGGGATGATTACTTAGGGGAGGAGGATGCATCTCGTGGGGCAAGTGAAAATGTTGGCGTGGCAAGGTCTGGTACAGGGTTTGTGCGTGACTGGAGGGATGTGGATTTGCCAGAAAGTGCTCCTCCACCCAGCACTCGCAGTGCATCATTGACACCGGGAACATTGGCCCACATGTCAGATTATGCCTTGCGGATCCTAAAAAGGGACCCCCGCATTGCCAAAATGATGAACGATGACGACTACTGGTTGGCCAGCATCCTGGATCCACGCTATAAAGGCAAATTACAAAACATCATGCCACAGGAGAACCTTGACCTAATATTGGCTAATAAACAAGCAACTCTGGTAAATCGGTTGCTTGAGGCATTCCCAGCACACAGCAGCGGTGATGGTTCTCACACGAGCCGTACGGGCCGGGGGCAGCTTGGCAGAGGTGTTCGTGGTGCACACAGCAGAAGTGGCGTTGGAGACAGGGGTTTCATGACAATGTTGTGGACTGATTTTTCAAATACCACTCACACAACTGGTAATACTGCATCGATGGAAAGTGACAGGAGACAGCAGTTGTCAACTATGGTTACAAACTACTTTTCCTCCCATATCGATGTTCTCCCACACAGGTCATTCCCCTTTGACTATTGGGCCGCTAAACATTTGTTGGGAATCTCTCTCAGGCAAAACTAACAGGTCAAGGAAATTCTTATCCTCTCTTGCTGACAACTTTATCTTCCAAAAGGTAAGGGAGAAAACAAGGGGAACTGCTACCTTGGATCTAATCCTTATAAACAGGGAGGAAATGGTTGAGGAGGTAAAAGTGGCTGGGACCCTAGGAGGTAGCGACCATGCTATTTTAGAATTTTGGATAACTAGAGGCAGAAGACCTGTGAAGACTCAGACGTCAAGGTTAGATTTCAGAAAGGCAGATTTTAAGGGATTCAGAAAGAGAATTGGAGGGATCCAATGGCTGGATATCCTTAAAGACAAAAATGTCCAGGAAGGATGGGAAATCTTGAAAAATGAAATTCTCAAAGCACAGTTGTTAACAATTCCGAAAAGAGGGAAGAATAGGAAGCAGTTAAGGAAACCAGGATGGATGAACACAGAACTTAAGCACATGCTAAAAAGGAAGAAAAAAATGTTTATAAAATGGAAAGAGGGAGGCATATCTAAAGAAGAATATAATGCTGTCTGCAGAACCTGCAGGGCACAAATCAGATTAGCTAAAGCTGAAAATGAATTGAGGCTTGCAAGAGATGTCAAAAGCAATAATAAAGGATTTTGGGGATATGTCAAAAGTAAAAGAAAAGTCAAAGATGCTATAGGATTTTTACAGGATGAAAATGATGAAATGGTAAGACAGGATGTTGAGAAGGCTGAACTTTTAAATTCCTATTTTGCATCTGTTTTCTCTCAGAAAGGAAATGTAACATCAACTGTTATTCACTGTCCTATTAAGGGAATAGAAGAATCCAGGATATCTATAAACAGAAAGATAGTGAGGAAACACTTAGCTAGCCTAAATGAATTCAAGTCTCCAGGTCCAGATGAATTACACCCCAGAGTACTGAAGGAGATAGCAGAAGAAATTTTTGAACCCCTCTCTATAATCTTTGAAAATTCTTGGAGAACAGGAGAAGTGCCAGAAGACTGGAGAAGAGCAAATGTTGTTCCTATCTTCAAAAAGGGGAAGAAGGTGGACCCAGGTAACTATAGGCCGGTGAGTCTGACTTCTATACCAGGAAAGATCTTTGAACAAATTATTAAACAACATGTATGTCAATACCTGGATAAGAATGAAGTGATTAAACAGAGTCAGCATGGGTTTGTAACTAATAAGTCATGTCAGACTAACTTAATTTCCTTCTATGACGGTATCACTGATTGGGTGGATCAAGGAAATGCTGTAGATATAGTATATCTTGACTTCAGCAAAGCATTTGACAAAGTCTCTCATACAATCCTTATTGAAAAAATGATTAAGTATGGAATGGACAAGGCAACTGTTAGGTGGATTCATAACTGGCTTAGTGATCGGACCCAAAGAGTGGTCGTAAATGGCTGCACATCCAGTTGGAAGAATGTCTCAAGTGGGGTACCACAGGGCTCTGTCCTGGGCCCTGTATTGTTCAACATCTTTATCAACGATTTAGATGAAGGAATTGAGGGTAAACTGATTAAATTTGCTGATGACACAAAGCTAGGAGGGATAGCTAATACTAGAGAAGAGAGAGAGAGGATTCAAAAAGATTTAAATAAACTGGAGAAGTGGGCAGCAACTAACAGAATGGTTTTTAACAGGGAGAAATGCAAAGTACTACATCTGGGCAATAAAAATGGAAAAAGCATATATAGAATGGGAGGAATAGGGCTAAGTGACAGCACATGTGAAAAAGACTTGGGTATACTAATAGATCACAGACTGAATATGAGTCAACAGTGTGATGCAGCAGCAAAAAAGGCAAATGCAATTCTAGGATGTATTAACAGAAGCATACAGTCTAGATCACGTGAAGTCATTATTTCCCTCTACTCCTCTTTGGTCAGACCTCATCTGGAATATTGTGTCCAGTTTTGGGCACCACATTTTAAAAAAGACATCAACAAACTGGAGCAAGTTCAGAAAAGAGCGACCAGAATGGTGACCGGTCTGCAAACCCTGTCTTATGAGGAAAGGTTGCAGGATTTGGGAATGTTTAGTTTGCAAAAGAGAAGACTGAGAGGAGACTTAATAGCTGTCTACAAATATCTAAAGGGCTGTCACATTGTAGAAGGATCAACTTTATTCTCATTTGCACAAGGAAAGACTAGAAGCAATGGGATGAAACTGAATGGGAGGAGACACAGATTAGATATTAGAAAAAACTTTTTGACAGTTAGAGTGATCAATGAGTGGAACAGGCTGCCACGAGAAGTGGTGAGTTCTCCTTCAATGGAAGTCTTCAAACAGAGGCTGGACAGACATCTGACTGGGATGATTTAGCGAATCCTGCTTTGAGCAGGGGGTTGGACCAGATGGCCCAGGAGGTCCCTTCCAACTCTACGATTCTATGATTCTAAACTGGACACCTGGCCTGAATTGGCCCAATATGCCTTACAGGAGCTCGCTTGCCCAGCTGCAAGTGTGCTATCGGAAAGAGTCTTCAGTGCAGCTGGATCAGCCTGACAGAAAAAAGGACCCGTCTGTCAACCCAAAATGTGAATGATCTAACCTTCATTAAAATGAACCACGCATGGGTTTCCAAGGATTTTGTCCCACCTTCCCCTGATGACACATAGGGTGACAGAAAAATGGCTTGCTTTGGTCCACCTCTTCCTGGTACTTCACCTATTTCGCCTTTTGCATCAGTTGAATGTCCAACATCAACATATGCCACTTTCTAAAACTCCCTAACTGTGCTGCCTCCCCCCCCATGGCCGGGGTCACCACCTAGCGCACGACACCGTGCGAGTGCCGTTGCCCTGGACAGGTGGGTAGGCCGACTCTTGGGCGCGGGCACTGGCACAGGGTCCCTCATAGTGCAATCAAGTGTCTCTGACGGTGGTGGTGCACACCCGCCGTCAGACACACCGCTGTACTATGAGGGGCCCAGTGCCAGTACCGACGCCCACGAGTGGGCCCCCCTTGCTTGGCCAGGGCCCCAGCATTTGCAATCTTTACCTCTCCCTGCTCCTCCGCTGTGTAATCTGGGCCGTCAAATCCATACTGTGCCTGACACCGTCTGAGCCTGCCTCCTGATGTATAGACATATATTTTGAATGTGTACGCTATCCATACATGTTATCCGGGGATACGGTACCCCTTCTAACCTTTGTGCAATGACGTGCAATCCATACTGGGCCTAACACCGTCTGAGCCTGCCTCATGCTGTATAGACATATATTTTGAATGTGTACGCTATCCATACATGTTATCCAGGGATACGGTACCCTTTCTAACCTTTGTGCAATGAAGTGCAATCCATACTGGGCCTAACACCGTCTGAGCCTGCCTCATGCTGTATAGACATATATTTTGAATGTGTACGCTATCCATACATGTTATCCAGGGATACGGTACCCTTTCTAACCTTTGTGCAATGACGTGCAATCCATACTGGGCCTAACACCGTCTGGGGCTGCCTCATGCTGTATAGACATATATTTTGAATGTGTACGCTATCCATACATGTTATCCGGGGATACGGTACCCCTTCTAACCTTTGTGCAATGACGTGCAATCCATACTGGGCCTAACACCGTCTGAGCCTGCCTCATGCTGTATAGACATATATTTTGAATATGTACGCTATCCATACATGTTATCCGGGGATACGGTACCCCTTCTAACCTTTGTGCAATGACGTGCAATCCATACTGGGCCTAACACCGTCTGAGCCTGCCTCATGCTGTATAGACATATATTTTGAATGTGTACGCTATCCATACATGTTATCCGGGGATACGGTACCCCTTCTAACCTTTGTGCAATGACGTGCAATCCATACTGGGCCTAACACCGTCTGAGCCTGCCTCATGCTGTATCGACATATATTTTGAATGTGTACGCTATCCATACATGTTATCCGGGGATACGGTACCCCTTCTAACCTTTGTGCAATGACGTGCAATCCATACTGGGCCTAACACCGTCTGAGCCTGCCTCATGCTGTATAGACATATATTTTGAATGTGTACGCTATCCATACATGTTATCCAGAGATACGGTACCCTTTCTAACCTTTGTGCAATGACGTGCAATCCATACTGGGCCTAACACCGTCTGAGCCTGCCTCATGCTGTATAGACATATATTTTGAATGTGTACGCTATCCATACATGTTATCCAGGGATACGGTACCCTTTCTAACCTTTGTGCAATGACGTGCAATCCATACTGGGCCTAACACCGTCTGAGCCTGCCTCATGCTGTATAGACATATATTTTGAATGTGTACGCTATCCATACATGTTATCCGGGGATACGGTACCCCTTCTAACCTTTGTGCAATGACGTGCAATCCATACTGGGCCTAACACCGTCTGAGCCTGCCTCATGCTGTATAGACATATATTTTGAATGTGTACGCTAACCATACATGTTATCCGGGGATACGGTACCCCTTCTAACCTTTGTGCAATGACGTGCAATCCATACTGGGCCTAACACCGTCTGAGCCTGCCTCATGCTGTATAGACATATATTTTGAATGTGTACGCTATCCATACATGTTATCAGGGGATACGGTACCCTTTCTAACCTTTGTGCAATGACGTGCAATCCATACTGGGCCTAACACCGTCTGAGCCTGCCTCATGCTGTATAGACATATATTTTGAATGTGTACGCTATCCATACATGTTATCCGGGGATACGGTACCCCTTCTAACCTTTGTGCAATGACGTGCAATCCATACTGGGCCTAACACCGTCTGAGCCTGCCTCATGCTGTATAGACATATATTTTGAATGTGTACGCTATCCATACATGTTATCCAGGGATACGGTACCCTTTCTAACCTTTGTGCAATCACGTGCAATCCATACTGGGCGTGAGAATGGCTGGCGAGCTGTTAAGCAAGCTACAGCACCTGTCCAGACAAGTACAGGGATTCCCTAGCGAGGAGACTTATTTGATTGTTTTCTATGTTGGGACAGCAATTTTTGGGGAGCACTATACTCTGGAGAATGATAGATGGGGCCCACCATACACTGGAACATTCCAAAGGTGGACATCAGACACTGGAGCAGCATTTACAGGGCCCATTATACACTAGAGCATTAGAAATGGGGCCCATTATGTTTGGAGCATTATTTGGGCCCATAAGACAGTGGAGCTTCATCCATGGGGACCAACATATACTGTAGCATTATGTGGAGCTCATCATATACTGTTTCAAACATTATATGGGACCAATGATTTTGTATGGAGAAATAGATGGGCCTCGTCATGAGATGTAAAAAGTGAGGTATTTTTCATTGTACTATACCGCTATTTCTCTGCCGTATCGGAGCATGATGAGTTGTGGTATGTGTTAAAGGGGCGCTCTTTCGCCCAGGGCACATGAAAACCTGCAGCCAGCCCTCCCCCCCCCACAAATTTAGCCAAATAACCCCCATTTTTCAGTGCGTAACTTGTATTATGAAGTTAATTAAGGTTGACAATCTTAAGTAAGAAGAATTGATGCTTTTGGCATTCAAATGGGCACTGTAGGTGTGTTTCCTGTCCTCCTCTCACTGCCGACTTTTATTCCCCATTGACTTACATTGGGTTTCGTGTTTCGGGACGACCCCGACTTTTCCCTATAATCGGACGATCTTGCTCGACCCGACTTTTGGAAAAGTCGGGTTTCACGAAACGAAACGCGACCCTAAAAAAGCAAAAGTCGCTCAACTCTACTTACCGCGGGTGAGCGCGAGTGATAACAAGACAGAACTGCCAGTATCCATCTTGGCAAACGGTCGTGAAGAGATAAAGTCTTGTGAAGTTGCTGAGCAACGAACGGAAGAAGACAGTCACCCGGTCGGGTCAACTGTAGTGAGGGAAGTGTCCGTGGTAAAGCCAGAGTCTTCTGTCCAGGAAGAAAGCAAGACCACGACCTTCAAATCTGTGATCGAGGTACCCAAAGACATGCAAGAAGCCTGTGCGGAGGAAGGTGTACATGAGGCTTTCAAACAGGCGGTCAAGGCGTGAAAGGCGCACTGGGCACCTGAGACTCGGCAGTTGGTGATAATATCAGCCAGAGGAGATACTGCAAACCGGGTAGCTGTCCTGAAAGAGATGCATTTACAATGTCTCCACGCCAAACAGCTGGTCAGGTGGAGTAATATGAAGGCTGCTCGACGCCTAGAGTTAGCGAAGGAGACTATGGATTGGCTGGGTTTGCAGAAAGATGTGGTTCCGGTACCCAAATCTCTGATTGGAAGAATCATTGGAAGATCCAGGAAGGTAATGCAAGACCTTGTGAATATCTCCTGTGTGGTGAGGGTGAGGATCCCTCCTGATGATGAAGACCAGGTATCCAGTGAAGTGGGTAGAATTCCCATCATGGTGGTTGGCTCCGTGGAGAGCCTGAGAGACTTTCGGATGCTCGTAGAGTATTGAGTGGGGTACCTGCAAGAGATGGAGCAGTTGAGGCGGGACCGTCGGTGAATCAATAAAGAGGCACGGAACACCAGGTGGCGGCCTCCTTCAACCCAAGATGTAAGGACCCGAACGGTTCCTCCAAGAAGTGACATGGCAGATGGTCAAAGAATGTCAGCAGGTGGTAGTTCGACTGGCAGGATGACGTTGAGAGACCATAGTTCCTGTGAAACGTTGAATGAGTCAGACTCAGGCCAGACAGTAGGCTTAACTAAGACTTATGACCGTACCAACCGAGGGAGATGGTCGGGGAACTGAACAGACAGAGAAAGGAATGGGATGACTAAACAGTGTCTGATGACGCAGAAAGACTGTAACTGGAGGATCAAACATCAGGGCCGATATTCTGACCGCTGGGGGAGGCCAAACATAGAGACGAGGACGTATGACAGATGGAGACGGTTCTCTCGAGCTGTGGGGCAAGGTGTAATGAGTGCCCGGTCTCGAGATCCTGAGGTTATGCTGTGTGCTCAACCCCACAGGTTTGAACAAAGGGGGAGGTATGTGGTGTAGTGACCACTGTGTCCGCTAGGGGGCACTGTGTGGATGTCCCAACAGAGAGGATGAATGGCAGAGTCATGAATGACCATTATGTATCTCAAGGTGGGTGGCCTTGAGATAGAGACTGATGTGTGTATTGATCAGCAGTGATAATGCTGACGTGTTGTGTCAATGTGTCAGGGAGAAGTCTCCAGGCAACTGTGGAGACGGGCGTCCCAGTTACCTAGAAACCCACCCAGGGGGTGTGTTTGAGAATGTGGTGATAAAAGTATGTGAATGGTTCAAGGACCTGTTATGAGGTCATAGCCATGTGACCCAGTAGGCGTGGCTATGGACCGTACCAAAGTGGTAGTAACAGTAAAGTTATTTATGCTTGACAGGCAGCAACTCCAAGCTTCCATCACACGGAGATAGCATCATACGTTAGTAAGCCCTATATAGTCAGATGCCAGCGTCATGGCGAAAATGGAAGTGAAAGTAAATTTACTAATACCTGATAAGCAGCAGCTAGAGGCATCCTATTGTCCAGACACCTACCCCGAAGCACGTTTCGGAGGGTCAGTCCTTCACAGCCCCCTGATGAAATGTGTGTCGTTACTAGCGTATGATGCTATCTCCGTGTGATGGAAGCTTGGAGTTGCTGCCTGTCAAGCATAAATAACTTTACTGTTACTACCACTTTGGTATTGACATCTGACCACACAGGGCTAATTTCAATACATGATGTTACTTCTATGCGATGTTGAACAAGTGATAGTTTATTGTATTATACTGATATATATTTTTTCACTTGAAGGCATGAACAATTACGTGAAATACTGATTAAATGGCAGCTGTGGTGTAGTGACCACTGTGTCCGCTAGGGGGTGCTGTGTGGATGTCCCAAGAGAGAGGATGAATGGCAGAGTCATGAATGACCATTATGTATCTCAAGGTGGGTGGCCTTGAGATGGAGACTGATGTGTGTATTGATCAGCAGTAGTGTTGAGCATTCCGATACCGCAAGTATCGGCCGATACTTGCTGTATCGGAATTCCGATACCGACTTCCGATATTTTTTCAATATCGGAAGTCGGCATCGGAATCGGAAGTTCAAAGTTGATTGACAGCCTGATGTCATCATGATGCGCGGTGTGTGCGCATCATGATGCGCCGTCATTTTGGGCCTTCCGGGGGTCTCTGCCGGCCTGCCGGGGGGCTGTGCCGGCCTGCCGGGGGGCTGTGTGGACTGCCCGGGGTCTGTACCGGCCTGCCGGGGGGCTGTGCCGGCCTGCCGGTGGTCTGTGCACCCTGTGGGGGTCTGTACCGGCCTGCCGGGGGGCTGTGCCGGCCTGCCGGTGGTCTGTGCACCCTGTGGGGGTCTGTACCGGCCTGCCGGGGGGCTGTGCCGGCCTGCCGGGGGGCTGTGCTGATGTCCGGGGGTCTGTGCAAGCATCGTCCGATGGGACTACAAGTCCCATCTGGCGATGCCTGCTACCATGACAGTGATTGACACATTAGCCAATGATGGGACAGTAGTAGTCCCATCATCCGGCTAATGTGTTAAATGTTAAAAAAAAAAAAAATACTACATACATACTACATGCATGCTACATACATACTACATGCTACATACATACTACATACATACTACATACATACTACATACATACCACATATATACTACATACATACTACATGCATAACACATATATACTACATGCATGCTACATACATACTACATACATACTACATACATACTACATATATACTACATGCATGCTACATACATACTACATGCATGCTACATACATACTACATGCTACATACATACTACATGCATGCTACATACATACTACATGCTACATACATACTACATATATACTACATGCATGCTACATACATACTACATGCTACATACATACTACATATATACTACATACATACTACATGCATACTACATGCATGCTACATACATACTACATGCTACATACATACTACATATATACTACATGCATGCTACATACATACTACATGCTACATACATACTACATATATACTACATACATACTACATACATACTACATGCATGCTACATACATACTACATGCTACATACATACTACATATATACTACATGCATGCTACATACATACTACATGCTACATACATACCACATATATACTACATACATACTACATACAATACATTCATACAATACATACATAGACATACAGTACATATAACATAGAGTAACATACTTACCAATACTTGTCACATTGTTCCCCGAAGCCATTGTCTTTTACGGAATAAATATTAACATAACAAACCACAAAAATACTCACCCACGATCCGAAGCAGTCCACGAGTGTGTCCCACGACGATCTTGGGTAGAGAACTGCAGCATCAGCTGTTGCTGCCGTTCTCTACGGGCTGCAAGAATCCAATGACGGAAGGTAGGTATCCTTCCGCACTGTATTCCTCCGCCACTTAAAAAAAAAAAAAGTCCCTAGTCTCACTTTATGCCATTGCTGTGTGGGAAATTCCCACGCAGCAATGGCATAAAGTGAGACTAGGGACTTTTTTTTTTTTTAAGTGGCGGAGGAATACAGTGCGGAAGGATACCTACCTTCCGTCATTGGATTCTTGCAGCCCGTAGAGAACGGCAGCAACAGCTGATGCTGCAGTTCTCTACCCAAGATCGTCGTGGGACACACTCGTGGACTGCTTCGGATCGTGGGTGAGTATTTTTGTGGTTTATTATGTTAATATTTATTCCGTAAAAGACAATGGCTTCGGGGAACAATGTGACAAGTATTGGTAAGTATGTTACTCTATGTTATATGTACTGTATGTCTATGTATGTATTGTATGAATGTATTGTATGTAGTATGTATGTAGTATATATGTGGTATGTATGTAGCATGTAGTATGTATGTAGCATGCATGTAGTATATATGTAGTATGTATCATGTAGTATGTATGTAGCATGCATGTAGTATGTATGTAGCATGCATGTAGTATATATGTAGTATGTATGTAGCATGTAGTATGTATGTAGCATGCATGTAGTATGTATGTAGTATGTATGTAGTATATATGTAGTATGTATGTAGCATGTAGTATGTATGTAGCATGCATGTAGTATATATGTAGTATGTATGTAGCATGTAGTATGTATGTAGCATGCATGTAGTATGTATGTAGTATGTATGTAGTATATATGTAGTATGTATGTAGCATGTAGTATGTATGTAGCATGCATGTAGTATATATGTAGTATGTATGTAGCATGCATGTAGTATGTATGTAGTATGTATGTAGCATGTAGTATGTATGTAGCATGCATGTAGTATATATGTAGTATGTATGTAGTATGTATGTAGTATGTATGTAGTATGTATGTAGTATATATGTGTTATGTATGTAGTATGTATGTAGTATATATGTGGTATGTATGTAGTATGTATGTAGTATGTATGTAGTATGTATGTAGCATGTAGTATGTATGTAGCATGCATGTAGTATGTATGTAGTATTTTTTTTTTTTTTTTTTTAACATTTAACACATTAGCCGGATGATGGGACTACTACTGTCCCATCATTGGCTAATGTGTCAATCACTGTCATGGTAGCAGGCATCGCCAGATGGGACTTGTAGTCCCATCGGACGATGCTTGCACAGACCCCCGGACATCAGCACAGCCCCCCGGCAGGCCGGCACAGCCCCCCGGCAGGCCGGTACAGACCCCCACAGGGTGCACAGACCACCGGCAGGCCGGCACAGCCCCCCGGCAGGCCGGTACAGACCCCCACAGGGTGCACAGCCCCCCGGCAGGCCAGCACAGCCCCCCGGCAGGCCGGCACAGCCCACCGGAGCCTGCACAGCCCCCCTGGCAGGCCGGCACAGCCCCCCGGCAGGCCGGCACAGCCCACCGGAGCCTGCACAGACCCCCTGGCAGGCCGGCACAGCCCCCCGAAAGGCCCGTACAGACCCCAGAGAGGCTGTACAAGGGAAAAACAGGATTTTTCTTATTCCGATACCGGAAGTCCCATAGACTTGAATGGGACTTCCGGTATCGGAATCGGCGATACCGATACTTTTTTTTAAGATCGGCCGATCCATTCCGATCCGATACTTTGAAGTATCGGATGGTATCGCTCAACTCTAATCAGCAGTGATAATGCTGACGTGTTGTGTCAATGTGTCAGGGAGAAGTCTCCAGGTAACTGGGGAGACGGGCGATCCCAGTTACCTACAAACCCACCCAGGGGGTGTGTTTGAGAATGTTGTGATAAAAGTATGTGAATGGTTCAAGGACCTGTGATGAGGTCATAGCCATGTGACCCGGTAGGCATGGCTATGGACCGTATAAGGTGGCCAGGGTAGGTCACATGAGGTGAATGCTGGGACCCGGTTGGTCCAGTGTGGAAGGCCCCGCTAAGATGGGGCTTCCTGGCTAACAGCCTGTGAAGTGGCTGTGATTAATGGCGACATGTGCCTGTTAGTTCCCTGGAGGGAATGAACGTGTGCAGCATGGTGAAGCAGCATGAGGAAACCCTGACAGGGTGAGATAACTTGGGGCTAGGAAGCCTGCACATTGAACAGTGCATAACTTATATGACTACAGGATAACAGAGGGAAACTCTGTAATGGACGCTATGCTGATTATATGCTGTTTTCTGTTGCTGTGATGGTTTATGATGCTGAATAAACCGAAGGGACTATGATTGTTTTGTGGAAAACCTGTGCTGCATCTGATTTTGTGGCTGCTGAGCGAGTATCCCCTACTTGAATGACAGCGCTACCTCACATAGCTTAATAGATAGATGATTAATATGAATCTTGTACTACATCTACTATAATATATTATATTTGTTATGTAGGCTACCTTTGTCCGGCACCTTTTGTTCTACCCATGCGGTTGTGGATATGACACAATTTTGTCCCTAATCATTCCCTGCACTTGTATTCTGTCTTTTTATAATGTAATAATAAAATTTGAATTTTTCTTTATTATTTTGGACTTTTTTGTCATGTTCTTTTGGAGCGCTGCTCAAGGTTGCTAATCGTACTGATGAGCAGAATCATACCGCGAGGTCATTTTTGCCACAAGATGTACAACTTAAAAACAATACAAATACAACTGTCTGAATGTCTGTCAGCCTACCAAGAAATTGACTAAAGCCCCCATAAACTATAGACAGCTGTCTGCTCTCTCATATACAGGATTGAGCTCTCTGCTGTTGGATGTCATGTTGGATCCTTATCTCCCCTGACAATCATCAGTCAGAGGCCGCCATACACATTGGAACATTGGACTGTCAGTGGAACCTGTTGGTATCAGCGAGTTTAGTCAAATTTGGTCTAATGTGCTTGTGAGTCTTAACTACTATCTTAAGGGTTGGGGCAGTGTCATTGTATGTGCACACAACTACTTTAAGACTTTTGCAAATCCGTGGAGTTTTTCAGATGGAAGACACTTAAGGACACAGTCATCATTTTGTCCCGAAGAAACTTTTTTTTTTTTTTAATTATTTTGGCCATCTTTTCTGACTTCTATTAACCATCTTTTTTTAATGGACCAGTCACTTCTTTTAGCCTCTTACGGTATGTGCACATGTTGCGGATTCCATTGCCGATTTTCCCGCGTGGATTTTGCTAAATCCGCAGGTAAAATGACCTGGCGTTTTTACACCTGCTGATTCCTAAAATGGAGCAGGTGTAATAACGCTGCGGATTCCACACAAAGAATTGACAGGCTGCATAAACTAAATCGCAGCAAATCTGTGCGGAATTTTCCGCAGCATGTGCACACCGTTTTTTATTTTCCATTGGTTAAAATGGTACTGTATACCGCAGCAGAATCTGCTGTGGATCCGCAGGGCCAAATCCGCTGCAGATCCACACCAGAATCCACAACGTGTGCACATACCCTTAATGTCTTAGGAAGCATGAAGTGGTTAAAAAAAACCTCAAAAGACCGAACCTATGAACAGCGAGTTGTCTTTACCGTGCAGTGTATGAGGTCATTCTTTTTAGCATATATTTAGCACTTCTTCAGGCAGGTTACAGAGTGGTTCTGCCAGCAAAAAATGCCATGTGCACATATTCTTAGTCTGACTGACCAGTAGGGGGCGTGACTACTTAATGAACATCAAATACCAGAGTAAAAGATTTGATAGCCCTGCAAGGTAAATACCAAAGTATAGTAGGTAGACTTTTACTAATCAAGGAAATTCGGAGATTTAAATTGATTAACACACTTCTCATACGGAAAGGACCATTTTTTCCACTTGGTACCTTCACTACACTTTGTCTTTCACAATAGGAACTTAGTTGCTGTATCTTTTATTAACATTTCAGTGATTTACTTCGTTTTTTTAATTTGATGACCAGTGGGTTAAATATAGCCTGAGGACATTTACATTACCCCCTGATTGTCTTTTAAGAAATTAATTCTAATTAATTTGTAGACCACATAATGATTGCTGAGCTGGAAAAAAAACCCGTCTATCCTTGAACAAAACATCCTGAGAAAGCAACAATTACAGAAAGGTTAAGGAATAGTGTATCATGCTGATTTACATGTTACCCTTGGATCAAAAACAGCGACATGACTTTGATAAATAACTCCTGTGATTACATTCATACCAAGGACCAGTCATTTCTGATCTTTCATATAATTTCCTAAAAGGTAATCTCAACTAAACCTTAATGTTAAATAGAAATTATTTAAAATGTTTGAGGTATAGGTCTTCTTTACCATGAACAAATATTTGCAATACATACATTACATACAGCGTGTGAAATAAGTATTGAACATGTCACTAATTTTCTAAGTAAATATATTTCTATAGGCGCTACTGGCATAAAATTCTCACCAGATGTTGGCAGCAATGCATTCAATCCACAAAGGCAAAGAAATCAAACCATAGATGTACATAACTTAAGATATGTGTAATAATGAGAAATGACACAGGGAAAAAGTATTGGACACATGAAGAAAGAGAGGGGCAAAATCCATGAAAAGTCATGACAACAGAACAAAGAGAAGTTCATAAAGCCATGAAAGGTCATGATGCAAGCTGAAATCTATCAGTAATTAGAAAACAATCCTGCCATTTAGTGAAAAATGCTGGTTCAATTGATGGACTATAAAAGAGTGTCTCATTACCAACGTGCCACAGAAGAAACATCTAATGCTGGGTAAAACAGTGAGCTGTCTCAAGACCTTTGCAACCTTATGGTTGCAAAATATACTAATGGCATTGGTTATAGAAGAATTTCTAAACTATTGAAGGCTGCAGTAACACTGCAAGGAGATAATTTGAAAGTGGAAAAAACCTCATTTCACCATAAACCGGCCATGACCAGGTGCTCCCCACAATATTTCAGACAGAGGAGCGAAAACTAATTTCAGAAGAATTGTCCAAGAGCCAAGGGCCACCTGTGGAGAGTTACAGAAAGACCTGGAATCAGCAGGTACAATTATTTCAAAGAAAATATCTAAGTAATGAACTCAACCTCCATGACTTGTGTGGAGACACAAGGGTTAGTGGGTGCTCTCGTCCGCTAGTCCAGCTGTCTTTAGAAAGACCACATAGACCAGGGCTTATCCCACTGAACGCCCGTACCATTTTCTTGTGGGCAGAATACTACTCAAACAAAACCGGGTGAGGGTAACAGAGTGAGGCAATACTTTATTAAATCACCAACAGACAATGACATATATTACAGATCCAGCAAGTACTTAAGATGGTGCTAATTGAAAAAAAAGATGGTGATAATTACAGAGTCTCACCCTTCCACTGGCTCACTGGGATTAGGGCAGCTGTGACTCAGGGCTTTCAGGGCCAACTATACAAACCAGTAGTACCCCACTTTTGGTGGGCACCCACAGAAGGTAGATATCAGCAAGCTTTGGAAGCTGACAGTTAATTGAGGTATGTGTCAAGGTGACATGATTTTCCCAACCTGGGGGTTCTAAATGTCTCATGGGCTCAGTGTTGGACAGAGGATCAAATCTGTATTCTTCCGGTTGGAGCCATGGTGCCTAGCTACTGTTCTGTAAAGTCTCTCTGCAGAAGGATAGATGTCCCTTTAAAACCCACAGCTGTCAACTCTGATTGTTTGAGTATACAATCAATCTGCGTAGTTTGTCCTTCACTATTTGCAAGTCAACAAGCTACATGGACTAATACAATGGGAATCAATATATTAGCTAACATCGATTGTTCAATTACCTTGCATCTCTGTCTTCCAAGGATAGCAGCACATTAAGTTGAAACAAATATGAATTCATGAGTCAGACTCAAATAAACAATGGCCAATGTCTCTGGACCCACCAAGGAAAACACATTGGGCCTAATCAAGAACAACTGCTGTGTCATCACAGCCGGTACTGTATGCACGCTCACCACGCAAGACACCATTGCTGAACAAAAAGCATGTTCAAGTGCATTTAACTTGTGCTCAGCAACATTTAGACAAGCCTGTGTAATACTGGAAAAATATAGTCTTGGCAGATGAGGCCAAAATTCAATTCTTTGGATGCCAGCATACATCACTGGAAAACTTCATACAATTGAAGGAAGGAGGAATGGACAAATGTACTGAGACGTTCTTGATAAAAATCTGCTGCCAGCTACCAGAATGATGAAGATGCAATTAGGGTGGACAGTTCAGCAAGACAATGATCCAACACACAGCCAAGGAAACACTCAATTGGTTTCAAGGAAAGAAAATAAAGCAGCTAGAATAGCCCAGCCAATCACCTGAATCAAATAGAAAATTTATGGTAGGAACTAAAGCTTAGAGTTTATAGAAAGAGCCCATGGGACCTTCAAGATTTTAAGAGTGTTTATGTGGAAGAATGGACCAAATCATACCTGAGCAATGCATGCGACTAGTTTCTCTGTACAGGAGGTGTCTTGAAGCACCAACAAAGGCTTTTGTACGAAGTGTTAAATAAATTTCAGTATACGTGCTCAATACTTTTTCCCTGTCATTTCTTATTATTACACATAATTTAATTTATGGACACCTATGGTTTCATTTCTTTGCCTGTGTGGATTGGATGGGTTACTACCAACCTGTGGTCAGAATTTCATGTCATTAACACCTTTTGACATATATATATACTTAGAGAATAGGTGATGCATTCAATACATAATTCACCCGCTGTGCTCAGTTAGTAATTCATAATTTTCTGATGCATTTTTATAGCAGTTGGAACAATAAATTCCAAGCAAAATTACAAATTTCAAGGTGTAATCCAGGACTGTTTAATTTTTTTACCATGGGCCGCAGAACTAACTGGCAGGTTGTTGTGTCTATCACCGATCTATACCAGCACAGAGCAATCACAGACTGCTCCTACTGGCGATTGAGCAGCTTCTCTTATGCTCCGCTCTGTTGACGGAGTGTGATTACCGACCTCATGCTAATTGACAGCTGACTCCCTACTGCCTAACTGCGGGGAGCCAGCTGTCAATCAGCATGTCATCATCACGCCCCGTCAACAGAGCAATCTGGTAGAAGAAGAGCTGCTGCGTTGATGTGGAACAGCTAAATCATCGGCAGGAGCAGTTGTTGACTGTGTTGAGCCAGCCTTGAGGAGAACAGGCTTGTAGTTGTCTCAGAAGAGCCATATGTGCATGTTAGTTTTTTGGCCAATAGTAAAAAAAAAATACTAGTCCTGGAATATCTATTTAAAGAAAACTGTTCATATTAATATTAGAGTCCTAGTGTGGACAACGTGGAGCAGGAAAAGCTCAGCAGATTGATAGATAGCTTTGTAGGTTAAAGATTCAGTATAAATTGTTTTTATTGTAGAGTGGTTCTACTTACTGACTGACCTGACTGATAACTATACAATCTCTATTTAGAACCACCTATGGTGACATAAAGGTTTAATACAATTTATTTTCTATGGCTTTTATTCTATTTGGTCTATCATTTTTGTATAAATGCAAACAAAATCCCTGTTTGACAAAAAACTTCTCTGATAAGTCAGTTGAATCGTAGCATCCGTAAGATCTTTGCAGTAATATATTTCTCTATATTGCTTTCTAAAAAATTTTGAATTGCAACCCTTGCTTGTGCAACTCATGCTTTCAGTGGACAGTATAAGCTTTGTTCCACTTCGCATGGGTTGTTGGAACAGGTGACATGCCTAGAGGACATTGCTTACAAAGTGTATTTGATATCGTTTTGAGCTGGCATGCTTTCATGGTCTGCGTAATGCATATGAATGAGCCTAGTCAATTTTAATAGATGCGTGGGAATAAACTATATATGCCACATTATTGTAATTAAAGCAGCTGAACTACAAATAGAGATTACGTTTA
Source organism: Dendrobates tinctorius (assembly GCF_039654945.1). Classification (NCBI taxonomy): domain Eukaryota; kingdom Metazoa; phylum Chordata; class Amphibia; order Anura; family Dendrobatidae; genus Dendrobates; species Dendrobates tinctorius. The sequence continues at coordinate 27,563,390 of NW_027361797.1, forward strand.
TCTATTAGATCATGCTAAAATAATATTCTAGTACCCTTAAAAATAAATGCACCTATGTCTAAATATTGCTGTTACAAATATAGTTACCAAGATAGTGCCCCTACTGGTGTTCCTTTGATTCTTTCCCAGAATGTCCACCTAATATATCCAAGGTCGGAGGCCACATATGTCCAGTAGCTCATTCCGACCACTTGAACATGAGCGTCCGAGTGATTCCTTCTGTTGTACAAACCAGCCAATCTGAATGGCATGAGAGAAACATTGTTTTCTTATCTAAACAGGCAGGTACTCACTGGGGATGAAATTCAGCCCTGGCATTTGAAATCACACAGGCCCATGCTATCCCCATCCCCAAGAACCAGATGGAATATATTACTAATATTACCCTGCATGGAGTAAAGCAAGATTTCTAATGATACCTCCATCACAACTCTTAACAGTATGGGTGTTTAGCGAACACCGATTCTGTTAACCACATAGCAGACAAGGCGGCCCAACGACCAGACAGGCCCTTCTGGCATTTGCCAGAATTGTCAGATGGCCGGTACGGTCCTGCGCACAGGACACAGTGGGAACAGAGGAGGGGCTCCTGTTATGAATGAGTCGCTGAGGAGGAAAAAACAAAAAGCAAGCTAAGCCCAGAAAACCGGAGAGGTTGGTAACTAGCGGATTGCAGACCCCTGATCCTATCCACACAACTAGCAGTAGCCTTGGAGCGTGCCTACTGTGGTCCTAGATGCCTCGTCACGGCCAGAGAACTAAATAAGCCTAAAGAAAGAAAGGGAAAATCTAAACTGCCCCAGAGCAGACCCCACAGCAATAGACAGCCCCCAACATGTATTGTCGGTGAAACAAGATGAAAACACAAACACAGATAGAAAGATAGGCTGAGCAAACGATGGGGCCCTCACTAACTAGAAAGGACAGGAAAGAAAAGCTGCTGTCTGCAATCACGCAAAAAACCCTGCCAAAAAATATCCAACACGTCTGATAGAAAAAGGCCCTGAAGTCGCTAGACTTCAGTTCCCTATATCAGCACTCAGGTATATTCTGAAGACAAAGCAAAAGAGATCAACTGATCAGAGACAAAATGGGGATTCATCCCAGTCCCAGCCAGGGCTGGCTGAACACAAAAACTAAGTAAACCAGACAAAAACTCATATGAACAATAGCAGAGAAAACTTAGCTTTAAGAAGGCAGGAGCCAAACTGGAAACCAGAAGCCACAGTCAGGAGAAATCACCAGCAAGAAACTAGGGAGTCGGCTGCCTTAAATCCAATCAGAAACTCCTGATGTCCAATCACAGTCCTCTTCCTCAGGTGGCCAGTCTCTGCCATTTAGATCAACTTCATTACCTCCCTTCACCAACAGAGGGAGTCCAGATAGAGAACTCACTACTCCTCTGTCACACAGCCAGCTCCATAACCCTCACCAGAAGCCAGAGGCAAACCCGAAAATGAGCTCACAACAGGCTCCATAATACATATAAAAACAGTTTCTAGACACAAGAATATTTTTTTTAAATGATGTCAATTGAAATATTGCCCTCGTGTATTATAAATACTTAATTTTGAATCAAAAAGACCTCAAGTGTTATGCAGAAATATTTTCCATGGAAACTTTGAGATTGTGTTTTATTAACAGTTGCGATCACGCAATAAATAGAGTAGTTCCTAATATTCCTACTAGATATGCCCCCATTTTGGTTACCGTAGTTGGCACTACAATGTATCACCTAGATCACTCAGAGCACAGCTGTCAATGCGCTGGTACTCGAATAACATTGCTCTACAGCTAAATTCATCATTGACTATGCACCTGTTTTTTTGTCTAGTTTTGTGTGCTTTGCGCCTTTTTTATGTTTGCACCCTATTCATTATTTTATACATGCTCACCTGCATATTTTTTCCACTTTGCAGATTACCCCATGCGCAGGGCATTGCAGTAGCTTAGTTATCCACGGTTACTGCCACTCACATAGTGACTACTACAGTGAGTGGTTATAACCATGGGTACCTAAGTTATTGCAATGCCCTACTACATTTCTAATTGGACGTATTTGCTATTATTATAACACCTACTATCTATTGGGGTAGGATCTTGGAGATGAGAATACCATTTAAATGCTTTTGTTAGAAAAAATATAACATAACTAATTATGTAAATGTGTAAAGTTCTTTTTTGAATGTTTAGTTCAATGGATCAATAACTGGGATCAGGTGGCAACGATTAGCTTTTTGGGGCAGACTGGATCATGCGTTATGGTTGTACGTATACCACATCCCTTTTATAATTTCCCATCCATCAGTTTAACCTAACGGACGCATCACTTTTCAACTGTATTAACTACATAACTGTAACCAATGTATCATCCAAATTAAAGGAATCATCAAGCGAAATACACGACACACCAAGGGGGTCACAAATCTATGCTACATCATGAGTGACGTACGCTTTTTAACCCATTTGTTTTCTATTGTTTAAGCCTTCCTGCATTCTGATTGAAGGAACTTATAGTTGTTTTTTGGGACTTTTATGTTTATCCTCGTTGAAACTGCATGATTTGCACAGGAGAACGCTGTAGAATTTAGTCCTGATTCTTGCTATCGTACTCAGGCCACAAATCAGTGTTCTTTATGCAAATTGAAGCTATTACAAGGCAGTTTGTAAATGGTGTATATATTATTAGGGTTCTTTTTGTACGCAGATATTCTCAGAATCACCTGAATGTATGGATAAATCTAGTTGTGAGTATATAAGTTTTTATACCCCTTATCTATGTTTACTGAAACTTATGTTTTCTATCCTGTATAAGCAATTGATTGAACTACAGTAAACTTTCTGTGATTGCTACAATTGAAACATGTTTGGCATCACCTGACATCCTATAGGAAAACCCACTGAAATACTATGTCTTGCTAATTACCTGGCTGCTTTTTTTTTTTTTTTTTCAAAAAAACTGAGTACTCATTCCCTCTAGGTCAAAAATGTTCTGGGGTAACACTTATTAATTAAAAAATATACTCTGAGATGATATCTCTATGGAAAACCAGTGACTTGGTTCCAATTGGTATTCTAAAGAAATATAAGTAATACAGATAAAGCAAGTGTAGGTTACTATAGGTGAAGAACAGTACATGAAGTGCGGGTAGAGAACAGCCTAATATATGCTGTATGGGTGGACAACTGCACAGTACATATAGTACAGGTAGAGAGCAGCATAGTATATGTACTACAAATGAATAACAGTACAGTACATTGACTATGGATTGAGAACTTTACAGTACATGTTGTACAGATATAGAAAAGTACAGTATATGTAGTACATTTATAGAACAGTACAGTACATGTAGCACAGATATAGAACAGTACAGTATATGTAGTATATTTATAGAACAGTACAGTACATGTAGCACAGATATAGAACAGTACAGTATATGTAGTATATTTACAGAACAGTACAGTACATGTAGCACAGATATAGAACAGTACAGTATATGTAGTACATTTATAGAACAGTACAGTACATGTAGCACAGATATAGAACAGTACAGTATATGTAGTACATTTATAGAACAGTACAGTACATGTAGCACAGATATAGAACAGTACAGTATATGTAGTACATTTATAGAACAGTACAGTACATGTAGCACAGATATAGAACAGTACAGTATATGTAGTACATTTATAGAACAGTACAGTACATTTAGTACAGATATAGAACAGTACAGTATATGTAGTACATTTATAGAACAGTACAGTACATGTAGCACAGATATAGAATAGTACAGTATATGTAGTACATTTATAGAACAGTACAGTACATGTAGCACAGATATAGAACAGTACAGTATATGTAGTACATTTATAGAACAGTACAGTACATGTAGCACAGATATAGAACAGTACAGTATATGTAGTACATTTATAGAACAATACAGTACATGTAGCACAGATATAGAACAGTACAGTATATGTAGTACATTTATAGAACAGTACAGTACATGTAGCACAGATATAGAACAGTACAGTATATGTAGTACATTTATAGAACAGTACAGTACATGTAGCACAGATATAGAACAGTACAGTATATGTAGTACATTTATAGAACAATACAGTACATGTAGCACAGATATAGAACAGTACAGTATATGTAGTACATTTATAGAACAGTACAGTACATGTAGCACAGATATAGAACAGTACAGTATATGTAGTACATTTATAGAACAGTACAGTACATGTAGCACAGATATAGAACAGTACAGTATATGTAGTACATTTATAGAACAGTACAGTACATGTAGCACAGATATAGAACAGTACAGTATATGTAGTACATTTATAGAACAGTACAGTACATGTAGCACAGATATAGAACAGTACAGTATATGTAGTACATTTATAGAACAGTACAGTACATTTAGTACAGATATAGGACAGTACAGTATATGTAGTACAGGTAGAATTCAGTAAAATAGATGTAAGGAGCAGTACAGTATACATCTTGTACTATAGGTAGAGAGCTATTTATTACATGTACTGTAGTTCATGAAGATAGCAATGCAAATAGCAATACAGTATAGATAGATAGCAGTAAGGCAGATGTAGTGCTGCCTTTTTGCACCACAAGATATGTAATCCAGATGAAAGGGAACCTGCCACTTGATTCATGCTGCCCAAAGTGTGGGCAACATAAAATAGAAACTGACTGTATGATTGCAGCCAGTTATATTTTTCTCTATAATGCAAGAGCATATGCTTTAAAGCTTCACTCCCATCAAAATGATTATCCTCTTTACATATTGCAGTCATCATATTATATAGCACCGTCTACTTACATTTGCTTATTTTGCCTTTCTACCCTGATAATTCTTCTCATTTTTATTAGCTCTATGCAATTATGTGATTAAAAATTGACTAGCTGAATCCTTCTAAGTGCTATGTAGAAACAGGAAGTCTCTTTTCCCTACATGAGTCATCATTTGAACTACAATTCAACATCACTGCAAAAGTCTCTGCCAAAGGGGAGGAGTAAAGCAGTTGAGCCAGGAGTCGAAGAAGGGAATAATTCATGTGGAGAAAAGACTTCCTGTTTCTACATAGAACAGAGAAACGAGAAGAATTGACTGGGTAGAAAGGCAAAATGAGCAGTTGTAAGTGCACAATGCTGTATAATATGATGACTGCCATATATTAAGAGGATGAAAACTTTGATGGGAGGAGGAGGAGGGCTTATTTAAAGATCCAGCTGGCGACCATGTGCACAGAGGAGACTAGTCGACGCAACTCCTGGCCGGACTCTCGTGTGTACATAGGCTGGGAAAATCTGGCCGGGGCAGTGATGGACTGTTCTGGTCTCTGTCTATAATCCCCAACCGGATCTTTAAAGTTCTTTTTTCCTTGAAAGATGAGAACGTTTCAGAAAAAAAATATGCCTGGCTTCAATCATGCAGCCGGGATCAAATTCAAGATACCTATAGTTTGGGAAGCAAGAATCACGTGAAACGTTCCCTTTACAAGGTTACAGTGCGTACAAAACGGGCAACACAGTCTCTAAAATGAGAAATTGTCTTCGCTTTCCTATTACCTTACGTGAACCAGATAATGAAACATTCAGCAGGAATAATCAATAAATTCCACAACGACAAACCAATACTAAGAGCCCCGGCAGTCACTTTACCTTGGAAACAGTCTTTTAAGTATAGATAATTACAGTATTTTCTGCTTCCATTTGCAGGTACAAATTGTGGGATGTAGACGAGGGGAATATTTCCACTTGTTAATTGCTTTGATTATTCGATGTTTACAGCCTCCCTTCTAAAAGAACCCGGAACATTTTGGCTGTTTGAAAAGAATAAAGCTCCAAGAAAACATGAAAAAGATGTTTCTATTTTCTCACAATCTGCTATGAAACCTCGACTTTAGCAACGGGAGCACCGTTCATCCAAGATGGATAGACTCCTCCTTGTGGATAACCTTAGGAAGGGGGTTGGTACCGCTACTTTTTAAGAACAGAAATTTCTTAATGCTGTTTCAATATTGAAATTGCTTCTCTTTGAATTTGGTGGAGAGAGTTCTTATAATAATACTTTCATGTTTTATTCTCAATAAAAAAAGCTATCCCCAATCTATAAGACAGAGGATAATGTACTGATCGGTGCCGACCGATGGAACCCCCCATACTCCTTAGAGTCCTGAAAGGAGCGAAGTGCGCAATCTTGGCCTCCATCCCATTCAACGTCCGTGACTGCCAAGCGCAGCACTACTAAGGCCTCTATACGGAATGTATCATCCGAAAATTACCTATTATTCAAATGTTTATTGGCATTGTTCATTTTCTATCACAATCTGTATTAACAATAATTATGAAACTTGCAATTATACTGGCCACAGGGGCTATTTTAGATTTACACTTCCTGTTCTCTACAGAAGACTTTTCAGCAGTCTCATTATCAACACAGACAAGATTACAATGACAGGTAACACCTGTATGCACAGTAAATAACACAAGGATCCACCATTCACAGCAGGTGATCCCTCCTTTCACAATAACCTTTGCACATGATCATTAGATGCTTCAATAGATAAAAGCAGGGTCTAGTTCAGTCTATTGCTGCTAATGTACAAGCAAATTTTCTCAAAGAATTGAAAATATGAGTCTAGAATATGCCCAGGGCTCAGTGTGAAATATGGGAGATTTCTATTTTATTTTATTTTATTTCTGCTTGTTATTTTAACAATTAAAAAAAAATAATAACTTTTTTTTAATTTATTGAACATGAAAATCTGATTTAAACAATATATAATTTTCTGATTGCACATCCGCTTTATTGTTACGGTATGTCATGAGATCTGAATTATTTAGAAACTGTGATTCTTAGCAATAGTTAAAGGGAACCTGTCACTTGAAAAGAAGTTATTAAACTGCAGATGTGGGGTTAATCTGCAGGTTAATAGTGTTCTGAACCTGCCTGTTGCCGGTACTTAGACCCCCACTGCCAGGAGAAAATATACTTTATTCCTCCCCGCAACGTTTTTTGTCAAGTAACAGGGGTGGCGCTTGTGCCGGTTCAGTCACCGCTCTATGCATAGAGCGCGGGTGTAACTGCGCCCCCATACTGCCTGACAACCGGTCATAATGATGAGCCAGTGTCAGTCAGTGCCAGGGTGCGGTTACAGCCGCCGCTCTCTACACACAGAGTGCTAACTGAACCAGTGCTGGCGCCAACCTCGTGACTGAAATCTGAATGCTATCAGGAGGAATAAAGCTAGTTGCCTCTCAGCAGCAGAGATCTACGTACAGGTGCCGGGCAGGTTTAGAAATGCTATAACCTGAAGATTAACCCCATATCTGCAGGTAAGGCTAGTTTCACACTAGCGTTTTGAAGCGCAGCGACGGCCTGCGCACGGTCGCCGCTAAGCCCCGCCCCCTGCCGCGCCCCACCGGTAGCTCCGCCCACCGGCGCATGACGCTGCATGCGCCCTGCGTCCCCTATCTTTATCACAGGGGGCGCAAGCCGTGCGCAGTATGCGTTTGGTGGCGCATGCGCCTTTTTGACGGTGCGCCGACGCAACCAAACTGCAGCAGGTTGCGTTTGGCGCAGGTCGGCGCACCGTCAAAGGACGCATGCGCCGCCAAACGCATACTGCGCACGGCCTGCGCCCCCAGTGATAAAGATAGGGGACGCAGGGCACATGCAGCGTCATGCGCCGGTGGGCGGAGCTACCGGCGGGGGCGCAGCAGGGGCGGGGCTTAGCGGCGGCCTTGCGCAGGCCGTCGCTGCGCTTCAAAACGCTAGTGTGAAACTAGCCTAAATAGAGTTTTTTCACGTGACAGGTTCCCTTTAAAGAGAATCTGTCACCAGGTTTTTGCCACCTCACAGCAGCATAATGTAGGGAAAGAGACCCGGATTCCAGCATTGTGTCACTTAGTTTACTTTGTGCAGCAGTTGTGATACAACCAGAGTTTTTAGACATTGCATATAGCAGGGCTCAAAAGCTTAACCTGCCTACACGGCTGATTAGCAGCTATCTGTCTACACTGTATACTGACAGTAAGCCGATAATCAGTGTAGGGAGCTGGGTTGGACTAGCAGGCACAAGGCCAGTAGTCTAATAATTATATTTTCCTGCTGATAAAACATTCATTGTACTGAAAAACAGCACACAGTCTAATAAGTGACACATTGCACAAGTGCACACCCAGACCTAGTGCTTGGAGAATCCACCCCACCAGGTGAGCCGTACACCGTGATTGACAGTTGGTATGATGCATTTGTACCCATATGCTGCCTTTGGTTTACAACAAATAAGGTAAAGGGTATTATGGTCAAAAATATCCAGTATGACCTCATCTGTCTGAAGGATATAATTCCAAAAGTCTTGTGGTTTGTTCAGATGCATCTTGCAAACTTCAGCCATGCTGCCATGTTAATTTTAGAAAGAAGAGGCTTTCTCCTGCCAACCCTATCAAACAAGCTCTTCTTGTTTAGTATTTTTCTAATTGTACTGCCATGAATATGAACATTTAGCATGCTGAGGCCTTTAGAGTTTGAGCTGTAGCTCTTGAGTTTTTTGCATTTCATAGTCTGACCTTGGGGCGAATTTGCGGGGACCTCCACTCCTGGGAAAAATGTCAACTGTCGTGAATGTTTTCCACTTGGAAATAATTTTTCCCACTGCAGAAGGATGAACTCCAAACTGTTTGAAAATAGCTTTATAATCCTTCCCAGACTGATGGACAGCAACAATTACTTTTTTAAAATCATTGTTGATGTATTTTCTCTATTGCATTTTATTAAGACAAACCCAAATGCTCCAGACCAGCAAACTGCCAAAACTTCTGCCTTTATAGAGGGGGTCACACATGCTGATTAGCAATAAATCAAGGGCATTTTATTACAAGTGCCTGACACTTATACACTTAATTCTTATAGCGGCAGGAATAAAAAATTGTTGCTATTCATCTAAGATTGTATTTACCTAACTTTAACATTTTCTAAGGATCAGTTGTTTATTATGTCCTGATTAGAGATGAGCAAACCCGAACTGTAACGTTCAAGGTTCGTACCGGATATCTAGTGTCCGATGCTGAACTCTGAACAAAGACTTCTTCTAGTGTTCAGAGTTCTGGGAGCGAGAGAGAGAGATTTTCCAAAGTTTGGGCTCCCATTGATTTCTATGGGGTTTGGGTTCAGGTTCAAGTTTGGGTAGAGTTCTAGTATGCGAACCAAACTTTGGACTAGAGTTCGGTCAAACCAAATGAGCCCGAACTTTCACTGGTCTTCTCATCCCTAGTCCTGATACATAAAGTCACACAATTCCAAGAGAGATTTTCCAAAGTTCAGGTTTCAATTGATTTCTTTGGGGTTTGTGTTCAAGCTCAGGTAGAGTTCTGGTACCCAAACCAAATTTTGGAGTAGAACTCAGTCAAACCCAATGAACCTGAACTTTCACTGGCCCTCTCATCCCTATTCCTGATAAATAAAATCACACAATTCCAAGAGACATCTTCCAAAGTTTGGGTTCCCATTGATTTCTATGAGGTTTGTGTTCAGGTTCAAGTTCGGGTAGAGTTCTGGTTCCCAAACCAAACTTTGGACTAGAGTTCAGTCAAACCCAATGAGCCTGTGCTTTCACTGGTCCACTGATCCCTAGTCACGATACATAAAATCACACAATTCCAAGAGACATTTTACAAAGTTTGGGTTCCCATTGATTTCTTTGGGGCTTGTGTTCAGGTTCAAATTCGGGTAGAGTTCTGGTTCCCAAACCAAACTTTGGACTAGAGTTCAGTCAAACCCAATGAGCCTGAACTTTCACTGGTCCACTCATCCTTAGTCACGATACATAAAATCACACAATTCCAAGAGGATTCACTAAGATTTTCTCATGAGAGTGGATTTCTAATATCCCTCCATACCATAAAATTCTTTAGCTTTTGCGCCATGCAAAATATAGCAATTTTTGGGAGGCTTAACTGTGGATTGTTAACATTGCTTTAAAAGAAATAGAAGAAAAATAGAGATATAGATTTAGAATACTTTGAACAGATATATATTTTGCATGGCACTGTCTGAATATTCTGGCATCAGTTCAAGGATATTATGAAGATATTCGCTAAGAATTTTTCCGAAATGTAACACATATTTCAGGCATTGATGGCTGTAACAAGTTTAAGTGAACCGCTACTCACCAACTGCTTTCAGAGAGGCATATTTGTTAAGCTCCTTTCCAGGAGGCTGCTGCTCATATGGATTTGAAATCTGTCCCATGGTTGGAAAGGAATGTGGATGTGCCATCTGTGGAAGGTGTGGGGATGTTGGAACATTATTCATTTTTGAAGTATCTGCAGAGAAAAAGAAATGGTATTAATTAGAGAGCCGACATCCTGCAACTTTAGGGATATGACGAACAGTGTTCTATACTCATATAGGGGGGAAAAAAATTAAATGTAAAAATAAATTAAATATTTGCATTAAACTGTGAGAAATCTCAATTTTAGGAATAATATTTAGTAAACTGGAGAGTAAGACACTCGGGACAGATTTCTATTGATCATTCTGGCCCCATTGTCAAGGGGTTTCTACAACTATATATTCATATTTCGCCTCCCATTAGTCATGGTTTATAAAAACATCAGTTCAAATAAGATGTCCCACAAATAACATTTATCTTCTTTCCACAGGGTAAGTGATAAATATAAGATCACGGGGAATCCCTCATTAATCTGATACCCCATTTAAAGGTCCCATGGATTTTGAGTGAAAAATTGGTGCACATGCATCACCATTGCTCTACGTGAACAGAGAACATAGAAGCACTATATTTGTGGACCGTGAGGGACCGAGAAGTGGGAACTGTGGAAGTCCCAGATGTGGGACCACCATATTAGTATACATTTGTCAACTATCCAGTGGACAGATGATAAACATTAGAAAACAACGATTGGTTCTAAATACAAAAACCACTAAAAAGTATAACCCATAAAAATATTTTATTAGAATTTAAATATTTAAAATAATTTATACAGTGCATCAATACTACTGGGCATTATACAAAGTGAGGGGAACACACGCCTCCTGATGATGCTTTAATACGAAACGTGCGTTGGGGTGGTGGAGACCTGTCTCATCATTTAAATATATGTAAGTGTTGCCATCCTGCTTGTTTTTACTATTTATGCCTATTATATGTGGAAAAGTGATATTTAGATTTTTATGATATGTAGTTGTTGGCTATAACTTGCTAGATTAGGCTTAAAAACACTACTGAATACTATGCATGATGTTGGTCCCCTCAATTCTGACGGCCTCCCATGTCTGTCAAGTGCGATTACCTATGTCTATAACTGGGTTGAAAAAATATTTTTCTATTATATATTATTATATATAGCTGTGTGCACAACTGCCTAAAGTACGGTAATAAAATATAAACATATTTATCCTGTACAGTGAACTCCAAAACAGAAAAAAAAAATTTTCACACCGGAATCGTCATTTTTTGGTTGCTAAAATTCCAACAAAATATAATAAAAGGTATTAAAACATTGTATGTACTACAAAATGGCACCAATAAAAATGTCAGCTCGCCATGCAAAAAAACAACATTTTTCACCAATTCACCCCAACTGAATTTTTTTTTACTAATAGTTTATCTTAACACACTCATATCAATGTGATTCTATGGGGCCGTGCACATGTCTGATTTTTTCATCCGACAGATTTTATCCTGGGAAATATTTACAACATACACGATTTGCACCCGATATTCGGATCGCACTCAGTCATGAAAGTCAATGAGTCCATGGAAAAAAAAATCGAACTGCACTTGGATGACGTCTGAGTGTGGACCGATTTTTACGGACTGGCAGATCAGAGAAGATAGAGACTTTTTTTTCCATTTTCCCATCTGAGAAAATTTGATCACACTCTGAGTTTTATAATCAATATACAGGACTGAAATTCAGCACCCCGGGCACATCCTGCTGGTGATCCTTTAGTGGACAAGTGGCAATAATCCTCAGGAGCCAATCCTGTAGAGAGAGCAGCAGCCTGGACCAATGATGAGACAGGGGCATGTCTCTGACTACCTCAGACTCCCTGTAGACACTGTGACTAGTCTGTAGTCACAGAGCAGAGCTCTGCCCTAGAGGCAGCAGCAGACAGATCTGCGAAAATGAAGTAGCAAGTAATCATCCCCTCTAAGTATTGACCTACAGTTGCTTTACTAAGTGACAGGCTATATGCACAGTGAATAAAGAGAATCTGACTGCCCTTGCAAAACTGCTGACAGCACTGGGTGGATGAACTGGTGAGATATTTCAACATACATCTAGAGTTTTTGCAGCAGCATAAATGAGAAAAGGTTATTTTAATTTGGTGCAGGTTTCTTAAACTGAAGTATTCCTAAATCTCTGCAGTAAGTGCTCTAGAATCCATCTTTTTTTTGCCTATTAGTGACTAGTGTATCACCCAGCCAGCATCACACAACAGCCTGCTCTCAAAAGCAGAGGGGAGTGCTTAAAGGGAATCTGTCAGCAGGTTTTTGCTACTGTATGTAATCTGAGGACAGCATGATATAGGGGTTAAAATACTGAATTCAGCAATGTATCACTTATCAAGCTGTGTGCTGTTGTTTGCTTATAATGAAGGCTTTATCACCAGGACATTATCACTGCTTGGACTACAGCAGCTACAGTAGCACGTCAGACCGACCTAGTCTGACCACGCCCCCTCCTGTGATAAGCAGCTCACTGTCACTATACAGTGTACACAGAAAGCTGCTGTGTGGGCAGGGTTAGGTTTCTCTGCTCTGCCTAATCCTGACCCAGATTCCTTACTGTAAGAGCAATGAGACTATGCAGCTCTCTACCACTTGATGTTGTAATGGTTGATTCATTACAAAAGTTCAAGAAGGGTCTGGATGTCTTTTTTGAAAAATATAATATTACTTGTTACGGGTACTAGATTCTGTGATGGGACGTTGATCCAAGGAACTAGTCTGATTGCCGCATGTGGAGTCAGAAAGTAATTTTTAAACTAATATAGGGCTATTAGTATTTTCCCAACTGGGTTACTGCTTTTTCTAGAGTTACACAAATTAGCCTGACTTCTGGTCGCATAAACTGTAGTCCTGCAGTGATAATCTCCTGCTGATAAAACATTGTTTGTAATGAATCTATAGAATACAGCCTAATAATGATCTCTGGAATAAAGGTCCCGTGCCTTATATGATCCTACTCTCAGATTAAATAGCAAAAACCTGCTGACAGATTCCATTTCAGTCTACTTTCAACCTGAAAAACTATTAAACTATGAAACTGTTTAATCTCCTTCGGAGCAATCATTTCTCTTAGTGCTGAGCTTTGTGTAACCCCGCCCACACCACTGATAGGCAGCTTTGTGTGTAGACTGTGCATAGGCAGAAAGCTGCCAATCAGTGGTGGAGGCGGGGTTATACAGAGCTCATCAATATGGAGGATTGCACGACAGCAGGTTTTACTAGTCCTACGTGCTAGTCTCCCGCTTATAAAACAGCAAGCAGCCCAGTAAGTGACACATTACTGGAACCAGGCTTTCCGTCTCTACATAATTCTGCTCTCAGATTAAGTTTGAAAAACCTGGTGACAATTTTTAAGTTTTCTTATCAGTCCATATTGTCCCCTATTCATTTCCAGAATCAAAGTTTATTTCCTTCTTATGAATTGTTTTCTTCAATTTTGCAGTTTTTCAAAACCAGCAGCATTTTCCTTGATCGTTTACATTGAGATCTAAATGATATTTTCTAGGGCAATTAGCGGTGACTGCATTACTGTTGAACAATTTCCTTGTTTGCTGCCTCCTCGTTCCCAATAAAGCACCGGTGACAGCAGAGGACGCGCAGTGGTTACATTTAACGGAGGCATTGCTTGCATCAAAAAGATTACTGCACAAAAGAGAGGAAACAAACGGTGATATATTACAGCGGAGAAGTGGGAAATTTTACAAAATACCTCTGCTTTGAATTGACAATTAGACAACACCTAAGGTCTTCAGAAGAAAAAAAAAAAGAAGAAAGGCAAAGTAAAAGAAGCAGATAATCACATGTAATTGCATACAAAATGCAGAGTGCTCCAAACGAGCTGCCTTTTATTCTGCATAAATCAATAAATGAGCACATCGCTCAGCTATACACAGGGGACTGGAATGTCCTGATTGCCAATTCAATGGTAATATTTTAGCCATAAAAACATCAAATAAAACTCTGATAAATTGCATTGTTGTGTATATGTCTATCTGTGTATTGTCTGGGATTGACCTTCGAATGAACAAATATTGCTCTATTTGTAAACACTAGAAATTGCTTCAGGATAAGATGAGGCGATGTTGATGTTCACAATATATTTGTGGTGTCTGTTCAATGTAAGGGCTCATTCCCACTTGCGATTAAATTCGGACCAATATTATTCTATGGGCAGAGACAGACTGCCGTATTTCTCGTGCAAGAATCGCATGGTAAACCTCGTCCTGGCTGTCGGCTCTCCTGACCTGAGCTTGACAGCGGCATAGTAATCCATCACGCAGTCATGCTAAGGTCAGAAGAGGTGCCGGCAGTGCGATGCAATTATCACACGAGAAATACGGCAGTGCGACTCCAGCCTTAGATTGTGTCTTCATCTGCAATGTTTTTTTCCAGCTCGGATCGGATCATGATCGGGCTGGAAGAAAATCACACATGCTGCGATTGTAATCGGAAATTGGACTGCATCCCGCAATAGAAGTCAATAGGTGCGAGAAAAAAATCACGCACTCGCCCAGCACTTGCACCATGCGAGTGCTGTCCGATTTTTACTCGCCAATCACATTTGAAAAGCCGCCAATTCATATGCGGCTACAGTAAAATCACACTGACAGGTTAGAATAGAATCGATTGAATAGATACATACACAGAGAATACATATATATACATGTCAGTGACACAAATATATATAGATGTATTTATATTACATAGATAGATAGAAGAAAAGCCAGTAATTCAACAGCCGCGGTAGTGTAAAATCAAAGCAGGAGCCGACAGGATAGAAGAGATGGATTACATACAGTAAATACAAATACAATAGGTAGATATATAGATGTTAGTGACAAATACAATTAGTACAGTGTGTGCAGCTTATTGTACGTGCATTTAATTAATAAAATATTATTTTTTGGGAAAAAATTGCATGGCCTCCCGTGCACTTTTCGTAACCAGCAGAGGGAAAGCTGGCGACTGGGGGCAGATGTTTATAGCCTTGGAAAGGGGTAATACCCATGGAGCTTCCCAGGATATTAATATCAGCTCACAACTGTATACTTATCCTTTACTGGCTATTAAAATGGAAGATCCCCCCCCAAAAAAAATGACGTGGGGTCCCCCTATAATTAATAACCAGCAAAGGCTATGCATACAGCTGCGGACTGATATTAATAACCTAGGAAGGGGCCATGGATACTGGCCTCCCCCGGCTAAAAACATCAGCTCTCAGCCACTCCAGAAAAGGCGCATCTCTATGATGCGCCAATTCTGGCACTTAACCTCGCTCTTCCCACTTGCCCTGTAGTAGTGTCATGTGGGGTAAAAGTTGGGGGGGTTGATATCACTATCAGGTGACATCAAGTCCCAAGGTTAGTAATGGAGAGGCATCAATAAGATGCCCCCCATTACTAACTTACTAACCCCATAGTCACATTGTAAGAAAACACAGACACCCAGAAAAGTCTTTTATTTGAAATAATGACACAGCCTTAATATTCTTAATTAAACCATACTTACAACCTCACCTAATTCCTGCGAAGCCCTCGATCGCCTGTAAAAAAAAGTAAAATAAAAAAACAACAATATGCCATACCTGTTCGTCGTTCTGTCCCATGCCGTCATCCATGTCTGGGGGATATACAGTTTTCAACCTGGACGGTGCCAAGATGCGACTGTCCCAGCTGAAAACCACTGGTGAATGAGCTGCTGGGCTGCTGACAATTTTTCACAGTGATCTGCTGTGAAGACACTGAGCTTGAACTGCGATCACCTCATCACTGACATTTTCCCACGGTCCAGAGGTCACCGCAGTTCAGGCCGGCTGGGAGGGCAGCCTCAGTGACGTCACTGCTAGTCACTGAGGCTGCTCTCGCAGTATCTATCTATCTATCTATCTATCTATATTATTTATTTTTCATCTTTTACAATTTAAAAATTACAATTAGGAAAATGGGCCGGTGCAAAAGTTTTGGCACTCTGCATGGCTAGTACCTAGTAGCACCCCCTTTCACAAGTATCACAGCTTGCAAACTCTTTTTCTAGCCAACCAAGAGTCTTTAAACTCTTGTTTGAGGGATTTTCAACCATTCTCCCTTGGAAAATTCTTCTAGCTCTGTGAGATTCCTGGGTCGTCTTGCATGCTCTGCTATTTTGAGATCTAGCCGCAGATTTTCAATGATGCTCAGATCAGGTGACTGTGAGGCCCTCTGTAAAGCTTTCAGCTTGTGCCTTTTGAGGTCGTCTACTGTGGATTTTGACACGTGTTTGGGATCATTGTCCATTTGTAGAAGCCATCCTCTTATCAACTTCAGCTTTTTTACAGATGGTGTTATGTTGGCATCAAGGTTTTTTTTTTAAATGTCATTGAATCTATTCTTCCCTCTACCTGTGAAATGTTCCCTGTGCCATTGACTGCAACACAACCCCAAAGAATGATTGATCAAACCCCATGCTTAATGGTTGGCGAGATGTTCTTTTCCTTAAATGCTGTGCACTTTTTTCTCCACACATACCTTTGTTCATTGTGGCCAAAGCATTCTATTTTAACCTCATCGATCCAAAGGACATGGACGAGCTCTCTGAAATTTTGCTTAGTTTTCCAGACCTTATCTTAACCTCCATTTTTCCTGTTAACTGCCATTTCTTAATTAGATTTCGAACTGAGAAAAGGGCAACTTGAAAAGGTTTTGCTTTCTTCTTAGCTTTGTGGGCCTCAACCATGTTCACTTTCAGAGTGCTAGGCTACTCCTTAGAAGAACCCATGGCTGTAATTTTTTGGCACAAGGTTAGAGGAGCCTGGGCATTTATAAAGCTGAGATATTTGCATCATCTGGCCTCTCCTAAATATGATAGGGAACAAGTCATAACCCTAACAGGATAATTAAATCTTGGTCACAGTTTCTGAGCACACAAATCTCCAATGATACTTTTAGTATATATATATATATATATATATATATATATATTGTGGTGCGGTAACCTCTGTTAAAGCTAGGGTGCACTGTATATGATACTCAGAATATGCATGTGGGCGTGTGTCTGAACACCCAGGATAAAGCCTGTATGTGTGGCTGTATGAAATAGGGCCTGTAGGGAGGTCATGACCATGTGATCTATACCTCACATGTGGGTGTGGTCACATACCATATAGTGTGACTGAGGTCTGGTCACATGGGTTGTGTGTTTGATCCGGTCAGAGTGCAAGGTCCCGGAAGGCCTGTGTGTGTTGGAAGTGTCTGGGACTGAACTTCCTGGAAGACCACATGGAAAGGCCCCGACCGGGTAGAGTCTGTGACGGCTCTGTGTAGGGGAGGTACTGCCCGGCTATGGGTTTGCAACTGTAGATGGCCTAGTGAGCATGGCCCTGTCTGGAACAGTGATCCCAGTGAGGCTGCTTCCCTGATAACCTGTGAGGGATAAACTGTGAGTAACGCTGACCGGGGTCAGTAAGAGACATTGTATGCTTTATGTGGTAACGCTGCATGTTTAACGGACGTTGTAATGGAAGCTACTCGCTATTATGTTCATGAAGAGTGGTTAAACCGAATGAATTGTTTAACCCGGAGTGTCCCCGCGTATGCCTCAAAGACCGGTCAAGCGAGTAAATCCCCGTTCACTCATTTGGTGGATCTCTACGTTATATATATTCTTTCAGAGATCATTTCATCTTCAACTTGCTTAACTGTTCACAATAAGAGTAATTTTGACCAGGGGTGCCCAAACTTATACATGCCACTGTACATTTCCTCCCTAGAATTGAGCTCTTCGTATCGCGACATGAACATTAAGACCTTATAGCACAAAACAAATCTCTGCAGAATATTCTGTGATGAGGCAAACATAGCATTTTAGAACAACCTTTAATTTCCTTAAGCCGCATCACAGGAAGTTTCTTATGCAGGAGACGCATTTGCATCAGCGGGGTCACTAATTATTTGATATACAGTATGCTGTAAATAACACCCTCTCATATTTACAAATTCACAGCAGATGAAACAAATCAATGCAGTCTGACTTACAAAACACAAGGTGTTAGCTGCTATTTCCAAATGAGTCACAGCGTGTGCGGCAGATAGAAAATAATGGAGCTGATGGAACTCTGCTATAAACAGGCAATTTATAATCGGGCCATGTCAAGCTCTCTCAGTTACCAAATTGGCGTAATGTTGCACAAATAACAGCTAAGTTACAAATAAAATCTGAAAAAAAAAACAAAAACGAGGAAACGAAAAAGTTTTATTTTATTTTTTTTAGGTTATATTGTGTTTAGCTTTGTCAATCCACAGCGGAATAATTCATATGGAATAGATAACAGTTGTACCATATAATCCATTTCTGTAAAGGACGCACATCTGACCTGCTTGCATATTTCTGTATTTGACAATGGAACAAAGTTTGATATTAATAGGAGGGTCTTGTAATGGCTCTGGAAATTCCAGACCCGATAGTGTCAACAGTGTTAGTTGTTCAGGGAAAAGAAGGTAAACCCTTCTTCTAAAGGCTCATTCACACGCCCGATTTTCGTGTACGAGTGATATCCGTTTTTTTTTTCCGGACTGTCTATGGGGCTTTTCAAATGTCAGATTTTTTCTTCGGGCCGAGTGGCCTGTGCAAAATCGTATAGGACATCACTCAGATGCCATCCATACACTGTCTGCTTTTCACTGGCTAGATGCCATCCATACACTGTCTGCTTTTCACTGGCTGGTGTGAGAAGGTGGAAAAACTTTTTTTCCCTCATCATTGAGAAAAAAAACTGATGAAACTCTGACCAAACTTTGATGAAAATCACTGATGAAACTCGGTCCGTTTTTGACGTACATGAAAAAATACTGACGTCTGACTGAGCCCAAATCTTTACAGCTTCATGGTTTTGAAAATGACTAATTAATCAGCTTGAAGGCACTCAGCTTCAAGGATGAAGATGATAGTTGTCAGATTGATAATTATTTCTTTAAAGTGGAGCTATCAGTTATGAGTAAAACATGAAAAGTGACAGCACGTGAAATTCCAAGACTTTAATCAAATATACGTCATTAGCCAATCAGATGCGTTCTCTTTGTATTACAGAGAATTAGATTTTATTTTCACTTTACCATAGTGAAAGCAAAAATCAAGCGAGATTCATTTCTCTTGGAGATACCAAATGTGAGGGCTGAGGGTGATTGTATACAGAAGCTAAGTGGCAAAGGAGAGCCTTAGGCTGAGATCTGGCAGGATTTAGCCTATTTTTATCATTGATCAATAGAAATAATATGGACGAAACGATTCACTTATTTTTGTGATCCATTTTTCAAAACAAAATCCAGTAATGTATTCCGACTAGCAGCGACTCAGACAAATGTAAATCAGCTGAAATTTGTCCACAATGCACACAGTGATGTCACCGCGCAGAGAGAATAAGCACAGTGATATCACAGCGCAGAAATAAGGAACAAACTGATGTCCTAGTACAGAGAGGTACTAAATGAACATCACAGTAGAGAAGCAATAAGTAAAATGGCAACACTGTACCAAGATCATGCACACTGTGACATCACATTATAACACAGTGACATCATAGTCAAGGATAATATAAATATTGACATCACTGTACAGAGAAAATACACACAGTGATGTCACAATAGTGGAATAATGTTCATAGTGAAGCTATTGCCCACAGGTAGAATGCACGGTAATGTTACACTGCAGAGATACAGTAAATCATATTATAATAGCATTGCATTAGCACAAGCAGGCTTGGACCGGCCCACAGGAGAGCAGTAAAATCCTCCGGTGGGCATAATCAACTGATGATGTCATAATCATTTGATATCATGATTATTCAATGAGGTCAAGATCATTTGATGATGTCATGATCAACTGATGTCATAATTATTTGGTGATGTCATAAACATTTGTTGTCATAATTATTCAATGAGGTCATAATCATTTGATGTCATAATCAACTGATGATGTCCCTGCTATGTGGAGTGGGTGGAGCTATGTGGAGTGGGAGTGGCTTGACAGACACACATACACACACACATGCACCTATGGGATGGAGGATGTGTGAGGGGTAGATGGGCACGGGACTATGGGATGGAGGATGTGTGATGGGTATATGGGCACTGGACTATGGGATGGAGGATATGTATGACGGGTATATGGGCACGGGCCTATGGGATGCAAGATGTGTGATGGGTATATGGGCACTGGACTATGGGATGGAGGATATGTGTGATGGGTATATGGTCACAGGACTATAGTATGGACGATATGTGTGATGGCTACATAAGCACTTGACTATGGGATGGAGGGTGTGTGATGGGTATATGACCATGGGAATATGGAAGGAAGGATATGTATGATGGGTATATGGGCATGGGACTATGGGATAGAGGATGTGCTATGGGTATATGGGCATGGGACTATGGGATGGAGGATATGTGTGATGGGTATATGGGCACGGGACTATGGGATGGAGGATGTGTGATGGGTATATGGGCACTGGACTATGGGATGGATGATATGTGTGATGGGTATATAGGCACTGGACAATGGGATGGAGGTTGTGTGATGGGTATATGGCCATGGGAATATGGAAGGAAGGATATGTATGATGGGTATATGGGCACGGGACTATGGGATGTAGGATGTGTGATGGGTATATGGGCATGTTACTATGGGATGGAGGATATGTATGATGAATATATGGGCATGAGACTATGGGATGGAGGATATGTGTGATTGGTATATGGACACTGGACTATGGGATGGAAGATATGTATGATGGGTATATGGGCACAGGACTATGAGATAGAGGATGTATATGATGGGTATATGGGCATGGGACTATGGGATGGAGGCTGTGTGATGGATATATGGGCACTGGACTATGGGATGGCGGATATGTATGATGGGTATATGGGCACAGGACTATGAGATAGAGGATGCATATGATGGGTATATGGGCATGGGACTATGGGATGGAGGATATGTATGATGGGTATATAGGCACTGGACTATGGGATGGAGGATATGTATGATGGGTATATAGGCACTGGACTATGGGATGGAGGATAATCATTATAATTTGTTATAACTAACGATAGTTAGTTACTATGCCTGGGCAACACCGGGCTCTTCAGCTAGTTATTATATAAATTTGTGATTGACGATAATGTCACATTTGCATGTAGCTGAAAAGTCCGGCCCTGGAGTTAGTTACTAGTGGGCCCTTGGCACCCCAGTCCAACACTGAGCACAAGTATGGTCAGCACTCAGCACAACATATAAAGATGACAACTAGAGGATGTGTTACAGACATAAGATGGACAAGAATAATGCAAAAGTAATGCCGCAAAAAGATAATATATACAGCAGTGTTAACCAATTAACTTTATAATAAAACAATAATAATAAAACTTAGAATGAGGCCATATTAATTTTCTAAACCCCTTTAAATGTCCATAGTCATCACTAACTACACCTGATGTCCGAGTGGAAATAGACCCTATAAGTTGTTGGGGCTCATTGAAGGAGCCACTGTCTGCTGCTACGGTAGTTATGACCATGGCGTACATGGTTGTATAAATTACTTTTAATATCAGAGATTTTGTAATTATGCGTTCATTGCTTTACCTTCAGTGCAGCTGCCTACTTTCTCTACAGGTGGTCCAGACTAATAATGTCTTTCTATGGTAGAGTAGGACAAAGCATACATTTTAAAGGGAATCCATCAGTAGGTTTTAGCTATGTAATCCGAGGACACTATGAGGTAGGAGCTTAGACACAGTTTTGAGGGATATAACACTTATTAGGCTGTGTGTTGTTGTTTAGCTACAATGAAGGTTTTTATCACCAAGAGATTATCACTGCCTGGACAACAGCTCACATGAGCCTTGGTCCGACCATGCCCCCTGCTCTGACAAGCAGCTCACTGTCTATAGACAATGTACACAGAAGATTGTGGTGTGGCAGTCTTCTGAGCTCTGCTACACGCTGCATCTAAAAACTTTGATTGTATCACAACTGCTATACCCAGTAAACTAAGTGATACATCACTGGAATCAGGGTGTCTCTTCCTACATTATGCTGCTCTCAGATAAGATATAAAATATATTCTTTGCATATGTAGCTGTGTATCAGATTTCTAGGTTCTATGCTCCCAGATAAGGTAGCAAAAGCCTGGTGACAGATTCCCTATAAGCTACAGTGAGCTTTAAATAAAGCAAGTAAATATTACCAACGATACTAGTATTATAATATCAAGTAATCCAAAAACACAAAATCTGCCTCTTTGAAACAAACTTATCTATTTACTCCATTACTAGTTCCTGTGAAAAAGGAAGTTTGTGAGATGCATAAAGTCCTCAAAACCAGTTCTAGCTATAGCAGCCATAGAGTCATATTTTTTTATTTTTATGTTAATGTTTGCGATTCCTAAAATTCACATAGTTTCCTGTATTGTAGATAACACAATTCTAGTAATTTAATAAAATATAAGCAGTGTGTTGCCTTTGATTTGGCAATGAAAATGTTTTGTGTATATGAAATAGGACAAGCACTAGCCAATATATGATAAGGGTGAAGAACAAAGTGTTCTTGGAAAATAGCACAACGCTATAAAAGCGTCAACTAAAGCAACACCATTCCTTATCGTAATCACCATTGCTTTCAACTACAGACTCCTTTATTACCTTTCTTGACTTTAGACTGAAAACCTTAACTTTTTATTGCATACCCTAATCAATTAATCAATAGCAGAGCATTCTTAAGAGGCGCGAACAATACAGTTTGTGTGAACTTCAACTCCTGACAGATAAGTCTTATGTTTTAACAGCTAACAATAAAGCATCTGATCAAAGCCAACCATCATAATACAATTAATAGAAAAAAAATCTACATAAAACATTCAGCAACCTTGCAGATGGCCTTGATTTTTTTTAATACGTTTCATATTACAATTCCTAAGTTATAGCTTGTATTATATTGTACAGATCTGCATTTACGGATCTTTTAGTTGCCTTTCAAATCAGTAAACAATTTGCCAGAAGCCACATCGAAAAATATTAGCAGAGATCCTAAACTAAAAAATTATTGTGCTCCAGTGAACTTCTATAACTGTTCCCCTTCCAATTCACCATGCAATCTGGACACTTGTCTGACCCCTCTATACTTCTACTGGTTTTCTCTCTATATGTTACAGATCATATATAAATGTATGCCCTCTTAGCTGGATTCGGAATGAATCACAAACCTGTTTATTAATAGATAAGAGAATTGATTCAATCCATATTATATTTGCGCACATGTCGCACGTCTGGGTTCGAACCCTTGAGCCTATGCTTTGTGGTCGGTTTCTCTGTTCACCGAGCCACAGCAGATGCAACTTTTCTCTCAGTGTTCAATTTCTGTTATCCTTGCTCCAGTCTTTTTTTACAGTAACAGATGTTTTCATTTACTCATATGTTCACTTTATCACCTTACGGGTGCAGCTTTATACACTTTCCGCTTGCTAGTATTTCCTGCTGGTGATAGTCTCATTTGGATGTCCAGTCATACTGCTGTAGTATAAGCCAGTCAGCAAAAAAACAGCTAGGGTTTATCTCTCTGCTGGTTATATTCTTTACCCTGCACTTATCTTCTGTTTCTTTTTAGGAAGAAGATGGCATATTCTGCAACAGAACATACTTAATTCTTTATTCCATATTTCGTGGTTTGTTTTACTCACTCTGGGATCTTTCTATTTCAGCACACTTTCCCTTCTGTAGGTAATTTTCACTCTCCTCTGCCCTCCGTTTCTTTAGAAGGAACATGAAACACTCAACAGCCTTTCAAGCAGCATAGATCTGAGTTACCTAATCCAGTCTGTGGTTGAGGTTATACCACCTGACACAGGAACCACTAGGTACTGCGGTGTCAAGCATTCTAGCCTGTAAAGGAACTGGCAGGGTCCATTGCAGTTTTAGTGTGTTACCTATTTTCCTGAGAGAGTAGCTACACCCCCATAACAGTAGACTTTTATGAAATTTGCAGGTCCCAGCAAGCGCAAACAATTATAATATTCAATTAGTTGATTCAGTTACCTGATCAGACGTGTTTGAGCAGAGCTCCTTTTATCCTTGTAATATCCTGTGTGAATTCTGGTGATTTGTGGGTCAAAACACACCCTAAAGGACACTGAGGGTGAAAGACTGTGCAAGTGATGTGGGAAATTGTGGTGATATCCTGCAAACGGCCCTTGCTGTGTTTTAATTCTCCTGGATTGTAGCATGTGGTGGAGGTGCCGGCAGACACTTTCCTATTCAGGGTAACTCGTCCTGGTCATGGTCTTGTGGTCAAGAGAAAAGTAGGGGAGTACAGGAAACACAAGACTCCATTCTGATGATTGGTTGGGAGCCCCAGAAGGAGCAGTGGATTACCCATTTAACTATTAAACCACCATTACACACTTAAAGGAGATGCCACATTAAGGCAACCTGTGTCCATGTGGTGCCTAACAGTGCATATGGACATCACAAAGGACGGGTACCAGCTCTAATACCTTCTATGTGCCGGAACAGTGAGTAACTCTGTAATGGTGGATTCTGTTGGGTGGACGTGGTCTATCTATACACTATATGCAAGCTATTCTTTAAATGTTCAATATATGACTAAAGGTGATTTTCCCCAGCAAAAAAATGGGTCAGACATGGCAACCATCAAATTTTGAGGAATCAAAGCAAAACCACAGGAAAGAGACACTTTAGATAAAACATGCGGCGTAATGCAATTTTTTTTCTCGGTGATCCAGAATCTGATCCTTAACAAGCAGCTTTCTGAATTGTAAAAGTTGCTTTTAGAAAGGTGAGATCATGTAATCAGACTGCAAAGCTACCGAACTGTTAATGTAAATTACTACATGAAAACTATAAAATTGTTTATATAATATAGTTGTAGATAAAAAAAACAAAACTTTTTTTACCAGTTCTAAAATAAATTGCTTGTTAATTATGGCTATTTTTTAGCGAAACGATGCTTAGTCTATAATTCACATGACATTAACTAAGGAAATTGCACTGCTTTCCTAAGCAAATTAATTACATTGAGCATTAGTTTCCTGAACTGTTAGAGTAAATCATTGCACATTACCTTTCTTCTGAGTCTATCCAATAGAGCTATAAAAAGCTTTTAATAGCCATAAAGGTTGCGCGTGTAATAGTCATTGAAGACCACCTGGATACAGTTTTATCCCACTAGCAAATCCAATATATTGTAGTCTAATGGGAATAAAATATCCCAGACCTTACTGTTGTGTATCCATCACCCCAAATGCTTCATTTTATGTGTTCATTAGTGATCGGCAAGAGTGCTCGGAACTGCTCGATACCGGATGCTCAATCGAATATCGAGCAGTGGCGAGTATCACGTGGTGCTCAAGTGCTCGGGTCCATGTAAGAAGCTTATTTGAATCATCTGAGCGGCTCGCCACACTGTAGCGAGTATTCCACTACTGGGAGTGCAGGGACTCCTCTGTCAGCCAGACTATTTGTGAGATGTAGTATTCCAGGGATGAGAGAGAGAGACCGTGACCGTCCTCTGGAATAATGCTCGAGTTTCACACTCTCTTCCATTATGCTCACTACTGGAGTTGTGCATGTCCGAATGACCGACCTGCTTGATTCGAGTACAGAGAACTCGAGCATTTCAGTGCTCGATCATCACTAGTGTTCAGGAAAATAGAAAGAAATATTCTACTTTCAATGACTTGTAAGTAAATACTAACCGTATAGTGGTTGGAATACACAGAGGTAATCTGAACTACACAGGGTCTCTGCACCTATTTCCAGGCAGACGAGATCTGTTATGGGAGTTCCTCTAACGTGTCAACCTCAAGAACAGGAATAGGAAATCCCATGTAGGTGGCTACTGATCGGCTGCCCACATGTGTCTAATATTGGACTGCAGAGTTGACAAAACTACTAGCTGAAAAATAGAAGATGCTGATAGCAGGAGAAGAGGCTGGTGTATTTCAGGGCTTTGTTACAGTCGTAGCCTCTATGTCTGGCATTGCAAAATGTATACTGTGAATTACATGTTTGGTGCTCATGACAGACACGGTATGTGTTCATTTGTGGATTCCACCATGTAGATGCACTGTTCCTTGGTGTTTTTCTGCACACTATTCTTAGTAAGGTTTGAGAGCATTGACTAATGCTGTATGCGCATTGGCATTGCTATGGAGGGAATTATGACTATACATTTTTGGGTAATTGTAGTTTTTACCCTTTTGTACCCACCGTAGTTGACCATTAATCCTGGTGGAAGGGCAGATATTTAATGAGTTGCTGTTATGAAGTGCTTGTGTAACAGCAGCACAGTATAGTGTCAATTTTCAGTTCTAAAGATGGCTACCATGAACAGACTTAGCACTAGCTACTCCATTTTCCAGATCCCAGGGATTGCCTTGGTCTTCATCCTTTAACTCCTGTACAGGTATCTGGATTTAACAAGCACTAAAACTAGAATAGTTGCCTTGCATCATCCACAACAAGAGTGCGTCACTGCCTGGCGACAGAAACAGAGACAGACAGGCACCAACACAGATGTCACAGTTTGCTTCTGTATCAAAACTGACTTTGTCAGTAGAGATGTGCATTTTAAGGAATTTTTAAATGGTTTTCCAGCTAAAAGTTGTTTCTTTTCTAATCATCTCAGAATAGGTTGAAATAATCAAAGAAGTCACAATAACCTTACCAATCCCTGATGCCATTCTGGTACTTCCTAGTCACATGATGGTTTCTGTACTTTTTGCAGTGATCTGCAGCAGTCACCTGTCAATATTGGGATGTCCACGCTGCAGCAGGAAGTATTGAGACAATTGGAACAACATAAGGCATCAGTACTGTAGCTTCATGGATCAATAAGGTGACTATGACTTATTTGATAACTTAACCCCCTTCAAAGCTGTTTTTAAAACAACTTTTTTCTATTTTTAAAGAATCTCAAATGTTCTAATCAACTGATTTCCAAAATATTGCAAAAACAATCTACTGCTGACAACATACAGTTCTTTTTTTTCTGACTTGACTTTTAGAAATAAAGCAAACATAATTTCCTTGCTGCAAAAACAATATGGACAAAATTCATTTTGCCAGATAGCATGCAAAATACCTTAATACCAAAAAGTTTGCTTAAATCTGTGTCTAGTGTTGTCCAGTTATTTATCATATAGTTTTTAGTTTTTCGTTTTCTTCTTTACATTTTTTATCACTCAAATGTATCTTAAAGAAGTTTTTATCCTCTTAATATATTGCAACATCATATTATATAGCACTGTGTACTTACAATTGCTCATTTTGCCTTTCTACCCAGATAACTCTTCTATTTTCTCTGCTCTATGTAGAAACAGTAAGTGTCTTGTCCCTATAAAAATCAATCCCATCTTCAACCCCTGACCCAGCTTCTCCCTTCTCTCCCCGCCAGGAACTTTTGCAGTGGCTCATGAGTCACGCAGGGAAAATTGTCCTCCTATTTCTACATAGAGCTTAGAACGATTCAACTAGTCTGTTTTCAATCACCTGTTGTCATAGACCTAATGGAGAAAGAAGAATTAATGGGTAGAAAGACAAAATGAGCAATTGTAAGTGCACAGTGCTATATAATATGATGACTGCAATATATTAAGAGGATCATAGAATCATAGAATCGTAAAGTTGGAAGGGACCTCCTGGGCCATCTGGTCCAACCCCCTGATCAAAGCAAGATTCGCTAAATCATCCCAGACAGATGTCTGTCCAGCCTCTGTTTGAAGACTTCCATTGAAGGAGAACTCACCACTTCTCGTGGCAGCCTGTTCCACTCATTGATCACTCTAACTGTCAAAAAGCTTTTTCTAATATCTAATCTGTGTCTCCTCCCATTCAGTTTCATCCCATTGCTTCTAGTCTTTCCTTGTGCAAATGAGAATAAAGATGATCCTTCTACAATGTGATAGCCCTTGAGATATTTGTAGACAGCTATTAAGTCTCCTCTCAGTGTTCTCTTTTGCAAGCTAAACATTCCCAAATAATGCAACCTTTCCTCATAAGACAGGGTTTACAGACCGGTCACCATTCTGGTCGCTCTTTTCTGAACTTGCTTCAGTTTGTTGATGTCTTTTTTAAAATGTGGCGCCCAAAACTGGACACAGTATTCCAGATGAGGTCTGACCAAAGAGGAGTAGAGGGCAATAATGACTTCATGTGATCTAGACTGTATGCTTCTGTTAATACATCCTAGAATTGCATTTGCCTTTTTTGCTGCTGCATCACACTGTTGACTCATATTCAGTCTGTGATCTATTAGTATACCCAAGTCTTTTTCGCATGTGCTGTTGCTTAGCCCTATTCCTCCCATTCTGTATATGCTTTTTTCATTTTTATTGCCCAGATGTAGTACTTTGCATTTTTTTCTGTTAAAAACCATTCTGTTAGTTGCTGCCCACTGCTCCAGTTTATTTATATCTTTTTGAATCCTCTTTCTCTCTTCTCTAGTATTAGCTATCCCTCCTAGCTTTGTGTCATCGGCAAATTTAATCAGTTTACCCTCAATTCCTTCATCTAAATCATTGATAAAGATGTTGAACAATACAGGGCCCAGGACAGAGCCCTGTGGTACCCCACTTGAGACATTCTTCCAACTGGATGTGCAGCCATTTACGACCACTCTTTGGGTCCGTTCACTAAGCCAGTTATGAATACACCTAACAGTTGCCTTGTCCATTCCATACTTAGTCATTTTTTCAATAAGGATGGTGTGAGATACTTTGTCAAATGATTTGCTGAAGTCAAGATATACTATATCTACAGCATTTCTCTGATCCACCCAATCAGTGATTCCGTCATAGAAGGAAATTAAGTTAGTCTGACATGACTTATTAGTTACAAACCCATGCTGACTCTGTTTAATCACTTCATTCTTATCCAGGTACTGACATACATGTCTGTTTAATAATTTGTTCAAAGATCTTTCCTGGTATAGAAGTCAGACTCACCGGCCTTTAGTTGCCTGGGTCCATCTTCGTCCCCTTTTTGAAGATAGGAACAACATTTGCTCTTCTCCAGTCTTCTGGGACTTCTGTTCTCCAAGAATTTTCAAGATTATGGATAGGGGTTCAAAAATTTCTTCTGCTATCTCCTTCAGTACTCTGGGGTGTAATTCATCTGGACCTGGAGACTTGAATTCATTTAGGTTAGATAAGTGTTTCCACACTATCTTTCTGTTTATAGATATCCTGGATTCTTCTATTCCCTTAATAGGACAGTGAAGAACAGTTGATGTTACATATCCTTTCTGAGAGAAAACAGATGCAAAATAGGAATTTAAAAGTTCGGCCTTCTCAACATCCTGTCTTACGTTTTCATCATTTTTATCCTGTAAAAATCCTATAGCATTTTTGACTTTTCTTTTACTTTTGACATATCCCCAAAAACCTTTATTATTGCTTTTGACGTCTCTTGCAAGCCTCCATTCATTGTCAGCGTTAGATAATCTGATTTGTGCCCTGCAGGTTCTGCAGACAGCATTATATTCTTCTTTAGATATACCTCCCTCTTTCCATTTTATAAACATTTCTTTCTTCCTTTTTAGCATGTGCTTAAGTTCTGTGTTCATCCATCCTGGTTTCCTTAAATGCTTCCTATTCTTCCCTCTTTTCGGAATTGTTAACAATTGAGCTTTGAGAATTTCATTTTTCAAGATTTCCCATCCTTCCTGGACATTTTTGTCTTTAAGGATATCCAGCCATTGGATCCCTCCAATTCTCTTTCTGAATCCCTTAAAATCTGCCTTTCTGAAATCTAACCTTGACGTCTGAGTCTTCACAGGTCTTCCTCCTCTAGTTATCCAAAATTCTAAAATAGCACCTCCTAGGGTCCCAGCCACTTTTACCTCCTCAATCATTTCCTCCCTGTTTATAAGGATTACATCCAAGGTAGCAGTTCCCCTTGTTTTCTCCCCTACCTTTTGGAAGATAAAGTTGTCAGCAAGAGAGGATAAGAATTTCCTTGACCTGTTAGTTTTGCCTGAGAGAGATTCCCAACAAATGTCTGGATAGTAGAAATCTCCCATGACAACTATGTCATATTTTTTGGAGAACTTGGCCATTTGATGCATAAATAGTTCATCCATATCTTCAGCTTGCACAGGCGGCCTGTAGTAAATGCCTACAATAGTAGGCATTTACATTTTGATTGGAGGAGGAGGAGGAGCGCTTCTTTAGCACTGAAACAATTTTAAACATGGTTAGTTCTCCCCTGGAGATTTGTGTCTACTACAGCTCGTTACCGCAAACAAACTATGTGTAGTCTTACCCTTTAGTTTTACTCTACTTTTTGCCATTTAACAAATATATTTGTGGAACAAACAATAGGGGACCGAAGAGAATGTAACTGCAGGATGAGACTACACAGGGAGCAATTGCAATCTGGAGGCACAAATGGATTAAAAACACACATGTGACAAGCACAAGTGTGAACACGTCGATCAGACAATGCTCACACCACCCACTAACTGAGATACAACAAGAAAACACAGATTGACAGATTTGCAAAAATACTCTGCAATAAAAAATGGCAGTAATCAGCAAGTGCTGGATAACAAATACAGGGTATCTCAGTTAGTGGGTGGTGTGAGCATTGTCTGATCGACTTGTTCGCACTTGTGCATGTCACATGTGTGTTTTTAATCCGTTTTTTTTCCTTGCTTAGCATGGTTTGGGAGACCCCAGCCCTCTCTTGTGACGTGCACATAAGAGCTGTCTCAGACCACAAGCCCATACTAGGGAGCGGCCTGTCTGAATCCTGTTCATATTAGACATTGTTCACATGTTCAGGTTTTTAATACATTAGATAGGGACTGCTTCGATAGGGGTTACCTTGACATGGTGGAGTAGCTTGGTGTACATTTTTTTGCGCAATAAAACGTATCAACTAAATACCCTGTATTTGTTAATGCAGCACTTGCTGATTACTGCCATTTTTTATTGCAGAGTATTTTTGCAAATCTGTCAATCTGTGTTTTCTTGTTGAATCTGGAGGAACAGCAGAAAGTGTCTGCATAAAACCTGCAAAGATCAATGGAATAATTCTAATTAAGACTAAGCACAAAGTTGATTCATTTTTTAAAATTGACATCTATAGGGATAATTTTTTTTACAAAATTGAAATGGTAGATCTAAGATTTTTTTGCAAATGAGATTAAATGATTAATAATTTTTTTTGACCCCCCCAGAAACAGAATACAGGGACATTTATCTATAACCCGCTGTAATCTCAGATATTTAGGCAAGTGAAATAGAGTTAAAAATTGCATCGGTAAAGAAAATTTATTAAAGTTTGATTCCACTTTTTTAAGTTTAGGAAAAAAAAATATCATAACTAATTCCTTTTTAGCTTTTTTTTACAAGTGGTGAATCTCTAGAGAGATTTATAACTTGTGTTTCTGCAGTACAGAGGATTTAAACCTTCTTAAAGGAAAGCCGCTGGCTTCAGAGACTGTTTTGGTTTTGTGACTAATAATTTATAAGGCTTCTATGTAGTTGCCAATGCTTTCAATTCTGCAGAAACATTTCAGGTCATAATGACAAACATTCGGCTCTAAGTAGAGACAATTTAGAGTAAAACTTTTGCATGAATATTTAAGACAAGTTTGTAAAGCAGGAAGATTTATCAGGGGGCAAGTTTGATAGTTACCTGCCAAAAAGTCAACTCCATACAGTACTAGAGTATTAATATTAACAGTGGGTGGAGGATAGAGAGTGATCGTCTGCCCTGCTGTGCTAGATTCAAGAAATACGGAAGCTGGGATGAGGTATTAGATCATGCGGTTTTATCTCAACGCGTTTAGAAAGGGACAATTGAGGCCAGTAAAAAGTTAAAGAAAAGTTTTACAATATATAAAAAACACCAAAGTTAAAATCACCCCAATTTTGCCCCATTGAAAATAAAAGGAGAAGAAAAATACACAAATTTGGTGTCGGGGCGTTCAATAAAGTCCGATAGATAAAAATATAAAGTAAATTAATCAGATCGGCAAATGGTGTAACGTTAAAAAATCAAAACTCCCCAACTATGTTTTTTTTGGCCACCGCAACATTGCAATAAAATGCTATAAAAAAAACAACAAAACATTGCATCTACCCCAAAATTGTATCAATAAAAACATCAGCTCAGGGGGTGTAAAAAATAAGACCTCACCCAGCTGCAGATCATGAAAAATGGAGACACTACGGGTCTCGGAAAATGGTGACATATGCATCTCATTGCAGCCCAGATTATTCAGGTTGGCTGTTGTGTATAAGTACGAGCACTCTGGGAATCTACATTGCAAGCTAGAAGATTTGTAAATACAGAATGATTAGGAATGACATAAACTAATTAGAAGATTATTAAGAAGTTGCTGAAATATATTGAAGCAAATAAGCTTTTATAAAGGTGACCATTAAAATGCCCCTTAAGAAAGCACTCCCATCAAAATTGTTATCCTCTTAATATACCACAGTCATCAAATTATACAGCACTGTGCACTTACAATTGCTCATTTTGCCTTTCTACCCAATTAATTCTTCTCTTTTCCTTTATGTCTATGACATCACATGATTAAAAACTGACCAGCTGAATACTTCTAAGCTCTATGTGGAAACAGGAAGTCTCTTTTCCCTACATGAGTTATCATTAGAACTACAATTCTACCTCACTGCAAAGTCCCTGGCCATGGGGGAGCGGAGCAGCTGCCTCAGGAGTTGAAAAAGGGGATGATTCATGTAGGGAAAAGAAACTTCCTGTTTCTACATAGAACAGAAGAAAAGAGAAGAATTGATTGGGTAGAAAATCAAAATGAGCAATTGTAAGTGCACAGTGTTGTATAAAATGATGACTGCAATATATTAAGAGGATAAACATTTTGATGGCAGTGCTTCTTTATCCACTACAAAGTAGAAGCTTTATCTAAGTTGTGGAAGTTATTTTTTTCAAAATTGGAGAAGATAGATTTCTAGAACATAATTGCACTGAAAATACAAAAAAACAGCAACTTTACAGAGTTTAGAGGAAAATCTTTATCAACCAGCGAGCACAACATAAACCACAAAACAAGCAACAAACATAACGATACTGAATCTGCTGTACAATTAGCACTTCTCTGAAGAATAGTTCCAAATTTCAATAAATGAAAGTATAAAGAATTCTTATTTCTTCATTTCTTGTAAAACCAGAAGATGTAAAAGTAGGACACGCAAACATAGTGCAGTTTATCTCCGTAAATCTTTTGATAGTTGATGTTGCTGGAAAAGATTTCTTAACAACATGTCTCCCTTTTATAAAGTTAACTAGTTACTCTGGATGAATTTTTCCACATGAATTATCCACTGAGCACAAACATGCTTTAAATTGCTAAAATGATGATTTTCGAAATGTTTTTTTTTTTTTTTAACTAGAACTGCATACCGAGCCTCTTGGTGAATTCATGAGAATATATTTAAATAAATTTGTAAAAAAAAAGATTAACACATACTTAATTTACCCTGCTCGTCATATAAAATATTTTACACCATGGGTGTACAACTTTTTTTCATGTTTTCTAAAATTTATTATAAAATTTCTGAGAATGTATGGCATTCGGCTTGAGATATAGAGGCAATTAGGCTGATTCGAGGCAAACATTTGGGAAAACAAATGTGGCACACTCACTACGAGGTCCGTGTTTAAGAAATCCTTAAGACAAGCAATCAATTTGTCATTGAGTATTCCACCTCACCAAACCACTGAATACCAGAAAGAACAAATCACACCCCTGCGCAAAGTGTATGAGGCTGAAATGCTCTAAAAGGCACAACTGAATGCCCATTCTGCTGATGTATACATTGTCTCCAAAATATGGAATTGGAAGCCTAGAGTAGTAGAAGTAAGAAAGCAAAATTGTAAAAACCATCCTCTCAATTCATGTAATTGGTGTGGGAATAAATTTCTAGACCTAATATACTTACGTTAATCCAAATAATCTCTATGTATAATTTGTATCAATTTATATCCAAAAACAACACAGTATGCCAGAAATAATAATAGAGGGCAAGACTAGGGATAGATTCAGGAGGTAGAAAGGGTCAGGTTAAAAGAAAGCTCAAAAGTAAAGCACAAGCTGGAGGTCAATATAGTTTACTTGGCAAAGTAGAATCCTTAAAGGGAATCTGTCACCTATTTTTTGTGATATGATGTAAAGATATCATTCAATTTAGTGTCAAATAAGCATTATAGCAGTATTTTTGATACCCCTGACTCCCCACCTTTGATGCATAAATACCGTTTTTAGCTCTCCTGCGGTGTATGTAAATCTCCGTGGTCCTGTCCAACGGGCGGGGCTTATTCTCCTTCTCTCCCCCCTCCTCGGCTTGCTGTAAGCATTGTGATCTGTGAATATCACAGATCCCGTAGAGTTGCCACGCGTGCGCATTGAAATGGCCTATCGCGCGTGCACAGTATGCTTTGCTCAACTGTGGGCAAATAATAAAATCATTATTGCGCATGCGCCGGCATATGCCATTGCATTCTTTAGCCCGGAATGGCTTATACTCTAGTCAATATGCTTACCCAGTTTTCCGTGACAAAATTAGGTGCCTCGGCTTATACTCGGGTTGGCTTATACTCGAGTATATAGGTACTAAAATGACAAAAAAATTGAAAGAGAATGCTTCATACTTTGTGGCATCAAAAGTGATTGTCCCATTTTAAAAAATGCTGGTCCCTTGTTACAGTTTGCTATATAAAATCAAACCACAAAATTACTTATCATCCTAGGGTCGAGCACTGAGCCCTGGATGCTGCTTACAGTTCCCAGCATTGGCTGCTGTACTGAATTCACATCGACTGGGTGACTAGCTATGCCCTTATGGAAAAAAAGCCCCACTCAAAGCCATTGAGCTCACTGATTGGCTGCTGCACTATGAAAATGACTTCAGCCCTGTAACCAATACCAAACATCGGGAGGAGCAGTAGAGACTCAGCACTGGACCCGGGGATGATGAGTAAAGAACTGCTTGCTTTTTCTACAATAAACGTCACTCTGGATCATTATTTTCTTAAATTCAGCAACACTTTTAAATGAAGAATCAAATAATAGGTGAAATACTATTCATTTATGTTTATTTTGGACCTAACAACAAGCAGCTCTATGTAAAAAAAAAAATGCTGGGTTTTAGGTGGATGAAAATGACTCTTACTGGCAAGGAGTGTGTGCAGAAGAACTTTATCCAAGTCAACATCAACAAAACTCAGAGTTATTCTAAATCTGATGTACTAATAACTCTGGACTACATTTTCTGATTATTATCTGTCATTTGGATAAGGGGTAGAGCTAGTCTTGTGTATTTTGTATACACTATCACTCCTAGATTGGTTTGGTATTCATGCATTATCTGCAGGTGCTGCCCAACAACTCAGCATGGCCACCATAGGATATACTGCCCAGAGACGGAACGGGCTACCGGATGGTGCTGGATGTCGTAAAGGTATGTATATTACACTTTTATAAACCAAGATGTCAACGGATTCTGCTGTTGAAGTATAGCGAATATTGTGATGGTCTGTATGTTGAGGATCATTTCTTTTAGATAAACCATGGTTAGACACTCAAGCTTCGATTTATTTTGCCAACACAATATCATAGTGGAGTTCAAAATAACGCATCCTTCCACAGATGGGAATGAGAAATCTGAAGTCAGAATATATCCAATATTCAAACATCTAAAATAGAAATTTGTAGCAGTTAATTTGAGCAATTTGATAGATATCTCCAATGGATAATTCTAAGCTCGGGATATATAGCGTTCTATGGTATGACTTAGTATTTATTTTCATCTAAATGAGAAAAAAATATAAAGTTTTGAGTCCTTGCTCATCCTACACAGAGTGATTGACAGCTGCCTTGAATACAAGCCAATACTAATACTTTCCTAAAGTTTATAGGAAAATATTGCCCCATTCCCAAATATGCAGAGCAACCAACTGTATGAACGGGATATACTGCGTTTACCCGACAATAAGACCTAACCTGGAAATTAGCCCTAGCATGATTTTACAGGATTCTTGGAGTATACTAGAAATATAAGCCCTACTTCAAAAATCATCTCTAGTTAGAATAAGGACCAGTGTTTGGGAAGCAGTGGGAAAACTGGCAAATTGCCCAGGCCCCTCACTCTCTTAAAGGAAATCTGTCACCCTTTTTTTGAGATATCATATAATGATATCATTCAATTGTGTGTCACATAAGGATTCTCTTAGTACTTTTGCTTCCCCCTGACCCCGCACCTTTCATGCATAAATACCTTTTTTATATCGGTTCAGATGTATGTAAACTGCCATGGTCTGGTCCGATGGGCGGGGCTTATTCAACTGCTCCCCCCTCCCTGTCTTGCTCTACACAAGAAGAAATGCGTAGAGCAAGACAGGGAGGGGGGGAGCAGTTGAATAAGCCCCGCCCTGCGGACCGGATAGCGGCAGTTTACATACATCTGAACCGATATAAAAAAGGTATTTATGCATGAAAGGTGCGGGGTCAGGGGGAAGCAAAAGTACTAAGAGAATCCTTATGTGACACACAATTGAATGATATCATTATATGATATCTCAAAAAAGGGGTGACAGATTCCCTTTAAGGCCCCGTTACACATAACGAGATCGTTAGCGAGATCGCTGAAACATCACTGATTTTGTGATGCAACAGCGACCTCGCCAGTGATCTTGCTACGTGTGACACATAGCGGCGACCGGTCCCCCGCTGCGATATCACTGATCATGCTCGAATGTCCTGAGCCATTTTTTGATCGTTGGTGTCCTGCTGGCCAGCATGCATCGCTGTGTTTGACACCATTGCAACGACGAGCGACCTCATTGGCGACTCAGAACTCATGCTATCGAGGTCTGAGTTGTCAGAATAGCTGCTGTGTGAAAAGGTCCCAACGACTGCCGAGGTCGTTATACGGATCGCCGCATCGTTGCAGCGTCGTTGAGTATATCTGCCTGTTTCACAGCTTACTAGCGATCATGTAGCGATGCACCAGCGATCTTTACCAGGTCGTATTGTTGTCAGGATCACTGGTGCGTCGCTATGTGTAACGGTACCCTTAGGTTTAAAGTCCTTTAACTGCTGGAGTCTAGAGGCACTGAAGAGGAGACAGACTGGTATGCAGGGTCTGCGTTAGGGAGAAGGGGGAAAGTGAAATTTCTCAGGGCCCCCACTCTCTTAGGGGCCCCAACACTTCTATGATGAGTCTAAGACTGCTTAAGGACCTTTCGAGACATCACGGTCATGTGACCATAATGTCACCAAAGGTCCTTTAACTGCAGGAGTCTAGAGGAAATAAACAGGAGGCAGGCTGGTATGTACAGAATGTGCAGTGTGTGTATACACACGTGTATGTGCAATGTGTGTGTATATTTACTTGTGTACATGCACAATAATATGAGAAGCAATATAGAATCATTTTTTGTTTTCTGAAGTGTCCCCCCCAAGATATAAGACCTAAACATCAGCAGAATTGATCATTTATAGGAATAAATCCTCATTCAGAATAATCTCAGCCTGACCAGCTGACCATCGAATATTAACTTACGTCACTGGGAGCAAAAAATAATGTAATGCCCTGTTATTTTTTCGGGGAAGTACAGCTGTAACAGAGCTGAGTCATGGCCACACAAATGTTGGCCAAATTCGGTGATTTCTCCAGGAATGGCAAACATTTTCATGGGATGTCCGACTCTCCTCTGACGGATGATGTCGGGGGATGAAGAGGGATTATGTATGTTGAAGTATAACAACAAATTATTTTGTTCTTGCTGTGGTGTTTTTCAATAGATGAATCCAATCTCCCCATTAAAAACACATGCACACTCCATCAAGCCAAGCATGCATGTGTATGGGTGGTCAGGAGAGATAGCTGTCGGCCATTTCTAAGGCATATTGGCACCTTGAGTCATTCCACATACCTCATTATGGTTACATTATGTTTAAGATATAGTATACCAAATAATTATCAGATATTAAATTCTATTGACTTTTTGACTTATTGTATTAATATTAATTCTAGTGCAGAGTGAAAATGACTAGACATCGATGTTGTAAATGATGAAACTTGTGCAAATAGAGAATTTCACTTTAAAAGAAACATGATTTCACACCTCCCCATCAATGAAAAAATGCTGCGGCTTTTATGCACCAAATATCTGTTGCCAGCATTGAGAGATTTGCATTCTAGCCGCTACATGGACGGACCATAAACAGCAAAAATCTGAAGATGTTTATTGAGAGTTTTGTGGGAATGTTCTTTGACCTATGGAGAGGTCATTGTGCTCATGGAGATGAACCACGGCTGTCACCTATTGTGAATTATGTGATCCGTTCTCTCATACATAGATGATAGATTTCATTGTATCCCTGCTTGTGATGATATTGAGATAAATAGTGAAAAGCTGGAAAGCAATCTCTCCAGAACAGGACGTATCTGCATAATGTATGGCTTAGTGTCCAGGATAAAGATCGCAGAATTTTAAAGATATTATAAATACAGCTAAAAATAAGACAAACGTAAAACAAAATCATGAAAACTTTCCAATTTTCTTATGACTGATTCCCTTACAGTTACTGTGATAACACCAAAACTTTACCTCCACTCATGGTTAGTGGTTGGGTGAAGCCATTTACTGTCAAAGTACTGTGTTTTCTCTTTTTAAATCAAAACTGACAACTAAAAACGTGCAAATGACCCTGATCACAAGTTCACATACCCTGGTGATTTTGGCATGATAACATGCACAGAAGTTGACACAAATGGGTTTGAATGGCTACTAAAGGGAACATCCTCACCTGTGACCTGTTTGCTTGTAATCAGTGGGCACATCGTAAATCCTGCTCATCGGTGACCCGCTCACATGATCGCGGGTCACCAATGGGTCAACATAACAACCAGAGCTCTATGTGTGTTATTGCTGGATTGCTATGAGCACCACCCCATGGTCGGCGCTCATATAGCAAGTGAGCACTTGTGCTACACACAGGTGATCTGATCATCGCCTGTGTGTAGCAGAGGCGATCAAAGTACTGCAGCTTCTAGTCTCCAATGGAGACTATCAAAGCATGCAAAAAGTGAAAAAAGTTTTGAAAAATATTAAAAAAATAAAAAAGTCCAAATCACCCCCCTTTTGTTTCATTCAAAATAAAAAAAATGTAAAAAAAAAAAATCAAGTATACACATATTTGGTATCACCGAGTTCAGAGTCGCCCGATCTATCACTATAACAAAAGAATGAACCCGATCGCTGAACGGCGTAATGAGTAACGAGAAAAAAGTAAAAAATGCCAGAATCACGTTTTTTGGTCAACCTCTACATTGAAATAAAATGCAATAACGGGCGGTCAAAAGACCATAGATACACCAAGATGGTATCAATAAAAACGTCAGCTCGACGTGCAAAAAATAAGCCCTCACCCAGCCCCAAATCATGGGTCTTGGAAAATGACACCTTTTTTTAAAACAAATTTTGGAATTCTTTTTCGCCACTTAAATAAAAAATAACCTATACATGTTTGGTGTCTGTGATCTCGTAATGACCTGGAGAATCATAATGGCAGGTCAGTTTTAGCATTTGGTGAACATGGTAAAAAAAAAAAAACAACTGTGGAATTGCACTTTCACCACACTTGGATTTTTGTTCCCGTTTTCCAGTACACGATATGCTAAAACCAATGGTGTTGTTCAAAAGTATGACTTGTCCCGCAAACAAACGAGCCCTCACATGGCAATATTGCTGAAATATAAAAGAGTTATGGCTCCGGGAAGAAGGGGAGCAAAAAACAGAAATTCAAAGACTGAAATACCTCTGGTCGTTAAGGAGCTAATTATACCAGCCCAGAGTAGTAACCCTTCACATGCTGGCACATTTGGCTCTCCTATATACAGAATGTACATCCCTTACATTTTAAAATGTCTTAAAAGCATTCATACTAGCATCCAGATTTGCATCCTTTATATCTTACAGCAGCACATGTCCATTTAACCATATCTAAATTACAGATGGCACAAGATTATAGGCAACTTTGTAATAATTATACAGCACAGACAGTAACAAAGAAGCAGTCGACGTTTGTGTCAGTAACATCGCTAATGTAATTTCCTGTTATTCTAGAACAATGCACAGCTCATGCCAAGCAAACTGTACGATAAGGGATGTGGATAGATAACCTCATGCATGAATACCTAAGGATGTCAGGCTAAATGAACAGAATGATTGAGAGTCCACAATAACACAATAATCTAGGAAATGAAGCAATTCTGCCTTGAAAATGACTTAGGACACAGAAATGTTCCGTGATTTTTTTCTACAATTTTATTTTTATTTCTAGAAAAATATATGTTCTGATTTTATTTGTCATTAATGCTAATATCCGTTCATTTTCAGGGTCATATACTATATATATATATATATATATATATATACAGTACAGACCAAAAGTTTGGACACACCTTCTCATTCAAAGAGTTTTCTTTATTTTCATGACTATGAAAATTGTAGATTCACTCCGAAGGCATCAAAACTATGAATTAACACATGTGGAATTATATAATTAGCAAAAAAGTGTGAAACATCTAAAAATATGTCTTATATTCTAGGTTCCTCAAAGTAGCCACCTTTTGCTTTGATTACTACTTTGCACGCTCTTGGCATTCTCTTGATGAGCTTCAAGAGGTAATCACCGGAAATGGTCTTCCAACAGTCTTGAAGGAGTTCCCAGAGATGCTTAGCACTTGTTGGCCCTTTTGCCTTCACTCTGCGGTCCAGCTCACCCGAAACCATTTCGATTGGGTTCAGGTCTGGTGACTGTGGAGGCCAGGTCATCTGGCGTTGCACCCCATCACTCTCCTTCTTGATCAAATAGCCCTTACACAGCCTGGAGATGTGTTTTGGGTCATTGACCTGTTGAAAAATAAATGATGGTCCAACTAAACGCAAACCGGATGGAATAGCATGCCGCTGCAAGATGCTGTGGTAGCCATGCTGGTTCAGTATGCCTTCAATTTTTAATAAATCCCCAACAGTGTCACCAGCAAAGCACCCCCCACACCATCTCACCTCCTCCTGCATGCTTCACGGTGGGAACCAGGCATGTAGAGTCCATCCGTTCACCTTTTCTGCGTCGCACAAAGACTTGGTGGTTGGAACCAAAGATCTCAAATTTAGACTCATCAGACCAAAGCACAGATTTCCACTGGTTTAATGTCCATTCCTTGTGTTCTTTAGCCCAAACAAGTCTCTTCTGCTTGCTGCCTGTCCTTAGCAGTAGTTTCCTAGCAGCTATTTTAACATGATGGCCTGCTGCACAAAGTCTCCTCTTAACAGTTGTTGAAGAGATGTGTCTGCTGTTAGAACTCTGTGTGGCATTGACCTGGTCTCTAATCTGAGCTGCTGTTAAACTGCGATTTCTGAGGCTGGTGACTCGATGAACTTATCCTCCGCAGCAGAGGTGACTCTTGGTCTTCCTTTCCTGGGGCGGTCCTCATGTGAGTCAGTTTCTTTGTAGCGCTTGATGGTTTTTGCCACTGCACTTGGGGACACTTTCAAAGTTATCCCAATTTTTCGGACTGACTGACCTTCATTTTTTAAAGTAATGATGGCCACTCGTTTTTCTTTACTTAGCTGCTTTTTTCTTGCCATAATACAAATGCTAACAGTATATTCAGTAGGACTATCAGCTGTGTATCCACCAGACTTCTGCACAACACAACTGATGGTCCCAACCCCATTTATAAGGCAAGAAATCCCACTTATTATACCTGACAGGGCACACCTGTGAAGTGAAAACTATTTCCGGTGACTACCTCTTGAACCTCATCAAGAGAATGCCAAGAGTGTGCAAAGCAGTAATCAAAGCAAAAGATGGCTTTGTAATTATATAATTCCACATGTGTTAATTCATAGTTTTGATGCCTTCAGAGTGAATCTACAATTTTCATAGTCATGAAAATAAAGAATACTCTTTGAATGAGAAGGTGTGTCCAAACTTTTGGTCTGCATCGTATAGATATATATATAATCAATTATTTTGTCATCACAGGATAGTGGCGGCACATACTGTACAAGGTCTTGGTTTAACACAGATATTATAAGAGATGGAGCAAGGATTTGGGCAACTGGCCATAATACAGAATTACAGATTCATGCTGTACAAATCTATAATGCGAAGAAGGAAGAAATGATCCAGCTCCCGGTACGTAATAGATAAAACCAGTGATTTATTCATTTCATCGTGAAATAAAATGTCCAAAAAAAGTCCCAAAAAATTAAAATGTTTTTTCTTTTTTTTACTCTTTTTTATCTAATCAACATCTATGATAGGAAAAATGTGGGGAACATAGGAAGAAAGAAGAAGGGAATACTATCACCAGACGCGTTTCAGACAGAGCATCTTCTTAGACTTGGTGTGAATCACAGATCTGTAATACAACACTATAGAAATCTATGGGACCAGACTTTACCTCTGAATCTATGAGATCAGAAAAGTGCAAAAAGTCAGTGATATTTCCCATCACATGCCATATAGCAAAGTTGTTCATAAAAGTGTGTTACATGATATCAGAGCCAGCTTCAGGTTCATGCGGGTCTTTGGGTGACAGAGACACAGTGTGCCCCTCTTTGCCATTTTTTTCGCCTTGCCCTGCAAGAGCAATAATAATAATAATTTTATTTCTATAGCACCAACATATCCACAGCACATTCCTCTATAACTTTTATATTTTTTCCTATGTACAGAGTGTTTTTGCACTAAGCTATATTTTTTATCATTTCCATATGTAATACCATGGCCGTTGGGGGGTAGCTTCTGCGGCCGCTCCAGTACTCACTGTGCTGGAGGCTGTTTCATCACCCCTATGCTGTTCACTTTGGGCACCCAATTGACTGCAGACAGAGGCTGGAAACAACTTTAACAACTCAGCTTTATTCTCTTCAGGGCACAGCATATCTACAATGGCTACCGGACTCTTTACTCGATAAGAGCAATACATCTTCATCTACAGCAGTACGTCACTTCTTCCTTCACCACATACATGAACCACACAAGCAAGCTGACATGTCACACGGAACACGGTGAACACGGAACTACGACCCTTCTTCCTGAGCCTGACTTCAGCCCACGAAGGTACCTGATGTTTCCATTACAGCTCACCCCTTTACGGTACTGTTGCTCCTGTTCATGTCCTAGGTTCGCAGCTCACTATACTCTCCACAAAGCTCCCGTACTCCAGCTGCTACTTCCACAGGGGGCTCACCCACGGACCTCCCTGGCTTTCACTACTCCAGACACGGGCTGGTTTCAATAGACTGCCTTGGTTGTCACTTCAGCTCTTCCTTGTTAGCTGACTTGACCACTGAGATTCCTTCTTCCTCCTTAGTCCTACAGTTCCCAGTCTCTAACTGCAGGATCTCCAGTACCACTACGTACTGGCTACTACTGTAGGCATTCGCCGTACTTCACTTCTATCCAGTATAGCTACCCCCGTCTCAACTAACTCATGAGGGAAAACTATCTTCCTTTTTGTCCCAGACTAGCCACTCCTCTAAGTTAACCCTTCTAAGGTCTTCTCACTAGTTGAGCTCAGTGCCCCCATCTAGTGGCCCTTTTCTAATATAACACCTAACTATAACCTAATGTCGTGTGGCCGCAAACACACACATGCACACGACATACATTCAGCGCACAGATAATATGCAATAATGTCACTATTTACAGGGCAAGGCCCTTGACCTCCTTACACATATATCAGTCCATATTACCTTTTTTATCATGTTTGACTTTTTTTAGGCAAATTAAAAATCAATTGAAATCAGAAAACAGATATTTCGTCTGTCCAATTTTTTCCTATGTTTTAGCCTCCACCACATGGGATAAATCTTCTGATGTTAAATTATTTTTGGACAGATATGCAGGAGTAATTAACTCCTGCTGTGTGAAATGGGACAGCAATACACATTCTAAATCTCCCAGCTTACTGCTGGGAGCTGCAAGATATAGTCTTACTAACTCGAAAGCCCCCGTTACACACTACGATATCGCTAGCAATATCGCTGTAAAGTCACCGATTTTGTGAC
Organism: Dendrobates tinctorius; assembly: GCF_039654945.1. NCBI lineage: Eukaryota > Metazoa > Chordata > Amphibia > Anura > Dendrobatidae > Dendrobates > Dendrobates tinctorius. The sequence goes on from NW_027361797.1 coordinate 27,607,810, forward strand.
ACAGCAGCGATATCGCTGCATGTGATACTTACCTCCGACCGGCTCCCCTGCTGGTTATCGCTGATCGCGCGAGAAGCTCCTGGACCATTCCTCGTCGTCAGCTTCCTGCTGGGCTTCCTGTGGCGCCGGCGAGCGACGCGTGGATGCGGGCAGGAGGACGCAGGATCGCCGCGTCTGACAGGTAAGTAGCGATCCCTGTCCCCAGCGACGTCGCTGGTGAGATCTGCCTGTGTGGCAGCTCACTAGCGACCACTTAGCGATGCACCAGCGATCCTGACCGCGTCATATCGCTAGTCGGGATCGCTGGTGCATCGCTAGGTATAACGGTACCCTAATTCACTTCAGTTGTTCAGCTTCTGTTCTACATGTTTTATTCTATTTCTGAACTCAGCCTGGTTACTCATGATTCTTCTAATTTATGAATTTGTCCCTTTGTCTTCCCTCCAAGTCGTGGCCGAGTGTCTTGACTATTCCTGCCAGTCGGCTCCACCAGCCAGCGGATACTCTGAAGACTCAATCCAGCTCCTGTGCAAATCTAAATCACTGGACAGGGGTTAAACGCCGAAGGCCAACCTTCTCCCCCTCACACCTGATAGCCACAGAATTAAGCTCAGAGCCTGCTTATGGAAGATCTATTTAAAGCTGCCAGGCCGACCACTGACAGAGCCTCTTTACATGTAATCTATTGCTAACATAGATGGCACAGAAAAATTATATTAACAATAATTCTATATACAGTGAGATGGCATGCAGCCAGTTGATGTATACCCATGGTCGGCTCATGTAAACAGGTCCTTTTTAGCACTAGTGCAGAATATTATAAAACTGTGTCATTGAAGTGAATCGCCATCATTATCCTTATTGATGAAAGTATCTAAAATTACAATAGTTGGAAAAATGAAAGGTTTCGTCAAACAGTAGTTTAGGAAAAAAAACAGACATTGAAATGATTTTAACATGGAGCTGCCTCAACTGGACAAATCCTTCAATAATTGAGGCATCTGAAATCCTTGAAAATCTCCCATTATCACTTAGGGAAACTAAGAGTGACAGCACTTTTTTCCTAAAGTGGCCATTGCAAAAGAAATATATTACCACAGATGTAGGAAGCTGGAATGCAAATGGAGCAGCAAACAGGTAGAGTACCAATTTTTTCTTGTGTAGTAGCAGTTTGCTTCAAAATGTTCATGGCTCATCATTTTAATTAGGTGCTTTCACATTACATCGGGGCATACGTCCAAAATTCCCTGCAAAAAGGGGTCCAGACAAATGCACCATCAGGGCCATAGACTGTAGTGGTGACAGCCGAGCGAACCTGTGCTCTGCCGTGCATCATTTTTGGGAGTGTATGTCTACAGGAAGTGGATACTCAGACGTAGTAGACTGCACCTGAGTGTCCACCTCCTGTAGGAGTACATTCCCCAAAAAAGTGCACGGCAGAGCTCACGTTTGCTCTGTTGTCACCATTACAGTCTATGGCTCCGTTGTGTCATGCGTCCGGACTCCGTTTTGCCAGGGATTTCGGACGTATGCCCCGACGGAGACACAGAACGCAATGTGAAAGCACTATTATAGTCATCTGTTTTGGCTAATACAGGGTGGTCTTCAGCAAGACATCTTGCCTATATGTTAGCATTTGGGGCCTCACTTTAAAGTTTTACCCAGGGCCCAAATTTGTCTAAAACCGACCTTGCCCAGGGAAAATATTTGAACCTTATCTCCTGCAAATTATCTATTTGCTGCTAATGGAAAATATTTGAATATTATCTTTATCTCCCATATAGATGTAACATTGTGTCTTTGATTATGCTGGAGAGCTTTCACTTTTTGTTCTTCAAAATATTTAGATTTTCTAAGCTCTTTGACATAAAGAAAGCATGCTTGGTCTTGATGCTTTGATGTATGACGCATTTATGTTGGTTTTGTGCTTTTTAAACATACATTATTACCTGTTAGTTTCAAAAGCTTTAATTATATTTTCTCATACTTGATGGATTCTTAGTGAGAAACTTAGTGTTTGTATATTTGAATAAACATTTGTTAGACAATCATTCTGTCATTGTAGAAGCCACAGAACTCCAAACACACAGCAGTAGATAAAACAACAACTTATAATTGTGAATTTAATGTACCTTATCTTGCCCTGGGATTTGGAGAGACTGAAGGCATAATAAATGTAAGAAGTTACAACGAAAAGTAATCCATAACTCACTGTCACCTGGCCTAGAGTTCTAACTTCACGCTGCATGTGTCACAACAATGTCACAACTTTGCCACCATTGTGCTGAATTTACATGAAGCAAATTACAAAAAGTCCACATTCTAGAGAACACAGATTTTTTGCTTCTGACAGGTCACTGATCCATCAGTGACCTGCCGACTATTTTGCATAATGAATATTATATATATTGAAAAAAAACACCTTCTGCAGGCAGGAGCTGGCGACAGTGCCTGCGCTGTAGCATGATGTGTATTTTATTATTTTTTTATTGCATCCATAAATTCATAAAAAAATTAATCAGAAAATGGCGCAGGCGGCGGTGCTATCTTGCTAGAGAAAAAAAATTGCCTCCTCCAAGAAGGCGCCTGCGCAGTAGCAGCCGTTGGATCTTTGATAGACGCTACTGTGCAGGTGGCGCCATTTTGCTACAGAAAAAAAATTGTCTCCACTATGATGCCACTGGCCGCGCATGCACAGTAGCATCTACTGTATCGGCAATCAGTCAGATGGTACTGAGCAGGCACCGGCAGCCATCTTGGAGGAGGCATATTTTTCTCTAGCAAGATGGCGTCGCCGGCATCTGCGCAGTAGCAGCTATTGGATCGCCGATAGATGCTACTGTGCAGACACGGCCGGCAACATTTTAATTGTTTTTTTATTTTTTTATGACTTGCTGGATGCCATCAAATAAAATAATTAAATACACATTTATTATAAATGCGATCATGCTGCAATGCAGGCACCACCATCTATCTACAGAAGGGGATTTTTTTTCAATATACAGTATATGTTTGTGTATATATATATATATATATATATATATATATACACACATATTATTCATTACGTAAAGTAGGGGGTCACTGAGGGATCAGTGACCCGTGAGCAGTCTGCATTATCAATAGCTAATCACAGCACCATGTGAAGACCCCCACAGGCCACCCCGAAGCACAATCATATCACTAACACAAAACTGAAAATAAAGATTAAACAACAACCACAAGACGGATTTCATCACCAGGTATCACTGTAATCAGTATAACGGCATCGACCTGACACTGTCTGTAGGTTACTGTGCACAATCCAAAAGTGAATTTTACATTTGGTATACTGTATTTTACTCAATCCCTGGGCAGTATGTATCAGGCACTGACTGAATAGTCTTAGCCGTGTATGTTTTACTCTGAAACACTGCTTTGAAACACTGCGGCACATAGGTATTGAGCTGTCAATCCAGGGCAGGGAGAAGCCAATGAGAACCCACCTGTCTGACTAGTGTACAGCACAGCCTGGTCTGCGGCAGCTATTAAAAGTATGTTTTTCTTTGAAACGTGGCAGTATTTAAAAGTCAAACATACATGGCTGAGATACTACAGCCCGTACCTGATAAATGCTACCCATGTATCGCCTTCTCCCCCCTCCTTGGCTTGCTGAACGTAATCTTCATCTGTGAATATCACAGATGCCGTAGTTTTCCGCGCTTGCTGTGGGCAAAGCATATAATCGGTACTGCGCATGCGCCAGTATTTTTCAGTGCAGCCTATGCCCCAAAAGTCTTCACATGTAGGACACACTTTCGGGGCATATACCCCGTAGTAAGATCATATTTACTGGGTTTTCTTAAATTTTTTTTTTATCAGTAATGATCTCAAAACTTTTTGCCAAAGTAGCCAACCATAAATGAGGTTACCGTTTTTAATTTTTAGCTATTTTTTAATGAGTTTGACAACTAACATTTACAATAAAGGAAACTGCAATACTGTGGAAGTCAATCAAAATGTGAAGACAGTTAATTCAAGGTAACATGCTTTGATGATCAAAAGTAGAAAACAATTTAATAAGAAACATATCATTAGAGGGACAATGTAATTCAGAAAAAACAGTGCTCAAACATCTCACTATGGCAATTCTGAATCCATGGCACAACACTCTTAACTAATAGCTGGAGTGAGAAGCAACTACCAACAATATTTTTTTACATTGGAGAACCCAGCACATCTGTGCTTTAGAGAGACAGATCATTAATAACAAACAAAACAGTGTAATGCCTCCTTTCCCCTGTGGAGGCACTGTAGGAAAACTAAACTCTTGCTTTTGAAGTCCCTAGAAATTACAGATGGTTGCTAAGATTTCCAGCAGTGGTACATTCAATAATATATTTATTTGTTGATTACAAGACTAACATTATACTGAATCATATTTTTTTCATTCTTTTTTATTCTTTTCTCAAATAGAATTTTGTAGATTTTCAATCTTGTCCAGTTTTATAATACTACATGAGCTATTGTTACATAAGGACAAACACATCCATTCTCTTAATAGCTCCAAGGCCAGCTGCGTATTCATTTCGGATGGCATAAAACACCATTTGACAATTATTTCCTTGAAGAGAGTCATTAGCTCCTAATTAATGTTCATATGACACATTGTAAGTGATAAGTAATAAAGTCTCCAAACAACATACTCCCCGGGAGCTATATACAAAATTCCCAGAAAGACAAAAACAAAAATATATTCCTGCAAATATAAAAAATGATCATGTTAAGTTGATAATTTCCTGTTTCTTTCCCCTCAGTCAGGGATTTAGGGATAAAAAAGTATTAGATTTGCTATATACTCATGTAGTTTAGTGATGCAAATTTAATTTTAATTGTAAAAAAAAACTGAAAAAAAAAAGAAAAAAGAGTTTGAGGCTGATAATGAGGCATCATCTTATGAGCTGAAGGATAAAAGACTAGAAAACTCTATTATGCGACAATAATAAATTATCTCTGGATACTCCACACTATTATCTAACACTGTGTGTCTTCTGTGGAACTTTGAGAACATGTTAAAAGGGAAATAATCTGTTTTCAATTGCTTGCTAAAATTAAACTAGCATTGAGAGCTCTCTAAGGTTTCCACAGCTATATTTTAACAAAAAGTACCATACAATTATTTTAGGTTGCTTAATATGGCAACAACACGTTCTACGGTGCTGTATAGCAACTATTGTACCATATGTCACATCGTAGCGTAACTCTTGCCATTAAACAGTACTGTGCAAAAGTTTTAGGCAGGTGTGAAAAAAATCCAAAGTAAGAATGCTTTTTTTTTAAGAAAAAAGAAGTGTTAATAATTTATTTTTGTCGATTAATAAAATGTAAAATTATCAAACAAAAGAGAACATCTTGGAGAACTAACCACAGATCTTCTGTGAATGTCGCTTGTGCAAATTCTTTTGTCTCTTCATGTAATCCCACACAGATGATGTTGAAATCAGTCATTTGTGTCAGCCATATCATGACTTCCAGGACTTTCTGTTCTACTTTACTCTGAAGATAGTTATTGAGGACATTGGCTATATGCTCAAGGTCGTTTTCTTGCTGTAGTATAAAATTGGAGCCAGTCAGATGCTACAGTATCTTGATGGCGTTGCATAATGGAAAAAAAAATTGGCCAAATTTCTCAGCATTGAACACATCAATAATTTGGACAAAATTCCCAACTACATTTTCTGAAATATAGTCTAAAACTTACAAAAAACTTCCACCATGCTTCACTGTTGCCTGGAGTCACTTATTATGGATCTGCTCACCAGCCCTTTTGAAAACAAACTGCTTTCTGTTACAGCCAAACATTTCAAATTTAACATACACTTTTTATCATCCTAATCTACTATATAATTGTCTTATTCTGTCTGTCTGTCTGTCTGTCTGTAACCGAAATCCTGCGTCGCTGATTGGTCACGGCCACCAGGCCACGACTAATCAGCGACAGGCGCAGCTGTTTGTAACTGTAAGCTGCTCCTGCCACTAATTGGTCATGGCCGGCCACCATCTAGGCCGTGACCAATCAGCGAAAGGCACAGTTTGGCCGCGAAATGGCGCGGAATTCGAATGACACACGCCACTGCTACCATCGGGAGATCTGCGGTGCTAGCCGCTGATTTCCCGACGGTTGCCGCTGGTCATCTCCTGCTGCACGGATTTGCCGCAATCAGGCGCGGAATCTTCATAAATAAACTACATACGTTTTCTAGAATACCCGATGCGTTAGAATCGGGCCACCATCTAGTTAAGTATAATTGCTTCATCACTTGTTTAATGGTGCTCCAGTCACATGTCAGCTTGGACTCCACGCCTTACAGACCGACAGCTGGCTCCTCATTAACCACAGGCTAATTCCGAGGTTGTGCAAGGTTGCACAACTGGGATAGGTGAGTGGATACCCTTTTTATTAGACGCCTCACTAGACCAACCAGGTGTAACTCTATGAGCGCCCCCTGCTCTGTTGTTTCTCTGTAAACATTTCAAATTTTGACTAATCAGTCCAGAGCACCTGCCGCCAATTTCCTGCATCTGAGCCTGAGGTCCCATGTTTTCATGCATAGTTGAGTCACTTGGTCTTGATTCCTTGTTGAAAGTATGGTTCTCTTCCATGAGCACCACTTCTGGCGACATGTTTCCAAACAGTAGCTGGATCCCATTGGTTGGTGCCAGTTCTGAGCTAATGGCACTGTTTAAAATCTTCAGATTTCAAAAGGCAAGAAAGCATGATGAACATTTCTTGGTGTCCCCACAATGCTGATAAATACAGGAAGATGCTTATCTATAATGCAATACTATCAGGGAGGCATCTGATGCTCTAAATTTATTCTGCAGTAGGACATAAATTCCAAACTTTCAGTCAATATCACTAAAAATTATCTCCAGAGAAAAGACGAAACAAGTCCTGGAAGTAGTGATATGGCCTCCACAGAGCCCTGATCTCAACATCATCAAGACTTTATGGGAAAACATGAAGAGACAGAAGGATTTGCACAAGCTTACATTCATAGAAGGTCTGTGGTTAGCTTTCTAAAATGTTCGGAACAACATCGCTGCTGAGTTCCTTCCAATTAATGCTTTTTATTAATAAAGAGTGCATTCTATTTGGGAGTTTTATTTATTTGCTAAGCTAGGCAAAAAAGTTGTGCAGACAAAAAAAAACTGATCTCAACTGGATCCGTAGAAAACAGAACCATTAAATAGCTATCTGTTTTCTTCCAAATGCAACTGATCCAGTAAACAAAGAATGGATCTTTTTTCAAATGAAAGAAAAAAGGATGGCTTTGTAACAGGTCCATGTTCTGTAGACTACAATATTTCAAAAACGGATCCAATTAAAATCAGTTTGTTTGTTTTTTTGCTAATGGATTGCTGCTTGATCTGTTCTAGTGGATAATTTTTGGACATGTGAACATAGCCTTAAAACATAACAGGCTGGTCACCTTAAGCCACAAGTAGATAGTGCTTACAGCATTCTGATTATGCACATAACAGTATAATAACTGAAATCTACAGGTTACTGCAGGCAGCAAGAATGTTATTTTTTTAATTTTGTGCAGAATGATTTGTAAGTTTATATCCCAAAAAACAAACAATGAAGAAGTTAATCAGCATACTATTTGACCAAACAATAACATGGGTGGCACGGTGGCTCAGTGGTTAGCACTGCAGCGCTGGGGTCCTGGGTTCAAATCCCACCAAGGACAACATCTCCAAGGAGTTTGTATGTTCTCCCCGTGTTTGCGTAGGTTTCCTCCGGGTTATTCATTCTTTCATTTTTTTTCTCCCCTTCTACGGTTACCTCACTCAAAAATCACATACAACCAGTGTGGCGTCACCTTTTGACCCCTATACACCATTCCCCCTATTGTGGTAAATATATTTTTTCCATATGTTTTTTCCAGATGTTCTTTTTTTTTTTTTGCTTTTGTTTTCTCCCTTCTTCCCCTCCCCTCTCCCTGATATTCTCTCCTTTTAACCATCTCTCCTGTTAATTTTTGCCTGTCAGTTCACCTATCACCTGTAATAAATGATTCACTTGAAGCAAACCTCTTCAACCTCTATGAGTGCAGTGATTATACATTCTACTGGTTTCCAAGGTAAACAGCGGGTATCCATGAGTCGCGGCTCCGGATACTCGCTGTTTACATTAGAAACCAGCGTCCAGCGTCGCTGATCGCTGGTCTCTCGCTGCCACACGCAGCGATGCGCGCTGGCCAGAGGGAGACCAGCGATCGAAAAACGGCCCTGGCCAATGCTGCACGATCAGCGATAACCGGCAGGGGGGCCGGTCGCTGATCCCCGTCACACACAGCGATCTCGCTAGCGAGATCGCTATGTGTGACGGGGCCTTTAGAGATAGGAGAAAGGAATGAGTGAGGGTTATACACAGATGAGTATGGAGAGTTGGGAAAGCATCTGTTTATCAAGTGCAAAGTAAAAAGGTTGTAGATAAGGAGAAAAGAACATGATGGGGAAATCACTCCAAAAATGAAGCTTTGCTGTTACATGACAGCTACTGAAAATGGAAGAATTGTGAACACACAGACCTTACATTTAGTATTCAGAACTGGGAGCGATATAAAAGACATCAATCTGAAACTAGAAGAATATTACAGAGCTGGATATCAATATATCAGGGGTCTAAAAATGAAGGAAGGAATGAATACAACAGACTGAGACTTAGAAAAATGTCTCCACACATTCTAGAGTTGTGTCACTAGTAGCTAAAGATATTACACTAAGACAAAGGTGTCCGTAGTCTTTAACATTTTCTGTTAAGAAAATATTCATTGAATAATTCATGCAAAAGTTAAAACACACCGTAAATGGAAGTCCATCAGTCAATGATATGTTTCAATAGGATAGATAAATAACATCAGATTGGTGGTGGACCAACATCCAGTACCCCTATCAATCGGCCATTCTCAGCTCCGTCGGTAGGCCGGTTGTAAACAGTTGTGGAGCTGAATAGCACAGCTCTGTTAATCATGTAGTGGTCACTGCTGGGTGCTGCAGATCAGCTGTTCTGTGTACATCCAGCTGATGTTGGTGATGGTGCTGCATGTCAGTCCCACACCGATTTGATATTGATGACCTATCTATTGTATATGCATCAATATTATATGCCCAGATAACCAGTTTGCTGGATTAAAAATGACATTTGGTGGTCCATGTCTAAATGAAATCAGAGGCATAGGAGGTTCAGTATGGGCCCATAGACGTTATGGGCAACATAGGGATCCATACAAGGATTTGTAATATTACAGCATCCATGAAGAGTAGTGCAGTAGTATAAAACTTACAATATGCGATTATATAATACAATTTGGCTTTATTTCCTCCTTTTTGTTTCACAGCCGTCTGTTCTAACAGATCTAAGAGATCATTCATTGCTAAGAGGATTATATTTCTCATTTAACAGCTAATGAATATCCTAAGTTTCAGAGATATATTCCAGTCTCCATTTTACAAATGTTAACATTAATTAACTGAATGATTCTTTGGTCTTAAAGCTTGAGACTTGATGTACAATTATATACCGTACATTTCACTTACGTGTCATAGAAACAAGAGAAGTATAGTATTTGGAGTTAATAAAATCCCAATATTTGTTCATTCAATGGCGATTTTATATAGAGAGCTTATGGTAATTGTAATTAAGGGGCTGTTCTGGTGATGTTTTGTTGGTGTATTGGGTTGTCGCATGAATAGGATTATTAGGAGGTATGTAAATGATAACAAATATAATTCCCATACAGTGGCAGAACTAGAGTTGGTTGGACCTGGTTCAAGATTTGGGCCTGGTTTTTGGTCAAATTTATGGGCCCTGGTAGCAGTCTATATCCTTTAAAGACATACATGTTTGACCTCCATGTACTAATAGCCTCCATACTGGGCCCCTTCCTGTTATAACGTCACCCATAATAATGTCCTCCATATAATAATATTTCCATCCTGGGCCTCTTCCTGTAATAATGTCCTTCATCCTGGGCCCCTTTCAGTAATAATAGTAGTAATAGTAGTAATAATAATGTCCTCCATGCTAGGTCCCTTTCTAGTATAATGTTCCCCATCCTGGGCCCCTTCTTGGTATTTATTTATTATTTATTTTACTCATTTATATAGCGCCATTAATTACACAGCGCTTTACAGACATTATTGCCACTGTCCCCGATGGGGCTCACAATCTAAATTCCCTATCAGTATGTCTTTGGAATGTGGGAGGAAACCGGAGTACCCGGAGGAAACCCACGCAAATATGGGGAGAACATACAAACTCCTTGCAGATGTTGCCCTTGGTGGGATTTAAACCCAGCACCCCAGCACTGCAATCGCAGTGCTAACCACTGAGCTACCGTGCCGCCCAAAATTGGCATAATGTCCTTCATCCTGGACTCCTTCATAGTATAATGTCCTCCATTCTGGGACCCTTCTTGGTATATTGTACCCCATCTTTGGTGACTTCCTAACATAATGTCCCCAATTCTGGGCCCCTTTTTGGTATTATGTCCCGCATCCTGGGCCCTTCCTATATAATAATGTGCCCCACACTTCTGTTCTACCACATTAAAAAAAAAGATTCTTTTCACATTTCGCTGCCCCCATGATGTGAGTCATCCTCTTCCATAGTCGTAACAGAGGCCGGAAGCTCATGTTGGCGCACAAAACAAAGTCAGCACTTGACGTCACTGGCATGCACTGCCTGCGACGGGCACGCCGATATCCGCTGCTGGCCTCTGAGTTGCCGGCGATGTGTATTTAAGTATAGGGAGCTAGCGGGTCTCTACACCGCAATACATTTTAGCTAAATATGTATAATCAGACCCACATCCATCTGAAGTAGGCTCTGACATCAGCGGGCCCCCCTCCTGCACGGTTACGCTTGTGTTCCCATATAATTTAAAGTCCAGCAACACCAGACATGCTTGCAAAAAATGGCGATTTTATTTCAAAAGTGTAAAGAGAAAAGATCAAATTTATCGGTATTCCAAAAAGGAGCACGTTTCGAACAAACTATTGCCTTTTGGAATACACGTGAATGCTCTCCTTTATCTTGTCGCGCATTTGAATTAAAGTCAACACTTTTTGCAAGCACATCCGGTGATGCCCCAGACTTCCTTCAAATCTCTAGAACTGGACTTTTACAAATTTCCAGCAACCTAGGAACAATTGCACCATAAATGGGGTGAGTTGTTTTATTAATACAGAGTACTTCTTCTTCATTGCTCATATTTATTTTGCTTCCCTATTTACTCTCTCATCTTGTTCTGCCATATTACAGGCAATGACATGGTGTTAATTTGGATCTGATCTTTTGCTTGTATACATAACTAATCTATCTATGGTTGTCATATGTCTACTTCGTGCAGTGGTGAGTGGGAAGGCAAGTCACCATAGCGGTAAGACGTCACCTGATAGGCAACAGCCCAACCATATGCTCCGTAACAATGGGAACCTTCACTTGTTACAGATGTGTTTCTTTAAAACTTGTCTTAACACATTAAAACTTATTGCTCTATTTGAAATGTTTATATCGCTTGTCAACATCTTCCCTATACACATTACCGAACGTCTTCGGAGGTTATTCTATATTTGTATATGTATAAAGATATTCACAGCATTATATGACATTTTCGCCACCTTCTCACATTCTCCTTGCATGTGTTAGGCGGCTGATCAGAAAAATAAAGAAGACACACATATAGAGAATTGCCTGGAGCACAGGGGAATTAGCATGTGTTTCATTAACCATTCTAGATAAGGCAATGTATCTCTAAACGTGTATATGATAATTCATTTTGCAGGAGAAAACAGGACCAGGGTCATCTTGACTTATAAATGTTCCACCATATTCCATGAAATTTTTTAGTCTAGAAAACAAATAAATCATATATAGTGTCTGTAGAGCTCTGTGAAATATGATAGCGATATATACCGTAAGTAAAATAAATACCATATATCATTTTATAATCTGCCACTGATTTTATGATGCTTCTTTTATTCATTTTATGGATTATGATCAACCTATTTAGGTAAAAATAAGCTACACCACACAGCAGGAGAGATGAATTATTCGGGTAGATGATCCAGAAAGAAGCAGAATGAAGCCTCGCAGCTGGACCTGGACAGTGAGTGCTGATGCCATCTCTCCATAAAGTCCTCGACCTTGGCCATCTTACACCCTGCTCTGATCACATAGTCAGAAATTCCTGAAATACAGAATGTGTGATCAACAGGACGAAAAGAAGGTTACAGCGAATATCTTCCTCCAGTATTCTATCCCATTAAGTGGTATCAAATTCTGCAAAAGTAGACAGTTCAGTTAGGATATGTTCATAAGGGACAGCAAAAAAAATCTCTGGGGATTTTGTTACAAGTTTTGTTGCAAAAATTGGTAGCATAAGGATTCTGCTGTAGATTTTGTTGCTGATTTCACATGTGCATTGATAAGACAGCATTCTCACCAGGTATGGACTGGGGCTGAAATTCAGCCCTGGCATTTGAAATTACACAGCCCCATGTTGTCCCCGTCCCCAAGCCCCACATGGGATATATTACTAATATTACCCTGCATGGAGGAAAGGAAGATTTACTACCAGACCAATATTTTTGGTGGGGTAAGTGACGGAGTCGGCGACTTTGTGCTCCGTCACAACTCTTAACAGTATGGGTGTGTTGAGAACATAGATTCTATTAACAACCTAATAGACAAGGTAGCCCTCGACCAGACAGGCCCTTTTGGCATTTGCCAAAATTGCCAGATGGCCAGTCCGGCCCTGATTCCCAAAATGAATATTTCGTTAGTTTTTGATGTCTCAGATTTTCTGCAACATTTACGCTGAAATCCGCACATAAAACTCAGTGCTCCCGCAAAAGAAATTGACATGTTCTGGATTTCAAAAAATGCACTGTAAGTCACTTTATCCAAGTAAAAACTAAAAGCACAGTGGGCAAGAGATTTCTATAAGCCCCATCTACTTTAATAAAGGGGATGGGGGAACTACAATACCAAGAGAGATTAGCAAAATTAGGATTATTTAGTCTAGAAAAAAGACAACTGAGGGGCGATCTAATAACCATGTATAAGTATATAAGGGGACAATACAAATATCTCTCCGAGGATCTGTTTATACCAAGGAAGGTGACGGTCACAAGGGGGCATTCTCTGTGCCTGGAGGAGAGAAGGTTTTACCACCAACATAGAAGAAGATTCTTTACTGTTAGGGCAGTGAGAATCTGGAATTCCCTGCATGAGGAGGTGGTGATGGCGAACTCAGTCGAAGAGTTCAAGAGAGGCCTGGATGTCTTCCTGCAGCGTAACAATATTGTATCTTAAAGTGATTAGGTTCTTAAGAAGGACGTAGATCTGGGGATTTATTCTGATGGAATATAGGCTGAACTGGATGGACTAATGTCTTTTTTTGGCCTTGCTAACTATGTTACTGGAACTGTAAAACGATGCATCTTTTGGGCAGCAAAAATACGCAGTATCAAAAAATCCACCAAAAACTCATTGTGGAAACTTAACATAAGGCTCGGTTCACATCAGTGTATGCAAAATTGTCCAGAAAAAAATTGTATTGCAATCCATATGCCTTCCATGGGTCTGTTTTTTAAGTCTGTATGCAATCTGTATGTCCATTCTCTTCACCTGCATGGCTTTTGTTTTTTACATGCACAGTTTAATAGTTTAATAGTTAATAAAAGACAAATACAGTTTATTTTCTTTATAATTGTAATGTATTTGTAAAAAAAACACATGGCTTACTGGTTGGCTTTTGGTGAGTTTTTGATATTGCAGCTTTTCTGCACCATTTCTGCACCCATTAAGCAAAACAGATTACTTGCATTTTTTCGAAAATACACAACAGCAAAAAGCTCATCGTAGGAACGCAGCCTTAGAGAGTAAATTAGCTTTTCTAAAGTTGACCAAAAATCGGCTTCCATAAACCTTTCTGGCGGTATCTCTTAGGTTTATTTGCGTGTATAATTTCTAAATTGGAAATGTCATAAATGTCTCTGATGTGAAAGCCTCTTTCTTCCGCTAACATTAGATTTTTTTGTGATACAATATTTTAGCATAAGTACGGGTAAAAAGCAGCAGTGCTATATTATATTAGAGAACATACAAGAAGAAAAAATAAATAAATTGTATTGAGAAAGGTTTGTCTGGGTTTACTTTGTGGTAATGTATTATTTGAAATCTAGAATAGCGTCACTATTACAGTAATCATGTCAACATTGACAATTGAAAAAGGTAGAGTAACGGGCGTGCCAGCTGCACTGCCGGAGCTCCGTATTCGTTTAATGGGCTTTGACAGAAGGAAACTCGGCTCTTCAGATGATGTAAGGGCATCATGATGTCACGCGGGGCTTAGGACAACTAAGGCAGAAATACCCGGGGCCCCTGTGGTGTCCCTTTCACTAGGGGAAACCCTGTCTGACCCTCAACCCAGGGTTTTTGCTGAAGGTGCAAATGCCTGAGCCTCCACCCTTTCCTTATCTCCTGCTCAGCCCTGCACTTAACCCTCCACCCTCCACCCAGTGAGGAGACACACCACCAAAGCTCCCACACAAATAAGACAGACAGGGAGAACTTAAACTGCACTGCGCCGCACACACACAGGAATATACAGTAATGTGAACAGGGCACAACTAAACACAAATATGGGAAGGAGAAAGGATAACGACGGATCATACGACACCAGATACGAATCTCTCTCTCTGCAACACCTCCACTCCAGACCGGAACCACTTGGTATGAAAACACAAGCTATAATCGGCGACGCCCATATGCCAGTATGACTATTTAAAGACCGTGGGCGTGACTAACCTTCCAACCTGGTCTCCAGCAGGATTAACCCCCGAGAGCCTGAAGATCAAGCCGGCGCCACTGAGGCTATAGTGGCTGGAGGTGGAACTACCTCTGCCTGCCGGACGCTGTGGTGTGAACAGCGTCCGACATGACAGTACCCCGTCTTCTACGAGGGACCCCAGGGCCCTCAAGACTCATAGGACCCGGCTTGTCCGGATGACGACGGTGAAAAGAACTGACCAGCCGATCCGCATGTATGTCTGAGGCTGGAACCCAAGACCTCTCCTCCGGACCATACCCCCGCCAGTGCACCAAATACTGAAGAGTACGGCGTACTACTCGAGAGTCCACTACCTTGGCGACCTCAAACTCTAAATCGCCATCCACCATGACTGGAGGTGGCATCGGCGTCGTGTCCACCAAGCCTACCACCTTTTTCAATAAAGCCCTGTGAAAAACGTTATGTATTTTGTACACCGCAGGAAGTTCCAACCGATAAGCCACTGGGTTAATGATGGCAGAAATCCTAAAAGGCCCAATAAACCTTGGACCCAGTTTTAAAGATGGAATTTTGAGTTTTATGTTCTTCGTAGCTAACCACACCCATTCACCCACACACAGGTCCGGACCTGCCACGCGTCTACTGTCAGCCACCCGTTTGTACCTGGCACTCATGCTCAACAAACGCTGTTTCACCTGCCTCCAGACTGATGACAATTGGGCTCCTAGCTGATCCTCCTCCGGGACACCCCCGGAGTCACCCTGACGTAAGGTACAAAACTGAGGATGTTGACCGTACACACAAAAGAATGGAGACTCTCCTGATGACTCTTGGCGGTGATTATTTAACGCGAATTCGGCCAGAGGAAGGAAAGTAGACCACTCCTCCTGGTTGTCGGACACAAAACATCGTAAATACTGTTCTAGATTTTGGTTCATGCGCTCAGTTTGTCCATTAGACTGTGGATGAAACGCCGATGAATGTGACAACTTGATCCCCAACCTTGAGCAAAAAGCTCTCCAAAACCTCGCCACAAACTGCGTACCCCTATCAGATACTATGTCAGATGGTACTCCGTGGAGTCTGACCACCTCCTTCACAAATACCTGAGCCAACGTCTTAGCATTGGGCAAAGAAGACAACGCCACAAAATGCGCCATCTTTGAAAAACGGTCAACCACCACCAGGATGACCGTGTTCCCTGCCGAGGCTGGCAAGTCAGTGATAAAATCCATGGAGATTTCTGTCCATGGCCTATTGGGTACCCCCAGAGGCTGTAGAGTGCCAGCAGGACGGGTTCGGGGTGACTTAGCCCTAGCGCACGTGATGCAAGCTGCCACGTACGAGACCACGTCCTGCCGGATTTTGGGCCACCAGAAACGACACGATACCAGCTCTAAGGTGCCCTTCACCCCTGGATGACCAGCCAGTACCGAATCGTGGTGTTCCTTCAACACCTTAAGCCGAAGATGCAGGGGTACAAATGATTTGTTGGCGGGAAGTCCTGGTGGTACCTCCTCTTGGGCCTCGGCAATCTCCGCCTCTACCTCCGTCGTGAGAGCCGAGACCACTACCCCTTTCTGGAGGATGGGTACCGGCTCTTCCCGAGGTTCTCCCCCCGGAAAACACCTAGACAAAGCATCCGCCTTGGTGTTTTTAGCCGCGGGACGGTACGTCACAAGAAAATTGAAACGAGTAAAAAACAATGCCCAGCGAGCCTGCCTAGGAGACAGACGCTTGGCCGACTCCAGATAGAGCAGATTCTTATGGTCGGTGATAACTGTGACCTGGTGAGCCGCCCCCTCCAAGAAGTGTCGCCATTCCTCAAAAGCCAGTTTGATGGCCAACAACTCCCTGTTGCCGATATCATAATTCCGTTCGGCTGGCGACAGCTTCTTGGAGAAGTAGGCGCATGGATGCATCTCGCTCAAGGACGAGCCTTGAGACAGTACTGCCCCCACTCCCACCTCCGACTCATCTACTTCAACCACACTTGCACCCCTGCTTTCCCCCAGAGGTAGCGTCTCCTGTGCCCCCTGGCGAAAACGGCGATCAATACGTATCACCAAACTCATGGCAGACTCCAATGATGCCGGAGTCTCATACATCAGGAGGGCTTGTTTCACCCTCCCTGATACCCCATGAATAAACTGGCTCCGCAGTGCTGGGTCATTCCACTGTGTGTCTACAGCCCAGCGGCGAAATTCCGAACAATAGTCCTCTGCCAAGCTCTCCCCCTGGCGGAGGGCGCGGATTTTAGATTCCGCTAGAGCCAGTCGGTCAGAGTCATCGTAAATGAGCCCGAGGGCAGAAAAAACATTATCGACCGAATAAAATGTAGCAGAGTCAGCTGGTAAGGAAAATGCCCATGCTTGAGGGTCACCACTCAGTAATGACAACACCAGCCCTACTCGCTGGGCCTCATTACCTGAGGAGATTGGCCGCATGCGGAAGTATAATTTGCAGGCCTCCCGAAATACGACAAATTTGCTGCGATCGCCTGAAAATCGTTCTGGCAGCGGAAACTTCGGCTCTGCACCGATACCTGCAGATGCCGTTTGCACCTTTGCTACTACCAGGCCCTGCTGCTGAACTGCCCCTTTCAACTCGGAGACCTGTAAGGACAGCGCCGCCAACTGGCGGGTTATGGAATCCATGGGATCCATGGACTCCTGAAAAAATGTGGGCCGATTATAATGTCACGCGGGGCTTAGGACAACTAAGGCAGAAATACCCGGGGCCCCTGTGGTGTCCCTTTCACTAGGGGAAACCCTGTCTGACCCTCAACCCAGGGTTTTTGCTGAAGGTGCAAATGCCTGAGCCTCCACCCTTTCCTTATCTCCTGCTCAGCCCTGCACTTAACCCTCCACCCTCCACCCAGTGAGGAGACACACCACCAAAGCTCCCACACAAATAAGACAGACAGGGAGAACTTAAACTGCACTGCGCCGCACACACACAGGAATATACAGTAATGTGAACAGGGCACAACTAAACACAAATATGGGAAGGAGAAAGGATAACGACGGATCATACGACACCAGATACGAATCTCTCTCTCTGCAACACCTCCACTCCAGACCGGAACCACTTGGTATGAAAACACAAGCTATAATCGGCGACGCCCATATGCCAGTATGACTATTTAAAGACCGTGGGCGTGACTAACCTTCCAACCTGGTCTCCAGCAGGATTAACCCCCGAGAGCCTGAAGATCAAGCCGGCGCCACTGAGGCTATAGTTGCTGGAGGTGCAACTACCTCTGCCTGCCGGACGCTGTGGTGTGAACAGCATCCGACATGACACATGACCCAAATAGACAGATACATCTATGCAAAATGCCCAGCTTACACTAGATACATGTTTTATTACTAAGCTTAGCTAAATAGACAAAAATGCATATATATGTAAAAAATATATAAATGGCATTAGATTCACACAGGGAACATAACGTAAGTATTTAATGTGAAGGTAGAATTTATCTGTCATATCTATTTCAGGGCCAGAGCAATTCCATAAGTAGGCAATTTATTACCAACTTTGACTGTTTGCTACTGCGTAATAACTAAAAAATTCAGACTGGATTCAGGTGACAGGGGTGTAATAGGCCCGATGGACATCAATGGCCCTGAGCTGTAGTGGGGCCAATCAACGCCAATTTCACCTGGATGTGCATCCTCAGATGCACATCCAGTTGAAATGTATTGTGTCATACACTCTGCCAGCCAATCAAAGACCATCAGCTGACGTGAGTTTGTCAGTGACGCACGGCTCAGGGCAGTGACGTCATGCGCTGGCCGTACCAACACACCAAAATCTCCTACCAGGTTTTGCGCTGGCTACAGAAGAGGATGACACCTAACGTAGGAGTGCTGGAGGGTGTGTAGAATCATTTATTTCTTTTAAAATGTGCTGAAGAAGAATGGAGGGGCCCAGGGGAAACATTATACCTGGATGATGACATTATTCCAGGATGGGGACATTATACCAGGACCCAGGATGGGCAAAAATGTTAAATAATAAGGCCCATTATCAAGGAAATTGTTAACTCCTTCGCCCCCGAGCCTGTTTTCACCTACAGGACCAGGCCAAATTTTACAATTCTGACAAGTGTCATTTTATGAAATAATAACTCTAGAACGCTTCAATGGATCCCACCGATTCTAAGATCAATGTTGCGGGCATGTTTTTCTTCAAGATGGCAGTAAAATTTGTAAAAAAAAAAAATGGAAATTTGTAAAAATTTTGCGATTTTCAAACTTTTCATTTTTATGCCCTTAAATCAGAGTGTTATGTCACACAGCATAGCTAATAAATACTATTTCCCACATGTCTACTTTACATCACTACAATTTTTGAAACATCATTTGTTTTGTTTGAAAGTTATAAGA
Source organism: Dendrobates tinctorius (assembly GCF_039654945.1). Taxonomy (NCBI): domain Eukaryota; kingdom Metazoa; phylum Chordata; class Amphibia; order Anura; family Dendrobatidae; genus Dendrobates; species Dendrobates tinctorius. The sequence goes on from NW_027361797.1 coordinate 27,627,050, forward strand.
GTTAAAAGTTGACCAGCGATTTCTCATTTTTCCCAAAAAAATGTACAAAACCATTTCTTTAGGGACCACACAACATTTGAAGTGACTTTGAAGGGTGTATATGACAAAAAATAACCAAAAGTGACACCATTTTAAAAACTGCACTCATCAAGATGCTCAAAACCACAATAAAGAAGTTTATTGACCCTTCAGGTGCTTCATATGAATTAATGAAATGTGGACGGAAAACCATTTAATTTTTTCACAAAAATTTAATTTTAGACCCAAGTTTTTTTCTATTTTCACAAGGGGAACATGAGAAAAGGGACCCCAAACTTTGTTGTGCAGTTACTCCTGACCACGCCGATACCCCATATGTGGGGGAAAACCACTGTTTGAGCCCACAACAGGGCTCTGAAGGGAAGGACCGCCATTTAACTTTTTGAATGTAAATTTGCTGGAATAATTAGCGGATGCCATGTCACATTTGGAGAGCTCCGGATGTGCCTTAACAGTGGAAACCCCCCACAAGTGACACCATTTTGGAAACTAGATCCCTCAGGGAACATATCTAGATGTGTGGTGAGCAATTTGAACCCCCAGTAGCTTCACAGAAGTTTATAAAAATAAAGAAATCCCACAAAAATATTTTTTAGCCCAATATTTTGCTTCACAGAAGTTTATAACGTTAAGCCGTGAAAATAAAAATAAAAATCACATTTTTCCCACAAAAATATTTTTTAGTAACAAATTTTGTATTTTCATAAGGTCAAAAGGAGAAAATGGACCCCAAAATTTATTGTGCAATTTCTCCTGAATCTACAAATGCCCCATATCTGGTCGAAAACTACTTTTGAGGCACAGTGCAAAGCTCAGAAGGGAAGAAGCGCCATATTGGAGTTCAGATTTTGCTGGACTAATTTGAGGGTTCCATGTCACATTGACAGAGCCCCTCAGGTGCCAGAACAGCAGAACCCCTCATCAGAGACCTTATTTTATAAATTACACCTCTCAATGATTTCATCTAAGTGATCATATTAACACCACAGATAGGTCACAGAATTTTATACCATTGGGCAGCGAAGACAAAAGATAATTATTAAATTTTTACATTTACATTTTAAAATTTTGTTTTAGCCCCAGATTTTACATTTTTACACTGGGAAATGAGTAAAAATGGCAGCAAAATTTGTCCCACAATTTCTGATGAATGTAGAAATACCCCATATGTGGATGCTTAGCCTTACGTTGCGACTCGGGAAGGATGGAGTGCTATTTGCCTCCTGAAGCGCAGATTTTCTTAAAATAGTATGTGGATTCCATATACAGATCCCCTAAGTGCTATAAGAGGAGAATCCCCCCTCAAGTAACCCCATTTTGTAAATTATACCCCTTTGGGAATTTATCTACCAGTGTAGTGACGATTTGGACTCCATGGGTGTTTTCCAGAACCAAGCAGCAGTGGATGTTGCTGAGTTAAAATTGTAAACTGCCATTGTAGTGACACTACCTTGTAGTGCCCAGTAAGTTGTAGTGCCCGTACATTGTAGTGCCAAGCTCATGCACCTGTAAATTAGGCGGATTCTCATCGCTGCAGAAATGTCAAATATGTGGACGCTAATCTCAGTTTAGTCAAACTGTGGTGTTCAGAAGGGACGGGGGCTTTTGGATTTCGCATTGCTGAATTTGCTGAATTTGTTTTGGGGCGAGGAACCATTTAGCTTTTTCAATGCCTTTGTACTACAAGTAACATGGAAGCCCCCTATAATTCCGTTAACAGACGACGGAGCTGAGTGGGGACTTCTTTTGTGGATTGAGTTGAAGATTTGATTGGGAACATTTTAAATAATGTTTGGGATCATATTTATCCAGGGCTCTTCGCTGAGCACTTTCATCGGAGTTTCCATCTAATTCTCTGAATGACGTGATTCAGATGAAACCCCCTAAGGAACCACTCACTGTAATGAGGCAGTGGAGTTACTCTGGACTCCATCTGGCCCCTGTTCAGCGGTGTCCTTTTTATCAGAAATGCACAAAACTGTGGCTGACGGTATTTTTATGCACGTCTAAAAAGACGGACACTGCCGGATCACAGGTCTTACAGCAACCACACTACCTCCATCTGCCTCATTATAGGCAATCTTCTGCTGGGGGTTCCACCTGAATCATGTATTACAGAGATTTACATGGAAACCCCAGTGTAAGCTCTCTGCACAGAGCGCAGAATAAATGTCAGCCGAGCCTTACTTCGATCTTTGGGAGGCTGAATGAACAAATCAACTGCAAGTAAAGAATTGGTTTTATTTATTTTTTATGGCATTCCTCAAGTGGTACAAGTGATTAGGCACCTTTATTGTTTGGGTTGGTGCAATTGCAGCAGTACCAAATTTATATTTTTTTTAATGTTTGGCTGCTGTCATACACTAAAAGACGCTTTTTTTGCAGAAACATGTTTCTGCATTGCCATATTTTGAGGGAGGCAGAATGAACAAAAACCAGCAATTCAGGAATTGTTTTGGGGGTTGTTTTATGCCGTTCCACATGTGGTAAAAGTGATAAGGTGGTATTATTCTTGGGGTCAATGCAATTACAGCAATACCACATTTATATTTTTTATGTTTTGGCGCTTTTACACATTAAAAACTGTTTTAGAGAAAAAAAATTTGCATCACTTTATTCTCAGAGCTATAACTTTTTTATTTTTGTGCTGATGAAGCTGTACAAAGGCTTGTTTTTTGCAGGACAAGATGACATTTTCAGAGTTACCATATTTACTTACATTCGGGAGGAGTGCCAATCAGAGGGCAGAGGGGGCTCCCTTTGTCTGCATGACTGCTAAATGCTGCGATCAATATCAATCGCAACATTTAGCGGGTCAAAATGCCAGGAGCATTGAGAGCAACGCTCCTGGTACCGAGTACTGTCAGAATCAGCAGACACCCAGCAGGCAATCATGACATATATATACTGCATCGGTCAGAAAGTACTTCCTGACCATGACATATATACACTGTAAATGTTGGGAAGGGGTTAAAATAAGTAGTCAGGATAGGGGACATTATTGCAAAGGAAGGGTGAACACATATGTGTTAGGAGTCAGATTTCTGCCCGTACTATGCAGGAATCTAGACCCTCACATTCTGCAGTCTCCTGCTCATTGTCTACTGCAGAAGATATTGCAGAGGAGATTGCCTTGCAGCAACTCTCTCCGGAGGCTAAGTCCTTCTTTCCATCTTCTGAGCATGCTCGTGGAACGAGTCCCCATTGGTGTTCGGGAGTCAGGTGCTCAGATCCTGCTCCTAATCCCATTGGTTCAGATCAGAGTTCTGGAGACTTCCGGAAGGTTCCGTTTGCTATAAAAAGTGCGCATGGCCGTTCCGCCATGCGCTAGTATAGTCATACTTGCTGCAGTGTGTATGTTGATGGATGCATGATCTGGTGAATGACTCATTTGAAACCCCTTTCTTTGGATAATACGACTGTGTGTGGGATTGAGTTATCTAGCCAGTATCAGTGCGCCATTGCTCCAGACACACTTGCTAGCGTCAGACATCACGCCTGCTGTTCAGCGGTGTCACTCTGCGGCACTATCCACTCTGCGCTGCAGTAGCGCAGCCTACTTGGGCGTCCGCGGTTGCGATGCTCAACACACGAATAGCTACGGTAGGTCTAGACGGACGTAGTACCGCCATCTAGGGCTACTCCTGCGACCGCATTACCGCGTGTGTTACTCTGAGTACCTGTGACATTAACAGGCTCAGACTTAGTGTTTATTTCTGTGTTGCAGCTCTGTGATTCAACAGAGTTTACCCTGTGCACACTACCACCATATTGCTCTGTCATCACCTAGCTGCGGTTTTTCCATCCACCGCACAGTGGACCCCGAGCGGCGAACACACTTTAGTTATATTTTTATTTAGTGTGTTCCACCGTTCCTAACAATATGTCTTTATAGGATCTAGAATGTTTAAGGGCCCAAACATCTGACTAACATACAATTAGGGACCCAGGTTCAAACTGGACTCTAGTTACGCTACTGACTGGAGAGTGTGTCTCTTATAATGGTCAATAAGTTTTCCATTTCTGGTCTATTTGCTCAGTATATCTCAGATATGAGAAGCTTAGAACTTGTTTTCTTAGATGATTGGATCCTTACCATTTCTGGTGCATGAAGAAAAGAAGGTCCCTGTGCTGATTCAAGTATGGAGTAAAAGAATGTGACCATCCTAAGCTAAGACATCTTTCTTCCAGTGACCCAATTTGGGGAGAAAATTGCTACCGCCAAGCGCTGATTAGGGGTCAGACCCCATGCTTTACAAAATAGCATAACATTACATTTCTGGTCTTCACATAAACCCAGAAGGCTCAGGATAACAGGTTGGAATTGTCCCGGGAATTGCGTTACCTGCAATTACCTGATATAGTTTTTCTCTTAAACTTGCTATTGCTAGAAGCCGCAAGGAAATCAAATTCCTCATGCATGTCCTTCAGCGTGTCAGCTGGCTGTTTTTCTTTGTCACTCCATAGGCAAATAATAGATTGTGCCCACAAGGGTTATCACTGTGAATCTTCCATACAGGAACATTCCTATTATGGTTATTGCATCCCTCCAGGCCAGTTGTCACTTGATGGGGCAATAAAGCTCTGCGATGTCATCTCACAGGAATTGGTAAAAGCAGAAAATGTTGATTCTTTTAAAAAAAAAATGTTGCAAAGAAGCAGATCCTATAGGGTTAATGGAATTAATAGACCAATGACCCACCTTACGATCTGTCCTACTGCTAGCATGGGGTGGGAAAGAAACTTCCTGTAAAGAAAATTAGATTGTGACTTAGAAGAGATTTTCCCTTTCCTTAAGTTATGAAAGGATGGACAGATGCAGCTTAGTAAATATGTAGCATCAGGATGTCAGATCTGCGTGTGTAAATGTCCCCTATACGTTCCCAATTTATTTTTTTTTTCCGCATTGCTAAATACGAACTGTTGTACTTAATGAAGAAAAACTGAGGGCTATAAATTTACAAAATGACAGGTCGTAGAATCTGTCCAGGATATAATAGCTTCAATGTTTGTTTCATCATTTTCAATAATTATTATTAGATTATTATTATTATTATCACACTAGCTGAAGAGCCCGGCGTTGCCTGGGCATAGTAACCAATTGTGGTTAGCTATAACAAATTATAATGATTATATTGCACATAAAAACATTTCACATCATATATTCAACACTACAGATTTGCAACACAAATTATCTAAACGATTACCCAAGTATTGATAGTATTTTATTTTCAACTCATTCAAGATCCTTTTGATAAACATGTGTATCTGTGTATCTAACCGCACCCTGTGTGATAATGTCTGCTGGGCCGTGTATCTAATCCTATCCTGTGTGATACTGACTGCTGAGCCGTGTATCTAATCCTATCCTGTGTGATACTGCCTGCTGAGCCATGTGTCTAATCCTCTCCTGTGTGATACTGACTGCTGAGCTGCGTATCTAATCCTATCCTGTGTGATACTGTCTGCTGAGCTGTGTATCTAATCCTATTCTGTGTGATACTGACTGCTGAGCCGTGTATCTAATCCTATCCTGTGTGATACTGACTGCTGAGCCATGTGTCTAATCCTCTCCTGTGTGATACTGACTGCTGGGCCGTGTATCTAATCCTATTCTGTGTGATACTGACTGCTGAGCCGTGTATCTAATCCTATCCTGTGTGATACTGACTGCTGAGCCATGTGTCTAATCCTCTCCTGTGTGATACTGACTGCTGAGCTGTGTACCTAATCCTATCTTGTGTGTTACTGACTGCTCAGCTGTGTATCTAATCCTATCCTGTGTGATACTGACTGCTGAGCCGTGTATCTAATCCTATTCTGTGTGATACTGTCTGCTGAGCTGTGTATCTAATCCTATCCTGTGTGATACTGTCTGCTGAGCCATGTATCTATTCCAGTCCTGTGTGATACTGACTGCTGAGCTGTGTATCTAATCCTATCCTGTGTGATACTGACTGCTGATCCGTGTATCTAATCCTATCCTGTGTGATACTGACTGCTGAGCCATGTGTCTAATCCTCTCCTGTGTGATACTGACTGCTGAGCTGTGTACCTAATCCTATCTTGTGTGTTACTGACTGCTCAGCTGTGTATCTAATCCTATCCTGTGTGATACTGACTGCTGAGCCGTGTATCTAATCCTATTCTGTGTGATACTGTCTGCTGAGCTGTGTATCTAATCCTATCCTGTGTGATACTGTCTGCTGAGCCGTGTATCTATTCCTATCCTGTGTGATACTGACTGCTGAGCTGTGTATCTAACCCTATCTTGTTTGATACTGACTGCTGAGCCGTGTATCTAATCCTGTCCTGTGTGACACTGACTGCTGAGCCATGTATCTAATCCTATTCTGTGTGATACTGTCTGCTGAGCTGTGTATCTAATCCTATCCTGTGTGATACTGTCTGCTGAGCCGTGTATCTATTCCTATCCTGTGTGATATTGACTGCTGAGTAGTGTTGAGCGATACTGTCCAATACTTAAAAGTATCGGATCGGATGGTATCGGCCGATCTAAAAAAAATATCGGGTATCGCCGATTCCGATACCGGAAGTCCCATTCAAGTCTATGGGACTTCTGGTATCGGAATAAGAAAAACCCTATTTTTGCCTTGTACAGCCTCTCTGGGGTCTGTACGGGCCTTTCGGGGGGCTGTGCCGTTCTGCCGGGGGGTCTGTGCAGGCTCCGGTGGTCTGTGCCGGCCTGCCGGGGGGCTGTGCCGGCCTGCTGGTGGTCTGTGCAGGCTCTGGTGGTCTGTGCCGGCCTGCCGGGGGGCTGAGCCGGCCTGCCGGTGGTCTGTGCAGGCTCCGGTGGTCTGTGCCGGCCTGCCGGGGGGCTGTGCCGGCCTGCCGGTGGTCTGTGCAGGCTCCGGTGGTCTGTGCCGGCCTGCCGGTGGTCTGTGCAGGCTCCGGGGGGCTGTGCCGGCCTGCCGGGGGGCTGTGCCGGCCTGCCGGTGGTCTGTGCAGGCTCCGGTGGTCTGTGCAGGCATCGTCCGATGGGACTACAAGTCCCATCGGGCGATGCCTGCTACCATGACAGTGATTGTCACATTAGCCAATGATGGGACAGTAGTAGTCCCATCATCCGGCTAATGTGTTGAATGTAAAAAAAAAAAAAAAATTACATGCTACATACATGCTACATACATGCTACATACATACAACATGCATACTACATATATACTACATGTAACATACATACTACATACATGCTACATACATGCTACATACTACATACATGCTACATACATACTACATATATACTACATGTAACATACATTCTACATATATACTACATGTAACATACATACTACATACATGCTACATACTACATGCATGCTACATACTACATACATGCTACATACATACTACATACATAATACATATATACTACATGCATGCAACATACATACAACATATATACTACATGCATGCAACATGCATACTACATATATACTATATATACTACATGTAACATACATACTACATATATACTACATGCAACATGCATACTACATACATGCTACATACATACTACATACATAATACATATATACTACATGCATGCAACATACATACAACATATATACTACATGCATGCAACATGCATACTACATATATACTATATATACTACATGTAACATACATACTACATATATACTACATGCTACATACATGCAACATACACACTACATGCTACATACATGCTACATACATACACACTACATGCTACATACATGCAACATACATACTAAATACATGCTACATACATGCAACATACATACTACATACATACTACATACATGCTACATGCATACCACATGCATGCAACATGCATACTACATATATACTGCATATATACTACATGCATGCAACATTCATATATACTACATACAATACATACATATAGACATACAGTACATATAACATAGAGTACATACTCACCGTCACTTGTCACTTTGATCCCCAAAGCCATTGTCACCTGAGGGATAAATATCAAAATAAAAAAACACCAATATACTTACCCCGATCCGCAGAAGTCCACGAGGGTCCCACGTCCATCTTGCGTGGAGAACAGCAGCATCAGCTGATGCTACCGTTCTCTACCAGCTCCAGAAATACAATGACGGAAGGTAGGTATCCTTCCGCACTTTATTCCTCCACCACTTTAAAAAAAAAAGAAGTCCCTAGTCTCACTTTATGCCATTGCTGCGTGGGAAATTCCCACGCAGCAATGACTGCTGAACCATGTGTCTAATCCTCTCCTGTGTGATACTGACTGCTGAGCTGTGTATCTAATCCTATCCTGTGTGATACTGACTGCTGAGCCGTGTATCTAATCCTATCCTGTGTGATACTGGGCTCCCCCTGCAGTCTGTGTCAGAGGGTGGTCTGTGTTGGCACGGTAATAAATTGTGTTATTTCCAGCTTTACAGAAGGACGATAACACCATAGAAATGATAACAATAATAGGCAAAATTGTTTGGTGAATTGGAACGCGCGGGGTTAAAATTTCGCCTCACAACATAGCCCAATCCCGGACATACATACACACACACATTGAGCTTTATATATTAGATTAAAATATTATATTCTCATGTGCTCCAGATTATGTGGCCAGCCTGTATTAATAAGAAGCGCCCATTTCCAGCTTTGGCTCAAATTATTATTATTTTTGCAATACTGATTAAGATCCCGTTTGACACCAGTTTCCATAACCCTGTGGTTTACATGCAGACCCGAGGCGTGTTAAAGGTGACCTTGGTTGAGTACAGACAGAACAATGCAGCCTTGGATTGTACATCCATTAGAGGAAAAGACATCGTTTCGTTATTAATAAATAAGTCAGAGAATCCGCTTTTATATAGAATAAGTGCAAAATGATCTAATTACATTTCTTTTATGTCATATAATGGTTGCATTGTATACCCAGGTATGGGCAAAAGGAGCGTGGGCAGACTATCACTGCAGCAGGAAAATGTTACTGATACGGGAAGTTCATGAAAATAACCCTGAAATTACATTTATACCTGAAAAACGCGTTCATACTTTTTCGGCATTAAAATGGTGCTGTCGTCATTGATCCTTTTCTTGTTCTATGGGACTGAAGTTGTAGGGTATGCCTGTAGTTTCAGCTTGCTGTGTAAAAAGAATCAGTAAGGTCATCCCCGCGAAAACAGCATATATGGACATGTAAGCCTTTGACGCCTTTCTATCTTCTATCTGCTGCTGCATTACCAATTAATTAGCATTTTCACGAGCATAGAAATGAGATATTAAGTGCTCTGGGCAGTGATTGAGCATATAACAAGCCTCTGCCTCCTGAGCTTGTTCAACCCCCCCCCAAGAACCAGCTTTTTTAGCTTAGTTGAATGCTCATCGTCTGATTTCCTTGGCCTTGCGTGACATCAAGCCAAAGAGGCTGGAGTAGGATGGGGACATAAGTTTGGGAGGCAGTGGCTGTTTAAAGAACAGTTGTTGTTTTAATTTTCTGTTCCATAAAATCAACAGTATCAATGAATATAAGAATCTTTGTAATAGGTCGGAGAAAGATGCCTTTTTTATGCTCCTGGGGCGATATTTCATTCTCAATAATATCAACTTACAGGTTAAAACTGTTTTTAGGGAATACAAATTTTTACATATAATTCTATGGAGAGAAGAGAAAGTGAAGGAAAAAGGAGATATAGGCAGGTTCTCCTGAAATGACATTTACATTTTTAGTGCTCTGTTACACAACCAGAGCACTTAACATCTCATTTGCATCTGAATGGAAATGCTAACTAATCAAGAATGCAGCAACAGATAGAAGATGTAAAGGTGTAAATGAATTTAAATTTCAAAGACCTGCTTGACTGTACATGATGTTGGAGGATAGGGGGGTAGTTGAGCTTACTGATAGATTCCAATAAGTTGCATGTCCCTGTATGACCTGCTCTGTGCAGAGCTTGAATATTATGTTCCACCCTTTGCTGTGCTTACTACTAGTGAACACAACACTTCTCCACTCGAGAAGAAACTCAGCATTTTAGGAAGTTGAAAAATTCGCTGGAAACTATGCAGACACATTCCCTGCTGCTAAACTGACTAGCCCCTTTACGACATATCGTTAGTTATATGCTACAGTGGCATGTAAAAGATTGGCCCCCCCTGGTCAAAATTACTGTTATTGTGAACAGTTAAGCAAGTTGAAGATGAAATGACCTCTAAAAGACCTAAAGTTAGAGATGACACATTTCCTTTGTATTTTAGGCAAAAAATATATAATTTTAATCCTTTACATTTTTAAAAATTACAAAAAGGAAAATGGGCTGATGCAAAAGTTTTCACACCCTACATGATTAGTACATAGTCCCACCCACTTTTAAGAGTATCACGCTTTTTTGAAGCCAGACAAGAGTCTTTCAATTCTTGTTTGAGGGATTTTCATTCATTTTTCCTTGGAAAATTCTTCCAGTTCTGTGAGCTTCCTGGATCGTCTTGCATGCACTGTTATTTTGAGGTCTAGCCACAGATTTTCAATAATGTCTGGATCGGGGGACTGTGAGGGCCATTGTAAAACCTTCACCTTGCACCTTTTGAGGTAGTCTTTTCTGGATTATTTAAGTGGGTCATTAACCATTTGTAGAAGCCATCATCTTTTCAACTTCAGATTTTTTACAGATAGTGTTATGTTTGCATCAATAATTTGTTGATATTTCATTCTTTCCTCTACCTGTGAAATGTTCCATGTGCCATTGACTATAACACAACCCTAAAGCATGAGTGATCCACATCCATGTTTATTAGTTGGCAAGATGTTCTGTTCTTGAAATTTTGTTTGGCTTTTTTCACCACATATACATTTGATCATTGTGGCCAAAGAGTTATATTATAACCTCATTGGTCCACAGGACTTGTTTCCAAAATGCATCAGGCTTGCTTAGATGTTCTTTTACATACTTATGGCACTAAATTGTATGTTGAGGATGCAGGAGAGGTTGTCTTCTGATGACTCTTCCATGAAGGCCATACTTGTGTAGGTGTCTCTGAACACTAGAACAATGTACCACTCCAGAGTCTACTTTCTGAAGGTCTTTTGCAGTAAATCAGAGGGTTCTGATTTGTCTCTTTAGCAATCCTACAAGTAGCTCTCACTGAAATTTTGCTTGGTCTTCCAGACCTTATCTTGACCTCCACTGTTTCTGTTAATTGTCATTTCTTAATTACATTTTCAATTGAGGAAAGTGCGATTTGAAAATGCTTTGCTATCTTCACCTAGACTTCTGCTTTGTGTGCCTCCACTATTTTCATTTCCAGAGAGCTAGGCAGCTGCATAGAAGAACAAATGGCTGCTATTTTTTGGGGCAAGGGTAGAAGAGGCTGGATTTTTATAAAGCTGAGAAATTTGCATGACCTGGCCTTTTCATAACCCCAAAAGGCTCATTAAGGGCTGAAACCATGGTCAAAATTATCTGAACACACAAATCTCCAAGGGTTCCCAAACTTTTGCATCAGCCAATTTTCCTTTTTGTAATTTTTAAAATGCAAAAAATGACTTTTTTTTGCTTAACCCTTTTCCAACATCGGGTGTACATTTATTCTAATGTCTAACTCCCTCCTTTTTATGTGGGCTCTGGCAGTGAGCCCACATCTTTCCTGGCACATGTCAGCTGTTTTGAACAGCTGACAAGTGCCCAGAACAGCAGCGGGTGGAATCATGATCCAACTGCGGCTATTAACCCGTTAAATACCACTGTCAAACGCTAACAGTGGCATTTAACATGTGCGTCCGACAATCGTGCCGGAAATCTGCCCACCCGTGACCTCCGTCACATGATCGCGGGTCACTGGTGGGTTGGCATGACAACCGGAGTACTCCTGGAGACCTCTATGTTGTCACTGCCGCTTGCTGTGAGCTCCGCCCGGTGGTCTACTCTCATAGCAAGTGAGCAATTCTGCTACATACAGGTGAACTGATCATCACCTGTACGTAGCAGAGCTGATCGGGCTATGGCAGCTTCTAGTCTCCCATGGAGACTATTGAAGCATGCCAAAAGTGAAAAAAAAAGTCTTTAAAAATATAAAAAAAAATAAATAAATAAAAGTTCAAATCACCTCCCTTTCGCCCCATTGAAAATAAAACAATAAAAAAGTCAAACATACACATATTTGGTATTGCCGAGTTCAGAATCACCCGGTTTATCAATAAAAAAAGGATTAACCTGATCACTAAACGGCGTAGTGAGAAAAAAGTCTTAACCCCAGAATTACGTTGTTTTTTTCGCCGCAACATTGTATTAAAATGCAATAACGAGCGATCAAAATATCGTATCTGCACCAAAATGGTATAATTAAAAGCATCAGCTAGGCATACAAAAATAAGCTCTCACCCAACCCTAGATCATGAAAAATGGAGACGCTATGGGTATCGGAAAATGGCGCAATTTTTTATTTTTTTTTTAACAAAGTTTGGAACTTGTTTTCACCACTTAGATAAAAAAGAACATAGACATGTTTGGTGTCTATGAACTTGTAATGACCTGGAGAATCATAATGGCAGATCAGTTTTAGTATTTAGTGAACCTATTAAGAAAGCCAAACAAAAAACAAGTGTGGGATTGCACTTTTTTTGCAATTTCACTGCACTTGGAATTTTTTTACCGTTTTCTAGTACACAACATGGTAAAACCAATGGTGTCATTCAAAAGTACAACTCGTCCCGCATAATACAAGCCCTTACATTGCCATATTGACGGAAGAATAAAAAAGTTATGGCTCTGGGAAGAGGGGGAATGAAAAACGAAAATGCAAAAACGAAAATACCTCCGGGGGGTTAAAATACAAATGAAATGTGTCATCTTTACCTTTATGTCTTTTAGAAATCATTTCATCTTCAACTTGCTTAACTTTACACATTGGAAGTAATTTTGACCAGGGGTGCCCAAACTTTTACATACCACTGTATATACTGGAAATGTAAGGTCTCCAAAAGCATTAAAAGGTATCAACCACTGTGGACTTTCAAATGTTTACATATTTATGTACATGAAGGCAGAATTGGGATACAGAATTGGTGAAAAAAAGGATCTGGCCATTGGAATTTCAAAGACTTACCCTTTTGTTCGTCGAGGACATTTACTCAGTGTCTCTCTCACAGAATTACTCGACGAAGGTGACTGTTCCAAAGTTTGAGGGGGTCAAAAGAGATATCTGTCAGCCAAACTATTGTTTATAGGTTCCTATAAAGAGATGAGCGAGCTTGTTCGGAAAACGTTCTGCAATCTCAAATTCTGCACAAACATTGCATATTCAGATTCGTGTTTGGATTCTCAAGCTTTTTCTCTTAAAATTGGCAAAAGTTGGCCAAAGTTTGGTTAATGGTCACGTTCACTAGGGCTCTTTCAGATATTAGTTTTTCCAGTAGCAGCAAGGGACACAAAACATCCCACACACTTGCACACTAATGACACATGGATGACATCCATGTGTTATCAGTGTAACATGTACCGGCACCTGGGAATCAGCGGTACTGTTCACACTGTTCCCCCATGCCGGATGCTGAAGTGAGGACAGCTCACATCACTGTCCCCTGCTCATGCTGTGATCAGCACTAGCAGGGTACAATGCTGAGAGTTGCATTCAACTGGTAACAGCAAGAGCAGGTGGTGGCTGTTGGGAGTATTCATCTGAATTTGCCAGCGCTATAAAGAAATAATTTTAAAAAACTACATAGGGTTCCCTGAAGAATTACAAATCTGCCAGTCTAGTACCCATACATTGTGTCTCCATACAGTGTAGAGCCCCCATATATTGTAGCGCCCCCATACATTGTGACTCCATACAGTGTAGAGCCCCCATATATTATAGTGCCACCATACTGTCACGTGGGGCTTAGTCCCACTAAGGCTGTAATACCCGGGGGCCCTGTGATGTCCCTATAACTAGGGAAAATCCTGTCTGACCCTCAACCCAGGGTTTTTGCTGATGGTGCAAATGCCTGAGCCTCTAACCTTTCCTTGTCTCCTGCTCAGCCCTGCACTTAACCCTCCACCCTCCACCCAGTGAGGAGACACACCACCAAAGCCCCCACACAAATAAAGACAGACAGGGAGAACTTAAACTGCACTGCTCCACACACACACAGGAATATACAGTAATGTGAACAGGGCACAGCTAAACACAAATATGGGAAGGAGAAAAGATAACGACGGATCATACGACACCAGATACGAATCTCTCTGCAACACCTCCACTCCAGACCGGAACCACTTGGTATGAAACACAAGCTATAATCGGCGACGCCCATAGGCCAGCATGACTATTTAAAGACCGTGGGCGTGATTAACCATCCAACCTGGTCTCCAGCAGGATTAACCCCCCGAGAGCCTGAAGATCAGGCCGGCGCCACTGAGGCTATAGTGGCTGGAGGTGGAACTACCTCTGCCTGCCGGACGCTGTGGTGTGAACAGCGTCCGACATGACACATACATTGCGCCCAGCTTGTGCTTCAGGCAACACATACCCTGTAACTTGTTAAGTGCTCTCTACCCACTACAATAATGCCAAACATGGGGCCTCTTACTGTGGTTTCGGCACAGTGAGGCAGAGAAGGAGGGGGGCAATTGGATTTGGGAGCACAGAATTCACTGGATTTTATTGGAGGTGCGGGAGCCATGTTGCTTTTCTGGAGTCTTTGTTCTACCAGTAACGTAGGAACCCCCTATAGTTCCAGTGACAGGTGACACCACATAATTGGGGGCTGGCTTTGTGTGGTGATAAATTAGGATTTTTATTGGTAACATTTAGGGTTAAACAATATTTTTTGATCGCTTCAATGATAAGGCTGGGATCACATTCTTGTGTTCTACGCTTTCTGTGTAAATACCACAAAAATGCGATTTGGATGAAACCCCCAACGGAACCACCCACCATAATGAAGCAGAGGGAGACACTTTGTATTCCATTTGACATCTGCTCTGGTGGTATTAATCTTTTTAGGCATCCACAGATCTGTAGTCGCCCACATATGTGCGCTAAAAAAAAAGTGGCATCCCCGGAACATACAGTAGGTTTTGTCCTGAAGAAGAGGTCCAGCGTGACTTTGAAATTTGTTGACTTTTGAAACCAATTTGAAATAAAAACTTTTAAGGAAAACTTCCAACTGGCAATCTACATCAGCAGCACAAATTTAGACACATTAAACCTGAATCCACTGTGATGAAAAAGTGACATTTTTGGCATGTTTTTTATTAATTTTTTTTACAGCATTCACAAAACAGAACAAATAACATGCCAGTTTGAGCAGGTCGCTGCGATACCAATTATGAGTAGGGTTTTTGGTTAGTTTTGAAATAAAATAAACAACAATATTCTTTACCTGTCCGGCGAGAAGATATTAATCCATTTGTCCTGCAACGGGTCTAGCTTTGCTACATCTAGATAGCAGCCTGCATTGTTGCATGATGCGCCGTGGAAAAAGTTGTAACAGCGCTCATGCTGACGTCAGTGAGTTGTTCTGGGCCCTTCAATGGGGACACAATGTGAGAGGATAGTGTGAAGAGTGAGTCCAGTATGGAAAAAAGAGGGCAGTATGGAGGGCATGTACCATAAGAGGGTGAGTTTGGAATCATATTTTGTGCAGGGAATATAGTGAGGGGCAATTTATTCAGGGGCTTAGAGTAGGGCAGATATTTTTATTCCTTTTGATTCAGGAGCAATATAATTACACTGCTATTTTTAAGGGCATTGTGTGGGGATTAGTGTTGAGCGATACCTTCCGATATCAGGAAACATCGGATCGGATTGGATCGGACCGATACCCCAAAAATATCGAATATCGCCGATTCCGATACCGGAAACCAATGCAAGTCAATGGGACACAAATATCGGAATGAAAATAAACCCTTACTTTCCTTGTAGGTTAATTCTACATGAAGGAAAACAACTAAGAATAATGTAGAATGTATTGGGGGAGGTGGAGGAGACATTAAAGGCATAGAGGTTTAGCCCAATCAAATGGAATAGCAGGAATTAATTTTTTTTTAAGATGTTCGGAGTTACAAAGATATTGACTATGGTAAACGGGTTGTCCGGGCTTTTCACATAATCTCAGTGCATATCTGGGCTGCAGAATGCTGACAATAAGTAATTTACCTTCTGTGGCTAGTCTGCATGGATTCCAAGATATCATCTCTTGCTTCTAAGATAAACGTCCGGGGGGGTGTTCTGGCATTGAAATGAGAACTGGTCGTTTCCTCCTCCTTCACTAGTTTCACTTTCCATAGATCACTGTTCAGCGTGTGTCTGGGGGAGGAGCAGCTGGGTGGTCTGCTCGCAGCCAATCACAGCCATGCCATTAGTTAACATGCCTAACATGCATAACAGGATGTGCCCACACTTCTTAGGATTCATCATTGGCTGAATAAAATCAAACTGGCTCATTGTATTATGGGAACTTCCGATTCCGGTATTCAATATTCTAAAAGTATCGGAACTCAGTATCGGAACTCCGATACAGCGAATATCGGCTGATACCCGATATTGCAGTATCGGAATGCTCAACACTAGTGGGGATGTGCTGCAGAAGTCCAGAGAAGATGGAAATCTGCAGAGACGAGCTGTGGATGAGAAAAGTCATCATGGCGTCTGGACAAGATGAAGAAAAGAAAGAGAAAGACTCCAATCCTCCAAGGGGTTGTTCTAGTTTATGATGAGTTTGCAGTCATTCTATGTGACTGCAGACTTCTGAATTCTCACAGTACTCACTGCACGCTGTCAGGATTCTCTCATGCCGGTGATTACATAAATGTGGTCACATGCTGACTAGATTATGTGTGGCCTCACTCAGTGAAAATGAATTGAGCGAGGCCAGACACGTCTAGTTGGAATGTGGCCACAAGTATACAAATTTCATACTTTTGCTCATATGACCATCCACTTTTGCCACCAGCAAGGGGAAATCCTAAAAGTGACAGAAGTCCTGTTGCATGACAATCCTAACAGTGTGTATGTAGTATACTCAGTGTCAGCATTTACCTTTGCTTGTAGGTTCTAGCAGTTACCACATGACTACTTTACTAATATGCAGTTTTCATGCTTACTTTCACATAACAACTAGCTTTTCTTCTTGTTTCTTTCAGTTTTTCACTG
Organism: Dendrobates tinctorius; assembly: GCF_039654945.1. NCBI lineage: Eukaryota > Metazoa > Chordata > Amphibia > Anura > Dendrobatidae > Dendrobates > Dendrobates tinctorius. The sequence goes on from NW_027361797.1 coordinate 27,644,222, forward strand.
ACATTGGCAGAATTAGTAAGAGCAGCTTGTTGACACGTTACTAAATGTGCAAATCGCATATGTGCTTGGGGAGGGGCGCCAAGCATAATTCTTGCCCAGGGTACCAGAAAACCCAAATACATCTCTGTGCTGATTGAGATGTCAGAGACCATGTACAAGGGGACAGCAAGATGAAAAACCCTCTACCAGCTCTCCCCATCCCCTTCTAAGGTTTTTCACTGCATAAGCAACAGGATGAACTTAAACAATAGGAATGTGAATTTTAACCCCTTTCTGACCTTGGATGTACTATTCCGTCCATGTGACCTGGGCGCATATGACTATGGACGGAATAGTTTTAGCGTGTGACAGCTGTCAAACATAAAAACCCGCTATAAATAGTAAATCAAACCCCATTTATCACCCTATTAGTTAGGGAAAAATAATAAAATAAAAAAGTATTTCCATTTTCCCATTAGTGTTATAGTTAGGGTTGGGGCTAAAGTTAAGGGGCTAAAGTTGGGGCTAAAGTTGGGGTTAGGATTGGGATTAGGGTTAGGGTTGGGATTAGAGTTAGGGGTGTGTTAGAGTTAGGTTTGTGGTTAGGGTTATGGTTAGGGTTGGGATTAGGGTTAGGGGTGTGTTGGGGTTAGGGTTGGAGTTAGAATTGGGGAGTTTCCACTGTTTAGGCACATCAGGGGCTCTCCAAACACGACATGCATCTGATCTCAATTCCAGCCAATTCTGCGTTGAAAAAGTCAAACGGTGTGCCTTCCCTTCCGAGCTCTGCCAAGCAACAGTGGTTTATCCCCACATGTGGGTTATCAGCATACGCAGTACAAATTGCACAACAACTTTTGGGGTCCAATTTCTCCTGTTACCCTTGGGAAAATAAAAAATTGGGGGGAAAGATCATTTTGTTAAAAAAAATAAGATTTTTTATTTTTACGGCTCTATATTATAAACTTCTGTGAAGCACTTGGGGGTTCAAAGTGCTCACCACACATCTAGATAAGTTCCTTAGGGGGTCTACTTTCCAAAATGGTGTCACTTGTGGGGAGTTTCCACTGTTTAGGCACATTATGGGCTCTCCAGACACAACATGGCGTCCAATCTCATTTCCAGCCAATTTTGCATTGAAAAGTCAAACGGTGCTCCTTCCCTTCCGAGCTCTGCCCTGCGCCCAAACAGTGGTTTACCTGCATATGCGGGGTATCAGTGTACTCAGGACAAATTGTAAAACAACTTTTGGAGTCCAATTTCTACCCTAAAACAAATTGGATCTGAATTTTTTGTGAAAAGTTAAATGTTCATTTTTTTTAAAAATTCCAAAAATTTCTGTGAAGCACCTGAAGGGTTAATAAACTTTTTGAATGTGGTTTTGAGCACCTTCAGGCATGCAGTTTTTAGAATTGTGTCACTTTTGGGTATTTTCTATCTTATAGACCCCTCAAAGTGACTTCAAATGTGAGGTGGTCCCTAAAAAAAATGGTGTTGTAAAAATGAGAAATCGCTTGTTGACTTTTAACCCTTATAACTTCCTAACAAAAAAAATCTTAGATCCAAAATTGTGCTGATGTAAAGTAGACATGTGGGAAATGTTATTTATTAATTATTTTGTGTGATATATTTCTCTCTTTTAAGGGCATGAAAATTCAAAGTTGGAAAATTGCAAAATTTTCAAAATTTTTGACAAATTTCCATTTTTTCACAAATAAAAACAAGTTATATCAAAGAAATTTTACCACTATCATTAAGTACAATATATCATGAGAAAACAAAGTTACAATCACCGGGATCCATGGAAGCGTTCCAGAGTTATTACCTCATAAATGGATAGTGGTCAGAATTGTAAAACCTGGCCTGGTCATTAACATGCAAACCACCCTTGGGGGTAAAGGGGTTAATGGAAATATTAAAGTCTTCTGAAAACAGATCCTGAAAGTTCTACTCTTTGCTATGAGGACCACTAACATTATATGAGGGTAGGATTGATTGAGTAGATACCCTGTTGGTCAATCAGGTGACCAACCAGGGTTGCCAGCTTGATTTTTTAAATTTTTTTCTGAACAGCTTATCAAAAAAATCAAGGACAGACAATATTTTTTATGAACACATTTGAATAAACTAACATATGGCTATATTTCCAAATAATCAATTATAATAAAATATGTTTCTTGTTAACATTGAGCTACTTACACCCTGGAGATTACCGTAGATGTAAGGCTATGTGCACACGTAGCGGAACTCTCGCGGAAATTACCGCAAGAATTCCGGATTCCATTCTGTGGGAAAACCGCGTTTAAATTCCCGCAATTTTCCCGTTTTCCAAGCGATCTGTAGCATCGCTTGGAGAACTGATTGACAGGTTGGTCACACTCGTCAAACACAGTGTTTGACGAGTGTGACCAACTTTTTACTATTGAGGCTGCCTATGCAGCATCAGTAGTAAAAGTTAGGATGTAAAAAATAATTAAAAAAATAAAAAATATTGTTATTCTTACCTTCCGGCGTCCCGCGCAGCCTTCCCGCCTCTCTCCGCGCTCCCGGTCCCAGTAATCCTTTGCACGAAAGACCGCGAGACTTCACGTTCCCGCGACGTCACTGCGAATGACCGCGAGACGTCACGCTTCCGTGAGATCGCGACATCATCGCGGTCATTCTCGCAAAGGATTACTGGGACCGGGAGCGTGGAGAGAGGCGGGAAGGCTGCGCGGGACGCTGGAAGGTAAGAATAACAATATTTTTTATTTTAATTCGATTTTTTACAGGGATATAGTACCCACAGCCCCGAGGAGAGTCTCCCTTCCTCCGGACCATGGGTACCATCCGCAAATGTTCTGCTTACTTTTCGCATGGTGTGCACAGCCACATGCAGAAAGTAAGCAGAACAATGCATTCCTATGGGTGCGGGATCGCCGCGATTCCGCTAAATTAATGAGCATGCTGCATTTTTTACCATGAAGCAATTCTGCCGCGGAAAAAAACGCAGCATTAGCACAGCATTGCGGAATCCCATAGAAATGCATGGGATGCTTATTTTTCGCGTTTTCGCGGCAAAATCATGCGTTTAAAACCGCCGCAAAAACGCAAAAAAAACGCAACGTGTGAACGTAGCCTAATAGCAAAATAGGGTTAAAAGGAAATGGCAAAGAAAGGTGGCAAACATATCTAATGTATACAGCGTCGTGAATCCAAACCACAGCACACAGCATGGATTCAGAAGATTGAAATTACAAGGGAGTCTTTGATACATATGTTGTCTGACTTCCTTAAAAGAACTGGACCAAGAACAAAGCGTGGGTGGCACCAGGGATTCCAGCATTGTCACGGCAACCATTATACCCTCCTCTAAAGAATATCAACAGGACAAGATTTATCTTTGGTTTCTAATTTTTCAATTTCCAAGAGTGAAGATGTGTAGAAATCGTCTTCTCTCTATTTAAACTGCAGGAAGATTGTCCATTTGTTACATTTACACTTAATGTTTTGGAGGAACAAAACTGTGTTTCCATGGCTCACAAATAATGGGATAATCTGATTATCTGAGCCTAAGACAAAGCAAACTAATTGATTAATAGCTAATTAATTAACTAATTAAGCATATTCTGACCTGACAGATTCATTGGACAAACGTTATTGAAATTAAAGAGGTTTATCAAGGCTTTCTTTCCTTAGCATTTAAAAAATAGATATGGATCCTTTGCTCTTCCTGCTATCAAAGGCTAGTTTCACACTAGCATTCTCGGGCACAGCACAGGGCCGCCGCTTAGCTCTGGCCCCGGTTGCGCCCCCTCCGGTCAGCTCCTCCTAGGATCATATGACGCTGCATGTGATCAGCGTACCGTATATTTAGCGTTGGGAACGCTGACCGTGCGCTGGTATGATTTTGCTGGCGCTGCACCCTTTCGGCGCTGCGCCCAGCACACAAAAATGCAACACAGGATAGAAGCAGGATAGCGACATGTGGTTTGTGCCAGCGAATCTCCAGCCAGGCAAGGTAGTGTGTGACAATGGCCGAAATCTGGTGGCAGCTCTGGGCCTAGGCAACCTCACTCACATCCCATGTCTGGCACATGTGCTCAACTTGGTCATCCAGAGTTTTTTGAAGGACTATCCAGATCTTGATGCACTGCTGCACAAGGTCCGCATAGAGTGCGCTCACTTGCGGCGTTCTAGCATGGCAAGGTTGCGCATTGCAGCTCTGCAGCACCAATTCCGCCTTCCAGAACATAGCATCAGATGTGACCTACCCACCAGGTGGAATTCAACGTTACATATGTTGGAGAGGTTGTGTGAGCAGCAGGCAGCAGTAATGGAGTACCAGCTGCATCAGGCGCAAACAAGTCGCACTGCGCGCCGTTCACACTTCACCACAACTGAGTCGGCCTTTATGAAGGACATCTGCCACGTTTTGCGTGCCTTCGATGATTCCACGCGGATGGCGAGTACAGATGATGCACTAGTCAGCATGACTATCCCCCTTATCTGCCTGCTTGATAAAACACTGCAAGCACTAAGGGAGGAGGTTGTGGAAGAGGTGGAGGATGAGGAGTCACAAATGCCATCTGCTTCTGGACAGTCTGCGCAACATGGTTCCTCACAAAGGCCTAGGCAGGGGACACTTTGTGAGGAGGATGAGGAGGAGTCAATGGAGGAGGAAGACATCTGTCCATAGGAGGGAGGTACACAATGCTCCAGTAGTCAGTGTGTAGAGCGAGGGTGGGGTGATGCAGAGCAGGCAGAGATGACGCCTCAAGCAGTGGACAGTGTTTCTTGGCCAGTTGGCAGTCTGCAGCACATGGTTGATTTCATGCTGCAGTGCCTGAGAAACAACCGCTGCATCGCCCACATTCTCAACATGGCTGATTATTGGGTGTACACCCTCCTTGATCCTCGCTACCGGAACAACTTACAAAGCCTCCTAACACCGTTGAACCGGGAGCGTAAAATGCGGGAGTACCAAGACACACTGGTGCATTCCATCATGTTCTCCATTCCACCTGAGAGCAGTGCTGCTAGTGCTTTACAAAGCAGCTCAGTGCGTTGAGGCAGTGGAGGAAGCTCTGCACAAAGAGGGAGCAGAAGCAGCGCCTCAGCATAAGGCAAGACCAGTATGGCCCAAATGTGGCAAAGTTTTGTGTCCCCGCCACAAATGTCTACACCATCACAGACGGCTCCAGTCAGCAGGAGGCAACATTTCCGTCAGATCGTGACAGACTACAAGTCTTGCCCTCTCAGTGTTCTCCCACACGACTCTTCCCCCTTCAAGTTTTGGGTCTCTAAGCTGGATACATGGCCAGAGCTTAGCCAGTATGCATTGGAGGTGCTGGCTTGCCCTGCTGCTAGTGTATTATCGGAACACGTGTTTAGTGCCGCAGGTGGTGTACTAACAGACCGTCGCATGCGACTATCCTCCGATAACGTTGACGGCTTACTTTTCTGAAAATGAACAAGGCCTGGATCTCGCAGGAATTTGCCAGTCCTCTTCCAGATTAAATAATTGGTTGGCAACAGTATCCCGGTCTCCAGTTGTGTTCATGTTTCTACCACCTGAACTGTAATCCCTGGCCTCCAACACCGCCAGTTGCTGCTCATAAGTGCCGTCTGCACAGTCAACACATGCTCCAGTGTTATTGGGATTCAGTAACGTCAGCTGATCCCCTGCTGTGTGTCCGGCAATTTCTCCTGCTCTGTCCACATTCATACTACTACAGATATTAAACTTGCTCCAATTAGGCCTCTGCCTCCACTCTGTTTCTATTATTTACCCTGGGCTCCAACACTGCCAGTTCGTGCTCAGAAGTGCTGTCTGCACAGTCAACACATGCTCCAGTGTTATTGGGGTTCAGTAACGTCAGCTGATCCCCTGCTGTGTGTCCGGCAATTTCTCCTGCTCTGTCCACATTCACATTACTACAGATACTAAACTTGCTCCAAATAGGCCTCTGGCTACACTCTGTTTCTACTGTTATCCCTGGGCTCCAACACCACCAGTTGCTGCTCAGAAGTGTCTTTGGCACGGGTACTCCCTCCTGCCCAGCCTGGTTCCAGCACGTCAGCTGTTTCCGGGTAGTGTCAACGTCACTTTGCCTCCAATACGTTGTACTGTCGTGTTGCGGTCGGGTTTGCCGACTCTATGGTGCCTGCAGTTTAGGTGCTTCCTATGTGGGCTGCGAGATCAGGCAATGAAGGCTGGTTCCGTAGTGCCAATAGGACAAGCTCCGCCTGTAGGACTGTGGGTTTCGGTAACTCCGGCCGGCTCGCGGCCTTGCAACTTTCTTTTTCATGTGTACCTTCTGCTGCCTATCTGAGTTCCAGTACCATTAGCTGGTTCTTTGGAAGTCAATCTTGAATGTGTCCCCCTGGGTTCCAGTAACGTCAGCTGGTTCCAGGCAGAGCCTTTGGCTTAGGTGCCTCCTTCTCGGTATCCGAGTTCCACCAACATCTGCTGGTTCTTGGTAGTGCTTTCTGGCACAGGTACCTCCTGCTTAGCAACCAGGTTCCAGTACCATCAGCTGGTCCTTGGTAGTTCCATTGGCTCTTGTACCTTCGGCTACCCATCCAGGTTCCAGTACCGTCAGCTGGTTCTCAGCAGTTCCTCAGCCTTCTTGTACCTTCTGCTACATTTCCAAGTCCAAGCTTTATGAAATGGTTTTTGGTAATCACTCTGGATCTCCCTGACAATGACCCTAAAGACGACGACGGGTTTATTTTCATTCCGATATTTGTGTCCCATTGACTTGCATTGGTTTCCGGTATCGGAATCAGCGATATCCGATATTTTTGGGGTATCGGTCCGATCTATTCCGAACCGATATTTCCTGATATCAGAAGGTATCGCTCAACACTACTCCTGGAGCATATCCTCCAACAATAACATGGATTTAGACATTTCTGCACTCCCCAATGTCACCTAGCACTCACTCTGGCAGAGGTCAGATTTAATCTTTTGGATAATATAGGTAACAGCAATCTTTAACATGGGACCCAAATCTAACTTCTCCCTAATCAAGACCTCAGTAGCACTCCTGACAAAGCTCCTGGTCGATATGCTTCTGACCCTGATTGCACTGAGACCTCTGTAAACCTTTTGTTCCTTTTTAGAGTAAAAAGTTGTGAGACTTTTCAATACGTTTTAAAATGTTACACAAATAAATAAGAAGCTATTAGAACAATTTTTACTTAAGAAAAAAAGTGCAAAATCATTTTTAGCTGTCTTCCTAGAAAGGTTTCTGAATACAACCGGATTTCCAGCTATTAACCCAGAATTTCCTAAAGGGATATTTGAACATGTTTTTTTTTTACCTCTAATTTATTTTTATAAAATAAAACAATAATATTTTCGATTTTCTATTCTTTGTAATATATTTTGTCATGATAACCCCTATGGTGAGAATCCATGGTCCAGCAAAATTCTGCTAGCAATGTGTGAATGGAGTATATATTGTTTATCCGTATCTTACAGTAAATATAATAAAAAAAACAGCAGCCCATAAAAATAATGTCTAAACTACCCGCTATACAATAAACTTCTGTTAGCAGGACCTTTGAGTATATTTTAAGTACTTTAATGCTAAGCAAATTGGCAATATTAGAGAGGGAAAAAAAAGAGTTTCAGAGATAACATGTCATAAGGTGCTATAAATACTCAGCCAAGGGACGAGGAAAATCTTAATATGGAATTTGAGCTAATAGATTTGAATGAGGATCATTATTCTCAAAGTGAATGCCATGAACATATGTTCAATTAAACTGTCCTTTTACATCGGATTTAGGAACAAATGTGCGATTTTTGATAATGTTGCATTTATGGGAGAAAATAATTATTTTTTAAGTCTCTAGTTCTGTCTAGCCATCTGTAGATACTATCATCCTTCATATCGTGACACCCATGAATGGTTATGTTCCCTTACATTTCCATATGGTAAATAGAATTCTTGCATGTAATAAATAATGACGGTTAATTGATTTTTAGAAAGCTTTCTAAATTAATGACAGCGAGGTTAGAGCTGTCATATTTTGTTTCCGTTGTTGGCGTGCCTATGACTTTGCACATTCTGTGTAGGGTGGGATTTCAATGTAAAATGATGATGGTTATGAGAAGTATAGATCTTCAAAAATACAATTTATCCTTATTTTATGACTCTGGGTGACATAAGTAATAGATAAATTAGGGTGCATCTGTTACCCATTACTAAAGGAACAGGGGCATAAAAAAGTCAAGGCCCACACAGGTGTGGGACAAGCTATCTTAGCTCTCAAGGGAAAAGTTTCAATAAGTGCCATTGCCAACTTTCCTATTATTCAGTGTGATGGCATACACCTATGCTTTGCCATAGTTGACAAGTCCCCAATATGCAATAATACCACAAACTAGACTGTTGTGAGTTCATTTTCCCCTTCATTACTGAGGCCCGAGGAACTCCCTCTTCTGGTAAAGAAAGGTAGTGAGCCTGATTATCAAACACCTGAGGCTGATGATGATGACTGGCTGAGTGGAGTTACGGACTGGATATAAGGCTGCCGACGCCCTTCTGCCCTGCGGGTGATTTCTCTGTGGGATCCTTGGAGTCCAGTCTGAATTCCTGCTCCTCTAAAGCTAAGTTTGCTGCTCGGCCTTTTGCTTTTGTGCTTTGACTTTGTTTTGCTTTGTTTTTCTGGATTTCTGCCATTCCTGGGGTGTGCTGAATTCATTTAGCTCTGTCTTCTGAAAATACCTGAGTGCTGATTTAGTTTTTGAAGCCTAGCTGCTTCAGGGCCTTTTTCATATCAGCTTGTTGGCTTATGTCTTTGATAGGGTTTTGGCAGATTGCAGACAGCAGCCTTCCTGTCCTTTCCTATCTAGATAGTTGCGGGCCCCGTCTTTGCTCAGTCTATCTTTCTGTCTGTGTTAGTATTTTCATCTTGCTTCACCGTCATTATATGTTGGGGGCTGCCTATTGCTTTGGGGTCTGCTCTGGGGCAGTTTAGATTTCCCTTTTCTTTCTTTAGGCCTATGTAATTCTCCGGCTGTGATCGAGGGGTCTAGGGCTTCGTAGGAACCCCCCACGGCTACTGCTAGTTGTGTTGATAGGTTCAGGGGTCTGCAATCTGATAGTTGCCAACTTCTCTGGTTTTCTGGACTTAGCTTGTATTTCTGCTTTTGCCTCCTACGGTGACTCATTCATAACACTAGACCACTAATGGGGTAGGGCATTGAGAAACCCTACCCAAAAAAGCCCATGCTGTTCTCCAGTCTCCATGCTTTCTGCTTCTCGAGTGATTCTACGCGCCTAAAGATTGACAGTTTGGGTCAGTGACATAGTTGAACTATTGGCTTGACCTAACTACTCTGCCTTGCTGCAAGCAGCTCATCGAAAAAGTGCAATCACTGAAATTCTAGGGAGCAGTGCTTGCAAACTCTATAGATAAGTGCTTGGAAGTGCTGTGCTCCTTGCCTAGGAGATCAACTACTGTTGATAGACTGAAGAGGTTGCCGGGAAAGTTCGCACTGAGCAGTAAACAAAAGAGTAACTAAATCATTCCAGTATTGAGAACAAAGAAGATTTTTAAAAAGCAAGTAAATTGCAAAGTTGCTTACTTTTTCAGGCACTTTGCAATATTAACCATTTATCATGTTGCGACAACCCCCTTAATGCTAGCTATAGTAATATATGATTCATTAGCTCAGCACCGAGGCTGAAATTGGTAGATTATGTCACATCTTTTATTTACTGTATCAATCTTTCTTTTACTTGATTTTCTTAATAAGTGTGCAGGTTTAAGATGCTGTAGCTCCATACCCGGGCTCCCTGCACTCACAGTGCTGACCGCATGGTCCCACCTCTTAAGCTTTCTGTGTTCTGATTCACTGAAGCAGATGCCTAGCACACAGATCTGGGCTGTATCTGTGTGACGGGCACTGGCCTATAATTTACGAGTGCATCCCTGCAAAGCATTGGAAATGCTAAATACACCCTATTAATCAAGTATAGCCAGATGCTCAAATGTAGGGCTCAGCAGATGTACCGAAAATGTAGAGATATTTGTTTTTAACTTGTGTTTTTAACTTGTGTTCCCCTGTGTTTGAGGTCTAGAGGCACCTAAGAAGGGTGCCGATCTCTACTACTACTGGTCCTGGCCTTGGCCTCATAGCATTTTTTTAAACTAAAGGCTCCTTCATCACTGCTGACACCTCCTGGACCCCAGGAGGGCTGACCAATAATGAGTAAAGGGCCCATTACACATAGCGATATCGCTAGCAATATCGCTGTAACGTCACTGGTTTTGTGACGCAGCAGCGATATTGCTAGCGATATCGCTACATGTGATACTTACCTCCGACCGGCTCCCCCGCTGATTATCGCTGGACCATTTCTCATCGGGCACTTCCTGCTGGGGCGACGAGCGACGCTTGGACGCGGGCGGGAGGACATCAGGATCGCCTCGTCTGACAGGTAAGTAGCGACCCACCGACCGCTGCTATGTCGCTGGTGAGATCTGCCTGTGTGGCAGCTCACTAGCGACCACTTAGCGATGCACCAGCGATCCTGACCGGGTCATATCGTGGTCGGGATCGCTGGTGCATCGCTAAGTGTAACGGTACCCTAAGGGATTTTGACTGTGTACCTGAATAACTGCATGAGGGTCAATCAGTGATATGTGTGCATTTGCGACTTTGCACTCCGTAGCAGCTATAATTGCTGATATAAATATAATTTTGCTCTAGTAAAAGAAGTTTTTGTTATGCCACCAATATTTTGACAAACAGGAGCTCTCAACCCTTGCTCAGGTTCTTTATGTATTTCTAATTGAATTTAATGAAGACAGTAGTCTAATGAGCTTCATAGATTCATGTTCTCCCACACATATCACACATTTATGGCATATCTTGTGGCACATTTACGGCAATAACCAATAACCCTTTAAGAGTGTATTGGAAACAAAACCCAAAGGGATAGAGTATAGAGTAGAAGGCAACTGCTTACTCCAAGTCTACGTCCTCATCATTGGCTCCTAGTCTGATACATTTCTCAACCACATATCTTCCTGTCACAGCAATAAACCCAGTCCTCTATGGTTCTATCAGATATACAGCATATGTAGTTTTTTGGTTTGCTGTTGAATTTACATAAATTTTGGCCAACATTGTCACATTTTAAGGTATATCTACTTGAGGTTCAAATTCGCCTTTTTGTTTGTTTTTTTCTGGGAAATTCGATTTGTAGAGGTTATCCTCGACAAAATTTTATGTCCCTTATTATGCTCTGGAGGTCTCTCTAGACCCCAGACCATAATGTAAGATATAGAAAATAAAAAAAATACTTGATACGAGACCTCTGGCTTTGATGAGGCCTGGGAAGGTTCTGAGTAAGGATGTCATGCAATGAACCTTCTCAGGCCCCATCAGAACCAGAAATCTCAGCTCAGTGTGAAATTCAGTATGAGCTGTGGGGATCAGAAGATGTAACGAGGAGCATAAGGGTAATGTTGTAGAGTGGAGGGATTGAAGAGATAAGATGACTAAAATGAATTTTATTGTTTCTTAACCTTTTGATGGCCAATGACGGTTCAGAAAAATGGTGGCCAGAGGTGAATTACAAAGCATACAAATATTGGCAACTACAGATTTTTGCAAAATTCAAGTAGATTTTGATTCCACTCTAATTTATTAGCTCATGTCTAGTGCCTACTATCCATAAAGTCAACTCCTGAAAAGTCACGCTACTTGTCTATCAAGGCACAAAAAAGTGTCAGATAATAATAATAATTTCCAACGGCTATGGTTTATCTTCTAAACATGGCACGGTAAATACCTGCCCTATCGAGGCAAGGTAAATCAAGTTTAATACATTCTAAGAAATTTTCTCCAATGCCTATGATCTACACAGTGTACTCCATATAAAATTTATTTCCTTGTAACCTTTAGAAAGTTTTACACATATGTCATATCTTATGCAGTAATTGACATTTACTTGGATTTCGCTTGAGCATTTCACAAATGATTATGGCATTATGAATCCTACTTAAATGCAAATAAAACATAAAACCGGCATTTCACTTAAAATGAGATCCATGACTTGTTACTGTGTAGTTGGCGTGAAAATTCTTTATTGTAATTTAATGTAAATTCACTTTCTATTAAACAATGAACAATTACTCACCAGCTATGATGACATTTAAATGTATTAACAATGAAAGTAAATTTTCTTATTTCCAAGTTAATTATTAGTCTTTGCACCATTCTCCATGAAACACATTTTATAAAGTGAACCCTGAAGAAATGTAAAGGAGGAATTAATTTTGGTTATTGTTGTTTCCTATGCTGATGGCAGAATCACATTCATTCTAAAAAATATATGTATATATTTAGACACATCTGGAGTATAGGTATCATAATTTTACTAGGAGGTGTATTAATTACTGTATACAAGAGATCTTTCTTTCTCATTATTATATATTCACAAGAGAAGCTATGTTCCTTGCAAATGACACCTATTATGATACCTTAGCTATTTACACACATTGTTGTGTACATTCATTGATCCAATTCATAGTTCACTTTATCAAGACAGGGGCTTATGGTACCTTTTTCTCGAATCCAAAGTCAAATTTGGGGATGTGATAAGCATTGTGGCAGCGAGGCAAAAACACAGTTTGGGACACCATTATTAGGTTTCTACATGCCAATTAGAGATCTAAGGTATCCACCATTCTTCACCATTAACTACCGCAAAAAGGTGTCCAGGTGGCTATCTCTAATATAGTCCCCACAGAGCTAGAGTAAAGATGCAGTCCGGACATATCTGAGTTTGCAATAAGCAGGTAGTTCTCATATCAAAGCTCAATATCAAAGTATATTATCAGAAGGGTGGACAAGTAGTTGGTTCATGGATAGCCTTGTCAAGTGAAGACAAGCAAGCTAGGTAAGACCCATGGAATTATAGAACTAGCAACAGTAAAATAGCCAAAAAGCTCACTCTAGAGACTGTTAACCATGAAGTGGAAGTTAGGGTCTATTTGCCATTCGGCAATTTTTAAATTATCGTATTAAACTCTATGCTGATTCCCTTGGAAATGTATCGGATAGCTAAGAGCAGCACAACTTAATCTTCAAATACATGACCAATTAATGAAAATTATAAAGGACATTCCTACCAATAATGGCGATATGGATGCCTTTTACAATGTAGACATTTTTGAATCGCACACAGACAAAAAAAAAAGCAAGATATCAAGATATTCAAAATATGGTGTTAGAATCTATTTATTTTGTGACTATCCACCATTTTCTTGTAGTGTTCTGGCTGCTGGTCTTTTTCCCCTGGTGCTGGGTTTGTCTTGGGTCAGGTGATTGTATCACCCTTTATTAACCTGCACCTGCCTCCCATTCCTTGCTGGACAACAGTGTTAATCCGCTTGAGTTCAGGCTTGGTGCTTTGCATTGCGTTTTGTGTGTGTAATTTGTGCAGTGCTGGGATCTCTGGTTCTACTAGTCTTAAGGGGGTTTTACACATAGCGATATCGCTAACAATATCGCTAAAGCATCACCGATTTGGTGACGCAGCAGCGATATTGCTAGCGATATCGCTATGTGTGATACTTACTGCCGACCAGCTCCCCCGCTGTCCATCACTGATCGCGCAGCTCCATTTCTCGTCGGGTGCTTCCTGCTGGACTTCCTGTGGCACCGACGAGCGACGCTTGGACGTGGACGGAGGATGTCAGGATCGCCGCGTGTGAAAGGTAAGTTTCGTCTGCTGTATCGCTGCTGCATCACTGTGAGATCTTCCTGTGTGGAAGCTCACTAGCGATCATTTAGCGATGCACCAGCGATCCTGACCGGGTCGTATCGCTGGTCGGGATCCCTGGTGCATCGCTAAATGTAAAGGGGCCTTTAGTTTCTGTTTTCAGAAATATGTGGCTACCCTCACATATGGCCAAAAGGCTACAAACCACACCCAGATTAGATCAGAAAAAGGAATTAGTACACAACCTGAGGGAAAATAGGCTTAGACAGTTGATTTTGTTCACCACAGGTGAGGATACTCCCCTGGTAGAGATTTTAGACAATCTCAAAACTACCATACAAGAGTCCTTTGCTTTTTCAGTGAACTTTGAATATATATATATATATATATATTCATATATATTATATAACTATAATATATAGTTTTTTCAGCTTGCACGTGTTCACACTAGGAGGTGCTGGTCGTTTTTTTTTTCTCTATTTAGTTGCTGGATGCTAGCTGCCTCCAGTCTGATCTTGCACCCCTCCCAATGGCCTTGCAGGTGGCCGCAATTAGCTCTACCTGCCCATAAATTTTAGGCTTAAGGCCCCGTCTCATTAAGCAATCTCGGTAGCGAGATCGCTGCTGAGTCACAACTTTTGTGACGTAACAGCGATCTCAACAGCGAGATCGCTGTGTGTGACAGCGATCAGCGAGCGGCCCCCCTGCCGGTATCGCTGATCGCTGCAAGAAACCTCTGGACATTTCTTTGGTCGCTGGTCTCCCGCTGACCAGCACGCATCGCTGTGTGTGACAGCGGGAGACCAGCGATCAGGTGTAAAAAAATAATAAAAAAAAATAAAAAATATAGTTATTCTCACCTTCCGATGTCCCGTTCAGCCATCCTGCCTCTCTCCACGCTCCGGTCCCAGTGATCCTTTGCATGAATGACCGCGAGACTTTGTTATCCTGCGAGACCGTGACATCTCGCGGTCATTCGTGCAAAGGATCACTGGGACCGGAGCGTGGAGACAGGCAGGATGGCTGAACGGGACGTCGGAAGGTGAGAATAACTATATTTTTTATTTTGATACTATTTTCTACAGCGATAGCCAGCGATGCCGGGCGCTCGGCATCGCTGTGCTGATCGCTGGTGAAGCTGTCTGTGTGACAGCTCACCAGCGATCACATAGCGACTTACCAGCGATCCTGACACCTTCATATCGGTGTCGGGATTGCTGGTGAGTCGCTTAGTGTGACGGGGCCTTAAGTCAGGTAGTGAGATATTTGCCCAACATTGTAGGCTGGTGGCCCAGAAGTGGCTTATGTATGGTAGAGCAGGGACCCATCAGGGGAGGTCACCTTGCCATGGTTGATGGGCTTACATGAATTGGCCAATTTGTGCACTAAGAACCTTCATTTTTCATCTTACTGTAAGTCGAAAAAATTTTTTTGAAAAAAAATACGTTTGAGGATTATTATCTAAATTGAATGCTTTTAATGTTTTTCTGTGTTTTCACATGGACTAGATTCATGTACATGTGCTGCTGTATTCTTTTTCTCTATATTGTGCAGTTTTTGCAGCTTGCACGTGTTCACACTAGAAGGTGCTGGCCGGTTTTTATTTCTCTTTTTTTTCTCTTCTTTTTTTTTCTCTTCTCTCTCTATATATATATCAAATGTAGAAGTAAAAAAAGAACTTGGGAATGTACATGATACATGACTTGGTGTCACCAATAAGCCGTGACAAAATTTGTTTACGAGTTATGTCTGAAAAAAGAAATTCTTTCTACATTCATCTTGTGCACATGCTGAAAATCTGACAATAGGTTTATACTGTATTGATGGAAATGTGAAAACTATCTCAAAGAAGGAAGGAAGTATTAGCATTATGTCAAAAGGTGCAAGAAATCTGAAAATCCTTCCAGTACAGTTCAATTTGTCACAAATATATCATCTTTCTTAGGCCTGTTTCACACTTCAGTTTTTGTCCATCAGTCAAGATCCGCCGTTTTGCAAAAAAAACGGATCCGCTATTTTGTTTGGCGGATCCGTTTTTTTCCCATTGAGTTGCATTACCGGCGGATCTTGACGGACGGCCATCCGTTGGATTCGTTTTTTTGCGGATCCGCCAAAATTTTGCCGTCCGCCGATATGCCCGAACGGAGCATGTAACGTTTTTTCGGGCAGCAGGATCCGCACTTCACACTGCGCATGCCCAAAAGACATCACTCAGCCTGAAATTTAACTCTCTCTCTCTCTCGCATCCGTTCACATGAGTTAGCAACGGATCCGCTTTCCGCCATTTTGGCGGATTTTAACTGACACAAAAAACTGAAGTGTGAAACAGGCCTTAGGCTATGTAGGTAGACACATGACATAAAGAAATATACGGGTTTATTAAATTTGTTAACAAAACAAATAAGACAAACTAATATTGAATTCAGACATAAGCAGGGTAATCTAAATGATATTGAACATAAGTAGACAAGTATGTCATATTGGAGATATTTTGGAATATCAGTTACTACAGTAGTTGCACTCAGTGAAAATGGCAGCAGAAAATGTCTTATCTAATCCAATTGTTATCATATTTATTTTGGTTTTGCTGTGTGTAATATATCAAATTATCATTATGTATAAAATTAGAGAAATATGTAAAAAGGTAAAGTCAGAAATGAAAAAGGAAGATCATATTTTAAGAGAAATATAAAAACGAAAAAATATAACTCTTTGACTGAATGCTTTTTTTTTTTTTCAGTAGTTTTCGGGAACTCAGAAGCCACTCAACACAAGTGTTGATGCCAGGTCTTCAGAATAAAGAATGAAAGTGATGACAATGGTGAGAGAACGAGTTTAGGATTAATTCTGATATTTTTTAAATCATAATCGTCGGGACTGTAAAATATTAATGTTCTAATGAAAAGAATATATTAAAATGAAACATGCTTATTGTCGCAAGCAAATACTTTGGTTTTAGTGAGTGACTGAGTTATTCTGATACAGGAAAGATGTTAGCCAGTAGATAGAAAAATATTCAGAATGGAGAGTCCTCAGTGGTTGATACCTTTTATTGGCTGAAAAGATGGTAACATATTGCAAGCTTTCGAGACTACTCAGGTCTCTTCTTCAGGCTTGACTAATACAAAATCTGAAGAGTCACATATTTATGCACAATACAGCACAGAAAAAATGCAATAGATAAGACAAGTGATGTGAAGCAGAACTATGATTATGGGAGAGGGCGAAACATAAATATTGGACCAGTTCATAGATAAGGAACATAGATCCGGACTCCTTATCTATGAAATGGTCCAATATTTATGTTTCTCCCTCTCCCATAATCATAATTCTGCTTCACGTCACTTGTCTTATCTATTGCATTTTTTCTGTGCTGTATTGTGCATAAATATGTGACTCTTCAGATTTTGTATTAGTCTAGCCTGATGAAGAGACCTGAGTAGTCTCGAAAGCTTGCAATGTGTTACCATCTTTTCAGTTAGCCATTAAAAGGCATTAACCACTGAGGACTCTCAATTCTGAATATTGAGTTATTCTGAGAATCTTGGCTGAGACATCTGTTCTGTATGTCATAACTATAAGACTCAAATGGCTATTTGACGATAACAAATACAGTACTCAAATGTCATAGGTTTTAAGTATCTCAAAATGAGGTAATATGCGAATAACTAAAATCCATATTCCACAAGTCAGTGGAGTTCTTCTAATATAGTAGAAGCTACCAGGACAGAAGCATGCCACCATGAGGCAACAAAACAGGAAAAATAGTAACTAATGTGTCTATGGGAGAAAATAGTATTTAAACCAGCCTAAAAATTGTTGGAGGTCGGATCTCTCATTCTCTGTCAATCTGCACCATGGAGAGCATCAAGCCTCAAGCCCATACTCCATATGTAACTAAAGGCCCCGTCTCACTAAGCGACTTACCAGCGATCCCGACACCGATATCAAGGTGTCAGGATCGCTGGTAAGTCGTTATGTGATCGCTGGTGAGCTGTCACACAGACAGCTTCACCAGCGATCAGCACAGCGATGCCGAGCGCCCGGCATCGCTGGCCATCCTGTAAAAAATAGAATCAAAATAAAAAATATAGTTATTCTCACCTTCCGACGTCCCGTTCAGCCATCCCGCCTCTCTCCACGCTCCGGTCCCAGTGATCCTTTGCACGAATGACCGCGAGATGTCACGGTCTCGCGGGATAACAAAGTCTCGCGGTCATTCGTGCAAAGGAGCACTGGGACCGGAGCGTGGAGAGAGGCAGGATGGCTGAACGCGACGTCGGAAGGTGAGAATAACTATATTTTTTATTTTTTTTATTTTTTTTTACACCTGATCGCTGGTCTCCCGCTGTCACACACAGTGATGCGTGCTGGCCAGCAGGAGACCAGCGACCAAAGAAATGTCCAGAGATTTCTTGCAGCGATCAGGGGGGCCGCTCGCTGATCGCTGTCACACACAGTGATCTCGCTGGTGAGATCGCTGTTACGTCACAAAAGTTGTGACTCAGCAGCGATCTCGCTACCGAGATTGCTTAGTGAGACGGGGCCTTAAGAACCAATGAATGTTTTGTTTTCTCTTTTCTAACCTAATACATATTTTGTGTGTTGTATTTCTTCATTTTTGTAACCAGTTTTGAATGAACATTAAACCGATTTGTTTTATCTATACAATTCTTTACTGAACATCCTTTCAATCCTCATGGTGCTCTTACTTAAAAAACTAATAAAGTAGGTTTTTTTTTTAACAACAGGTAAGAGACCGAGAGGACTTCACTGACCATACAACTTACAGTCTACTGGTGAGAGACCGAGAGGATCCCACTGAGCATTAAGCTTACACTCTATAGGCGAAAGAGAGAGAGGACCCAGCTGACATAAGAGCTTATACTCTACAGGAGAGAGAGAGGAACCCACTGACCATAAGAGCTTACACTCTACAGGAGAGAGAGGACCCCACTGACCATAAGAGCTTACACTCTACAGGAGAAAGAGAGGACCCCACTGACCATAAGAGCTTATACTCTACAGGAGAGCGAGAGGACCCTGCTGACCATAAGAGGTTATATTCTACAGGAGAGATGACCTTGCTGAACATAAGAGCTTATACTCTACAGGAGAGCGAGAGGACCCTGCTGACCATAAGAGCTTACACTCTACAGGAAAGATAGAGAACCCGCTGATCATAAGAGCTTATATTCTACAGGAGAGAGAGGACCCCACTGACCATAAGAGCTTACACTCTACAGGAGAGAGAGAGGAGCCTGCTGAACATAAGAGCTTACACTCTACAGGAGAGAGAGAGGAAACCACTGACCATAAGAGCTTACACTCTACAGATGAGAGAGAGGACCCCACTGACCATAAGAGCTTACACTCTACAGAAGAGAGAAAGGACCCCACTGAGCATAAGAGCTTACACTCTACAGGCAAGAGAGAGAGGACCTTGCTAACCATAAGAGCTTACACTCTACAGGAGAGAGCGTGGACCCCACTGACCTTAAGAGCTTACACTCTACAGGAGAGAGAGAGGACCCCAATGACTATAAGAGGTTATATTCCACAGGAGAAAGAGAGGACCCCACTGACCATAAGAGCTTATATTCTACAGGAGAGCGAGAGGACCCTGCTGACCATAAGAGGTTATATTCTACAGGAGAGAGAGAGAGGACCCTGCTGACCATAAGAGCTTATACTCTACATGAGAGCGAGAGGACCCTGCTGACCATAAGAGCTTACACTCTACAGGAAAGATAGAGAACCCGCTGATCATAAGAGCTTATATTCTACAGGAAAGAGAGGACCTCACTGACCATAAGAGCTTACACTCTACAGGAAAGAGAGAAGACACCGCTGACCATAAGATCTTATTCTCTACAGGAGAGAGAGAGGACCCTGCTGAACATAAGAGCTTACACTCTACAGGAGAGAGAGAGGACACCGCTGACCTTAAGAGCTTACGCTCTACAGGAGAGAGAGAGGACCTTGCTGATCATAAGAGCTTACACTCTACAGGAAAGAGAGAAGACACAGCTGACCATAAGATCTTATTCTCTACAGGAGAGAGAGAGAACACCGTTGACTTAAGAGCTTACACTCTACAGGAGAGAGAGAGGACACCGCTGACTTTAAGAGCTTACACTCTACAGGAGAGAGAGGACCTTGCTGATCATAAGAGCTTACACTCTACAAATGAGAGAGGACCCCACTGACCATAAGAGTTTACACTCTACAGAAGAGAGAAAGGAGCCCATTGAGCATAAGAGCTTACACTCTACAGGAGAGAGAGAGAGAGGACCTTGCTAACCATAAGAGCTTACACTCTACAGGAGAGAGCGAGGACCCCACTGACCATAAGAGCTTCCACTCTACAGGAGAGAGAGATGACCTCGCTGACCATAAGAGCTTATACTCTACAGGAGAGAGAGGTCCCTGCTGACCGTAAGAGCTTACACTCTACAGGAGAGAGAGAGGACCCTGCTGATCAGAAGAGCTTATACTCTACAAGAGACAGAGAACCTGACTCTAAGACCTTACATTCCACAGGTGGGATAGAGATGACCTGCTGCTCCTAAGAGCTTACAATCTACAGGAGAGAGAGAGGACCCTGCTGATCATAAGAGCGTACCCTCTACAGAATAGAGCTTTACCCTGCAGAACGTTGCTGTGAGCAACTCGTAACATCTAACACTCTGTGAAGACTTTCCTTTGTTTCCCTTCCTCTCATTCCTACACCATTGTGAGCATCTAACATACACTACTTTATAAATACACATTATTTCTACACAAATGCACATTGTTTTCCCTACTGTTTTTCCCTCAAGGTCACTTATAGATGAAAGCCTACTGTGTCTATTAGTAAACCTGTCCCTGACACCAGACATAAGTTATTATCATATAAAGCAAAATAATAATTCTACAAACACCTATGTTATTATATAAGCAGTGTCATGACAACTTCTATGTGTGCATTCTATTGAAACCTAATATTCTGCACTGCTTATTTGGAATTTAGCATTAAGAAATTTCTTTTTGGATCAGTTTACATTTAAGGTTTAGTGGACTTGTCATTTTCGATAAAACTCACATTGGCTTTTCAATGACAATGTGTTAAAAATGGGAAAAAGGGAAATTTTATTGCCTTCCTCTGCCTAAAGCTACAATAGCAGCGACCATCTTTATGTCTAAATGATTGCTGCTATGGAATGTGCCCCATCCCTTTCATTTGAATAGAGGTCGCACTTGCAGCTAAGGACAAAGAAAAGAAAACATCATAAAACACTCCTGAAAATAATATAACATTTGAGACTAAAAGACAAGACAATATTACGATGTTCCGGTATCAGTAAACGACAAAATGAAATGTGAAATCTTTTTAACCGCTTCCTGACCGCCCACTGTAGATAAACGTTGGCGCTTGCTGGGCTTTGTGCAGCGCCGACGTTTATCTACTGTCGGCAGTTTTGTGCCCCCCGGGACCCCCACATACCTTACAACGTGGGGATCCCGGTGCACAATGCATGCTGGGACCCCCGACGTCATTGAGACCTGATTGGTTTAGGTCCTGATGACGTCAGCATCACAGCAGCCAATGGGAGCGATCGCTGGGAAAGCTGCTTGTTTCCCGGCGATCCCCCTCATTGTAATGCGGCTTCTCCCTCTGATCTCACTGACAGATGATCAGAGGTGAAGCAGCGTTACTGTGTGACTAGATCGCTGCCTGGCACAGCTGATCGCTGCCTGGCACAGCTGTGCCAGGCAGCGATCTTGTCACACAGTAACGCTGCTTCACCTCTGATCATCTGTCATTGTGAGATCAGAGGAGAAGTCACGTTACAGTGTGCCAGGCAGCGATCTAGTCACATAGTAACCCTGCTTCTCCTCTGATCATCTGTCAGTGTGAGATCAGAGGAGAAGTGGCGTTACTATGAGTCAGATCGCAGCGCAGCGATCTTGTCACAAAAATAAAAAAAAGTAAAGAAAAAAAAAAGAAAAAAGCAGGTACACAGGCTAGGGCTAGGGTTAGGGTTAGGGTTAGGGCTAGGGCTAGGGTTAGGGTTAGGGTTAGGGCTAGGGCTAGGGCTGGGATTAAGGTTATGGGTGTGTTGGTGTTAGGTTTGTGGTTAGGGTTATGGTTAGGGCTGAGATTAGGGTTAGGGGTGTGTTGGGGTTAGGGTTGGAATTAAAATTGTGGGTTTCCACTGTTTAGGTACATCAGGGGCTCTGTAAATGCAATATGACGCCCGCAGACCATTCCATCAAAGTCTGCATTTCAGAACGTCACTACTTCCCTTCCGAGCCCCACCGTGTGCCCAAACAGTAGATTTCTTCCACATATGGGGTATCAGCGTACTCAGGACAAATTGGACAACAACTTTTGGGGTCCAATTTCTCCTGTTACCCTTGTGAAAATAAAAATTGGGGGCTAAAAGGTCATTTTGTGGAAATAAAAATGATTTTTTATTTTCATGGCTCTACGTTATAAACTTCTGTGAAGCACTTGGGGGTTCAAAGTGTTCACAACACATCTAGATAAGTTCTTTAAGGGGTCTAGTTTCCAAAATGGGGTCACTTGTGGGGGGTTTCCACTGTTTAGGTACATCAGGGGCTCTCCAAATGCGACATGGCATCCGATCTCAATTCCTGCCAATTCTGCATTGAAAAAGTCAAACGGCACTCCTTCCGTTCTGAGCTCTGCCGTGTGCTCAAACAGTGGTTTAGCCCCACATACGGGGTATCTGCATATTCGGGAGAAATTGCACAAAAAATTTTGTGGTTCATTTTCTCTTTTTACACTTGTGAAAATAAAAAAAAATGGTTTTGAAGTAAAATGTTTGTGAAAAAAAGTTAAATGTTTATTTTCTCCTTCCATATTCCATTCATTCATGTGAAGCACCTGAAGGGTTAATAAACTTCTTGAATGTGGTTTTGAGTACATTGAGAGGTGCAGTTTTTAGAATGGTGTCACTTTTGGGTATTTTTTGTTATAATGACCCCCCAAACTCACTTCAAATGTGAGGTGGTCCCTAAAAAAAATGGTGTTGCAAATTTTGTTATAAAAATGAGAAATCGCTGGTCAACTTTTAACCCTTATAACTTCCTAAAAAAAAAATTATGTTTCCAAAATTGTGCAGATGTAAAGTAGACATGTGGGAAATGTTATTTATTAACTATTTTGTGCGATATCACTCTCTGATTTAAGGGCATAAAAATTAAAAGTTTGAAAATTGCAAAATTTTCTAAATTTTTGCCAAATTTTGATTTTTTTAACAAATAAGCGCAGCTCATATCTAAAAATTTTTACCACCATCATGAAGTACAATATGTCATGAGAAAACAGTGTCAGAATCAGTAGGATCCGTTGAAGCATTCTAGAGTTATGACCTCATAAAGTGACACTGGTCAGAATTGAAAAAATTGGCCCGGTCACGAAGGCAAAAACAGGCTCGGGTGTGAAGGGGTTTAAGCAAGCTTGTCATGTGATTCGTGGATGACCAATGACTTTAAAAAGAAACTGAACTGTGAGACAAGTAATCTGGTGAGATTCTGCAGGTTTCTCACTTGCTGAAAGGGGGGCAGCATGGGAGTTATAAAGAGGGGGCATAGTATGGAGAATGGTCTGTTTGGGGGGACAGAGTGAAGAGGGGTCACGGTATAAAGAGTGACAATATGGGGACAGTTTGAAGAGTTGGCAGTGTGGGAGAAAAATGGGTCACAGTATGGGGAGCGTGAATCTTGGGTGGAATTGTGTGAAGAGGGGATAGAATTGGGGAAAGCTGCAGAAGACTGAAGAAGAGGGAAGTCTGCAGAGAAAAACTGTGACTGTGAAAAGTCATCCAGGTGTCAGGACCAGATGAAGAAAGGATTGAGAATAACTCCAATCAGAGAAGATATCGCCTGTAAGGTATCAGGATCTAAGGGTGCATTTAAACTGGCTAATCATGGCCTTAAAATGACGCCCAACCAGCAATATGTAGACGATTGGCAGTTGTTTAATTGCCTGTTTAATCAGGCCACGTTCCCAGAATGATTGTCAACATGATTGCTTTGTGCGCATAGAATGGTATTGATCTCAGCAACAGCACAAATTCTGTTTGCAAAGGACCATCTGCTGCCAATAACGATGATATTTAAGCAAGCTTAGATATTTCTCCCGACGAATGAAAGTTTTGCTTGTGCATTGGGTGATTGACAGCCTGATCGGGGGCCAATAATCGGGAAGTGTAAATGCATCTAATATCTAATAAGAAAATAATATGTTGATAGATTTTTCTTTATCTGTTTTAGGCAATTTAATTTCAGAGCAGATCAGAGGTGGACTGATTATTGAGACCGCCACCAATCATCCAAAAGACCTCTTAGAAGTGCACAGCTCAACAGGCAGGAGTGAATACACGCAGAGAACTATAGATGTAGTACAAAATCACAGGCTTCTGTCTCGGGCTACGTATTTCTAAGAGGTCTTTTAAATAATTGGAGGGAGTCTCAGGAATGATCTGCTCAGAATTAAAGGACCTAAAACATAAAAGATATTTCCCAAAAGTTAATTTACTCTTTAAATGTTTAATAGTTGTACTACACATATCTTATCATGTCAGTGGTCCATGCATGGTCCGCAGTATGATGATGGATGGTAACAACAACTGTTTCTGATGCTGCATTTATGGAACGATGGTGGTTCTGATGATGTATTCATGCACTGATGACAGTTCTTGTGTTGTATTCATGTATTGATGATAATTCTCGTGATATATTCCTGTACTCATGATGGTCCTTGCGCTCTATTCATGTACTTATTGTAGTTCTAGTGCTGCATTCATGTGCTGATGAGGGTTCTGGTGACATATTCCTCTTCAGATGGTGGTTCCAATATTGTATTAATGTAGATGTATTAATCCTTAAATTGTTGACATTAGGTCATTATAGAGTCAGTATACTATCCATCACACTCATAAACAACAAAAAGATTGAAAATAGAGCCGCCTGAATTAGGTGATATATATCAGATGATCAAGTGCTTGACTAAAGGCCCTATACATTTTAGACAGCTGTTGGCCGAAGGATGCTTTTGTTATTGTTTGGCAGCTGGTCACAGCTGCTGGCTCACGCGCTGTCATCTGTATGACAGCGTTGGAACTGCAGAACTCTGACCACCGGTAACAAACTTACTGCCCCGATCAGAGCCGGTGTTTCACACAGATGACAGTGTGGGAAACACCAGATGTTCGGGCTGCCAAACAAAAACAGTAACACGGACTTCAGGGAGAAGTCCATGTTCAGGGTCCGTACAAGTTCAATAGGTGTTCAGCACGGGCCATGACCTTTACTGTTCAGGTTCACCCATCCCTACTAATCAATAATCATTTTTTGAACTAAAAAGTATATACCGTATTTTTCGCTTTATAAGACTCTCCGGATTATAAGATGCACCACAAATTTTGAGGAGAAAAATAGGAAAAAACTTTTTTTAATAAAATGGTGATGCCTCTTATAATCCAGGTGTCTTATTGCTTACCGGCGGTGGTGGCTGCGGTGAAGCGGGGTCCCAGGGTCGCTGCTGGAGGAGGCAGGAGTGGGGTGATACTGCAGGCCGCAGGAAGGGATGAGAGGGTGCTCCGATGTGCAGCGCGCTGCCAGGGGGGCTCGTGATGCTATCAGGGGGCTCATGCTGCTATCAGGGGGGCTTGTAATGCTGCCAGGGGTCTGTGCTGCTACCATGGGGGCTCCTGCTGCTATCAGGGGGGCTTGTGCTGCTGCCAGGGGGGTCTGTGCAGCAGCCCGGGGCTCTACCGACACTTACCGGGTGTAGGCCGCAGGGGTGTCCGGTCATCTCCGGTTGTCCATCGGCACTGTGGGTGTTGCCGGGTGCCCAGCCGTGTCTCCACGTGCCCAGCGGTGTCTCCGGTTCCCATCCCGGGGCACTGCCGACATTTTGCGACAGACCAGAGCCCTGGGGCTCCCTCTCGGTTCCCTCTGTATTGGCTGGCTCCGGCAATATGGCGGCTGCCGCCGGAGACGGCGCATGCGCTGATGGTGATCTCGGGACTGAGATCTCGAGGGATGAGATTTCAGCGCGGCCGCCATATTGCCGGAGCCAGCCAATACAGAGGGAACCGAGAGGGAGCCCCGGGGCTCTGGCCTGTCACAAAATGTTGGCAGAGCCCCGGGATGGGAACCGAAGACACCGCTGGGCACGTGGAGACACGGCTGGGCACCCGGCGATACCCACAGCGCCGACGGACCCCCCGAGACGCCCGGACACCCCTGCGGCCTACTCCCGATAAGGTATATCCTCTTTGTAAGACGCATTTTCCCCCAAAGTTTGGGGGAAAAAAAATGCGTCTTACAAAACGGAAAATACGATACATCAAATTTTCTGTCAGATTTTAGAATATCATCATTGTGGAAGAGATTTTACAAAATTGAATCCACATCTTGCAGAGATAATCTCAAGCAGAAATAGACAGGTACCTCGTGGATTTTCAGTGTGGATTTAGTTCTGCAAATTTTATTGAAAATTAACTGGTGCAGAGAAACTTGCAGCAAATATGTCCTTACCCTGCAAATTTTACATTTTCTTAATATATTAGTAGATAGTCTAAACATGTAGAATATACCATCTAAGGGCATGTTTCCACGTAATGGATTGCATCAGTATAAGCTGAGGATTGAACGCTGCGTCCTGCCGCTGCGTCATCCAACTCTCTCATACACAGGAGTGCTCACTCTGCCAAGTTTTTTTGTGATTTCTATGAGAGAGAAGCAGCCAGATATCTCCGGAAGTGGCTTATCTCTAGAGAACAAAAGGATCAGCAGTCTAAACTAGCCCAAAAATGATCCCCCCTAACAATCATCCTTCAGGAGCCCCATACATATGATGTCGGCTGAACCCATCAATAATGGCAGGTTTGGCCGACATTAGTCTAATGTGTGGAGAACTTAACTATTTAAAGATATGACCACTTAAAATGTCTAAGGCAGCATGAACACCAAGTATGGACCCGGTTGGTGATTATTATTTCATAAAAAAAAAAAAAACAATTCAGCAATTGTGATTTAGGGTTTATCTTCACAGTTTTCATTGTCTTGTAAAAAAAAGCTTTACCAACATGATTCTCCAGGTCAGTACGTTTACTTTGCTACGGGCCCTGGGCTACTAGGAGAGGGTGTTTGGACGTGAGATGCTGCGGGTGATATTGCAAGTGCATGGCTGGTAGAAGGGGGCATTTGGCATTGCTCATTGGTGCGGGGGCTCGGTGTCACGTCTCCGTCAGATTTGGGGCCTGCTGTTCCGGTCGCAGCCACTAGGAGGCGCCGGGCCGCCACTTCGCCGTCAGACTCGGGGACGGCTGTTCCTGCCTCGGCCACTGGGAGGCACCGTGGTTCTATTACATCGCCGTCAGACTCAGGGCCTATGGTCCCAGCTTTAGCCACTAGGAGGCGCCGGTCTGTCACGTCACCGTTGGATTCGAGGCCTTCTGTTCCGGTCACGGCCACTAGGAGGCGCCAGACCGCCACTTCACTGTCAGACTCGGGGAAGGCTGTTCCTGCCTCGGCCACTGGGAGGCGCCGTGGTCCGCCCGTGAGTTATGGTGGTGACGGAGAAGTGGCTCCTGCGCAGGCATCTGGTGGGCGCAGGCTCCGCCCCTCTGTCAGTCATCAGGGGGGTACTGCAACACCAACTGGCCTGGTCCTGGGGGCAGCCCTAATGACATCACCAGTCCAGGAACCTGTGAGGGATGACCTGATCCCTCAAATACCTTGGGACTGGTCATGCAAGCCGCCGGATATATTCTTGGTTCCCCTGTGTGTTACTTAGTGATTGATTTCTGTTTGACTCTGACCTCAGCCTGGATTTCTGACCCCTCTTTTGCCTGAAGATTCTGTACTTCTGCTACTCTCCTGGTTTGTGACCTTGGCCTGGATATTCTGACTCTGCTACTTCCTAACGATTCTGTACCTCTGCCGCCCTCCTGGTTTTTGACTCTGACCTTGGCCTGAAATTGACTCTGCTATTGCCTGCCGTTTTTGTACTTCACTCTGACGACCGTCCTGCTCTGGCCGCTGCTCCTATTCAGACAGTACCTCCTGGGCTCTGTTGTAAATCCAGATCCCTGTATAGGGGTAAAGGGTATCAGTGTTTCTCGGGGTGTTGCCTGGCTGCAGCCCAGAACCGCAGACGGACGTTACATTATATCCGGCCATAAAATTAACTGCTTCTTGTGTATATACCCAACATATACAAAAGCAGTCTCCCTGAACTTTTTTTTTTTTTTTTCCTTCTTCTGACTGAGCTGATTTTTAGCCTGAACACCTGTTGCAGTGCACAGCCTGGAAGATCTCTCTCATTTTCTTGGACAACTATGCGGCAGTCTGGAGTCTTCAGGGAGAGAGCTGCACCTCAGAGATCCATGCTCCTGGCACGTCGACCTCTGGGCAACTACTCTGGCTATGGTTGCCCAGGGGCTCAGGTATTGCCCGCAGATGCGGCTAAAGTTTTATTACCCATTTCAGTTTCATGTGGTCAGAAATCGCTGTGTTTAAACGCGTATGTGGATAGTGGCTCTGAAGGAAATTTTATGGATTCCTTCACTGCTAGGAATCTGGGTGTAACTCTACTAAAACTTAATGCCCCTATTAAAACCACGGCTATTAATGGCACGTCCATTATTCAGGAGGGGGTTAAGTTTGTTACTGTCAAGGTTGCTATGTCTGTGGGAGCCTTACACACTGAGCTGGTGTCATTTTTTGTGATGGACAATTTAACCTCTGCAGTTATTCTGGGTATGCCATGACTACGCCAGCACAATCCTATCATCGACTGGCACTTGGGTGACGTTGTACGCTGGAGCCCACAGTGTCAGAAAAATTGCATATCCTTAGCAGTAAACCAAGTTAAGGTTAAAACCCCCCACATACCGTTTGCTTTCAGAGATTTTGAGGATGTCTTTTCTATTGTAGAATCTGAAAAGCTACCCCCTCACAGAGAGTATGATTGCCCTATTGATCTGATTCCGGATGCCCGTCTCCCTAAGGGAAGAATATTTAATCTCTCTGGCCCAGAGCGTCAGGCCATGAATGACTATATTGCAGATAGCCTAAGAAAAGGGTTTATCAGACCGTCCATTTCTCCAGTTGGGGCCGGGTTCTTCTTTGTGGAGAAGAAAGATGGTGGTCTCAGACCCTGCATTGATTATCGGGAGTTGAATGCAATCACTATAAAAAACCAGTATCCGCTTCCACTCATCCCTGATCTTTTTAATCAGCTAACAGGAGCCCGTTGGTTTACTAAACTTGACCTCCGGGGGGCATATAATCTGGTCCGCATAAGAAAGGGAGATGAGTGGAAAACGGCCTTCAATACACACCTTGGCCATTTTGAGTACCTGGTTATGCCGTTCGGACTCAGCAACGCACCTGCCGTATTTCAGCACTTTGTTAATGATATTTTTAGAGACATTTGTGGGGTGTATGTCGTGGTGTATTTAGATGACATTCTGATTTACTCTGCTGACCCTGTGACACACTCTCAACACGTCTGTTCTGTGCTACAAAGACTACGTGAACACTCCTTGTTTGCTAAACTGGAGAAATGTGTCTTTTTTGCTGAGGAGGTACAGTTTTTAGGATACATGGTTTCAGGTAAAGGCTTCCGCATGGATCCTGCCAAGGTCCAGCCTTTTAAGGCTTGGGTGCAACCAAAATCGCTGAAAGCGCTGCAGCGATTTTTTGGGTTCGCTAATTATTACCGCAAGTTTATTAGAGGTTTCTCAGAGATTGCCAAGCCACTCACGGATCTGACCCGGAAAGGGGCGGACGTGGCCAACTGGAATCCTGAGGCAATTCAGGCGTTTTCTACGTTAAAAGAGAGTTTTGTGGCCAACCCGGTTTTGGTTCAGCCGGATCTGGACCGTCCATTTATTGTGGAGGTGGATGCCTCTGAAGTCGGAGTGGGAGCAGTGCTATCACAAGGCACTACATCCCTCACTCAGCTTCGTCCATGTGCGTTTTTTTCCCACAAATTCTCTCCCACGGAGAAAAACTATGATTTTGGGAATCGGGAACTATTGGCAATTAAATGGGCCTTCGAGGAATGGCGTCACTTCCTCGAGGGCGCCAAACACAAGATCACGGTAATTACCGATCATAAGAACCTGACATACCTAGAATCAGCAAAAAGGTTAAATCCTAGACAAGCAAGGTGGGCATTGTTTTTCTCTAGGTTTAATTTAATGATCACCTTCCGCCCTGGTACAAAAAATGTGAGGGCCAATGCCCTCTCGCAGTTTCTGCCCCTCACAAGCCGAGGACTGTGAACCAGTTCCGATATTGGCCACTGGGATCATTGTGTCCGCAGTGTCATTGGACCTTCTGGAGGAGATCCGTAAATCCCCAGAACAAGCCCCTGACACTACGCCACCCAACAAATTGTTCGTTCCGCCTGCGTTTCGCCTACAAGTGCTTAGAGAATCACATGACTCTGTCTTGGCAGGCCATCCTGGTCTCAATAATACCGCCAGATTGATAACTAGGAATTTTTGGTGGCCGACGGTGGTTAAGGACTGCAAAGAATATGTCTTAGCATGTGAGGTCTGTGCCCGCGCCAAGTCCTCCCATACTCGCCCTGCCGGCTGGCTCCAGTCCTTGCCCACCCCCGAGAGTCCATGGACCCACATCTCCATGGACTTCATTACGGACCTACCGTCCTCAGATGGAAAGACGTGTATCTGGGTGGTGGTGGACAGGTTCAGTAAACAATGTCATTTTGTCCCCCTGTCGGGGTTACCTAACTCGGAAACGTTGAGTAAACTGTTTATTGTACATGTGGTACGTTTACACGGTGCCCTGGTCAATATTGTGTCTGACAGGGGTACCCAATTCATGTCAAAGTTCTGGAGGGCGTTCTGTAAACGCATTGGTATTGAGCTATCTTTTTCCTCGGCTTACCACCCTGAAACCAATGGGCAAACCGAACGTGTCAACCAGGCTCTGGAGCAATACCTTCGTTGCTACATCTCAGAACACCAGTCCGATTGGGCAGAACATCTGCCACTAGCCGAGTTTGCCCTAAACAATCAGTATCAGGACTCCATTAAGTCTACCCCCTTTTTCTGCAACCACGGGCTGCATCCGCGCTTTGGCTCATTCTCGGCCAGAATGTCGGAGCTTCCTGGGGTAGAGAAAAATATACATCGTTTAAAAACCATTTGGTCTGAGGTAAAATCTAACTTGAAAGGGGCCCGGGTTAGA
Organism: Dendrobates tinctorius; assembly: GCF_039654945.1. Lineage (NCBI taxonomy): Eukaryota > Metazoa > Chordata > Amphibia > Anura > Dendrobatidae > Dendrobates > Dendrobates tinctorius. Next base: position 27,675,181 of record NW_027361797.1, read on the forward strand.
CAGACCTCGGCAGCGAACAAACGGCGATCCAAAGGACCGCACCTGGGAGTTGGAGACAAGGTTTGGCTCTCCACCAAAAACATCAAGCTTAAAGTACCGTCTGCCAAACTGGGTCCCAGATTTATTGGTCCATACGAGATTATAGAGGTGATTAACCCGGTGGCCTTCCGTTTAAAACTCCCTCAGTCTTTCAAATTACCCAATGTCTTACACAAGTCTCTCCTCAAGTTGTATCGCTCCCCAATTCACCCTGTCCCGTCCCCTCCTCCTCCCGTTTCGGTCGGAGGGTCCTTGGAGTATGAAGTCCAGGGTGTCCTTGACTCCCGCCTTGTAAGAGGGTCCGTACAGTATCTGGTACACTGGAGGGGCTACGGCCCGGAGGAGAGGTCCTGGGTCCCTGCGCGGGACATCCATGCAAAAGCACTAATTAGAAGGTTTCACCTCCTTCACCCTGACAAACCAGGTTTTGAGGGTCCGGAGGCCCCTCTTGGAAGGGGGGTACTGTCACGTCTCCATCAGATTTGGGGCCTGCTGTTCCGGTCGCAGCCACTAGGAGGCACCGGGCCGCCACTTCGCCGTCAGACTCGGGGACGGCTGTTCCTGCCTCGGCCACTGGGAGGCGCCGTGGTTCTATTATGTCGCCGTCAGACTCAGGGCCTATGGTCCCAGCTTTAGCCACTAGGAGGCGCCGGTCTGTCACGTCACCGTTGGATTCGAGGCCTGCTGTTCCGGTCACGGCCACTAGGAGGCGCCAGACCGCCACTTCACTGTCAGACTCGGGGACGGCTGTTCCTGCCTCAGCCACTGGGAGGCGCCGTGGTCCGCCTGTGAGTTATGGTGGTGACAGAGAAGTGGCTCCTGCGCAGGCATCTGGTGGGCGCAGGCTCCGCCCCTCTGTCAGTCATCAGGGGGTTACTGCAACACCATCTGGCCTGGTCCTGGGGGCGGCCCTAATGACATCACCAGTCCAGGAACCTGTGAGGGATGACCTGATCCCTCAAATACCTTGGGACTGGTCTTGCAAGCCGCCGGATATATTCTTGGTTCCCCTGTGTGTTACTTAGTGATTGATTTCTGTTTGACTCTGACCTCAGCCTGGATTTCTGACCCCTCTTTTGCCTGACGATTCTGTACTTCTGCTACTCTCCTGGTTTGTGACCTTGGCCTGGATATTCTGACTCTGCTACTTCCTAACGATTCTGTACCTCTGCCGCCCTCCTGGTTTTTGACTCTGACCTTGGCCTGAAATTGACTCTGCTATTGCCTGCCGTTTTTGTACTTCACTCTGACGACCGTCCTGCTCTGGCCGCTGCTCCTATTCAGACAGTACCTCCTGGGCTCTGTTGTAAATCCAGATCCCTGTATAGGGGTAAAGGGTATCAGTGTTTCTCGGGGTGTTGCATGGCTGCAGCCCAGAACCGCAGATGGACGTTACATTCGGCCAACGTTTTGTGAAAGTCTAGAGCTCCCACACTTCCATGTTTTCAATTTGGTGGACTGCGGAAAAATGGCTGCTGGAGGCGGCACATGCGCAGATAGGGATCTTGGCACCGAGATCATGTCTCTTGAGATCTGACTATGTGCTGCCTTCGGTGGCCATTTTTCTGGAGTGCACTGCATTGAAAGCGTGGGGGCTCCGGGCTTTCACAAAACCTCGGTGGAGCCCCCGCACCACCGTGTACCACTGAACACCGATGAACATCTACTTCTACCCAGCCTGGGATGGGTCTCGCAGCATCACCCAGCAGCATCGCATCTCCGAACACCTCCCGAGACCCCGCTCCACCACCGCCAGTAACTTGAATTCGGATTGTAAGATGGACCCCTGCGTCTTGTGGCCCAATGCATCTTAGGCTACTTTCACACTAGTTTTCTCGGGTGCAGTGCAGGGCCGCCGCTAAGCCCCGCCCCCGGCCGTGCCCCCTCCAGTCAGTTCCTCCTCTGATCGCATGACACCATGTGATCACCATACCCTATATTTAGCGTTGGGTACGCTGATCGTGCTCTGACCGTGAACTGGTATGATTTTGCTGGCGCTGCGCCCTTTTGGCGCTGCGCCCAGTGCACAAAAGCGTGCTGTGTTGCATCTTTTTGCACTGGGCACAGCGCCAGCTAAATCATACCAGCGCACGGTCAGCGCACGGTCAGTGTACCCAACGCTAAATATAGGGTATGGTGATCACATGCAGTGTCATGCGATCAGAGGAGGAACTGACCGGAGGGGCCGTGACCAGGGGCGGGGCTTAGCGGCGGCCCTGTGCTGTGCCCGAGAACGCTAGTGTGAAAACAGCCTCACACTCCTAAAAATACGGTATGTCTATTTTCAACCTTAAAAATATGAAACAATAAGTGTATGTACTGTATATAAATATATAAAATGCCTAAGTGCATATACCATTCCTGAAACAACCATTAATAACCTCATTGATAGCAGCCAAGGTGTGTAAGTGTGGATATTCTTGCACGTGGTGCTCATAAGCGAACATACAGAACAAATTGAGGAAAGAAATAAAAATTGTGTAAGTATGGAAATCAAAGGATCGATAGAAAATGTTAATGTACAAACAATGAACAAATGGAAACCAAATAAACTTCTCCATTCATTCAAGTTTGAGCACCACACACGCCTTATACATATGCATATAAATACTGTATATGTATGCAGTACTGTGCAAAAGTGATAAACATGTGGAACAAATACTGCAGATGTAGGAATGCGTTCAAAAATAGAAGTGTTAATTGGGCAAAAATTTTAGCCACCAGAGTAAGCAATCTTTTACCCAAACTGGTACACCCCGACCAGGCGGGATTTATAAAAGGAAGGGAAGGGAAGGACAACACAGCTAGGATTCTTCATACCATTAATCACGCCTTTAAAACAAAATCCCCCCTTACCCTTTTATCGATCGACACCGAAAAATCCTTTGATTGTGTCAATTGGCATTTTATGGAGCGAACACTTGAAGAATTTGAGTTCCCCAGTAGCTTTGTTACCGCTATTTTCTCTCTGTATTCAGCCCCATCCGCAAAGATAAAGCTAAATGGAACATTTTCACAATCCTTCAGTATCCAGAACGGCACACGACAGGGCTGCCCCCATCACCCACCCTCTTTATACTGGTAATAGAAACATTAATGCAAGCGATACGTCAAAGCCCTGACATTAAGGGACTAAAAATTAAACAAACGGAACAAAAATGTGCCGCCTTACTCATCCTAATATCCAATCCTAAAGCAGCATCTCATAGCGTAGTAGACCTTTTCCGAAGATTCAGTGAAGTTTCGGACTTCAAAATCACTTGGGAGAAATCAGAAGCACTAAATATTTCTGCTTCAGATCAAGAAGTCTCTTTCCTAAAAAGTTCAGCTCCGTTCAAATGGCCAACAATCCATATCAAGTACTTTGGGATTATCCTTACCAAGAACCCCCTAGATCTCTATAGAGAAAACTACATAAAATTAACTAAGACAATCGAGAAACTATTAAAGACGTACGATCATCCATATCTTTCGTGGTTAGGAAGGATAAACATAAATAAAACCTATATCTCACCTAAAATACTTTTGATAGGGAATTCTATATGTCCTTTTAGTATTAATGTATTTCTGGGGTCTGACATGCACACTCTATATATGAAAATGCTGTCTCACAATGATAATCACCTATAACCTTATTCTTCATAAGAAATTGTACATGATGGATAAACAGCTTACTGCACCCAGTTGGACATTGAAACTACATGTCCACAAGCTAGGTAGATACTGGGGATGTAGCACTTAGTAACCCTCAATAACACAGATAACGGAGCTATAACCGTCATGAGGATAGATTAATGAGATTGATTGGTTGAAACCCTTTATGCTTACTGTTGAATAATCAATTGTCCAATCAAATACGATGATGTAATGTTAACACCTACTCAAATGAAAATATAAGCTACCTGATTAAATTTGGCAGGTGGGGCATCCTGCAGATACATAACCTGTCTCTCTGTGTTTGTCCACCACTACTCGAGTAGGCCTCAAACCAATAATCTGGCAACCCTCCAGCATATCGATCTCCCATTGAGAGATAAAGATCAAATCTCAGACTCTTCACTTTATACAATGTCCATGGTACCAATACCTCCATTAGGAGAACAATCTCGCAATACGTTTGGAAGTTTAAAAAGCCAAGACTCTCTCATAGACTCCTTACTCTCCCTAGACTATCAGGAGACTTAAATCTCCCAGATTTTGCCTCTTATCATAAAGCGATACATATGAGTAGATGGTTAAAACTCGCTTCAGCTTACAAGTCCCCGCAACATAATTACTTAGAGCTTCTTCTCCTTGAAAATAACATGCACCAATATATTTGGAATGATATAACACCCCCTTCTCACCTGAAGCTGGACCCAATCACCCTAACTACCTTCAAAATCAAAAATGACTTATCTAAAACCCAATCCGCAAGTGAGGGACCTTCCACAGCTACTCCCATTAATATCGTTCCGTATCTTCTCAACCCCAACTATACTGATACATTTAATCTTTGGCACCATTTACCTTATCGGGCAATCTCCCAACTAGACTTAGGCAATGTTTCTCTTCTAGATATCTGGCCCGCAAAACTCCCACACTCACCCCAAGAACTTCCTGCAAGAAGCACAAGCCCTGGAAATTCTAAAACAGTTTAACGCTAAATTTACCAGGACAAGAGGCTGGTCCTGGAGTGAATTACTGTTGAAACTACGTATGCCTGTTCCCAAGCTGCTTTCCAGGACTTACAAAAACATCTTTTCTCCTCCCACCGCATCGAAACCAGTATGTCTTCTCTCTTGGGAAAGAGAACTTGGCATTTCGCTAACTGATCTAGAAGTGCATAAAATTCTAGCTAACTCAAAAGGTTTCTCTAGATGCACGTTGCTACAAGAAAACGCATATAAAATTTTCACGAGATGGTATAGAATGCCTGAGTTCCTCTATCATCTTGGACTAACTAAATCAAAACTGTGTTGGAGGTGCAGTTTGGGAACGGGCAATATGTCACATATATTCTGGACTTGCCCTCTACTTTTAGAATTTTGGGCAGGGATCAACAAACCTTGAAAGACCTTAAACTAATCACCAAAACCCTTTCCCCTAAGGAGGTACTGCTTTCCTGTCCCACACCTCACTGTAAGCTTAAGAAACATGAGCCCTTGGCCCTGCTATTAAGCGCTGCTAAACACCTAATCTCTACCCATTGAAAGGACCCTCAACCTCCATCTTAATCCGAATGGGTCGAAAAAATAAAGCTTCTATACAGGTTGGAGGAGCTCTCTAGCTGGGAATCTTACTCACACCCATTTTTCCTAAATGCTTGGTCCTCATGGAGGCAAAAATACGCCCAATAGAACCCTTTGATGTTCCCTGACTCCGATCTACTTTCCAATGAGCCTCTTTACTTACATCCGTCCGCCATAGATATCCTTCACAGTTGAACGACTCTTGCTCCACGAGATACTATATCCCCTATCTGGGCCCACTCTGCAATCATATCCTTAATCGTCTTCAATCTCTGACTACCTATCACTGATGACGTTTTACAACTATTTCGTATATTCTTATTGAACTTGTATCATTGTACTGTTTTGTTCTTGATGTTATTTGTGTTATACTGTCAGGTTTGACTCTGTTAGTTGAACCTCATATTCCTTGCGACATACAGACTGCCTAAAGCTTGTATCCGATACTGTAAAGTATTTAATAACTGTACTGTCGTCCTATTTGTTTTAACAAAAAATATATATTACAAAAAAAATAGAAGTGCTAATAGTTCATTTTTATTGCTAGACTGTGAGCTATAACATGCTCCTCTTACTAACCAAAATTACCCAAAAATGGCTGCTGCATTCCTTGCTTAGATTTTTATACAGGCTATGATTGACAGACTTTAACTCCATGTCACATTATAGCTGCAAGGCATTACAGGAAAGCCCGTGTGGTCACATCTGAGGTCATGTCAGTTTTCTATGATTGATGCAATTGCCTGAATTGGGTAAAAAGATGGCTGCCATCTTTTTTGGTTATTTGATCACATTTTTTTCAATATTTTTCATATTTTTATGTTATTTGTATCTCTGCACAGAACGCCATAAAAGGAAAAAAGAAATACACTTTCTAATCCCCACCAAACAGTTCAGTATGCAGAGATGGAGAGTGGGTAGATACAGATGGGACACATTGTCAATGCCAACGACTTTACTACGCTCCATTACACAGTAATACAAGGTAATACCCTCCTTCCTCTCATCTGCTTATTTACAGCTTAATTCTTTTTCAGAACCAGCTATATAAATCAAAGGAATTTCTAAAGCTAATTCATCCTTTTACTGAAATTAACTGATGGTTGTTATCACTGGAAATAGAACAGTTTTATTGAGAATTTTCATCTGTTTCTTAGTTTTCTTGCTTATTGAATGTAAACACAGAAAGAAATTAATTAAGAACATTTGTAAGAATTGTGCTTCAAGACAAGATGTTAAGAAACAAGTCAGGAAATAGAATGTATCACTTGTCTGCAACCAATATGGCTAGAAAGATACTGAAAATGCCTACAAGATTTATAAAAATATACTAAATTAAAAAAAATAATAATTTATCTTTTATGAATACAATGGCAAATCAAATCAAATTATATATCTTAAACTAAAAGACTGCAAAAACGATGAGCATGTAAACATTGGCCCTCAGTCCTGATCATCCTCACCTATATTGCACAGACTAAAGGCCCCGTCTCACATAGCGAGATCGTTAGCAAGATCACTGAAACGTCACAGGTTTTGTGACGCAACAGCGACCTCGCCAGCGATCTCGCTATGTGTGACACATAGCGGCGACCGGTCCCCCGCTGCGATATCGCTGATCGTGCTCGAATGTCCTGGGCCATTTTTTGATCGTTGGTGTCCCGCTGGTCAGCATGCATCGCTGTGTTTGACACCATAACAACGACGAGCGACCTCATTGGTGACTCAGAACTCACGCTATCGAGGTCTGAGTCATCAGAATAGCTGCTGTGTGACAAGGTCCCAATGACCGCCGAGGTCGTTATACGGCTCGCCGCATCGTTGCTGCGTCGTTGAGTAGATCTGCCTGTTTGACATCTTACTAGTGATGTACCAGCGATCCTTACTAGGTTGTATCATTGTTGGGATCGCTGGTGCGTCGCTATGTGTAACGGTACCCTTAGAGGGGAGACCATGTACAGGCTGAGTAGTGCTACAGTACTTACATAAAGCAGGCTCAGTCCTGCGGAGGTAACACATTAAATTATTTTATTCCTCCTTGGAATGTATGAATAAATTTGCAAGTGAGTAGAATCATTTATCTTATTGGGGGGGGTTCCCATGCAGACAGATACTGTCATCATAGATTGGAAAGCTTCAGAGTGTATGTTCGGCGAATCTCATTGAAACTATAACACCCAGTAAATATCTAATAAAAGGGGTTGCCTACAAGTCTGCAATCAATCTTTGTGACTACAGACTTATGAGTCTTCACAGTGCGCACAATGCATGCTGTGAGGATTTTTCATCCTCACGAGTGGGTGATCATGTGACCACAAGTATGTAATTGGTGTACTTCAGGACACATTCCGACTAGACGTGTCCAGATTCGCTCAATGCAAGTCTAGTTGACATGTGACTGCATGTATGCAAATCATATACTTGCAGGCACACACCCACCAGTCCCGGAGAATCCTCACAGTGTGTAGGGCATTCTCTGTGTGGATTCAGAAGTATGAAGTCAAGTAGAGAGACTGCAGACTTGTAGACTTAGACAAGATAGCCTTTTTAATTTCCAGGAGTAATAAGTATAGACAGTAAAAAAGTATAATTTAATAGGGGTGGATGTCGCTGAAGTTTTTGCACTCAATTAATACAAATAGCCAACTCACCAATTTCAACCATCTGTTTCAGTATTTCTATTGCAATAATAAAAACTGTTATGTTTTAGTATCTGTTATTATCTATGGCAACAATGCAGGAGAAGTTCTTCACCCATGGGCTTTGTTTGTTGCCTTAGGCATGAATCAAAACAGTAAATGTGATTACAGAGCCTCTAGGTAGAAGAATGTCCAAAAAATGTTGTAAAGTAATATACTATATTGCATGAACATTGCTGACAACATAGATGAAGAAGCTAAATTATTTACAAAACATCAGTTTGTCTCTATTTTATATGAATTTTGCGCTAGATTCTTATTGTATCAGTATTATTTATGTGTATGTAAAGGTTCATTATTTCCTGTCAAAAATGAAGGTTGGTGATTACAGATATGAATATTTTACCATACAGGAGATAATTCTGGTCCTAGCATGTAAAAACCTCCATGCCATAAATATGTTCATCTGCGCAGATATTCGTCTCGACTCCACTGTAAACTTGCAGAATTGGCCTAGCAGGGTGGACATGTCTACCACTGTCCAGCTATCCCTCTACTGGATTATTGAGACACGTTGATAAGTGACTGGGATCCTACTGGTGGCTTGGGCGCAACCCCAGGTCTGACCTCCTGAATTTGGCCCTAGTGCAGGCCTTTGCACCTGGATCATGCCTGATCCCATTCTTTTTATCAGTCATTTATCTCATCCCAGGAAATTTCATTTGTTACATATTTTGCAGGCATGGGATCGGATCCCGGTTGGAGTTCAATGTTGTTTTTCTCTGTACGTTATTACTTTGAGCAGCATTAGTTGATGTGATTTTTACAATGAATGTGAAAAAGTTACGTTTTAAAGATATGTATCTCCTACTTACATTTTTATTACAATTTCCAATTTGCTTCAGGGTGCTATCAGCAAGACCGGGCGTATGATGAGAGAGTAGTATTTTCATCAGCTGACGCCATTGACTGGCGGTAACCTTTTTACCGCTGGTCACAGCTGCTGGCTCACACGCTGTCATCTGTATGACAGCGTTGGAACTGCAGAACTCTGACCACTGGTAACAAACTTACTGCCGATCAGAGCCGGTGTGTCATACAAATGACAGTGAAGGAAACACCAGATGTTTGGGCTGCCGAACCCAAACAGTAACACGGACTTCAGGGAGAAGTCCATGTTCAGGGTCTGTACACGGTCAATAGGTGTTCAGTACGGACCATGAACTTTACTGTTCAGGTTCACCCATCCCTACTAATCAATAATCATTTTTTGAACTAAAAAGTATATACATCAAATTTTCTGTTCAGATTTTATAATATCATCATTGTGGAAGAGATTTTACAAAATTGATTCCACATCTTGCAGAGATAATCTCCAGCAGAAATAGACAGGTACCTCGTGGATTTTCAGTGTGGATTTAATTCTGCAAATTTTATTGCAAATTAACTGGTGCAGAGAAACTTGCAGCAAATATGTCCTTACCCTGAAAGTTTTACATTTTCTTAATATATTAGTAGTTAGTCTATACATGTAGAATATACCATCTAAGGACATGTTTCCACGTCGTGGATTGCATCAGTATTAGCTGCGGATTGAACGCTGAGTCCTGCCGCAGCGTTTAATCCGCAATGGCCAGATGTTCCAGCATAGTGGAGGGGATTTTATGAAATCCTATCTCCAATATGCGTCCAATTACACGGGTGACACACCCGCGTAATCGGACATGCGGCGCGTCTTTTTAGACCGCAGCATGTTGGTTTACCTTGCAAAGAAGCTCAGTCTCCGCAAGGTAAATTGCCTACTCTATGGGTACCTTGCGGTGATTCCGGATGTGTTCACAGGGCACATCCAGAATCACCTCGCGCACAGAAGGGGGCGGGGCTTTGGACGAAGCAGGTTTTCTGCTCCGTCCAAAGTGCTAGGAAGACGGTACGTGGAAACATACCCTAATAGGTCAAGCAATTTTCTTCTCTGTTCATATTACATCTCAACAAAGGAAATCTCATGGAATACTGTGTGGGAAAAAAAAATGGATATTGCCATAGCTGCACTAATATTTGATTGGTGCTACTGTCCTTGGCATTACACTGGCATTTGCCTGTCTCGAGTCGAGCTAATAATATTACTTCTGGGTTACTTTTCAAACAGTAGCTGTCAAATCCAATAACATAATTATCAACAAAAATTAGAAACATGATGAAGTATGACACGTAGGAGTATTCATGTCTGCATTCAGATTTAGTGATCCTGAATAACCAAATCAAGCTATTCATTATAAATTAGATTTCAATTAAAATCTTGTATCAAATAAAATATTTACAGTCTGCTAGACAAACAATGCGTTTCCGTCAAACTAAACTGTCAACATTCTAGAACGAAAACTCGCCCCGCTTAACCAATGAGAGAAGCAGATGCTCTACCGCGGTCAGACGGATAATTTGTTATTCTCCTAAAGCGTTGCGGAGTTAAAGAGTTACAATCATAATTTTAAAATTGTAATTAGAGTTGACAGTTTCATTAAACAGCGAATTAATGCTGTTGACAAAACACAGGCTGAGATTAGAAAAGAACACCTGAGGTTTTATATAAATCCAATAAGGCTATTCACATATTTTACAAAGTGGTTTACAATGGGAAATTAGACTGTTCTCTTCTTTCCCAGTATGTTCCGTGACTAATAAGTTGTAAAAATTCAGTTACTGCAGAGAGACGGAGCATGGTCTGCCCGTAGATTGTTCTTCCTGTTAATGGCCTTATAAATAGAAGTCTCCGAAGATTGAAAATTGAAGATATCAGCAGGTGTGTGGCAGGAGAACTATAGAGATGAAGAAGAACAATCAGAGCAATGATATGAATCGGCATTAAAATATTTACCATAAAACTCTAATGGGAAAAGAAATGATGTAAAATAAACGCATTATTTTTTAAGTTATTTATTTGCTTCTGTAGCAAGGAAAATGAATAACTGTTAGCTATGTGGTTTGTTACATCTTACTTTTTTTTTTTAAATAGTTTTACCCCTTCACGACCTATGACGTATAGGTATGTCATAGCTTGTGTATCCCCCTACGGGATCCGGCATCTTTTTTGGCACATGAGAGCTGATTGTATCAGCTTTCATGTGCCCCTATCCGCCGCGGGTGGAATCGCGATCCACCAGCGGCCGTTAGCATGTAAAAATGCCGCTGTCAATCTCCAAAGCAAACACTTCCCATCGATGCCCCTGTCACATGATCGCAGAAGGGTTGGCATGATAACTTGGGGTCTGCAGAAGACCCCGTGCTTGTCATTGCTGACTTGCTATGAACACTGGCCCTGCTATGCGTAACACAAGCGAACAGAAGATCGCAGCTTCAAGTCTACTAAGGAGACTATTGAAGCAAGTAAAAAAGTAGAAAAATAATGTTTTAAAAAAATGTAAAAAAATTAAAAAAATGGAAAAGTTCAAATCACCCCCTTTTTCACCATTCAAAATAAATAAAAAAAACAAAAACAAAAACACATATTTGGTATCAATGCCGAATCTATCAAAATATAAAAATAAATTAATCCTGTTTATTTATTTTATTTTCATATCACGAACTGCATAACAAAATTAGAATTTTAAAATTGTTGCCGTTTTCACACCGACCACTTGGGTTGTAGAAAACTCACACTTCCTGTTTTTTAAAGGAGACTTTTAAGAGGTCTCATCACCATCATAGGCAGGATTATGATGAGAGCTGCAGACAACATAGGATCCGCCTAGAATAATGGATGGATTACCTTTACATTGGTCCCAGGACACATTTTCTTTGTAAAACTATCTGTATATTGTGTCTGAGCTGCTGATTATTTTATAGGAGCCAGAGGAGCCATTATCGCTTCGCTCCGGCCAGAGGAACCATAGGCGCTTTGCTCCATTGTGACAGGAGGCAATTAAAGTTTCCGGTGTTTCCAGTGAACTTTCTAAATCAACTGCAAATGAGAATACACGAGGAATGCAACAATTTTTGGCAATTATACTACTTGTGTTTTGCATTTTCCACCAGTTTTTCACATTTAACAGATGTCTCTGAGCTAGTGGGTGGAGAAGACTAGCTGGTACAATGTCTTCCATTCATAGTACACGAAAACAAGGAATTTCTCTTCCCCTGTCCACAGCACCATGGAGAATATTATACAGTAGAACAGTTCTGGGTGAGATAAAAACTCACTAAAATGTAACACCAGGTGACTTTGTGCGTCCGTGCATCTCTCACGTCCTCCTCCGCTCTCTATAGACTTCCATAGACAGCTGTTATCTGATCCCTTAGTTCATATTTCTTTGGTCAAGGTGGATTTTAGATGTTGCCCTCAGTTCAGGAAGCAGAGGGTAGGAGAAGTAAATTTGAGAAAGAAATATATTTCTCTGATAAGACCAAAGTTTCTTATTCTCGCTTGCACTATTGCTTTATAAAAAGTTTGTTAAAGTGACCATTTAAAGGCAATCTGTCTGCAGGTCTCTACTATGTAATCTGAGGGCAGCATGAGGTAGGGACTGAGAAACTGACTTCAGTGATGTGTCACTTAGTAGGATGTGTGCTGTTGTCTCAATACAATGAGTGATTTATAAGCGTGAGATTATCACTGCCAGACAACAGCTTGCATGCTTCCTGGTCCAACCCCACCCCCAGCAATAATTAGCAGATCACTGCCACTACACAATGTGCACAGAAGGCTTTGACTCAGTGATGTGGGCAGGATCAGCTTTCTGAGCTCTGCTACATCTAAAAAACTCAGTATCCAACTGCTGCACCCAGCAAACTAAGTGACACATCATTGGAATCAAGGTCTCTTTTCCACATTATGTTGCTCCCAGATGAGGTAGCAAAATCCTGGTGATAGATTCCCTTTAAAGTGACCATCTGACTGCTATAACTTCATGGACCAAGGTGAGACTGCATTCTGAATCTTTACTTTGGCCACCAAGAAAATCTTTTCCTTTCTCTGTGCTTGTTAAGAAAAGAGCATTTTTTACATCAGAAATATTCATCAAACATCTACTTTTCCGATTACCTATTTAAGGCTGCACTTTAAAATTTCAAATATAGCAATATCTCCAGGCAAAAGACTTAGAGAACCTTAAAATTCACATTTGTTTATTTTTTTTACAGCATTGAATTCAACTTTCTTCACAGCACTGTATAAAAATATTAGAATGCTCATATAAAATTTCACACAAAAGCAGAAGTAACAGCTTCCACTCCGCATAGCCAGCTGCTCCGTGCAATGTTCAGAAGGTACTTTCAGGTAAATTTACATCTTGCCATGGATACGTTACATTTTATTTCCTTCACTAAATCAGCTGAATGTGCACTTACGTCACTTTTGTTACAGTTTCAGGACATGTGGGATAACTGTTTTAATTATCTAACAGTTTCCTAAAACTGAGAAATTCAATTAAATATCAAAACAGTGTCCTGAAATGACCACCGTGTTTTAATATGATAAAAAGACGTATAACTGCTGTGCTACCATAATGCCTAAACAATGAGCAACTATATGGTGCTATACTATATAACAAGACTTTCAATGTAAGGAACACTTAAAGGAAAATTTCCAAGATTACATTTTCTTGATCAAGCAAAGTGAATACCATAGTGAAAGTACATACTTACTGAAAATTCATGGCCATTGAGCCGTGTAATGCTGCAGTTGCATGTAAATTATATAGCCAAACCTCATGACAACAATTCTCCATACATACACAGAAGGCTTCATTTAAAGGGAATCTGTCAGCAGGTTTTTGCTACCCTTTCTGAGATCAGCATGATGTAGGCAAAAATAAGCTCAATCCAACAATGTGTCACTTAGTTTGCTGGGTGCAGCCGTTCTCACACAATCAGAGTTTTTAGATTGAGCAATGCAGCAGAGCTGAGGAAGCTAACCCCGCCCATACCAGACACTGTATATACAATGTCTACAGACAGTGAGCTGCCTATCACAGGAGTGGGCGTGTCGGACTAGCATGCACACTGCTGCTGTGTCCCAGCAATGATAAGCTCCTGGTGCTAAAACAATCATTGTAAGCAAACAAAATCAAGGAGCTAGATAAGAGAGGCATCACTGAAATCTGTGTTTTAACGCCTACTCCTGCTGTCTTCAGATTACATACTGAAAACATGCTGACAGATTTCCTTACAGAAGGAGGTATTGCGAGGGACTCTGCTCATTGTAAACTCATATGCCCAGAAGCGACTGAGGGCAAGAAGAGGCTGATGTAAACACATTGGTTGTCAGCTGCAGACCCGAGTTAGAGGGTTGAGGGGAATTATACCTGCATATGAAAGCAATATAGATAATGTAAAAAAAAAATGGTGAAGGACGACCCTTTTAAGAAGGAGTATAAGTTAGTTTTTAAGTTAGCATGGATAAATTATTACTTGTTTATGTATGTGTTTATAAATTATTTATTTATGTAAATACTAATATATATATATATATATATATATATTTTTTTTTTTTTTTTCTTTACAATTAATTTAAGGTGAACCTCACAGCTGCTACATGCTGTCTGATCCGCGGGCATCATGTATCATCAGGCACTGGCTGTATGATCACAGCCAGGTATGTCTGAGTCTGAAACACTGCTGCATTTAAAAGACAGACATACAGTACTTTAAAAGCCACCGGAGACTGATCTGCGCTGGAGAATAGTTGGATAGGTGAGTCCCTGCTGTCTTTTCCCTACCTATGATGGTCCCACCCTATATGAGCACATAGAAAGAGTTAAAGTGGCAAAGGATAGAGAGCACACATAGGGTAAAGCATTAATAGAGGAGGATGAATTGACAAGCAGTGGTGTCCACCTGCTGTTGTTGTGGGAGATACTGAAAGAAATGTGCCAGAAGAATCTGACCAAAAGTGGATAAAATCATGTTAAAAACAGGCTGTGCTGCTGGAAAGAATTTCTCTTAATCAGAAGGTTTTTATTGACACTACGATATTCGATGCCAAACTGGCGTCTTTTTCATGGGAAAGAAACAACAAATAGCTGTTAGGTTCACTTTAAAGGAAAGTTCTGACTAAAATAGAATTTGTATGTTTTAATGGAAAAAAGGTGCAAAAGGGGGTAATTACATGATTGAAAGTCCACTTGAGATCTGCGATGGTGAGATAAATAACTAGACTTTATGACAAAAGTGTCTAAATAATAAAAGAATGAATAGTTTCCCACAGTTATGTGATCCCTGGGTCAACAGGTATTAAAAGCTAAGATATATAAATAAACAATAACATAAGGGCAGCACGGTGTATTCAGTGGATAGCACTGCAGCCATGAAGCGCTGGAGTCCTGGGTTCAAATCCCACCAAGGACAACACCTGCAAGGAGTTTGTATGTTGTTCCTGTGTTTATGTGGGTTTCCTCCCACACTCCAAAGACTGATAGGGAATCTACGCTGTGAGCTCCAATGGGGACAGCGATGATGTTTGTAAAACACTGCAATAAGAGAGTAAAATAAATACATATAAATGAACAAATGTATTCTTCAATGATAGGAAAAATTCACAAAGAGTTAACAAAAAAATGAGTGAGATATGACAGTCCTAGATAAAGAGCTGCTTATCGTAAAAACAATAACGCCTACTGATGAAGAGATAACGAAACGTGCGTTGGGGCAGCGGGGACACTCGAACAAGCAGCATTATACATTTGCAAGTATATTGCATGCATTTAGGCCTCTCTTGTCTAGACTTGATAGGAAAGCTAACCCCGTCTACTACTTATTCACATTAGGAAAGGCCATTCAACTACAGGTATTTTATACACGGACCTTTTGCACTTTACACTTTTCGCTTTGAATTTATGAGTGTTCTTCCCTGAATTTATGTTCAGCAGCCTCAGTGATTTTATAGTTTGTCCATGTAGTTTTAATTCATTATTTAATAAAAACTGTTTTAAAGGATATATGCTCTGTGGGTTTTCATGACCCTCTATTCTGTGTCATATTTGGTATATGAGTTCTTTTCCTGAAAATGTATGTTATATGGGTAAATTTGATATGCGCTATCTAAGAGAATAAAATGAATAAAAATAAATATATGTATTCTTCAATGATAGGAAAAAATCATAAAGGGTTCACAAAAGAACTAGTGAGATAAGTCACTCCCAGATAAATCAGAGATGTGGATCTTAAGAAAAATAATGGGATCGACAGGTTAAAATCCATCCTGTTTAATCAATGACTTATAACAATAAAATACTAGTAGATTCGGTATGTAGAACTATAAGAAAACTCCACTGAGTATATTGAACTTTATCAATAAGAAGAGAATATAAGAGCATATCTGCCATCATCGTGTCAAGCCTCCTCTTATGTCAGGGATTGACAAGAGCTTGAAAGGCGCTGAAAGGCATTCCTGACATTAAGAAACAATAAGCACATCGTGCCACTCGGGGCCGGCAGCCATACAAACGAGGACATCGCTCCCTGGAGCCATTTCTAAACTATGCCCTCTGCATGCATAAAGGTAACAAGAGTTTAGCATTAAAGTGATCCACTCGTGGCTCCGTGCTACTTAACAATTAAAGGCAAGCAATTTAAATTCATATTAATAATTTACAAAGAATACTTGTCATGTAACATTTAATGAGTAAAGTTCTTACAAGCTACAACAAAGGCAACGAATGTTTGGTATGAAAGCCTGTCATCGCCGTGCCCTTGTGATAATAGATGACAGATTAATTTGATGAGCAATGATAACAAATTCGGCATCACAATGCACCACTTCCAGAACACTCGAGGTGACAGTTTTACTCAGAATTGACTCTTTAACAATTTTCTTGAAGATTACATTACCTGTGTAGGAATTCTTAAGCTTTAAAAGCATTTAGCAAAGATTAACATAGAGATGAAGATAAAATTGTTTTGCGCAGAATAATTAATCTTTCTTCAAAGAGATCCTACGTGTAGAGATGAGCGGGTCTGACAATAGTCGAATTTGGAAAATCATAAGAATCTTACAGGAAAATTCGAGTTTCAGTAAAGTTATCCTCTGCGTATTTAATTTTCCTTTCCAGACACCAAAGCATAATAAACACTGAATGTAAAACCAGAAACAATTAATATGCACCTTGCCTTTCACCTGTCCGGCTGCCCCCGCAGCTAGCCCGCCGTCCAGTCCTTTGCACCTCTTATTCTGCGATTCCCCTGTATTTTGGATTCCCTTTGGCCTTTTCACTCCAGGTCAAGATACCTGGAATGATTAAGCATTGTTGCGAGGCGTGCCATAGCTTGGGGCGAAATGGCTGAAGAGAATCTGCATGACATGAAAGGGAAAAAGCCGTGGAGCACCAGACAGCATGGACGCCCGCAGTCCGGTCCTTTCCACCTCTTATTCTGCGATTCCCCTGTATTGTGGATTCCCTTTGGCCTTTTCACTCCAGATCAAGATACCTGGCATGATCAAGCATCGTTGCGAGGCGTGCCATAGCTTGGGGTGAAAAGGTCGAGAATCTGCATGACATGAAAGGGAAAAAGAAGAGTCGTGGAGGACCCGACAGCAGGACAGTTGAGCGGGAAGGTAAATATTATTTTTCTAATTTTTTTTGTTTTAACCATTTGATCAGCTCCCATTACAGTTCAGAAAAATATTAGTGGGGGGTAAATTACTAATAATCCATATTCTGGAAAATACAAATATTTGTAAAATTCGAGGAGAATTCAATTCCACTCGTCTTTAGTGCTACATCATGTCTGTTTGCCGTCAAAAAGGCAGATATGGCTAGTGACTGAAAATCTTCACCCCTACACGTTAAGATCTTTTTTATATAGTCAGATAAACTACCTGAAGAAGCACCGATCAATGATATAGAATCTATATTTCAATGGATGTGTAACTTTGAGTAACACATCTTAATCTTTAGAAAATTTCTATAAAATCTATAATGAAATACTCATTGGTGGTGGATCAATCTCTTTAATCAAATGCTTGATATAAATTTCTACCAGGGCGTGTCTTTTCACATGTTGGAAAGGTGAACTGACATTTCTTCTTTGACTTAAGCCTGATTTATAGTTGCAGTAGAAAAATAGACAGCTATACTAAAAACTGGGAAAAAAACAAGTGAATCTAATGAAATCCCCTTATGGGTATGTATATACATTAAGTATTTGTAAAAATTTCTGCATTTCTTGGCAGGAAAATCACAGGGTAAAATATGAGCATTTTTATGCACTTTTGGTCGCATTTTTCAAATGTGTTTTGGTGCAGATTTTTCTTTTGATGCATTTTTGGCCGTATTTTTCACATGCGTTTTGGTGCAGATTTTTCCTCATTCATTACTATGGATGAAATCTGAAAGAATTGACATGCTTCAGATTTAAATCTGCACCCACCAAATCTGCATGTCAAAAATAAGCAAAATGTTCATGAGATTTCAGAATTCTCATTCTCTTTGCTTGCAATAGGAAACCTTTCAGGTTTTGAAACAAATCTGAACAGAAAAAAAGTGACTAAAACACAATATGTGCACACAGCTTAAAGGATTATATTTCTAAAGCGTTACAATAACACAATAAAAAAACAATAAAAGTTACCACCTATCCTGTGGATGAGTGGGGATCTGACAACTTGAGAATGGAGCTAAGAAATGCCTATTTAGACTGTAATAGTGGTTGAATATCAGCATCACCAATCCATTCATTGCCAATGGGACTGCAAAATATAATTGTCACATAGTGAGAAGAGACTGTGGGCACCTACCTGGTCCCTCACACCAGTGACGCCCTAGGCTATCCCTGTCCCATGGATTATCCCAGATGGTGGAGAAGACGGGGTCTTGGGTCTCAGACCTTGCTATTCTATGGTGTGAGGATGAAGTGTATAGGCAGGCACGAACCAGACAGGGGTAAATAGTCAGGGATAAAAAAAAAAGAAAACTGCAATTGTACAAATACACTCACAAAACAAAAGAATGGGAACCAGTGGAGGAATGAGAAGGCAGAAACCAAATGGGAGAGGATAAGGATAAATATGCAAACCAACTCCATGCAGTAAACTCCTGAAAAACTCTCCAACTGCATACTCCAAACACGGAACCTCTCTACTTCAACTCCAAACCAGGTAGTGATAACTATCACTTTCAAGGTCAGAAGCAAGGAGGAGGGTTCTTATTCCTGCTGGGAGTAATAAAGTCAGTACAGCTGAAGCAACCCAAGACAGAAAACTCCAGGAGTCTTTAAGCAGTGTATTCTGATGGCACATTTCAGATCCCAAATTAGAACTATCAAAAACATCTGAGATTGGACCCCTCATTTTCAAAATTGCATGAATTATTTAATTTTTTTATATAACTCTATGCAGTGATTATTAAATGAAATAACATAAACATTAAATCCAATTATCTAAAGCTACATTTCAATAGATTCAAAGAGCACTATCTGTTATGCACCACTAGATCAACAGTTACCAAGGAAACATTTTTTACCTTCAAGGCCCGACTATTTCCTGGATCCTGGTGTTATCAAAGTGATTTGTTATTATTGGACTGTGACTTTTGTTTTATTCCAGAGTAGCACATAAAAGTTGGGGTCATCTGTATCTTTTAGAGGCCATGAACATGAGCTAAGCAAATTTCCTGAGCTTCCTGGTTCCTCATCACTGCGTTTGATTCTCTGACCTGATGTAATGTCATCTGTGCAGTGTCTGGCACACAGGTGAATTCTTGTAGTCTGGCTAATTATTGTCCAAGCCTGGGACCCAAAAGGGTAAGGAAATTCACACAGCTCCTGCTCACAGCTAAAGAGCACTGACCTGGACCGTGGACCGAGGTTGCGCGAACCAACCCGCTCAACTCTAATGATGACCATTATAGCCATTGTGCATCATTGTGTGCTTAAAGTTGCTGTGTTTCCTTAGACTAGTATTATAGTGAGCTATTTTATTAAGACTGGCGTAACAACTCTGCTGGCATCGCTGCATGGCCTCCCTTTCCCCACTCACCAACTTGCTCACTGTTCCAGGCCTTGCTGTGAATTCTGTTTACTGCCAGCTCCATGCCTTGTCGCCTGTCTGCTGTGTTCATGTTTCCTGACTGTGTGTATAGGGGGGGTGGCGCCTGAACTCTCTGCTTATTATGGAGTCTGGGTGCACCTGGCTAATGTGTCCCTGATCAATTACCTAGAGCCCTCTACTATTTAGGGCTGCCCCAACCACTGGAACCTCACCTGAGCAATGTATAAACTCAGTTAGTATCTTGCTACTGAGCCTGCCAGGTCCTCTCCTGTGTATCTCCTTCTCTGGAGGTTTTCCCCCTTGCCTTGATTGGTACTCTCTGACTGCCCTCCAGGAGGCAGCATATCCTGGTCTCTGTGCCTTGTCCTAGTCCTGTCTCTGTTCTTACCTAGTACTTCTCTGTCTGCCCTCCAGGAGGCAGAATATCCTGGTCCCGGTTCCATTAGTCCTTGTCTTGTCTTGTCTTGGTCCAGCCTTGCTTTGTATCTGTCTCCTTGGTCGTATACCTTGTCTCACACCTATGCCTTGTCTGAACTCTATCCTACCTCTGTCTGTCAGTCTCCGTGCCTGTCATTCCTTTCCCTGCTGTGTCTTTCCTGGTGTCCTCCCTGTCTGCTTGTGCTCCGTACTCTAGCGGTTCTGCTCTGTTCTGCCTGTGCTCCGCTTCTGCTGCTGCAGAACCTCTTGCTGCAGCTTCTCTCCACAGATCTTGTGGTTCAGCTTTGCTCCACTACTGCTGCTGCAGAACCTCTTGCTGCAGCTCCTGCGGCTCCGCCTACTCCGCACTCCTGCGGCTCTACCTACAACACACTCCAGCTGCTCCACCTACTCCACACTCCTGCAGCTCCACCTACTCCACATTCCTGCCTGTATCCGTACCTGCACCTCCTGTGTGAACAGGTCCAAACCTGATCCTTCATATTCCACTCCTTCCTGCCTGTATCTGTACCTGCATCTCTTGTGTGAACAGGTCCAAAACCTGTTCCTTCATATACCACTCCTGCCTGCCCTGTGTCTCTCCCATGCCAGCCTGCCCTGTGTCTCTCCCGTGCCAGCCTGCCCTGAGTCTCTCCTGTGCCAGCCTGCCATGTGTCTCGAAGCTGTGCCCGCTTGCCAGTGTCTCGAAGTCATGCCCGCTTGCCAGTGTCTCGAAGCCATGCCCGCTTGCCAGTGTCTTGAAGCCGTGCCCGCTTGCCAGTGTCTCAAAGCTGTGCCCGCTTGCCCTGTATCTCAAGCTGTGCTTGCCTGCCCTGTGACTCAAGCCGTGCCTGCCTGGGTACCAGTCGTGCTTGCCGTGCCTACCTGCCTGCCTCAATACAAAAAATGGTGGGGGGAACAAGAGGCGCAATAGTGCCCTATCACTAGTGACACTTGAAGTATGAGCGGTATAATACAGTTCCACTCACCTATTCCAGTTGTGTAACCCATAACTGGCTTGAGAGCATATCACAGAATCAGCTGCTGCAGGACCTCCACCAACCACTCGCACGTGGAAAAACCTTCAGAAAGTTGTGGGAAGCAGGGTGTGTTGCAGTCCGAGCTGCCGAGATTAACAAATCACCTGGGATGCAAGATGTTGTAGCAGTGTACTCCTTTATTTCCTCCTACGCGTTTCGGCGCCCTTCCTGAGGAAGTGCGGACTGCAACACACCCTACCTGCCTGCCTGTCAGTCGCACCTGTCTAAGTGCCTTGTCCCTGAGTGGGATCAGCAGCCACAGCCAGACACCACCCTGTAGTGGCACCTGGCAGATACCTGCCGCACAAGCCTGACCTCACCATCAGAGGCTCCACTGAAGACCGAGGTAGCTGTCATAGTCACGCCCCTTCCAGGGTAGTCTGGTTTGTGGCACAGTGGGGCCACAACCTGCCAAGGCGCGAGCGTGACAACTGGCATTACACAAGCTAGTCTCAATGAAAGGTTAGCTGGATAATGATGTGCCAAATTTATTAAGGGCTGACCACCACTTAGTGAATTTGGCACATCTTTTTCTTGGTGTGTGACTCCATTGTGCTTTACCAGAATTGCTGTTCCAGTTAGAGACACCAAGTCCCATCCTACCCAGTTTCATCCCCAGTCCCAACAATTTTGGTAGAGCTGCTTCAAACTGGTGTGAAAACCCAAAAGTTAGAACATTTTTCCAAAATTTCAAATTGCACAAAAACTTTGTGACTTTTCAAATTGTTATACACCAGTTAAAGCTTTGATGAATCCCCTTTATATGTTCAACATCCAATGTGCTCAACCTGAGGTACTTGTTCCCCAATGGATATATTTCTTAAGAGTACTTGCTCTGCGCTTAAAAGTGTGCAAAGTATTCTTTAGGGTACTTGGATGTCATTCATTTGAGTAGGTGGCACTTGGCTTAGAAACATTGAGAATCACTGTTCTAGACTATATGTTCTCCTACACAAGGCTGTCTAAAATTGGCTGCAACTCAAACTTTGCTCTTTGCTTGTACAGTCCTGAGTACATTGAAAAAAGTTTAGCAATAAATAAAACTCAAAATATAATGAAAATAAATATACTAAGATCAAAATATGCAATTATAATAAAGAAATGTATTATTGTGAGATGTAACTATATAGAAATATTTACATTTTTTAAATAATTAAAAAGCATAAAAATTGGAATAATTTGCTAATTTGCAATCTTCTTTATCACCACAAAAAATGGCATAATAATTTAGAATAGAACAAATAATTAGAAAACTTATCAGAGTAGCAATTAGATCGTTAAAAGTCATTAATGTTCAGTCTCAGAAGAGAGAACTTGTAAACAATCGCCAGCAAGAATAATTGGGTTTATTAAAGTTTTTACAATAAGTGGCCCCATCAAAATGAGCAATGTAATTGGCATAAAATTAGCAAAAATATATGTTTCCTTAAAGGGTTATTTCTGTTTTCTTATTCCAGGAGCACACCGATTACCAGCCAGTTGACTTTCTGATCGCTG
Organism: Dendrobates tinctorius; assembly: GCF_039654945.1. Taxonomy (NCBI): domain Eukaryota; kingdom Metazoa; phylum Chordata; class Amphibia; order Anura; family Dendrobatidae; genus Dendrobates; species Dendrobates tinctorius. The sequence goes on from NW_027361797.1 coordinate 27,698,024, forward strand.
GGGGGTTGTGCATTCCTGATTGATTGTCGGGTCAGACAGACCAGCATCATCATTATCATTGAGTCATCCAAGCCAGCAGTTGGACACTTTCTCTTCTTATAGCAGCTTTTCGTACAAACTGTTCACCAGAGAGGTGGGTGCACGAATGCCAAAATCATTAAGGTGTTAACGCCACATATGGAATTTGGCGCATCTACTCAGTGGCATGAATCTCTGGTGTGCCAGAAATGGTTCTACTGCCAGCGACACTATGCCCTGTCCTGCTTGGGTTCTTGGCAACACATTTTGGTGAAGCTTCTTCAAACTGTCAATAAAATAGCAGCTGATGGAATAGCATGTAACCAAAGCAGTTCATCAGACTCCTACAGTACAAAAACAGCTTTCCCATCTGAGATGGATGATGGACTGTATTGGTCAAATGTAGGTCATATGGACAGAAGCACTTGTGTGTTTGTGAGGAAAGCCACACTAACAAATGAAAATGACTAACTCCTTTACTTAATGCACAATACAAAAATGTGCCATCACTTGCTGAATCATGAGTATCCAACAACAGGGACCATCTGAGATCATGGAAGGGAGGAGTGAAGGCCCTTTAGCAATGCTCCTTGCATGGTAGGGTTCCCTTCCAAGTGGGATTTATTGCAACCTAGGACCATTCAAGAGTATGGAGTTTAGTAGTCGTACCTGTACAGTACCAGAAACCTTGCACTTTGCAGGGAAGAATTTAGAAACTATTGCAGCCCTTTGCAGGTCCTTATGTTCTAGATATAGTGGTGTGTCCTAAGATTCGGACCTACACTGGTTTGCAAGTGGTGGCATGCCATAAATCTATATATATATAAAGCTGAGTGTATGTATGTGTGTGTATGGATCAAGCCATGCCCACTCCACATAGAACCGCCTGCTGGTGGCTGAAGAGTGGAATTGCAGAGGGAAAGTGTGGGACGCAGGTGGAGAGCAAAGCTGTGAGGGAGAGAGCAGGACACGGATGGAGAACGGAGCTGCGGAGGGAGAGAGTGGAATGGCACGTGGACAGCAGGGCTGTGGAGGGAGGGTGGGACATGGATGGAGAGCGGAGCTGCGGAGGGATAGAGCAGGACGGTGCATGGAGAGCGGGGCTGTGGAGTGAGAGAGCGGGGCTGTCGAAGTTGAGAGCGGGGCTGTGGAGGGAGAGAGTGGGGCTGTGGAGGGATAGCGGGGCTGTGGATGGAGAGCGGGGCGGCGGAGGGATAGAATGGGATGGCACATAGAGAGCAGGACTGCAGAGGGAGAGAGCGGGATGGCGGGTGGAGAGCGGGGCTGCGGAAGGAGAGAGCATGATGGCGGGGGAAGAGCGGGGATGTTAAGAGAGAGAGCAGGATCCACAGTTAGTTACTATGCCCGGGAAACGCCTGGCTCTTCAGCTAGTAAGACATAAACATAGAGCCACTTGATTTGTCTTCCTTTGTAAACATTTTAGTACAGAATTAAGATTAACTATTTCTACAAAATCTTATCACATTTCATATGTGCTCAAAAATATTCCTTTCTCTTAGTCCTTGCTGTTTCACATATTTAGACAACAGTTTGTACTCAAAAGATAATTTTCCTACCACAAATGGCAAACATAGTCTGCCATTTTAGAAGTTGCTATATGCATGTTATGTTTCTCTTGGGTAAGCAAGTCACAAAATGTAAAGAAATAAAGGCACTTCCCGCCATTCCTTAGCAGCCCAGTTGGATAATCATCAGTGCTCAGTGCAAGCCTTACATTTTCTTTTCCTCTTAGTTTGTCAACTTCCTGCAGCTCCACAATAAAAAATTGACAAATGTAGCTTATATAAAAGTAAAACTTTATATTCATATTAATATATCACAACAGAGAGGCAGTTTGAACATTGACGTGTTTCGACCAGTTGAGGGTCTAAGTTGTGACATACCAGGTATACAAAAAACACTTCCTTTTAAAATTACTCCCACAATGATATCATCACACAAAAAGAACTTAATTAAATAGATTTAAATATAAATATAACAAAGTAGAACAAATGGAATCAATACATTTACTTAAAATCACTACTGTACTTCTTGACATTATGTGATCTGGTGTTTGCGCGTAATATCCAGAATGGTTCCTTATTTAATATAAATCTCCTCCAATCATCAACTCACTTTCGATACAAAAAAGCCCCAAAATTCCAAACTACCATTGTATGATTCAGAAAAATGTTTAGCTGACCAGGAGCTGTTGACAAAAGATGGGCGAGTCAGGCAGAATTTGGATATGCCCGTTGACACAGATTTTGGGGGAAATTCAAAGTTATTGTTCTTGAATTTAATGTCCCTTATTATGCTCTGGGAACTCTCCAGACCCCAGAGTATAATAAATTTAAGAAGTAAAAAAAATACTTATACTCACCTCACTACTTAATTCTACGTACCTCCCGCTGCTCCCTGTCTACAATCCGGTGCTCCGCCCCCCTCGTGTCACATCTCCTGCCCACAGTTCACTTTAGGACATGACTCGTGGAGTTACCTACACCTGTACAGTGATATTAGATATGCCTTAAAAGGAACCATTTAATAAGAGTCTAAACACACAAAAAGGAGTAAACAAGACCAGGATTGGTATAACGGTGAAAGTAGTGGAAGTATCATAGACATGTAATAAGTTCCTTATAATGGGGAATCAGAAGGTCCACAAAATAGGGTGGGCCATTGTGACACCATCAAGCCTCACTAAACAGATATACAATAATCAGCATTCCACCAGTCAGAAAATGTTGGAAATAGTAATGTTACATGGGACTTCAAAGAGTCCCTAGCAAGTGGTTTCTATGTTGGTTGTCCACAAGTTGTACCATAACACCGCTGACTCCAAATTTTAAGACAAATAGAGGTAAATTTTACCATGGAACTCGATCAATGGTGAGACCTAGGCATCACTATGACCAACTTCTGTCTAGTGGACCTCAGTAGAAGATTGAGAGGTATGTCTATCCCATAGCCTTTTGTGCTTCATTGAAAGTGCATGGAGTGTGTTATAAACAACAGATCCATTTGTCCTGGGTGCACCAATGGGTGGCCAAATCTAGATTTTTTTTCTGTGCTGCTCCATCTCGTTTTAGTAAATCAGAGGCCCAAAGTGTTCCTTTAAATGCAATATCAATATCAGATCAGTTGGAATCTGACAACTGTTAGCAGGTCTCGTGGCCAACAAACGTATATAGTATGCGAAGCTGGAGCACCACCTATGTATAGTGGTCATGATAGGGTACTGCAGATCAGATCTCAATCAGTTGAACTGCAATATCTGAAAACGGCCACTACACTGTGTAGAGAGCGGTGGTGTTCCATCGAGATACATTCTGTATTTCCTCCAGCGGCAACACATTTTAATAGCTGATCTGTGGGAGTGCTGACTATCGGATGCCTACTAATCGGATATTGATGACCTCTTTTAAAATATTAATGAAGATGTTACAGATTGTAACATAATAACATACTACTAAGAGAATTCATGTTACTCGTCACGTAATTAATAAATACGTAATAAAATAAACATGTATCCATTTCCTGGCTCAGCCGGTTTCTTACATCCTTACATCCTCATAGATCTTTGTGATAGCTTTCTCCGTGCTAGCTTCTCCTAATAGAACCTAGAAGTCAGATTTGATACAGGGGACCATCTATCTCGCTGTCAATTACTGAATCAGTTTGCAAACACAATGACCAATATCTCTGCTTAAAAAAAAAAAAATAAACATTTCCCCATTTTCACATCAATAATTTCCTTCCCCACTGTGGGCAGGCGATGAACAGATGGACAGGACTAATCTAATACTTATTCATAATATCAATGGAAAACTTGTGAGAAAGATACACATTTACCGACTGCAGAAATCTACTGGTTTTAGACATGAGACAAGATAAGAAAGCAGGAGGAATGGGATGCTGTGCTATATTTTCCAATTTCCCACCTGCGGAAATACCAAGCTGAGACTAGTTTATCATATTTATCTGTTATGTGCAAATCAATTTACTAGCATTAGTGAAGTTTTCATGGTCTGACTCCTTCATGGATATAATTAATCAGACAGTAGATACATTTCCTTCCACCCAAGATCTATATCTATAGTCAAATAGAGAAACCCTTAATTTCTAACCAAATACTTTGTACAAATGAAACCCACATTTTTATTGCCTATATTAAAGCTTATGTTTAGCACAGCAGGTATACTTATGTCACGATTTCAAGGCTTGGGACAAAAAACTGCAATCAACGCTATGTGACTGTGTAGACAGATGAATCCTGGCCTTGTGCATGCCATCACAATTCCCATATATTGCCGATGCAAGTGATCGGGCACGTGATTGCATGTATGCGTTTTGCATACTTGTGGTCATGTGCTGGTGAGACGCTTTATGTGACTGCAGACTTTAAAATACAATATGTCCTCTGTTTTGGCCACCATACAGTATATCGTGCCCCATTGTGGCCTCATTATAGTATAATGTCCTCCATTCTGGATCCAATATAGTAATAATGTCCCCTATTCTGGCTAAAACATAGAAATAGTTTCCTCTATTCTGCTCTCAGAATAGTAGTAATGTCCCCCATCACGGCCCCAATTCAGTATAATACATTGTGGCCCCATTCAGTTAAATGTTCCCTTCTAAGGCTCTCATATAGTTTGATGTCGCCCTATGTGTGCTCTTTACATGGTAATTAAAAAAAAAGCAACAACCATTCTACTTACCAGTTCCCTCTCTCATGACCAGCAGCTCCTTTCTCCCCCATTGTCTGTCAAAGGCAGCACAATGCAGTAAGGTTATTGAGCAGCTTGTGGCGGAATGTTGAAGTCCTCTGACAGGTCAGTAGGGTGTATAGGTATTGTGAGGCAGAGAGCCAGTTGCTCTCCAAGGACGCACATCCAGTGGAATAGAACTGACACTGGTGGGTTCCCCTTCCTCCTGGACCCTTGTTGTTCTCAACACTGTCTCAGACAATGCAACTGGCCACTGCCTTCTGACCAGTGCTCAGCATCTCTGTCTGACATTTTGCAACTGTCTGAAGCTCATGGTGGAAGCTGCTCTGAACTGTAGGATGAAGAGTAGGAAGAACTCTGTGTGCTGTGCTGTGTATGGGAGACAGTATAATTTCTAGTTTCATCCCACTAGTTCAGTCAATTGCAAATTAAGGGATAAAACCTGCAAATGGGTAAACTGATGAAAATGCCCGATACAAGTCATATAATGGCAAAATCTAGTATTAGTCCTCATCTACACACAAAGGAATGCATTGAAGTCATCATATTATATAGCACCACTGTGTACTTACAATTTCTCAATATGCCTTTCTACCCAGTTAATTCTTCTCTTATCCATTAGGTCTATGACATCATATGATTAAAAACAGACTACCTGAATCCTTCTAAGCTCTATGTAGCAACAGGAAGCCTCTTTTCCCTGCATGAGTCATCCTTAGAATTATAATTCTACCGCACTGCAAAGTCCCTGGTAGCCCAGCTCCACCTCCTCTTCAATTCCTGACCCAGCTACTCCACTCCTCCCCCTTGCCAGTGACTTTGAAGTGAATTGAAATGTAGTTCTAGCGATGACTCATGCAGGGAAAAGAGGCTTCCTGTTTCTACACAAAGAAGGATTCAGCTAGTCTGTTTTTAAACACGTGATGTCAGAGACTTAATGGAAAACAAATGAACTAACTGGGTAGAAAGGCAAAATGAGCAATTGTAAGTACACAGTGCTGTATAATATGATGACTGTAATATATTAAGAGGATAAAAATTTTGATGGGAGTGCTCCTTTAAGTACAAGGTGGCTTATCAGCTAATTGTGATTTAATTGTACAATGTCTTTGATTACATGAAAATTACTACATCTTCTATGTATGTTCATCTCTGCAAGCAGATAACTTATTAGATTTATATTTTTGGTGAGGGTTTTTTTTTTTCTGTTGGGTTATCAAAAGCGTTAATTATGCATCGCCAGAAGAACTGATTACATCAGTTTGAGGATTTCAGTATATAGATTTCATTATATTGTGATATGCACAAAAAAAATCCATTTCAAGTAAAAGGTCACTCATCAGGAAATCATTAGCAGATTCCGATTTAATAGTACAATGTCTTTAATTAGAGGAAAATAATGAAAAGTGAGGGTATGCTCTTTCTTCTGCCTTAGAACTTAATTTAGGCAATGTATTAACGTGTTATGTAAGTAGACTTTAGGTGACTAAGAATACATGATTGAGTCTTTCAATTATGTAACACTTTAACCCCTTCACCCCCAAGAGTGGTTTGCACGTTCATGACCGGGCCAATTTTTACAATTCTGACCACTGTACCTTTATGAGGTCATAACTCTGGAACGCTTCCATGGATCCCGGTGATTCTGACATTGTTTTTTCGTGACATATTGTACTTCATGTTAGTGGTAAAATTTCATTCAAATAACTTGCGTTTATTTGTGAGAAAAACGGAAATTTCGCAATTTTCCAACTTTGAATTTTTATGCCCTTAAATCACAGAGATACGGCACACAAAAAACTTGATATCTAACATTTCCCACATGTTTACTTTACATCAGAACAATTTTGGTACCAAAATATTTTTTTGTTAGGAAGTTATAAGGGTTTAAAGTAGTGTTGAGCATTCCGATACCGCAAGTATCGGGTATCGGCCGATACTTGCTGTATCGGAATTCCGATACCGACTTCCGATATTTTTTCAATATCGGAATTCGGCATCGGAATCGGAAGTTCAAAGTTGATTGACGGCCTGACGTCATCATGATGCGCGGTGTGTGCGCATCATGATGCGCCGTCATTTCGGGCCTTCCGGGGTTCTCTGCCGGCCTGCCGGGGGGCTGTGTGGACTGCCCGGGGTCGGTACCGGCCTGCCGGGGGGGCTGTGCCGGCCTGCCGGTGGTCTGTGCACCCTGTGGGGGTCTGTACCGGCCTGCCGGGGGGCTGTGCCGGCCTGCCGGTGGTCTGTGCACCCTGTGGGGGTCTGTACCGGCCTGCCGGGGGGCTGTGCCGGCCTGCCGGGGGGCTGTGCTGATGTCCGGGGGTCTGTGCAAGCATCGTCCGATGGGACTACAAGTCCCATCTGGCGATGCCTGCTACCATGACAGTGATTGACACATTAGCCAATGATGGGACAGTAGTAGTCCCATCATCCGGCTAATGTGTTAAATGTTAAAAAAAAAAAAAAAAAAAATACTACATACATACTACATACATACTACATGCTACATACATACTACATATATACTACATGCATGCTACATACATACTACATGCTACATACATACTACATATATACTACATGCATGCTACATACATACTACATGCTACATACATACTACATATATACTACATGCATGCTACATACATACTACATGCTACATACATACTACATATATACTACATGCATGCTACATACATACTACATGCTACATACATACTACATATATACTACATACATACTACATACATGCTACATACATGCTACATACATACTGCATGCTACATACATACTACATACATACTACATACATACTACATACATACTACATGCATGCTACATACATACTACATACATACATACTACATGCATGCTACATACATACTACATGCATGCTACATGCATGCTACATACATACTACATGCTACATACATACCACATACATACTACATACATACTACATACATACTACATGCTACATACATACTACATATATACTACATGCATGCTACATACATACTACATGCATGCTACATGCATGCTACATACATACTACATGCTACATACATACCACATACATACTACATACATACTACATACATACTACATGCTACATACATACTACATATATACTACATGCATGCTACATACATACTACATGCTACATACATACCACATACATACTACATACATGCTACATGCTACATACATACTACATACATACTACATGCATGCTACATACATACTACATACATACTACATACATACTACATGCATGCTACATACATACTACATGCATGCTACATACATACTACATGCATGCTACATGCATGCTACATACATACTACATGCTACATACATACCACATACATACTACATACATACTACATACATGCTACATACATACTACATATATACTACATGCATGCTACATACATACTACATATATACTACATGCATGCTACATACATACTGCATGCTACATGCATGCTACATACATACTACATACATACTACATGCTACATACATACCACATATATACTACATACATACAATACATTCATACAATACATACATAGACATACAGTACATATAACATAGAGTAACATACTTACCAATACTTGTCACATTGTTCCCCGAAGCCATTGTCTTTTCCGGAATAAATATTAACATAACAAACCACAAAAATACTCACCCACGATCCGAAGCAGTCCACGAGTGTGTCCCACGACGATCTTGGGTAGAGAACTGCAGCATCAGATGATGCTGCCGTTCTCTACGGGCTGCAGGAATCCAATGACGGAAGGTAGGTATCCTTCCGCACTGTATTCCTCCGCCACTTAAAAAAAAAAAGTCCCTAGTCTCACTTTATGCCATTGCTGTGTGGGAATTTCCCACGCAGCAATGGCATAAAGTGAGACTAGGGACTTTTTTTTTTTTAAGTGGCGGAGGAATACAGTGCGGAAGGATACCTACCTTCCGTCATTGGATTCCTGCAGCCCGTAGAGAACGGCAGCATCATCTGATGCTGCAGTTCTCTACCCAAGATCGTCGTGGGACACACTCGTGGACTGCTTCGGATCGTGGGTGAGTATTTTTGTGGTTTGTTATGTTAATATTTATTCCGGAAAAGACAATGGCTTCGGGGAACAATGTGACAAGTATTGGTAAGTATGTTACTCTATGTTATATGTACTGTATGTCTATGTATGTATTGTATGAATGTATTGTATGTATGTAGTATATATGTGGTATGTATGTAGCATGTAGTATGTATGTAGTATGTATGTAGCATGCATGTAGCATGCAGTATGTATGTAGCATGCATGTAGTATATATGTAGTATGTATGTAGCATGTAGCATGTATGTAGTATGTATGTGGTATGTATGTAGCATGTAGTATGTATGTAGCATGCATGTAGCATGCATGTAGCATGCATGTAGCATGCATGTAGTATGTATGTAGCATGCATGTAGTATGTATGTAGTATGTATGTAGTATGTATGTAGTATGTATGTGGTATGTATGTAGCATGCATGTAGCATGTATGTAGCATGTATGTAGCATGCATGTAGCATGTATGTAGTATGTATGTAGTATGTATGTAGCATGCAGTATGTATGTAGCATGCATGTAGCATGCATGTAGCATGCAGTATGTATGTAGTATGTATGTAGCATGCAGTATGTATGTAGCATGTATGTAGTATGTACAGTATGTAGTATATATGTAGTATGTATGTAGCATGTAGTATGTATGTAGCATGTAGTATGTATGTAGCATGCATGTAGTATATATGTAGTATGTATGTAGCATGTAGTATGTATGTAGCATGTAGTATGTATGTAGCATGTAGTATGTATGTAGCATGCATGTAGTATGTATGTAGTATTTTTTTTTTTTTTTTTTAACATTTAACACATTAGCCGGATGATGGGACTACTACTGTCCCATCATTGGCTAATGTGTCAATCACTGTCATGGTAGCAGGCATCGCCCGATGGGACTTGTAGTCCCATCGGACGATGCCTGCACAGACCCCCGAAGCCTGCACAGACCACTGGCAGGCCGGCACAGCCCCCCGGCAGGCCGGCACAGCCCCCCGGAGCCTGCACAGACCACCGGCAGGCCGGCACAGCCCCCCGGCAGGCCGGCACAGCCCACCGGAGCCTGCACAGACCACCGGCAGGCCGGCACAGCCCCCCGGCAGGCCGGCACAGACCACCGGAGCCTGCACAGACCCCCTGGCAGGCCGGCACAGCCCCCCGAAAGGCCTGTACAGACCCCAGAGAGGCTGTACAAGGCAAAAACAGGGTTTTTCTTATTCCGATACCGGAAGTCCCATAGACTTGAATGGGACTTCCGGTATCGGAATCGGCGATACCGATACTTTTTTGTAAGATCGGCCGATCCATTCCGATCCGATACTTTGAAGTATCGGACGGTATCGCTCAACTCTAGTTAAAAGTTGACCAGCGATTTCTCATTTTTACAATACCATTTTATTTTTAGGACCACATCAAATTTGAAGCCACTTTGAGGGGTCTATATGATAGAAAATACCCAAAAGTGACACCATTCTAAAAACTGCACCCCTTAAAGTGCTCAAAACCACATTCAAGAAGTTTATTAACCCTTTAGGTGCGTCACAGGAATTTTTTTGAATATTTAAAAAAAATGAACATCTAACTTTTTTTCATAAAAAAAATACTTCAGGTTCAATTTTTTTTATTTTACCAAGGGTAACAGGAGAAATTGGACTGCAAAAGTTATTGTGCAATTTGTCCTGAGTACGCAGATACCTGATATGTGGGGGGGAACCACTGTTTCGGTGCATGGCAGAGCTCAGAATGGAAGGAGCGCCGTTTGACTTTTTCAATGCAAAATTGGCTGGAATTCAGATTGGACGCCATGTCACGTTTGGAGAGTCCCTGATGTACCTAAACAGTGGAAACCCCCTACAAGTGACCCCATTTTGGAAACTAGACCCTCCAAGGAACTTATCTAGATATGTGGTGAGAACTTTGAACCCACAAGGGCTTTACAGAAGTTTATAACGTACAGCGGTACAATTAAAAAATCATATTTTTTCCACAAAAATGATCTTTTCACCCCAATTTTTATTTTCCCAAGGGTAACAGGACCCTAGAAGTTATTGTGCAATTTGTCCTGAGTACGCTGATACCCCACATGTGGGGGTAAACCACTATTTGGGCGCATGGCAGAGCTCGGAAGGGAAGCAGCGCCATTTGACGTTTTTGGCTGGAATTGAGATCGGACACCATGTCGCGTTTGGAAAACTCCTGATGTACCAAAACAGTGGAAACCCCCCACAAATGACACCATTTTGGAAACTAGACCCCCTAAGGAACTTATCTAGATGTGTGGTGAGCACTTTGACCCCCCCAGTGCTTCACAGAAGTTTATAATGCCCGGGCGTGAAAATAAATAATTCGTATTTTTTCCACAAACATGATCTTTTAGTCACCATTTTTTTATTTTCCCAAGGGTAACAGGAGAAATTGGACCCCAAAAGTTGTTGTCCAATTTGTCCTGAGTATGCTGATACCCCATATGTGGGAGAAAACTACTGTATGGGCACACGTCGGGGCTCGGAAGGGAAGTAGTGACGTTTTGGAATGCAGACTTTGATGGAATGGTCTGCGGGTGTCATGTTGCCTTTGGAGAGCCCCTAATGTACCTAAACAGTGGAAACCCCCCACAAATGACACCATTTTGTAAACTAGACCCCCCAAGGAACTTATCTAGATGTGTGGTGAGCACTTTGAACCCCCAGTGCTTCACAGAAGTTTATAACGCCCGGGCGTGAAAATAAAAAATTTGTATTTTTTCCACAAACATGATCTTTTAGTCACCATTTTTTTATTTTCCCAAGGGTACCAGGAGAAATTGGACCCCAAAAGTTGTTGTCCAATTTGTCCTGAGTATGCTGATACCCCATATGTGGGAGAAAACTACTGTATGGGCACACGTCGGGGCTCGGAAGGGAAGTAGTGATGTTTTGGAATGCAGACTTTGATGGAATGGTCTGCGGGTGTCATGTTGACTTTGGAGAGCCCCTAATGTACCTAAACAGTGGAAACCCCCCACAAATGACCCCATTTTGAAAACTAGACCCACTAAGAAACTTATCTAGATGTGAGGTGAGCACTTTCAACCCCCAAGGGCTTCACTGAAGTTTATAATGCCAGGGCATGAAAATAAAAAAATCGTATTTTTTCCAGAAACATGATCAATTAGTCCCCAATTTTTTCATTTTCCCAAGGGTAACAGGAGAAATTGGACCCCCAAAAGTTGTTGTCCAATTTGGCCTGAGTACGCTGACACCCCATATGTGGGAGAAAACTACTGTATGGACACACGTCAGGGCTCGGAAGGGAAGCAGTGACGTTTTGGAATGCAGACTTTGATGGAATGGTCTGCGGGTGTCATGTGCGTTTGGAGAGCCCCTGATGTACCTAAACTATTGAAACTCCCCACAAGTGACCCCATTTTGGACACTAGACCCCCCACGGAACTTATCTAGATGTGTGGTGAGCACTTTGAACCCCCAAGTGCTTCACAGAAGTTTATAACACTCGGACGTGAAAATAAATAATCATTTTTTTCCACAAAAATGATATTTTTGCCTCCAATTTTTTATTTTCCTAAGGGTAACAGGAGAAATTGGACCCCAAAAATTGTTTTGCAATTTGTCCTGAGTAGGCTGATACCCTACATGTGGGGGTAAAACACTGTTTGGGCGCATGGCAGAGCTTGGAAGGGAAGGAGCACCATTTGACTTTTTCAACTCAGAATTGGCTGGAATTGAGATCAGACGCCATGTTGCATTTGGAGAGCCCCTGATGTGCCCAAACAGTGGAAACCCCCAATTATAACTCCAACCCTAACCCCAACACACCCCTAACCCTAATCTGAGCCCTAACCCTAACCCTAACCCTAGCCCTAACCCTAAGGCTGTGTGCACACGCTGCGGATTTTGCTGCGGTTCCGCAGCGGTTTTGGCTGCTGCGGACCCGCAGCAGTTTCTGCTGTGGTGTACAGTACCATGATTCCCTATGGGAATCAAAAACCACAGTGCAGATGGTGCGGAATTTTCCACGCGGATTATCTGCGGTTTTCAATCCGCAGAAAGAATTGACATGTCAATTCTTTCTGCGGATTCTCCTGCGGTTTGCCATCTCCTCTATTGAGGAGATGAAAAACCGCAGGACAAAACCGCAGAGCAATCCGCAGGTAAAACCGCAGGTCTTTTGACCTGCGGTTTCACCTGCGGATTTTACAAAATCCGCGCGGATGAATCCGCACCTAATCCGCAGCGTGTGCACACAGCCTTACCCTAACGGGAAAATGGAGATAAATACTTTTTTTAAAATTTTATTATTTTTCCCTACCTAAGGGGGTGATATCGGGGGGTTTGATTTACTATTTATGGCGGTTTTTATATTTGGCAGCTGTCATACGCTAAAAGACGCTTTTTATTGTAAAATAGTTTTTGCATCACCACATTTTGAGAGCTATAATTTTTCTGTATTTTGACCCACTGAGTCATGTGAGGTCTTATTTTTTGCGGGACGAGTTGACGTATTTATTGGTACCATTTTCAGTCACGTGACATTTTTTGATCGCTTTTTATTCCTATTTTTGGGACGCAGAATGAACAAAAACCAGCGTTTCATGAATTTCTTTTGGGGGGGTGCGTTTACACCGTTCCACGTGCGGTAAAATTGATAAAGCGGTTTTATTCTTCGGGTCAGTACGGTTACAGCGATACCTCATTTAGGTCTTTTTTTATGTTTTTGTCGGTTTTATGCAATGAAAACTATTTTATATAAAAAATAATTATTTTTGCATCGCTTTATTCTGCGAGCTATAACTTTTTTATTTTTTCGCTGATGATGCTGTGTGGTGGCTCGTTTTTTGCGGGACAAGATGATGTTTTCAGCGGTACCATGGATATTTATATGCGTCTTTTTGATCGTGCGTTATTACACTTTTTGTTTGGCGGTATGATAATAAATCATTATTTTTTGCTTCGTTTTTTATTTTTATTTTTTAAGGGGTTCGCTAAAGGGGTTAACTAATGGGACAGTTTTATAGGGCGGGTCATTACGGACGCGGCGATACCTAATATGTGTACTTTTATTGTTTTTTTTATTATTATTTCCAAAAAATGGATTTATTGGGGGAATATTTTTTTTTTTTTTTATAATTTATTTGGCGATTTTTTTTTAATTATTTTAACACTTTTTTTAATTTTTTTTTTACTTTATTAAATAGTCCCAGGTGGGACATCACTGTCCTGTGACAGATCGCTGATCTGTCACATCACAGATCACTGTGACAGATCAGCGATCTGACACAGGCACTGCAAAAGGCTTCCTCATGCCTGCGCTTTTCAGGCACTGAGGAAGCCAGCTTCCTCAGGCCCCCGAAGGCCCCCGTCGCCATCTTGGATTCGGGGGCCTGGAGGAAAGGAGCCCCCCGCAGCAGCGCTGCACATTGCGCTGCCGTGGGGGGCTCAGGGAAGCACGGAGGGAGCCCCCTCCCTGCCGATGCTTCCCTTTAACCCCCGGTACACCGCGATCATGTTTGATCACGGTGTGCAAGGGGTTAACGTGTCGGGGGCGGTCCGTGACCACCCCTGACACATTGTGCCGGGTGTCAGCTGTGATAATCAGCTGACACCCGGCCGCGATCAGCGGCGCTCACCACGTGGGCGCCGCTGATCGCGGTAGACGTACTATCCCGTCCACGGTCATACGGGCCCGGGTACCGTGGACGGGATAGTACGTCGGATGTCAGGAAGGGGTTAAAATCAATTCAGAACCCTTTCCATAGTCCGGGTTCAAGATGTCAACATTTGTCAGTGAAATACATCCGGGACATGGTGTAGTGGGGCATGCGCAGTAATGATTTTTGGCTTTGCCCGCAATTGGGCAAAGTATACTGCACATGCGTGAAGCAAGATTGCTTTACGCACGAGTGAACGATGAAGAAAAATACCAGAGAAGAGCCCGGATGGGGGCCACAGATGGGGTGGAGAAAAAAGAAGAAACACCGCCCATCAGACCGGACCCAGGCCTGTAACTTCCGGTGACATATTCCCTTTAAGTTATGACTAACCTCTGAGGAGCAGTAACAAAGTCACAACTAGAAGTTCCTGCTCCCAGATACATTGTTCGTAATTAATTTCCCCACTATCGCACATCATTTATGTTTCTAGCAACTTCCGTTATGATAAATTGGTTCTTGCGGGTGGGGGGCCCTATTGCTACTGATCTGTAATTAAACTTTGTGACCCACTGTCTGACTTTGTTTTTTTAAGCATCTTGTAAGAATTCTAAATATTAACCAACCTTATCCTTTTTTTAACCATTAACTAATTTAATTTACAGGTTTTTTGGGGATGGTATTACCCCAACTCCAGATTCTAGTATTAATAAATATAAATGTAAGGGAGCTATAATGGCAGGTACAGACAATATACAATGTGTAGATGTTACCTTTCTAATTCCAGACAACTGATTTATGGCAAAGGAATAATTTGGTCAATTTGCATCCAACTGGCTATCTCATAAAATGATGTATCGTATGACAGTATTAAATAATATCCACATAGTCAACAGTTTTGCGGTAGGCATACATTTTATTTTTCCTTTTTGTGATGACAATTTACATTACTATAGATTGTTGTGAAGATGAATTGCAAAAAATTGCAATATCATTCCTTGCCAGGAAGATGACCATAACTCCAAAAAACCCATTCCACTGAATTTCAGCACTGCCGCAAAATGACCTGCTTACATCATTTCAGTGATCTTGTTTGCACAGGAGGAAGTATGAACAAAGACAAGGCAGCTGATATCTCTCCGTCTTGCTGATTGAATTATAAGGGCAGACTGCTTTAAAAAAGCATCTGGTGCTTGAATTAATTTCCATCTTCTGCTAACCATGGCTACCTCGAAGAAAATATATGCAGTCATCATTGATTTGCATAAAAGTGCTTTACAGGCAAGGACAATGCTGCTTGTAAGATTGGAAAGAAAAAATAACCATTTATCGGATCAACAACAACTTCAAAGAGAAAGGTTCATTTGCTGTGAAGAAGGATTCAGGGTGCTCAAGAAAGTCTAGGAGGAACCAAGGCCATCTCCTAAGATTTAGAACCACTGCAGAGCTTGCTCACGAAAGGCACCAGGCAGGTGTTAGTTCAAGTGCATGCACAGTAAGGCAAAGGCTTTTAGAGGCTGGTCTGGAGTAAAAAAAAAAATGGCAGAATAGAAGCTACTTATCTTCAAGAAAACATCAAGGACAGAATGTGTCAACTCAAGTTTAAAAACTATAATTGCACTTCAGTAATCATTGAAAAATCTGAGTAAAAGATCTAAAATCACTGAAGCAGCAAACATTGTGAAAACCAAAATTTGCTCCGGTCCCAAAACTTTTGCCCATTACTGTACAGTCTGTATTCAGTGGAGCCAAAATTGGATAAATACTATCTAACTTTAGAGTTCTCCCCTCCTATTTGCCGAAATACTTGATTTGGCATTATCACTATTACAGCCGTACTTTACTTAATCATGGTCGTATAGCCACAGTCAAGGGTTGCCACTTGTGTTTAAAATCTTTACACGAAATGCACAATATGTCACATAAATGCAGACAAAGTGTAAAGCTTAGTCATTTGATTCTAAAGACTTTATATCCAAAAAAGCAACATTTCCCTATGCTTGAGGAAGGCACATGAGTCACATAAGTTGAGTTTTTTTTTAATTTTTTTACTGTAGGAATAATATTACAGAAATGATGGACGCGTCTTTAAATATATATTTGCGCATCAATGTTTAGTTTGGCTTTTCTTAGGATAAGGATCAGCTAATTTTGCTCCTTTGAATGCCTCCAGGGTAATCTACATTAATCACAGTTCTAATTAAAATAGCTTTCACCTTCACAGCTGAAACAAAGTGAATTTAATAAAAGAAATGACCCATTGATTAGAGTAACACCCTGTGAAATTGCAGTGGCTGGCTGGACGTGCATGACTGAATCAAGGACAGGATGATACAAACTGTATCTGCCATACTGTGCATATATCCACAAGACACAGGTCACCTCTACCACAATTCACAGATTGGTGAACCTCTGACTACATTTGCTTCTGAGAGGCTCTGCCTCTCTAACAAGCTCTTCTTATACACAATCATATGACTTAGTTAAAAATTGTCCTTCCAGCTGTTTTCATTTATCCCACTTGCTTTTTCAGCCTGTAACAACTTTTTTTGAGATGTGCTGCTGCCACCAATTTCTAAATGAGTTTCTAAAATAATCAGGCCACAGACAAAACTTTTAGAATAGTTAGGCTTCAGGTTAAAGCAACTTAAACCCTGGAATAAATCAGATGCCAAACCAGAAAAAAAAACTTCAGATTCTGGATTAGGGCCCCATTACACGCTTCAATGTCCCAGCGATCCCACCAATGATCTGACATGGATGGGATCGCTGGGACATAGTTAGCTGATTACTGGTGAGCTGTCACATAGACAGACCCACTAGCGATCAGGACCAGCGAGCAAGCTGGAATCCAGGGTAAACAGCGGGTAACTAAGAGCCGCGCGGCTCTTAGTTACCCGCTGTTTACCCTAGATACCAGCTCCCAGCATTGCTGATCGTTGGTCTCTTGCTGTCACACACAGTGATGTGTGCTGCCCAGCGGGAGACCAAGGATAGAATTATGGCCCAGACCATTAGGCAACGATTAACGATCAGCTAACTGATCGTTGATCGTTGCTACATGTCAGACGCAACAATGTCATTTCGACATCGATGTAATGTCACCAAACTGGTGACGTTGCAACGATATCGTTCACAATATCGTTGTGTGTAACGGGGCCTTTAGATCCCTCTTTAACCAAATCGTTTCTCAGTCCCTCTACTGCTCCAAGGACTGTTTGCAGTATATTAGGTTTGGACACCAGTGTGAGGGTGTTACAGTAGGTGCACCAACGCACTTTCCACTTCTGGTGAAGGGCAGTGTCATTACCCAGGGTAGGATGTGCCTGAAGTAGAAAAAAAACAGAGGAGCAAGAAGTAGTGAGTTACTACACCAGTCTCACTGCTCTCTTGGCCTAATCTTTTTTCAAGGACTACTAGTAATTTTTAGGTGCTGTAGGAAAGCCTTTAAGATGCATGTGTTATCCTGTTTCAGATTTGAAATAAGTCCCCTGGGGCTATAAACCACCCCATACACTTTAGCTAACTGTCAGATTAATGATGGCTCAGCCAATCTGTCGGCCGGCAACTTTGTCACTTGACTCACCAATACACAGGCACGTTAATTCTGCCGAGTGCACTTGTGTTCTCTATGGCCATCGGCTCATCTCCTGTAGAACAAATTATTATCTTTCCAAAATCGGACACGACGAACTCTGATCTCTTCCCACTTCATTTGTCGAGGGAAAGTCAAGGGCCCCCTACACATTAGACTGTCGACCGAACAATTAAATATCAACAGGTTCGGCTGACGTTAATCTAATTTGTATGGCGCCCTAAGTAGAGTTGAGCGAATTTTTAGAAATTTTTCGAAATTCGGTTTCAATTACGATCGTTGGCGAATATTGTTTTTGCATTATTCGCTGAATATCATTGGAGTCAATGGGAGTGCAAATTACCGAATATGTTTGGAACCGATCATCAAACATAAATTCGGCACGAATATGGTACCAATATAGCACGAATATGGCAAATTCTGTTTAGATAACCGAAGCCGAACATATTCGCTCAACTCTAACCCTAAGCCAACAGTGCTATTCATTGAGCCACTTTTCTGTGTCTATTATTCTAATCCATAAATGAGCATTTTTGATATATATAAAGATTCTTAAACACCTGCATAATTATTTATCAGACTATCAGTGTCTACTAACAAGTCTTAACAATACATGAAGATTACATTAAAACAAAATGTTTATTGTAGTCTTTGATTTCTTCCAGCGCTTCATCATATTTCAATAATTGCTAAGATTATCTCAAGAAAGAATAACCAGGATATTTCATTATTTATTTAAGCTTTGTAAAAAATGTACATGTTAATTGGGAAGAATTCCCAAGCAGAGGCTGGTATCCTGCTGGGAGAATCTTGGAATTAATTTAATCGCTCCTACACCAAATATTTCTCGAATGTGATATTGCTGTATTCCAGAAAACAAAGAATATCAGCGAATTTTAATACCATAACAGTATTTATGAAGGGCTCTCACGCTTACTGTTAAAAAGGGTTAGCTACCAAAGAATAGAGATGAGCGAATATTTCAATATTCGATTCCCATTACGATCTCCGTATTTGCAATATTCGCCGAATATAGTCGAACGCCATTGGAGTCAATGGGAGTACAAATGAGCGAATATGTTCAGAAACGATCATCAAACATAATGGTACAAATATGGCACGAATATGGCAAATTCAGATTCAGCAATCGTTTTTCGAACATATTCATCTCTACTAAAGAAAACTCTTGCCCATCTGCCCTGTTAAAGGGAATCTGTCAGCAGATTTTTGCTACCTAATCTGACAGCAGCATAATGTAGGGAAAGAGACCCTGATTCCAGTCATGTATCATTTAGTTTACTGGGTGCAGCAGTTGTAGCAAAATCAGAATTTTTAGTTATAAAAAATGTCCAAAGTCAAACAAGAATTCCACCAGTCGAAAAAAAGACACATCCCAATTTGTTTTTTGAGATACATTTTGTTTTTGCATTTTTAAGGGATACTGGAAACAGACCTCATTGAACAAGGTATTCATGAATATTCTGTTTGACGTATTACAGCTTCACTACATGAAAAAACATAAAAACAAACTATCATGACAATCCATAAATATTTGGTGTATACCAAAGGCAGTCAAACAATATACCGGGATTCAAAGTTTGACAGTGATTATAAAAGCTTTCCAAGGTTTAAAAAATTGGCTGATTTTCCCAGAAACAGTGCCACTCCGATCCACAGGTTATATTTGTTTTTGCAGCTTTGTTCCTTTAGAAGTGAATATCACTGATTGGCGACTTTCTGCCTTTGCGCAGTGTACAGAGAAAGCAGCCAATCAGTGATGTGGGCGGGGTTATACAGACCTCAGCATTCAAAGAAGTACTAAATCTGCAGTAGAGAAAACAGTGATTTTATCAAAATGACAGCAAGCAGCCCAGAAAGTGACACATCATGGGAATCAGGATGGCTGTCTATATATAATGCTGATCTCAAATTTGATAGATAAAATCTGGTGACATGATTCCCTTTAACAAAACTGCAGTTACCGGTAAATTTTGTACAATCGGAGACTGCTAAGGACAAACTCTGAAGAAGACATAGATTGATAATGTTACGTGACATTTCTATGAAATCCTATAAGAAGATAAAAACTCACACTACATCAAAGTTCCACTATGTATCTCAAGTTGTCTGACACTTGTGCACAGGCATCACACAGGACAAGTACTTTATATTCAGTCTTTACCTAAGAATACTTATTTTGATAAAACATGTCTCCATTTCTTAGTGATCTACTCTGTACTTCTTATCTCTGTAATGTGCTTTTGCTGGTCTGGTTCAGTATATAGAATCCGAAGCGCAACGAGTAATTTTACAAGATTATGTCACTTGATGCCAACTCTCAAGTGAGCGAAGAAAAACTCTGCGCCTGCACAATAATTTCATACTGTCACAGAACACTTGTAGAGGGCACATTCAAGGTCATCCATGCCGCCAAGACGATCAACGCTTATATCCGAAGAGGCAGAACCTTTGCTTCTAAGCTTCCCACAGGAATTAAATATGAAACAACAAATGTTAATATTGCAAAATATTACTTTTTTTTTCTAGAATGCTTTGGTGGACAGACACAAAAATCCAAATTTATTTTTTCCATAAATTTTATTAAATGATTTTTTATAGACAGGCTGAATTTGTAAGTGAAAAAATGGCTTAATGCACTAGATTCTTGCATTTATCAAATGAAACTCAATCAAGTCTACAGGACTCCAAAAAAGTCTGATTCTAAAAGGAATCCAACCATATCGCATCCAATTTTCATTACAATTTTTTAAACATGTACCTGTCATGTGAATAAGGCTATTGACCCATAGATATAAACACTGAGAGCCCTACTGCTGGGAGGAAATTAACTTTATTCCTCTGGCAGCATTCAGCTTTCAGTCAAGGGGGTGGTACCACCACGTTTCAGTCACGTCTCTGTGTATAGAGAGTTGCGGCTGTAACTGCGCCACCGAAACTGACTGATGACCGGCTCAGCATTAAAGCCAGCTGTTAGTGCCGGGGGGCGTGGTTACAGTCACCACTCTCTACAGTATACACTGAGCAGTGACTGAAACCACACTGGTTCCGCCCCTATGACTGAAAGCCCAACCCAGCCTGGCGGAACAAAGTTAAATTCCTCCAAGCAGTGAGGCTCTTAGTGCAGAATCAGAACTCTATTAGCTGCAGATTAACCTCATATCTGAAGGTTAATAGCATTATTTTTCATCACAGGTTCCCTTTAACATAGGAAACTGTATTTTATCTTGTAAATTTTTAATAACTGCCGATGTATAAAAATGGATAACAAATGTGAAACAAAATAATCCAAGTTTTTCTGGACGATTTTTAATATCCTCTTATGAACTTGGCCTCGGAATGAGAATACATCATAAAGATATCACCTTTTTTACACTTTAAAGGGAAATCTGACACCCCTTTTTTCAAATTTGAGCTGCCGGCTCCGACATCAGGGGCTTATCTACAGCATTCTGTAATGCTGTAGATCAGCCCCCGATGTAACCTGAAAGATAAGAAAAAAGAGTTATATTATACTCACCCCGGTGTCCGGTCCGGTCCGAAGGGTGTCACCGTCCGGTCCGGCGCCTCCCATCTTCATACGATGCCGTCCTCTTCTTTCCTTCCTGTTGTGGCTCCTGCGCAGGCACACTGCTCTGCCCTGTTGAATGCAGAGCAGAATACTGCAGTGCGCAGGTGCCTGACCTCTCCTGGCGCCTGCGCACTGCAGGACTCTGCTCTGCCCTCAACAGGCCATAGCAGTGCACCTGTGCAGGAGCCACGACAGGCAGCAAACAAGAAGACATCACTGTTAGAAGATTGGAGGCACCGGACGGGACCGCGACACCAATCGGACGAAAACCGGACCCGGACCGCCCCTGGGTGAGTAGATAAGCCCCTGATGGCGGTGCCGGCAGCTACTATTCGAAGAAAGGGGTGACAGATTCTCTTAAGGCTGAGTTCACACGTGGCTTTTTTCGCGTTTCCACGGCGGTTTTAACCGCGCGATTTTGCCGCAAAAACGCAAAAAATAAGCATCTCATGCATTCCTATGGGATTCTGCAATGCTGTGCTAATGGTGCGGGATTTACCATGGCGGAATCGCTTTGCGATAAAAAACGCAGCATGCTCATTAATTTCGCAGAATCGCGGCGATCCCGCACCCATAGGAATGCATTATTCTGCTTACTTTCCGCATGTGGCTGTGCACACCATGCGAAAAGTAAGCAGAACATTTGCGGATGGTACCCACGGTCCGGAGGAGAGGAGACTGTCCTCTGGGCTTTGGGTACCATATCCCTGTAAAAAATAGAATTTAAAATAAAAAATATTGTTATACTCACCTTCCAATGTACCGCGCAGCCTTCCCGCCTCTCTCCACATTCCCAGTCCCAGTAAGCCTTTTCGAGCGATGACTTCCGTTCTCGCGGGATCGCGAAGTCTCGCGGTCATTCGCACGACGTCATCGCAAGACGTCGCGATCCCGCGAGAACAGACGTCATCGCGGTAATTGTCACAAAGGATTACTGGGACCGGGAGCGTGGAGAGGTGGGAAGGCTGCGCGGGACATCGGAAGGTGAGAATAACAATATTTTTTTTTATTATTATTTTTTACATTCTATCTTTTACTATTGATGCCGCATAGGCGGCCTCAATAGTAAAAAGTTGGTCACACTCGTCAAACACTATGTTTGACGATTGTGACCAACCTGTCAATCAGTTCTCCAAGTGATGCTCCAGATCGCTTGGAAAACGCTAGCAATTCTGCAAGCTAATTACGCTTGCAAAATGCTAGTTTTTCCGCGGGAAAATCGCGGGAATTTAAAATGCGATTTTCCCGCGGAATGGAATTCCGGAATTCTAGCGGTAATTTCCGCAAGAGTTCCGCTACGTGTGAACCCAGCCTTAAATATAATGTTTTCAGGAATAATAAGGGTAAAATATTGCAAATCCTATATGCATGGTACTGTACATTACAAGAATAAGTCTAAAATAATAAGAATAATAAAATAAGGGTTTTTTTCTACCCAGACTGCATGCTCTCTACCTGTAAGGATAGATACAATATTTATTTCAGTGATGTGAATTTTTGGAGTTGAGTGCTGGATTGAGATGTAATGTTGCCGATGGAATAGTAATAATACCCCTTCCGCTAGCAGTGATGTAGTGCCAGGATTAGGGCTGCACTCAGCTTAGCACTTCATGTTTACCACTAATGTATGCAGATAAATGAACACTGTGTTCTTGGCATGAGACAAACAGTTTAGAAATAATTCATTTTAGTTTTAAAAAATTAACAATCAAGGAGCCCTTGTTGGTAATTACAGATACAATGTAATTTCAATGAGATCCAAACTATCCAGCTTCACCCTACCCATTGGTTTTCCAGGTGATTAACATTCAATCTATGAGACACCGCTATTTATGGTTTATATACCTCCATTTTTACTGCCAGCTGGCAAACACATTGGGGCGTGTTGGATGTGGAAGCGAGAAAATTTGATTTACATAATTTTATGGAGATACTGAAACATTTATCGAATATGGATATTTTTCAGTCGACACCACAGGGAGTGAGATTTTATTTTTTACAAATGAGACAACAGTTCTCACAAATAAATGTGACTATTAAAACTCCAGAAAGCCAAGTTTTAAACCCAAGTTTGAGAAATGGTGTAATAGACGAATCCATTGGTTTATGGGAGAACCAGTGTTGACTATGCTACCACAGACGATAATTTGCAACTTTTCTCACAGAAAATGCATGTCCTAACCCCAAGTAGAGGAACGTCAGCGTTACCTTTTACGGAATTTTTAGGTAAGTGATTCTTCCCACTATTAGATAGTTACTTTGGCATAAAGTAGTATATTTATAGATATTCAACACTTTTTATTTATCTATGTAACCTACAGAAGGAGGTAGCCACCCATTCATTTTAGCCTTTTCCTGTACAGCTGGAATCATTGATATGTCATTGTTTTTAGTATTTAGATTTCAATAAAGTTTGCTAAAATGTCATAGTAATTTATTTGCCATATTTTGTCCTGGCACACACGTTTTCTTTTTTCGGTTGTATTTGTTGCATCAGGGCCCTATGGGGACATTTATAATTATTACTCCCTTAAATTACAATTTTCAGTCTTTAATCTGTATAACCCCGCCCCCACCACTGATTAGCAGCTTTCTGTCTATGCACAGTGCGCACAACGCTGCCAATCAGTGGTGTGGGCGGGGTTATACACAGCTCAGCTTTCTGAGCACTGTTACATCTACAATAGATAAGATAGGGATTCTATCAAAACCACACCGAGCAGCCCGGTAAGTGATACATTTCTGGAATCAGGCTCTCTTGCCCTCTATTATGCTCCTCTTAGATTACACAGCATATATCTGCTAACAGATTTCCTTTAAACTTACAATAAAGCAAAAACTTGCCACTTCTGACTTGCTGATAGGTCATCTTTAAATTCACAGAATATTTCTAGTATGAGCACAATTCTTTGCTTTTATCAGTTCAATTTTATTATTATTTTTACATTTGCCAAGGGTCTTAAGTTGTCAAAAATAATGATATGGTAATTAAGCACAGTAGTTCTCATGTTTTCACTTAATTTCACATTAAGCTCTTAATACTGTTATAACTATTAGCACTAAGCCTAAAAAAGATGCCAGACATATATTCAATATTTAAAGTCTGACTACAAACTTTTGCACAAATTGGGATGCCATGGACATATTGTCTGCCATTAACTTTGAATTCAGTCGGTACCTCCCTCTCCCACCCACTAGGAGAAAGACAGGGCTTTCTTTCTATGAGATGCTTTTTGGGAGTCCCTCAAAAAACTGTTTTTATTTCAGCAGTTACAGCACCTACATGGGGACTTGACAGGATATGTCATCACCTTACAACAATGTCATAAATTCATCACTGTTTACTCTTCTACATCAGAACCAGAAAAACTAGAGGGGGTGTCATTCAAGTGAGAAGCAAGTTAGGAACAGTTTTGAGCCTAGGTTTGAAAGACTTTTCCAAGTCCAATTAACCGTCCCAACCTCAGTTCAATAGGAAGGAAAGATGGCTTGGATACACACTTCTTACTATACAAAAAAAAGTTTCGATAATGGTCAATAAGAGTTAGACCACATCATGCATATATTTCAGATAAGTGTTTATTTATTAGTTCTGATCACACTTGAAGTTCTACACAAGTATCTCCAAGACTAGTGAGATGGGCTGACTAATATTACTGACTGTGGACTTTCTACTCGTCCTCCTACATCATCCAAATCAATGCCCTATCTAGATCTCCCTTTGACTGAAGAAGAGTTGCTTATTCCCGAATGTTGGAACAAAACAGATATAATTTTAGGGGTAAGTTCAACAACATGCGATAGTAGCACTCCCAGTAGGTCAAGAACTGGTTGTGGAAAGTTCTTGACCCAAGGAAAGATGATAACTGGTTTGAGTGTAAAAAGAATAATGGTTAATGAAGTAATGTAAATTTGGGTAAAATATCTGGTTCAATCAAGTTTCTCCGCCCAGGGAAAGAGCACACAAGGAATCAGGGAATGTGATCATAGGTGATTAAAAATGAGATACTGTATATTCATTTATTTTATTTGCTTACATAGCACCATTAATTCCAAACAGCTTTACAGACATTATCATTATTGTCCCCAATTGGGCTCTCAATCTAAATTCCCTATCAGTATGTCTTTGGAGTGTAGGAGGAAATTCTGAATGGTCAATTCGGCTATCCTAGCTAAATCCAACTAAATGGTTTAAATCTTATGTTGTATTACCTATTCCTGAAAACAAAAATAACACTCCTGTCCTTCTAATGTAGCATGTCAACCACATTTGACCAATTGATGTCACAGGTGCGTTCAAACCAATCCCTAGAATGTCACCCACTGAAAATACTGTGGAATCTGTAGATTAGACAGGTAAAGGGATGTTGATTTCCACAATGAATGGTCTACGTCATGTGGTTGAGAACCCACCCTTTACTATGTGTAAAAAAGGATTGGGTTGGACAACTATGGCTGTTAGGATGAGACAGGGCTATTTTACAGAAGACAGAGGAAAATGTTACAGTAATGAAGGGTTTAATGGCTTCATGCCTGCCAAATTTCACAGGGTGTGGTATCCATTATGAGAGTGCACACTGAAACAAAGAAATGTTGAGGGGTATGTCTATACTGGAAGGAAATGAGTAGTGTTTTTTGCTGATTAAACAGCTATGACTTCTGCTATTTGCTATTATGGATAAACTAAATTTATGTACAGAATACCTACATTCATCTATTGATCGAGGGTATAAAATAAATGAACAACCCGAGAGATTGTGGGAAATTATATGCCTGTGTATTTCTTCTGTTCTCACCAGCCGTCAACTGAATCCTAGACACTTATAAGTTGGAGATAGGGCTGCTAAAACACCCATTTATTGAAGAATAATACTGTATGTACGATCATATACCCACTATAAAAGTAGTATATTTCAGGCCAAGGAGAGCAAAAAATGGGAATTACCAAGTGACTTCCTCCACCCAGTTTTCTTCAGCCGTGCTCAAACATTTCTAGCTCCAAGATTTCTTGGCTTTTACCTCTACATCTTCCTGTCTTGCCATGCTGTTAATGGAAACAAATTCATGGGTTGACAATGAGAGAGTAGACGCACTGATGATGATAAATGGATGATCATTGGAAGAACAACTTATGGGAATGCTACTGATCATGGCAATGATGTCAGGGGTGTGTCAGAGGTTGCAGACAGTCGCACTGCATCTAGCTGCAGAAGGTCTCAGCGGTTGGCCTTGCAGACTAGTGGCCACCTTCCCTTGCCTTAATAGTGTCACCTGGATCTGGGTGTTTATAACTCCCAACTTCCTATTTGGAGTTGCGGGTGTGATTTTCTATTTGCATTTCCCTGTTGAGGCTATCTTCCTTTTTGGAGTTTGGAGGACGTTGGTGTTCTCAGATTAGCTAAAGCTGAAAATGAATTGAGGCTTGCAAGAGATGTCAAAAGCAATAATAAAGGATTTTGGGGATATGTCAAAAGTAAAAGAAAAGTCAAAGATGCTATAGGATTTTTACAGGATGAAAATGATGAAATGGTAAGACAGGATGTTGAGAAGGCTGAACTTTTAAATTCATATTTTGCATCTGTTTTCTCTCAGGAAATGTAACATCAACTGTTCTTCACTGTTCTTCACTGTCCTATTAAGGGAATAGAAGAATCCAGGATATCTGTAAACAGAAAGATAGTGAGGAAACACTTAGCTAACCTAAATGAATTCAAGTCTCCAGGTCCAGATGAATTACACCCCAGAGTACTGAAGGAGATAGCAGAAGAAATTTTTGAACCCCTCTCCATAATCTTTGAAAATTCTTGGAGAACAGGAGAAGTGCCAGAAGACTGGAGAAGAGCAAATGTTGTTCCTATCTTCAAAAAGGGGAAGAAGGTGGACCCAGGCAACTATAGGCCGGTGAGTCTGACTTCTATACCAGGAAAGATCTTTGAACAAATTATTAAACAACATGTATGTCAATACCTGGATAAGAATGAAGTGATTAAACAGAGTCAGCATGGGTTTGTAACTAATAAGTCATGTCAGACTAACTTAATTTCCTTCTATGACGGTATCACTGATTGGGTGGATCAAGGAAATGCTGTAGATATAGTATATCTTGCCTTCAGCAAAGCATTTGACAAAGTCTCTCATACAATCCTTATTGAAAAAATGACTAAGTATGGAATGGACAAGGCAACTGTTAGGTGGATTCATAACTGGCTTAGTGATCGGACCCAAAGAGTGGTCGTAAATGGCTGCACATCCAGTTGGAAGAATGTTTCAAGTGGGGTACCACAGGGCTCTGTCCTGGGCCCTGTATTGTTCAACATCTTTATCAACGATTTAGATGAAGGAATTGAGGGTAAGCTAATTAAATTTGCTGATGACACAAAGCTAGGAGGGATAGCTAATACTAGAGAAGAGAGAGAGAGGATTCAAAAAGATTTAAATAAACTGGAGGAGTGGGCAGCAACTAACAGAATGGTTTTTAACAGGGAGAAATGCAAAGTACTACATCTGGGCAATAAAAATGAAAAACCATATACAGAATGGGAGGAATAGGGCTAAGCAACAGCACATGTGAAAAAGACTTGGGTATACTAATAGATCACAGACTGAATATGAGTCAACAGTGTGATGCAGCAGCAAAAAAGGCAAATGCAATTCTAGGATGTATTAACAGAAGCATACAGTCTAGATCACGTGAAGTCATTATTTCCCTCTACTCCTCTTTGGTCAGACCTCATCTGGAATATTTTGTCCAGTTTTGGGCACCACATTTTAAAAAAGACATCAACAAACTGGAGCAAGTTCAGAAAAGAGCGACCAGAATGGTGACCTGTCTGCAAACCCTGTCTTATGAGGAAAGGTTTCAGGATTTGGGAATGTTTAGTTTGCAAAAGAGAAGACTGAGAGGAGACTTAATAGCTGTCTACAAATATCTAAAGGGCTGTCACATTGTAGAAGGATCAACTTTATTCTCATTTGCACAAGGAAAGACTAGAAGCAATGGGATGAAACTGAATGGGAGGAGACACAGATTAGATATTAGAAAAAACTTTTTGACAGTTAGAGTGATCAATGAGTGGAACAGGCTGCCACGAGAAGTGGTGAATTCTCCTTCAATGGAAGTCTTCAAACAGAGGCTGGACAGACATCTGACTGGGATGATTTAGGGAATCCTGCTTTGAGCAGGGGGTTGGACCAGATGGCCCAGGAGGTCCCTTCCAACTCTACAATTCTATGATTCTATGATTCTCTCTGATTCTTCTCAAGCTAAGGGTTCCCTTGTTTTGTTTGTCTATCCCAGTTGTTTTTAGCAGTAGTGAGGCTTGACTAGCGCCCACCCTGTCCTCCCTGGTGAAGGGCTTATTGCCAGGGTCAGGCAGGGTTTAGGTATCCTGCTCGGTGATAGGTGCGGAACCTATATAGGGATGATAGGACAGACAGGGTGACGTTAGATCGGTATAGGGGTCTCCACTCCCCCTTCCCTAGTGTTTGGTTCCCCTTCCCTTATCCCCTACAGGAAGTTGGGAGTCATAAACACCCAGATTCAGATAACACTAGGAAGGGCAGGGGAAGTGGCTACTAGTCTGTAAGGCCAACCGCTGAGACCTTCTGCAGCCAGATGCAGTGCTAATTTCTGCAAACTCTAACACACCCGTGACAAATGAGGATTCCAACGTCCCCTATGTGAATGGTGGTGTGAAAGTGAGCATGAGCATTTGCTGGTTCATTCATTTTCAAAGGACTGATAGTTGCACATGCTCACTACCACTGCATTCACTTTGGGTACATTTGGCCCCCTGCTCTCAGATTCAGTGAGGGTCTTAGGAGCCATGTCCCTAAGGGTCCCGTTACACATAGCAACACTCCAGCGATCCCGACAATGATACGACCTGGTAAGGATCGCTGGTACGTCGCTACATGGTCGCTAGTAAGCTGTCAAACAGGCAGATCTACTCAATGACCCAGCAATGATACGGAGGTCCGTATAATGACCTTGTCACACAGCAGCTATTCTGACGACTCAGACCTCGATAGGAGTGCTTCAGCGTTGCCTTTTCCATGCCCGTCTGCTCCGATTGGTGGCCACCACTGTGATATCACTATGCGGTTTGCTTCAGCATCCCTGTCTGAGTCGCTAGTGCGCTATTTATTCGTGGATCCACAGTCACTGACACGGGGACACGCAATTATTATAACTGTACATGTTAAATGTTGTGATTGCATATAATTGATAGCTGACCTATAAAAGGAAACGCTACACAGATCCTAATTTGAGACCACCAATCGGAGCTGAGGGGGCATTGAAAAGACAAAGCAAAATCATGCCTGCGTCCCTGAGTTCTGAGTCGCCAACCAGGTCGCTCGTCGTTGTTATTGCGCCAAACACAGCGATGCATGCTGGCCAGTGGGACACCAATGATCAAAAAATGGCCTAGGACATTCGAGCACGATCAGCGAGATCCCAGTGGGGGGCCGGTCGCCGCTATGTGTCACACGTAGCGAGATCGCTGGCGAGGATGCTGTTGCGACACAAAACCTGTGACATTTCAGCGTTCTCGCTAATGATCTCACTATGTGTGAAGTACCCTTAACATCGTAACATTTAACACCTGATAAATGTGTTTAAAGAAAAGCCCCTTTAATTTAGCATTTGTTTACATGATACTGTTACTGAAGTCTGTTTTTATGTGCCATTTAACCTTTTTTCAGTACCATTTTACATGCTGAACCTTTAAAACGTCTATCAAAAGGCAGATAAGATTGTTCTACATCAAATAACATAATTATACTTGACAAGAACAGATAGAAACTACAGAGAAGAGGTACATACTGTTCAAGAAAATCTCATGCACTAGACAAGTAGACAGCAAAGAGCAAGTAGGCAAGGGAAGAGAATAAGACGAAGACATAAAGAAGAAATACACAAATGTAAGAGGAATACATATTTTAAGGAATCTTAGAGGCTGAAAGACAGTTAATCATAGAAATATATAAGAGTTTGGTGGTTAAGTTTGAATTTTTTTTCAGTTAAGAGTAAGTAGTGGTTGGAAATTTTTAGGGAAAATTTCGAAGGATGTCCATCACGCCAAAATACATTTTAAATGGTCTATGCAGGGTGGTAGGGGACTTAGCCCCCTATAAAAAACATATTAGCACTGTACCTGTTACTAGTACAGGGTCTAAGAAAATAACTTTTGATTTGTATGAAAATGAGGGGTCAGTGGTGCACCGTTGATGTGGCCAAGAGGTTGGTGCACCGTTATGCCTCCTCATTTGCATATACTGCCTGCATGTACTGCCTGAATGATGCTGATCACTGGGATCCAACTACTGGGACTTCCACCTATCCCATGAAAGGGAATGAAGAAGTAGACAAGTAAGTGTATCAATGATCTGTTCACTTTCCGGGACAGAGATATGCGAGTATGGTGCTCAATCTTTTCTTGCAATCTCACAAACAATAAATTAAGTGGTGGCACACATACAAAGCTACCGCTTCATTCTGTTGGGGTAATTCAAAATTCTATTATAAGATTGATGGCATGGAGGGAGAGGTTACCGGCAGTAAGACCCCATTAGTCAGAATCGTATCACCTATCCTAAAGAAAGCTAATAACTTTCAGTGTTGGGGTATGTCAAGTGTATGTCAAGTGTATAGCCTCGGGGATTTACAATGTGTCAGAAGTAAAGGTCAAAAGTCTGAGACAACTTTGCTAACAACGTATTTCTAAATGATGTGTTACCTTCATCCTTTATCTCTTTACGGGTCTTGAAAGAAACATGAAAGCTAGCTGATGTTTAATTCTAAATTGAAAGAACAAATGTTACAGAAAATAGATACAATATATAATAACACAAAAGCAAACTTTCAAATGGTCTATCATCTGGAGTTGGAGTTTTGATGATCCAAAATAGGAGCCTTGATGTTTGTCTCGCCATCCACAGGATAAACCATAAATGTTTGGTCCCACCATTATCCTCCTACTCAAGAACAAGGGTTCTCAGAAGAAAATAGCCACACGCCATTGCAAATTCTAAAGATTCAGGTCTCAGAGGCTGACACTCGCCCATATCACACATTTATGATTGTTAGGGTACATAATCTATAGTGGTATGGTGCCAGATAAATAAGACGTGAGGAAGCAAAAAGGTAAAGAAAAAGGTACTTTATTGAATAACAATATTAAAATTCCTCTTAATTTGTATTGCTAAATTTTATTATTGTTATTCAATACAGTACCCTTTTAGTTACCCTTTTGCTTCCTCACTTCATATCTATTTGGCACCATACCACTATAGATTATAAACTCTATGCACTAGTGAAGTGTTCTACGCCTCTTTAATTTAGGACTATGGGAATAATAGATTTATGATGTTTGTATCTTCTGGATGTAAGCAACAAATATTTTCATTCTCTGACAACAAACAAGTGAACTATCAAGAAAAGTTGCAGAAACTTACAAACTTTATTTGCATAAAGCCCTGAAAATACTTTTGTTAAGGAACATTGATGGACTCTATTGACATGTTCTTTCCTGCCACCTCAAGTTAAGGTGGTGAAATGTCAAGTATAATGGGATTACAATGAACATGTTACGAAAACTTGCTCCTTCTTATTAATTGCAAAGTTAAGAAACCTTGTCCGGTATTGCAAGATTTAAGGAGCTAGCTTTTCTGTCTGGCATGTCTGTTTCATTATATAATTTATTTCTG
Organism: Dendrobates tinctorius; assembly: GCF_039654945.1. Lineage (NCBI taxonomy): Eukaryota > Metazoa > Chordata > Amphibia > Anura > Dendrobatidae > Dendrobates > Dendrobates tinctorius. Next base: position 27,730,424 of record NW_027361797.1, read on the forward strand.
GAACATCTTTATTTATGACTCTTTGACCCTCGCTTTGTCATGGAGTTTTTGCCAGAATTCTAGAGCAAAAGTACTTGAAATGGTGCAAAAAATGTTGCAAGTTTTGGAGTTTTTATGCCACTCGCGGTCTGCTTCACCTATTTTTTTGAAAAGTGGGCAAAGGTAAGGCTGCAGAGGGTTTGGCCAAACATCCCACAAATTCACCATAATTTATGTGTCGCGTACACGACGACAAACATGTATGCCAGCACAAAGCAGTGGAAAAAATGCGCCAAATTCATTTTGCATCTTACACCAGTGGACTCTGCATTGAGGCTGGAACACAATACACCAGCCGTGATGAATTGTCGTGACCAATGTTTCTACCAATCCCTTTTTTATTCCGCCAAGAAGAGTAAAAATAATTTGACACCAGGGTTACTATTCCCTTTGTCAGTGGGGCCTGTTCCTAAATATCTAGCAATGTTCTATTGGTTCAGACAACTGTAAGGGTAGGCCAGGACTGTAGTCATGTCCAGAGACACTAAAGCATCAGTGTCCAGGCCCTACCTCACATAAAAGTACAATACACTGTTCGGCGTACCTACATCTCCAGGTTCGGATCCCCCTGGGCACTTCCCAAGCGGCGATGGCCCCTCTCAGAGGTGACTCCCAGTAACACAGTCCAAGGTAACTTGAAGGGTTTTTTTTACTGACAACTTCACACAATATATCCACAGTTGGCACATCATTGATAACACATCCGTCTTTACTTGCTTTCTCAGCTTTCCCTACTTTGCTGACACTTCTATATTGCACGTACCCAGACCCGACCGTTTAGACTGCTTCCCAGCTTCTTCCTGGACTAACCTCGCCTTGACGACAATTCCTTCTGCCTGTTTCGCCCCAGACTTGAAATCATCCACCACCTGGTTTAATTGCCTCTGGAAAAGCATCCGACCCATCTGTACCACTCCCTGTGAAGCTATAGCATCCTTCTGTTCCACACTCTGTCCGACTCCCGCCCCAAGACCGTCCACCCAGCCTACGAGTTGCCACATCTTCTCTACTGTTTTGGCCCACTGTATTGATGTCCAACAGCCGTGGATAACTTGGACTGTCGCTGCTTAATGTTGCGTGGCTGCTGAGCCATCCTGGGTCTATAGCCCATGTGGACACTTTGGGCACCCTGGCCTAATCTGAACCTACTTCCTTCTAACCTACCCTTAACTCCCGGCAGCCCCTCCTACACTGAACTCTATCCTACTAAGAGCTCTGTGACAACAGCGGCCATGGCCGCCTCCATCCCACGGGCACCGGCTCCCCTTCGCGGCTCTCACTTATCCGGCGGCGCGCGCGCTCCCTCCTCCCTCCTGCTCACGTGCGTCTTCTCTTCCTGGCCTCCGGGCAGCTCCCCGCCTGCACATGCACAATAGAGCGCGGGCGTGCGCCCGTTGTGATGTTTAACCCTGCGGTGGGTGGCGGCCGATAGCGGTTAGCCAATCGCCTGCCAGCAGGGGATATATCAGGTGTCTCCCATCAGGGGAGGATGCCTGGTTATTGTGTGAAGTCCTTGCACTAATTTGGCCACCTATAGGGTCCCTATAGGTTCTCCCTCTGTGCTATACTTGTCCCAGCCTTTCCGTCTCTGCCTCTGCCTGTTCTCCCTGTCTGCCCTCCGTCCTGCCTGGTCCGTGTTTCCTAGTCTTCGGTTCTGATCCGTTCCTTGTGTCTGGCACTTTCCCTGTCCAGTTCCCTTGCCTGCCGTCTATCTGTCTTCCTCATTTCCTCTGGTACTGGTTGCTTTGTATATCACCTCGTTCCGTACTTTGGTCCCTGTGCGGCCTCTCAGCCCTGCCTGTGGTCTCTCTGGTCCTTCGAGCCACCCCTCTTGGTTCCAGATGTCACGGTGTCTGATCTCCCATGGGCCTGCCCCAAACAGTCCCTGTATAGGGGTCAGTTCCACCTGGTGCGCTCGCCCCGGGGGCCTCAGTTCCGTGACCCAGATGGTCCACTCTCGGACGCTGTCGAAACCCCTGAAGCGTCACAGTATAACCAGGCCATGGACCCCATAGGAGCCGCAGCCACTACGCAAAAGGAGTTACTTTTCCTGCAGGAAAACCAGACCCGGTTAATGTCCTTCATGATGTCCATGGACACCCGGCTATCCGCCCTTCAAACTACTGATCCAGGGCACGCTCCCATGTTAGCCAGCCTCCAGCAGGAGCTCGCGCAGCAGCGCGACGCCCAGTCCCACATCTTAAATTACATGGTGTCCGTCGATGACCGTCTACTTTCCTTACAGTCCTCGGTGGCCGCCTCTGTCCAACCCCGGGATCCAGCATCTCACCCGCCACCTCGCCTGGGAAAGCCCCCCAGGTACAGCAGGGATCCCAAGCTATTCCGGGGCTTCTTGAACCAGTGCAGACTGCACTTTGAGCTGTTACCCCAGCAATACCCCTCCGACCGTGCCAAGGTGGCGTTCATGGTGTCCCACCTTGAGGGAGAGGCTTTGGCCTGGGTGAATCCTTTGTGGGAGAGGGATGATCCTGTGGTCTCTAGTATTCAGAATTTTCTTGACATGTTCCGCAAGGTATTTGACGAGCCCGGGCGGCTGGCTTCTACTACTGAGGCTCTGTTTAACCTCCGTCAGGGTTTGCTCACCGTGGGGCAGTATGCCATCCGCTTCCGGACACTGTCTTCGGAACTTTGGTGGAATAATGAGGCCCTGGTGGGAGCTTTTTGGAGGGGTCTTTCTGGCAAAATAAAAGACGAGCTTGCCGGACGGGATACTCCTACCACCCTGGAAGATCTCATATCCCTGGCCACTCGTATAGATCTCTGGTTTCTCGAACGTTCTCGGGAGGCCGCCAGAGAGAGGAGACCCTTTAGGCTCTGTCAAGCCCCCATTCCATGTTCCTCCGCACCCTCTGCCAGTTCTGCCCCCGAGCCCATGCAAATAGACCGTGTTTGATTGTCTGAGCAACGGCGCAGGGAGAGAATGACGGAGGGCCTTTGTCTGTATTGCGGCGGTGCCAATCATTTTCTGCACACCTGTCCTGTGAGACCGGGAAATGCCTCCACCTAGGCCAGGTAAGAGAGGCCTCCCTAGGTGACTCTAATTCCTCTCTGCCCCGTACCATTTCGGCTTTAATTATTCTAGGTCGGGAGCGTAGATCTGTGGAGGCGTATGTGGACTCGGATGCGGCTGGTAATTTCATTTGGCTTGAGGAAGTTGACAAGTTCCAGATTCCTGTGGTTACCTTGGAAAACCCGCGTGCGATTGCCTCTGTGGATGGCAGACCACTTCCAGAGCTCATCACCATGGTTACTGCCGAAGTTGAGTTTCAAGTGGGAGCTCTTCATCTGGAGAAGATAGCTTTCTACGTACTGCCCAATTTGTCCCACGCCGTCCTCCTTGGATTACCCTAGCTCAGATTGCATGAACCGGTTCTGGACTGGCGCTCTGGGGAGATTCTGCGCTGGGGCCATATTTGCCAGGAACGCTGTCTGTTGTTGGTGGTTCATTCTCATCCGCCACAGGAACCAGCCGATCTTCCGGGACTTCCGGCACCATATCACGCGTATGCCGACGTCTTCAGTAAGAAGGAGGCAGATTCCTTGCCGCCACACCGGTTCTTTGACTGTCCCATTGAATTGATTCCGGGAGCCACCCTCCCAGGGGGAGAACGTACCCTTTGTCTCCAGCAGAGACCTCGGCCATGACAGAGTATATACAAGAAAACTTGGCCAAGGGTTTCATTCGTAAATCTTCGTCCCCTGCAGGCGCGTGTTTTTTCTTTGTCCGGAAGAAAGACGGATCCCTCAGGCCATGCATTGACTATCGAGGCCTGAACAATATCACCGTTAAAAATCGATATCCTCTTCCGCTGATCCCAGAGCTCTTCGACCGGCTGAGAGGGGCCCGGGTCTTTACCAAGCTGGACCTATGAGGAGCCTATAATTTGATCCGAATCTGCGCTGGGGACGAGTGGAAGACGGCTTTCAATACTCGGGATGGCCATTATGAATATTTGGTCATGCCGTTCAGACTCTGCAATGCCCCGGCAGTGTTCCAGGAATTCCTCAACGAGGTTTTTCGGGATTTATTATACTCATGCGTTGTGGTGTACTTGGATGACATTCTCATCTTTTCACCCGATCTTTCCTCGCATCGAAGAAGTGTTCGCCTGGTCCTGCAACGTCTTTGGGAGAATCGTCTCTATGCGAAATTGGAGAAATGCCTGTTTGAACAAACCTCGTTGCCTTTCCTGGGTTACATCATCATGGATTCTGGGCTGAAGATGGATCCCGAGAAACTCTCTGCTGTCCTCAAATGGCCTCGTCCTGCCGGTGTGAAGGCCATTCAGCGCTTCCTGGGATTTGCTAATTATTACCGACAGTTTGTTCCTCACTTTTCCTCAGTGACCAAGCCCATCACGCTCTTGACCCGAAAAGGAACCAAATCGAACACCTGGTCTCCCGAGGCTGAAGATGCCTTTCTTGCCCTGAAGCACTCCTTTGCCTCAGCACCAATCTTGCATCGCCCTGTAGCCAGCAGGCCCTTCATCCTAGAGGTAGATGCCTCCTCCACCGGGGCTGAGGCAGTACTTTCCCAGCGGGCATCATCTGGACATCTGGTTCCCTGTGGGTTTTTTTCCAAATCCTTTTCCTCTGCCGAGTGCAACTACTCGATTGGAGACCGGGAGTTGCTCGCTATAAAGATGGCTCTGGAAGAATGGCGGTATCTGCTTGAGGGGGCAGTTCACCCCTTTACTATTTTCACGGACCACAAAATCTTAGCCTATCTTCAGTCCACCCAAAGATTCAACGCCCAGCATGCCCGATGGTCCCTATACTTCTCGCGCTTTGATTTTAAGCTCCATTTTTAGAACACCAAGGCGGATGTCCTCTCTAGGTCGTTGCAGTCACCAGAAATGGAGGAGGTTCCATCCTATATTATCGAGCCTGCGAAAGTTATTACCGTGGCTCCCGTGAGCCTCTCTACCCTTCCGCCAGGCAGGACCTTCGTTCCACAGAGCAAAAGACTGGAGGTGCTACGCTGGGGGCACTCGTCCAAAATCGCAGGACACGTCGGGACCAAGAAGACCTGCTTGCTTCTCTCCCGCTACTATTGGTGGCCCTCTCTCCGCCAGGACGTGACGGATTTTGTAGCATCCTGTACTACCTGTGCGCAGAACAAGGTGCCTAGGAATCTGCCCTCCGGTCTCCTTCATCTGTTACCTGTTCCAGAGGCCCCTTGGCAGCAAATTGCCATGGATTTCGTGACAGACCTGCCTTCCTCTTCTGGGTGCACTACTATCCTCGTGGTAGTAGATCGCTTCTCCAAAATGGCCCATTTCATCCCATTACCCAGTTTGCCTTCGGCTCCTAAGTTGGCCGAGATCTTTATCCATCAGATCTTCAAGCTGCATGGACTCCCTCAACGGATCATGTCTGATTGGGGAGTTCAATTTACCTCTAATTTCTGGAGAGCCCTCTGTCGGCACATGGGTACGTCTTTGGATTTCTCCACCGCCTATTACCCTCAGACCAATGGGCAAGTGGAACGGGTCAATCAAGTTCTGATGACCATCCTGCACCACTTTTCCAACACCCACCAGGACAACTGGATCTCACTTCTTCCTTGGGCGGAGTTTGCCCACAATAATCATGCTAATGAGTCCACCTCCAAGTCACCGTTTTTTGTGGTCTCAGGCCAAAACCCTGGCATCCCGCTGCCCATGTCCATGTCTTCGGGGGTTCCTGCAGCATATGCTCTCACCACTGACTTCGTGCAAGTTTGAAAAGAAGCCAGTGAAGCCCTCGTGAACTCCAGTGCCCGCATGAAAAAGAATGCGGATAAAAGACGAAGGGATCTTCCACCATACCATCCTGGTGACAATGTCTGGCTTTCAACTAAACACATCCATCTGAAAGTTCCCTCATACAAGTTGAGCCCCCGTTACATTGGGCCTTTTGAAGTACTTGGACGCGTTAACAACGCTGCATACAAATTGAGGTTGCCGGCTTCACTCTGAGTTCCTAACGCCTTCCATTTCTCGCTCCTTAAACCTGTCATTCTTAACTGGTTCTGCTCTGCTCCTATCTCTTCCCCTCAGCCAATTGGGGATGATAACGTCTTTGAAGTTAAAGACATTTTGGCCATGAAAAAGGTCAGAGGAAGGACCTTCTTTCTTATAGATTGGAAGGGATTTGGTCCCGAGGAGAGATCCTGGGAGCCTCGGGAGAATGTAAATGCCCTGCAAATTCTGAAAAAGTTTTTGGCCAATCTCAGAAGGGGGAGATGTAAGGAGGGGGGTACTGTGACAACAGCGGCCGTGGCCACCGCCGTCCCACGGGCACCGGCCCCCCCCCCGCGGCTCTCACATACCCGACGGCGCGCGCGCTCCCTCCTGCTCACACGCGTCTTCTCTTTCTGGCCTCCGGGCAGCTCCCCGCCTGCACATGTACACTAGGGCGCAGGCACGCATCCATTGTGATGTTTAACCCTGCGGTGGGTGGCGGCCAATTACCGGTTAGCCAATTGCCTGCCAGCAGGGGATATATCAGGCGTCTCCCATAAGGGGAGGACACCTGGTTATTGTGTGAAGTCCTTGCACTAATTTGGCCGCCTATAGGGTCCCTATAGATTCTCCCTCTGTCCTATACTTGTCCCAGCCTTTCCGTCTCTGCCTCTGCCTGTTGTCCCTGTCTGCCCTCCGTCCTGCCTGGTCCGTGTTTCCAAGTCTTCGCTTCTGATCTGCTCCTTGTTTCTGGCACTTTCCCTGTCCAGTTCCTTTGCCTGCCGTCTATCTGTCTTCCTCATTTCCTCTGGTACTGGTTGCTTTGTATATCACCTCATCCCGTACTTTGGTCCCGGTGCGGCCTCTCAGCCCTGCCTGTGGTCTCTCCGGTCCTTCGAGCCGCCCCTCTTGGTTCCAGCTGTCACGGTGTCTGATCTCCCGCAGGCCTGCCCCAAACGGTCCCTGTATAGGGGTCGGTTCCACCTGGTGCGCTCACCCCGGGGGCCTCTGTTCCGCGACCCAGAGGGTCCACTCTCGGACGCTGTCGAAAGCCCTGAAGCGTCGCAAGCTCTATTTACTAAAGTGCCCCTGTCTAATGTCCAAAGGGTGCACTACACTTTCCCTATCTAAAACATAGCATTATACAATGAAACACAACGTATTTACAGCAAATGGTAACACATATAACAGTGTGGCAATACCATTGATTCTGGGTGATAATACATGACGACATGTAGCAGTACCACCAGGTTATTATAAAAACATTAAAAACATTAAGGCTATGTGCCCACGCTAGTGTTTTTAAACGCTCAGGAAAAGGATCCCCTTCCCAGAAATCGCGTGTCTTTTTCTGCGCGTTTTTTGCGCAATTTTTGACGTGATTTTGACGCGTTTTGACGCGTTTTTTGACACGCGACTTCTGGGATCATTGGGGATGGCTAAAAATGCTAAACAATACGGGAATTAATGAGCATGCTGCATTTTTAGCCGCTAAGCGATTCCTGAGCGGTTACAAACGCATGCATTGGCACAAAAAGCCAAAAACGCATGCTAATTAATTTGATGCATCTTTTAAGCGTTTCTGCAGCGTCTGATCCGGCTCAAACGCTGCGGAAACGCTTAACAAAACGCATCGTGGGCACACAGCCTAAAGGAGAAAGAGCAAGGGAGTAGTATCATTCCACCCTCTTACACAACATCAGATTGTGAAGGCATACACCTTATTGAGAAAAGGAATTGTAAAAGTGCCTGTACACACTAGATACAAGTGTGCCCAATGCATTTATTTCTATAGGACAAGACAACTAGGGCAGGAGATCTTTCAATGTATGTGCACAGGACATCTTTAACAGATTTTGCCTTTTTGATACATCTTTTAACCACTAGTTACAGTATAAGCTATAGAAAAAAAGGCACTGACAGTGAAGCCACTGTTGAAATGACAGCAAAATCGTCAGGGAAGCCACTTCAGGAAAAAAGATAGTCGGCTTTTTTCTAAAGTGGCTTAGTCTCGGAAAACATCAGGTTATGTCTGTCTGCTTCTTTACGACGTTCATTCACGCATTCACTCTTTGGCCAGTACTTTACGTCAGTATTTGTAAGGTAAAACCAGGAGTGGGTGATAAATACAGAAGTGGTGACGTGTTTCTCTTATATTTTTCCTCCGATTGTTCCACTCCTGATTTTGCCTTAAAAATATTGATGTAAAATACTGATCAAATACTGAACATGTGAATGTGGCCTAGATAGAAAAAAGAATGTGCAACAGCCGACACCACCACAAATTGTTTTGCCCAAAATACTGAGTTGATAAACGCTCCTAAACTTACTTAGTAGTGGGGAATGAATAGCCAGCATTTCTCCTACACCTCCTCAGCAGTCAGTTGAATATTTTCTCCTCTATATCTAATCACCGCCCCTCCGCGAAGATAGACTAAACACTCTTTCACATATGATCACCACCTCTTCCCAGAGCAGACTGAGCAGACTAAGTAAGGTCTTCGCTGCTCTATTTCTTTTGTCACTTGGAATTTATATATATTTTATTTTTTTTGTGCATATTGCCTGATTAAGGGCTTGGTCTTTAAGCGTTTTTTGTTGTATTCGCTTTTATTGACATGTTTTGTTTTTGGTACTGCAGGAGATAACCCCCTGTAAGAACATTCTGACAGCAACTCATACACTACCTTGTACAGTACTTTATTGGATTTGAGCGAATTGAATATTAAAAAATCAAGTCCTGGTGGATCTCAATTGTTTTGTTCAAATGACACAATTTCAGTTATCTACAAATCGATTAATTCATCTCTAAACACCCGATTATATCAATTATTCATACATTTCCAGGAAGAATAAAAGAGTAACAGAACAAAGCGCAGTTCTAAGAAAGCGTGCTCTCTAATCACCATGGTAAATGTAAGTATCTTCTAAGGATGGTCATTAGATGAGTGTTGGCCGAATGATGCTTCTGCTGATCGTTCAGCCAACAGCAATGTCAGCTGACTCTCCCATACACAGTAGCTCTCACTCGGCCGAGTGATCCTGAGTAGAGATAAGCGAACCCTAACTTAAAAGTTCTGCATTCGTACTAGACAGTTAGTGTCCGGGGCTAAACGTCGAACACGGATTTCTCCAGGAAGTCCGTTGCAACGTTCAGACTTCCAGGGGAAGTCCTGGAAGAGAGAGAATTTTCCAGTTCAAAAGTTTGGGTCCCCATGGTTTTCAATGGGGTTCTAGTTCTGGTTCAAGTTCGGGTACAGTTCTGGTACCTGAACCGAACTTTGGAATAAAGATTGTGTAGAGTGCCAGAACATGAACTTTCACCAGTCCTCTCATCCCTAATCCTGAGTTGTTTATGAAAAAGTTGCAAACTGACACGTCGGCTGGTGACTTGTTTCTGGGTACAATCAGCAGTCCAAATGTCATGGTCTTCTGGCTATATTCGGTTTGGAGTGTTTAGGGTTAAATCCGGATAGCTTCCTTTTGGCTTCTCTGAGGCTTTTTATAGCCTTTTTGTGGGGCCATGCTTTGTCGGTTATACTTTTGCCCTCAGCTGAGTGTGATGACCCCTGTGTGCCTGTGTTCTAGCTTGCTTGTATGGTTTTGACCCGGTTCTGTCTCCCATTGTGATTTTGCCTTCTGATTCTGTACTGTGTATCTGCTTCTCCGGTTTTCTGATTCCTGCTATGTCCTTGACTATTTCTGATTCACCTGCTCCTTGTGTACGGCGTTTGCCTCACTCATTTTACTGACCTCGGCTTGTCTTGGATTACGCTTCCCCCTTGTGCGCCGTCATTTCCCTTGTGTCCGGTGATCTACTTTCCCCTCTCCTCTGCCCTGGGGTCACTGTAGCATCCTGCACTCATCTCCAGCTGCAGGACGCTAGGCCCCAGACCTGAGGTCACATGTTGCAGGTCCTGTCAGTGCACTCACTACCAGGTGCTCTGCTTACCCCAGCCCTGTCGTATCGCTGACACCTCGCCCAGCTCCCGCATGCTGTGAGTACTGCTGTCACAGGCCATCAGAGGCTCCTTGCTGTCACTGTCAGAACTGCTGAAACCGCTGGTGAGTGCCCACCTGGCGGTTTCTCCTGAGACCAAAATTGGACGTTATCCTGTCGACCGAACCTGTTGGTATCGGAGGGTTCAGTTGACATTAATCATTAATCTGATGTGCATGGGGGGCCTTAACACCAGTCATGATTTTAAGTATTCTTTCCATTGCACCTTCCCTACTTGAAATGGCAGAACAAGCTAATAAAATGTGGAGTATTTATCAAGACTTTTGCATCCTCAGACATGTAAAGTTTTATCAGTTCACACAATTATGATACATTTCACGATTAGGGCTATCAGTGTCCAGCATAAAAGCTTTTTCTCATATGCATATCTCAGTATTAAGGCTTCAGTGCGGAGGTAATAATTGGAGAATCTGCTTTTGCTGCCGGCTGTAAAATAATTCATATTAGCTTGAACTATTCTAATCTCTTGCTAAACATTTCTAGTTACTTCTTGTAACATTGTGAAGGAATGAAGAGGTTTAATCTCAGCCATAGCACACTGGTGTGACAGCAATGTCAGACTAACTTATCAGGAGGCTGACAGCTGTGCAGCCTAAAATGTTATTTTGTCCGTGAGGTTTAGACAGGAGGCCGTTCAAATTACATTTACCTGTGGAGTGGCTCCGAAATCATAACGCAAACACAACTGTAGATTTAGAACAGAATGTAAACATATCTGACAAGTGCAGATAGATATTCCTACTCTTCATTGTGCATTGTGAATGCAATGAAAAGATACTATGAAGTTTTTTTTTTACTCATATTAACATATTTACTTCCAATAATATTAAAATGGCTTTGAAAGATACAGATTTAATGGCTACCGTGTTTCACGCTCTATGCCACCATTGCTTTTGGCAATTTAAAGAGGTATTCCCATCTCCAAGATCCTATCCCAATATGTAGTAGGTGTAATAATAATATTAGCAAATATCTCCAATTAGAAATGAAGTATAGTTTTTCTGATTCGCTATGTCTCTTTCCTCATGTGCAGGCATTGCAGAACCTTCGGTTTCCATGGTTACGACCACTTGCAACTAGCTAACTGTCACTATATCAGTGGTTGCAACCATGGATACGTAAGGTCCGTCAATGCCTACACATGAGGAAAGAGACATAACAAATCAGAAAAACTATACTACATTTCTAATTGGAGGTATTTGCTATTATTATTATTATTATTAATAATAATAAACCTACTACATATTGGTATAAGATCTTGGAGATGGAAATACCTCTTTAAGGACAAAATAACATCACCATTAGGTGACGTTCACACATCAGTATTTGGTCAGTATTTTACATCAGTATTTGTAAGCCAAAACCAGGAGACGAACTATTAAAGAAAAAGTATAACAGCTACACGTCCCCACTTCTGTACTTTTCACCCACTTCTGGCTTTGGCAGCAAATACTGATGTAAAAAAACTCACCAAACACGGAACATATCAGCATTTCCTTAGTCTCACTTGTGAATGCCTACAATCACATATGGAACACCCATATTTTTTCACTAAACCCCATGACTCTGGCCCATGACAATTTTGGAATTTGCCCAGACTGTTTCTGAAAAAATCAAGGACTGTTGGCCATCATTCACTTCTTGCTAATTTCAGGTGTTCTCATCCACTTTCAATGTGCAATGAACCATGTTATTGCAGCAGTGTAGTTGGTGGCTGCTACATCTCTATGTTCCCCCATGTACCTGCATCCTGTGAAACCATCATATCTTGGCTAAATCCAACACTAACCTCCTCCATCTGCCCTAAGTTTTACAGGATGGCTCAGTGTCAAAAGAAAATCATGGTGGGAGACCAAATTTCATGTGAGATATATATTTCAAGAGACTTGGGACAGCATGATGTCAGCCTCTCACCAAGTGGCATACCCTACTTTATAGAAGGTACACTTAGCCCGAAAGTAAGTACATAACATAAAGCTACAGTATGTGGTAATAACCCGTGACATCACATTATCACCAACCATACATTTATGGACCCAGTGCAGACCTTTGCCCAAATGCTGCAGATCTTTACTGATGAGATTAGGGGCCTGTGCGTTGAGTTGGTGCAGCAACTGCAGCTGTTGGTGGGCTTTAGGGGCTTGGCTCAGGAGCAGGCTCAGCCAGAACCCAAGATATCCCTCCCTGACAGGTTTTCTGGAGGGAGAGATCAATTCTTGGTTTTTCAGCAAGCCTGTAAATTATACTTCAGGCTGCGCCCTCGTTCATCAGGGAGTGAAGAGCAACGGGTGGGAATCATTATGTCCCTTCTTAAGGGGGATCCCCAATCCTGGGCCTTCTCCCTGCCGAACGATTCACCATCATTAGAGTCCGTGGACAAGTTTTTTGCGGCTTTCCCGCTAGTGTATGGGGATCCTGATGGCGTCTCCCTGGCGGAATCCTGACTCTGTAGGTGTAAACAGGGAGCCCGGGTTGCTGAGGAGTACTGCTCAGATTTTACGAGGTGGGCCACTGACACTCAGTGGAATGACCCTGCACTTAGGAGTCAATTTGTGCAGGGTCTTTCTCCAAAGTTGCAGGATACTCTGGTGCAGTACGCCGCCCATAGGTCGCTGGAGGCCGCCATGTCCCTTGCCATCCGGGTGGATAGACGCCTTAGGGAGAGACATACACAAAATGTGCCCCCTGTTGTCCTTGCTAGGGAGGAGGACCCACCAGTGTGGATGGAGGAACCCAGGCAGCCCGGTGTTGTTGGTACAAAAAAGGGGTTGTCTGCGGCTCGCCGTGATGGGGGGTTATGTTTTTCCTGTGGGAAGTCGGGCCATTTCATGGGAGCCTGCCTAGTGCGTGCCAAGTCTCCAGATGAACCCATGCAAGTAGGAGCTAGTTTGGGTACAGGGCTGCCTACGGGTCAGGGAGTGGTGTCGGCATGTTTCTACTATGGGCAGACTGGTCATGTCCTTAAGGCTTGCCCTACGCATGCAAAATTATCTATGCCATCTCAGAAGCTGCATTCCCCTGGTCGCTTGGAGGGAGGCAACCAGGGAGTGTATATTTCCTCCATTTTACTCTCCGAAAGTACTATGTCAGTGGAGGTTTTGGCTGGCGGGGTACCGGAGGTGATACCGGTGCTTGTGGACAGCGGAGCAGGAGTCAGTCTCGTGGATGCTCGCTTTGTCCAGACTCATGGCCTGAGGTTTAGGACGCTAGCCCAACCTATAAGCGTCCAGGCCATTAACTCTGTTCCACTGAGCCAGGGGAGCTTGACTCAAGTCGTAGAAAATATCCATCTGTGGATAGGACATCATGAGGAGTCCTTGGCATGCTACGTCTTGGAGAGAATGCCGGTGCCTATCATTTTAGGCCTCCCTTGGCTGAAAAAACACTACCTGGTAATAGATTGGCAGGCTAGGGAAGTAGTCAGCTGGGGGCAGTCGTGTGAGGGCTGCTGCCTAGGGGGTACTGTCAATGCCGTCTCTCTGCAACTGGCCCCTTCCTCTCCTGTGGGAGCAGCAGAGGTGCTGCAGGAGAGTAGGGGCAAGTCTCTACCCTCGCCATTAGCCAACCCTGTGAGGCACAGACCTCGTGGTGGAAGGGGTTGGATGGTGGTGAGCCCCTTGGAGAATTGCGGGTATGTGTGTGTGGTGACACAGGGGGATGCCTCTGTTGTCAGTACCAGTAAGAGTTCACTGTATTGTGACAAACTAATGTGTGGCAATAAACATTCAGGTCCAGACCTGTGTGTGAACGAGCATGTATGGGTGGCCACCAAAAAACATCCAGTGGAAGTGTGTTGCGGAGACTTGCCAGCTTGAGTTACCCCCAAGCATGCACATACACAACCCGTTCCCCAGGTCGGCACTTTGGAGATGTGTGGTGCCTCCAGAACATACATTGCCAATACCAGCAGTGCTCGTTTGTCATGAATCTGAAGTTCAGGGAGTGGCTGGGGTGAACTCTGGATCTGGGCGTCCCCTCTGTAGGTGGTTCCTTGATGAGGAGTGGTCTTGAGGGTCCAGAGGCCCCTCATTTAGGGAGGATACTGTCACGATTCATGCTGGATTGTGACAGATAAAAGCCCATGTAACCTTTTTTTTTCCTTTAAGCTGTTTGCTTAAAGTTAGTTTTGCCGTGGTGGCCATTTGGGTAATTACACAGTGGTGTCTTTAGTTCTTGTTTTGCCCCCGGTGGTGGCTAGTATTACACGGGAATCACTAGCAGGTGTGATGGCTCTGGCTCTTGCCTATAAAGGAGAGTCAGGTGGTCTCACTCACTGTTGGTGATATTGGCCATTTCCAACCATCCTTGGTGGAGGAAGGAGCTAGAGAAGAGTTCCTTGCAGCTCAGTCAGAGTCCTGGTGTGGAAGGAGCAACAGTGAGGAGTTCCTTGCAGCTCTGACAAAGCTTTGGTAAAGTAGCAGCTATTCAGGAGGAAAGCTGTATTCGGGTGCTGGACTCTGTTGCTGGGAGCAATGGCAACAGAGCAAAACTAAGTGGTTTTTCCCTGTTTGTAACTTTCCTTATGTGTGTTTTAGTGCAGTGGTGGGATTAGTTTCTGCACTGTCCCATTCATTAGAAAGCGATGGGTGCAGGGTGAGCTAGGGTTTTTACTGTAGGTATCCTGCTCGTCGCCAGGTGCGGAACCTGCCTAGGGACCGTCAGGAGTGCAGAGACACTGACTCAGGGGAGTGCAGGAGGTCTCCACGTCCCCATTCCCTATCTTAGGGCCCTCCATTGTATCGGTTTCCCTGGTGTTTCCCTTATCTCTGTAAATTCACCCTGCTGGAGGCGGTGTATCCAGATGCACGTGTAACTATTGAAATTCGCCTGCTGGAGGCGGTGTATCTGGCTGCACGTTTCATTGTTTAAATTCGCCCTGCTGGAGGCGGTGTATCCAGGGTCACGGGAGTCATAGAAATTCGGCCTGCTGGAGGCGGAGTATCCAGTCACCCGTGACATCACAATAACAATCTCTGATAGCGGCATTAAAATAGCATGATTGTGAGTGTGTACATGCACCAGCTCCCATTGGCTCCCCAAAATGCGTCCTCGAGGAACCGATAGGTGCAACAGGTTGAGCATCATAGAATAACTGTGATTTTGCTATATACTGAAATACTGCAGTTTTACAATATATAGTTGAAAGAAATTAAAAAATCACATGTTTAAGCCTTTAAGGAAACGGACAAAAACAAAAGAGAAAGTTTAAAAAAAATAAAAGAAATTTAAAAATATTAAAGTTTAAGTCACCTCTTTATTCCCAGCTAAAAAATAAATAAAAAAAGGAACAAAATTGCTATTGCTAAGTCTATAAAAGTTTGATCTATCAAGACATAAAATTATTTTAACAGAAAAAGAGTCCAAATGCAAATACGTTTTGTTGTTGCTGTGCTTGTCACACAAATTGCAATAAAAAGAGATTTAAAGATTGTACAGATGCTTCTCACAAAACTAGAATATCATCAAAAAGTTATGGTAATTTATTTCAGTTCTTCAATACAAAAAGTGAATCTCATATATTATATAGAGTCATTACAAACAGAGCGATATATTTCAAGTGTTTATTTCTGTTAATGTTGATGATTATGGCTTACAGCCAATGAAAACCCCAAAGTCATTATCTCAGTAAATTAGAATAATTAACAAAAAACACCTGCAAAGGCTTCCTATGCGTTTAAAAATGTCCCTTAGTCTGGTTCAGTATGCTCCACAATCATGGGGAAGACTGCTGGCTTGACAGATGTCCAGAAAGGAGTCATTAACACACTCCGCGAGGAGGGTAAGCTACAAAAGGTCATTGCTAAAGAAGCTGACTGTTCACAGAATGCTGTATCCAAGCATATTAATGGAAAGTTGAGTGGAAGGAAAAAGTGTGGTAGAAAAAGGTGCACAAGCAACCAGAAAAAAATGCAGCCTTGAAAGGTTTGCTAAGAAAAGGCCATTCAAAAATTTGGGGGAGATTCACAAGGAGTGAACTGCTGCTGGAGTCATTGCTTTAAGAGCCACCACACACAGACGTATCCAGGACATGGGCTACAAGTGTGGCATTTCTTGTGTCAAGCCACTCATGACCAATAGACAATGCCAGAGGTGTCTTTCCTGGGACAAGGAGAAAAAGGACTGGACTGTTGCTCCGTGATCCAAGGTGCTATTTTCAGATGAAAGTAAATTTTGCATTTCATTTGGAAGTCAAGGTCCCAGAGTCTGAGAGACAAGTGGAGAGGCCGCAATCCAAGCTGCTTGAGGTTTAGTGTGAAGTTTTCACAATCAGTGATGGTCTGGGGAGCTATGTCATCCGCTGGTGGAAGTCCACTGTGTACTATCAAGATCAAAGTCAGCGTCTACCAGGAAAGTTTAGAGCACCTAATGCTTCCCACTGCTGACAAGCTTTTTGGAGATGGAAATGTCATTCTCCAGCAGGACTTGGCCCCTGTCCACACTGCCAAAAGTACCAATACCTCATTTAAAAACAACAGCATCACTGTGCTTGATTGGCCAGCAAACTCGCCTGACCTTAACCCCATAGGGTATTGTAGAGAGGAAGATGAGAGACACCAGACCCAACAATGTAGACAAGCTGAAGGCTGCTATGAAAGCAAAGCAACCTGAGCTTCCATAACACCTCAGCAGTGCCACAGGCTGATCGCATCCATGCCACTCCGCATTGATGCAGTAATTGATGCAAAAGGAGCCCCGACCAAGTATTGAGTGCATTTACAGAACATACATTTCAGTAGGCCAACATTTCGGATTTTAAAATAATTTTTTCAAGCTGGTGCTAAAAAGTATTCTAATTTTCTGAGATAATGACTTTTGGGTTTTCATTGGCTGTAAGCCATAATCATCAGCATTAACAGAAATAAACACTTGAAATAGATCACTCTGTGTGTAATGACTCTATATAATATGAGTTTCACTTTTTGTATTGAAGAACTTAACTAAAGTAACTTTTTGATGATGTTCTAATTTTGTGAGAAGCACCTGCATGTATGGCAAAAGGGTAACAATAAAAAAGTGTATGGTTTCATTCAAAACTACAAGTCATCCCATGATAAACAAGTCCCTCATATGTCTATTTTGAGGGGCAAATAAAAAAGTTAGGGCTCTATGAACAAAAGGAGGAAGAAATTAAAGCACAAAAATTTAATTTATTTAATTTATCCCAATCATGAAGCGGCTAGAGAAGACCAATTACTACTCTTAAATGTGTATTCCAGAACTTACGTGTGTTCTGCATAGAAAAATTATTCTGAAAAATATTTTCTCTGGATTCTGTGTTGTGCTGTTATTCTGATATACGTTAAAGGGGGTTGTCTACTACTAAGTCAACCCCTTCTCATTCTCCATGTTTGGCCCTAATAAAATAAAAACACTTTTGCGCACCTCCTGTGTCGGTGTCATTCCAGTAGTGTGAGCACTCACGTTCCTGGGGCTTTCATGCACTTGCGTTCCCGAGGTTCTCATGCAGTTGTTATGACACTTGAGCCCGCCGCCCAATCACCAATGGTGTCACTGTCTCCTACTTTGGACATATAATTAATCAAGAGGTAGTGAGAGCTACAGCTAGCTGCTCACATCCTCTTGATTACAAGTACATCTGAAGGCAGGGAAAGTATCACGAGTTTCAGGTGTGACAGATAGTCATCCTGGATATGGCTGTAGAAGGTCATTGCGATTAGCTGTACAAGCACCTTCTTAATTTTTGCATCTTTGTTATGGAGTGATATTCTTTCCCTCTAGGACCCAACGGTTACCTCCACCTTTTGCTGCTAATTAATACACCCTTGCTGAAGGTTTAAATACATTCAGTCTCTTCAGCAAGGTGTTGGTGTTAGCTCAATTTCCCTCTGTCTGGTTGAAAGTTCTAGCAGTCGGCTAGTGTCTTCTAGGAGGATTTCTGGCATGGTATCTCGGTGGGGTTCTTAAGCTAAGTGTATCCCCGCATTCATCCACACTCTCTGTCTTTAGTTGTAGTGGGGGCTGACTTGCGCCTACCCCATCCCTCCATATTCAGGGCCTATCGCTAGGGTCAGGCATGTATTAGATTCCTGCTCGGTGATGGGTGCGGAACCTATTTAGGGATGTCAGGCAAGTCAGGGTGTTGTTAGATCTGCCTGGGGTCGCTATTCCCCCTTCCCTAGTGTTTGGGCTTCCCCTCCCTCTCCCAGTTGTTGTGCACCTTTCTTCTCCCTCACCCAGCGTGACAAAAAGTGATGCCAGTGGTGATTGGACACAGGGCTCATGTCATAACAACCGCATGAGAGCTCCAGGAATACGAGTGCTGACACCTCTAGAATGGCACCTGCACAGGACGTGAGTATAGGTGTTTTCATTTTATTGTGGCCGAACATGGGGAATGAGAAAGATTTGTCCTAGTAGTGAATAACTCCTTTAAGGAAATGTATGGATAAATTATCAAGATTTTAACATTCTGATTGTCAAAAGGGTGTGTCACTATAGAGTCTTACTCTGTTAGCACTGATTGGACAACATCAGTCTGTAGGGTAACACCCCCAGCTGGCCACAACCAGATGTTAATTTATTTATAGATTTCTGGGAGGAACACCACAATGGAGAATTCTAAGAAAAGATGATTCAGAATTGTTAGGAGATTTGGAGAAATGTCAAGACAGGTGAAATTCTGGCCTTTTTTAACCTTTGCAATATAATGTACAATAGCAGTGGCATCAAAACAGCAACTTAGACTGAAAAAATCTGTCACAAATCATGGTGATGTCATTCCGACTTCCACAATTTATTACACAGGAATATATGACTGGAATCTTCATACTTGTTTTTCTGGTACAGTGGGTATGAAAAGTATTCAGACCCCTTTACATTTTTCACTCTTTGTTCATTGCAGCCATTTGGTAAATTAAAAAAAAATCATTTTTTCTCATTAATGTACACTCTGCACCCCGTCTTGACTGAAAAAAAAACAGAAATGTAGAAATTTTTGCAAATTTATTAAAAAAGAAAAACTGAAGTATCACATGGTCATAAGTATTCAGATCCTTTGCTGAGACACTCAAATTTAAGTCACATGTTGTCCATTTCCTTGAGATCCAACTTGAGATGGTTCTACTCCTTTATTGGAGTCCAGCTGTGTTTAATTAAACTGATAGGAGTTGATTTGTAAAGGCACACACCTGTCTCTATAAGATCTCACAGCTCACAGTGCATGTCAGACCAAATGAGAATCATGAGGTCAAAGCAACTGGCCAAGGAGCTCAGAGACAGAACTGTGGCAAGGCACAGATCTGGCCAAGGTTACAAAAGAATTTCTGCAGTACTCAAGGTTCCTAAGAGCACAGTGACCTCCATAAACCTTAAATGGAAGAAGTTTGGGACCACCAGAAGTCTTCCTAGACCTGGCTGTCAAGCCAAAAGGAGCAATCGTGGGAGAAGAGCCTTGGTGAGAGAGGTAAAGAAGAACCCCAAGATCACTATGGCTGAGCTCCACAGATGCAGTAAGGAGATGGGAGAATGTTCCACAAAGTCAACTATCACTGCAGCCCTCCACCAGTCGGGCTTTTATGGCAGAGTGGCCCGATGGAAACCTCTGCTCAGTACCATACTGTCACAGTCCAATTCTTGGATCTGTGTCAGATTCGGGATTCCCTCAGTTAAACCTTTTTTTTCCTTTCAGGCCTTTGGGGACTTAATATGGGTTTTTGCCCCCGGTGGCCATAGGTGTAATTACATGTCTGTTTTGGTTTGGTTATAGCAGTTCCTTTTTGGATTCCAACCACGGTGAAGTGAGCAGCTGGCTCTGAGGTGTTGAGCCACTGCGGAAACCTGGTGAAGTTAGCAGCTGGCTCTGAGGTGTCGAGCCACTGCTGAAACTGGTGCTGAACTCTGCTGCCAGGTGACTGCTGCAGAGAAAGATGGTGAAGGTGGCAGCTGACTCTTAGGTGTCGAGCCACTGCTGAAAGTTAAACCGGTGATGAACTCTGCTGCCTGCTGACTGTAGCAGAGAAAGATAAGTGTTTTGGTGTTTCCCCCTTTTTTCCTTGATGTGTATTAGTGCAGCGGTGGAACCAGTGTCCGCACTATCCAGTTCCCTAGCAAGGGATAGGTGCAGGGATAGTGAAGGATTCAGGTATCCTGCTCGGTGACAGGTGAAGAGCCTGTATAGGGAACGTTAGGGGTGTTCAGGGGCACTGCCTCAGGGGAGTGCAGGAGGTCTCCACGTCCCCGTTCCCTATTGCAGGGCCCACCGTTGTAACTGTTACCCCGTTGTTCCCCTTTTGTCTTGTTGCTTCAGTTACCGACCTGCCGGTCGTGTCTCACAGGACAGGTACATGTGACACTTTTGTCTTGTTGTTTTAGTTACCGACCTGCAGGTCGTGTCACACAGGACTGGTACACCTGACAGTTTATGACCAACCATACATTTTCTCTGGTGAGCTATGGGCCAAGTACAGACCTGTGATCAATTGCATCTTGTCCTCACTGAGGACAGTGAGGTGCTGCGTGGTGTGTTGGAGCAGCAGCAGCAGTTATCAGGGTCTGGGGCCTCCCATCTGGCTCAACCAGAACCCCAATTTGCGGCTTTGGTGAATATGCCCCCTGTAGTCCCTGCTGGTGAGCGGGACTTGCTCATATACACGGACGCACCCAGGCAGGTGGGAGGAGTTGGTGTTCCCGAGGTGCTGCCTGATGTTCCCTGTGGTGAGGGGGCATGTCCGTGCAGTGAGCAGGCTGATAATTCCGTCCATGTGGCTCACACCAAAACTTCTATACCATCGAAGAAGCCGCCCCCTCCTGGTCGTGTGGAGGAAGACTACCAGGAGGAGTATATTTCCTTCATATTTCCTTTCCCAATTGTGGCTCTGGCAAATATGCCCCCTGTAGTCCCTGCTGGGGAGCAGGACTTGCTCATATCCGCGGACGCACCCAGGCAGGTGGGAAGAGTTGGTGTCCCCGTGGTGCTGCCTGATGCTCCCTGAGGTGAGGGGGCACATCCCTGTAGTGAGCAGACTGGTGATTTGGTCCACATGGCTCACGCCGAAACTTCTATACCATCGAATAAGCAGCCCCCTCCTGGTCGTGTGGAGGAAGACGACCAGGGAGTGTATATTTCCTCCATATCCCCGTCCCCTTCTCCTCCAGTAGTGGCAGCAGGGATGCTGCCAGGGAGTAGGGGCAAGTCGCAACCCTCACCACAAGCTGCCTCTCAGAGTCGGAGTCCTCGTAGGAGGAGGGGGCAGAGAGGAATGGTTACCTCTGAGCCTTGTGGGGGTGTGAGTGTTACGACACAGGGGGACGCCTCTGTTGTCGGTTCTGTGAGGAGTTCACCATCTAGTGGCAAGAGAGTGAATGACAATAAACGTTCAGGTCCGGACCTTGGTGTGTACGTGCTTGTATGGGTGTCTGAGTTACCCTTTGTTATACCCAGGCCTAGCTTATTCCCCAGGTCGGCGCTCTGGAGATTTGTGGTACCTCCGGAGTATACCTTGTCACTTCCATCTGCCCTCTCTTGCCATGAACCACAGTGTCAGATGATTGCTGAGGTGAACTATGGTGGAACAGGGCATCCTCACTGTAGGTGGTCCGGTGAAATGTGGTGTTGAGGGTCCAGAGGCCCCTCATTGAAGGAGGGGTACTGCCACAGTCCAATTCTTGGATCTGTGTCAGATTCAGGATTCCCTCAGTTAATCATTTTTTTTTCCTTTCAGGCCTTTGGGAACTTAATATGGGTTTTTGCCCCCGGTAGCCATAGGTTTAATTACATGTCTGTTTTGGTTTAGTGATAGCAGTTCCTTTTTGGATTAAAACCACGGTGAAGTGAGCAGCTGGCTCTGAGGTGTTGAGCCACTGCTGAAACCTGGTGAAGTTAGCAGCTGGCTCTGAGGTGTCAAGCCACTGCTGAAACAGGTGCTGAACTCTGCTGCCTGGTGACTATAGCAGAGAAAGATGGTGATGGTGGCAGCTGGCTCTTAGGTGTCGAGCCACTGCTGAAGGTTAAACCGGAGATGAACTCTGCTGCCTGCTGACTGCAGCAGAGAAAGATAAGTGTTTTGGTGTTTCCCCCTTTTTTCCTTGGTGTGTATTAGTGCAGCGGTGGGACCAGTGTCCGTACTATCCAGTTCCCTAGCAAGGGATAGGTGCAGGGATAGTGAAGGATTCAGGTATCCTTCTCAGCGACAGGCGAAGAACCTGTATAGGGAACATTAGGAGTGTTCATGGACACTGCCTCAGGGGAGTGCAGGAGGTCTCCACATCCCCATCCCCTATTGCAGGGCCCACCGTTGTAACTGTTTCCCTGGTGTTCCCCTTTTGTCTTATTGATTCAGTTACCGACCTGCGGGTCGTGTCTCAAAGGACAGGTACATGTGACACTTTTGTCTTGTTGTTTTAGTTACCGACCAGCGGGTCGTGTCACACAGGATAGGTACACGTGACACATACATATGAAAGCCCACATAGAGTTTGCTATAAAACACATGAAGGACTCCCAGACTATGAGAAATAAGATTCTCTGGTCTGATGAGACAAAGATAGAACATTTTGGTGATAATTCTAAGTGGTATGTGTGGAGAAAACCAAGCAATGCTCAATACAATCCCAACAGTGAAACGTGGTGGTGGCAGCATCATGCTATGGGAGTGTTTTTTCAGCTGCAGGGACAGGACAACTGGTTGCAATTGAAGGAAACATGAATGTGGCTAAGTACAGAGATATCCTGGATGAAAATCTCTTCCAGAGTGCCCTGGACCTCAGACTGGGCCGAAGGTTCACCTTCCAACAAGACAATGACCCTAAACACAAAGCTAAAAATAACACAGGAGTGGCTTCAGAACAACTCTGTGACCATACCTGAATTCTGACTGACCCAGCCAGAGCCCTGGCCTAAACCCAATTAAGCATCTCTGGAGAGACCTTAAAAAGGCTGTCCACAAACATTCACCATCCAACCTGATGGAACTGGAGAGGATCTGCAAGGAAGAATGGCAGAGGATCCCCGAATCCAGGTGTGAAAAACTTGTTGCATCATTCCCAAGAACACTCATGGCTGTACTAGCTCAGAAGGGAGCAAAGGGTCTGAATACTTATGACCATGTGATAGTTCAGTTTTTCTTTTTTAATAAATTTGCAAAAATTTCTACATTTATGTTTTTTTCAGTCAAGATGGGGTGCAGAGTGTACATTAATGAGAAAAAAAATTGAATTTTTGAATTTACCAAATGGCTGCAATGAAACAAAGAGTAAAAAAGTTAAAGGGGTCTGAATACTTTCCGTATCCACTGTATCTCCACTCTCTGCTGAATCTGGTAAAGCCAGAGCTGTCAATCATAGAAGAGGGGGCAAAGATAGATGGAAAAGTAAGTGGACATAGATAGAAAAGTAGGTGGGATGGTGCCTTGATCTACTTAGCCACACCAAGTGTGTTCTTGTGCTTTCTTTCGACAGTTAATTTGTGTTGACAGATTCTCTGATTACTGTAGTTATAATTTGGACTTCATATATCTCAGAACACTGATTTGAACATTGGAACACTGGTGGTCGCAGAGAGAAAAGGGCCTATGTGTAAGAACAGTATATATAACAGTAAGAGCTTTATTTTTTAGAGCGGTGACTAAAACTACACCAGTGCCATCCCTATGACTGGAAGCCAAGCGCTGCAGGGGGACTAAAGTTAATTTCTTCCCGGCACCGGCAGTGGGTCTCCAGTACTGGTGCCGCATGGTATCAGAGTGCTGTTACTCAGTGGATTGAACCCATATCTGCAGGTTAATAGCTTTATTTTACATGACAAATCCCCTTTAAAAAACATAGAATCATGGGGCCTTCCACCCATCCCAAGACCGGAGTCCTAAAGTCCATTGGGAATGAAACGGTAGTGTAAATTATGTGACCAGTGACCACCTCTCCATTCACATCTACAGATATATTGAGGCTATAGTAAAGAAGTGTAATTGCCGTGAACGGATGGTGGTCAAACATAAGTACAACCACTTCATTTGAAAGGGTGCTCCCATTTTAATCATCATAATTACCAAGTAGATGTAGTTCCTACCTTTAGGATCTTTATCTATCAGCAGAATGGGGTCTATAGACCTAGCCTACCAATTCTCAGGTGGTACAGTTCAATGTTGAGGTAGTCGCACCTTTACATGGTCCTCTCTATTGAAGTCTATGACAGGGAAAAAACCGAGCAGATATTTTATATAAATGTTTAAGATGGGAAACCCCTTTAATGACTCAACATGGATTCTCTCTAATAGGAATTACCAATGAGAAGAGCTATATACAAGACAAGTTCTTTATTCTTTACATGCTGACTTACTGTAACTTTGAAGAGAACTTGTACTACCGTGAAAAATATTATCAATAATGTAAAATGCGATTGTTCAGATAGATAACTGTATTACGATGAAATGCCTCAGGAAGTAAAAGCTCATCTATGTCATTTTATAGTGCAATTTTTATTAGGATTTTATATTTCAGCTTTCTAGACCTTAGAAATACATGTGTTTTGTTCGCAGTAATACAATTACTTACTGCAGTTCACTCTTAATTCCCATAATTGGTTTATTGGAGGAAGAAATCATCTTATTTTAAAGGGGAAATATGATGAAAATAATTTGCTGATATTTCTTAGACGTATTTTGTACTGTTTTATAAAATAACCTTTTACAGTTGTTTTTTTTTTACCATGTTCACTAAATGCCAAAACTGACCTGCCATTATGATTCTTCAGGTCATTATGAGTTCACACACACCAAACATGTCTAGGTTCCTTGTTATTTAAGTGGTGAAAAAAATTCCAAATTTGTTAAAAAAGAAGAATGTACGCCATTTTCCGATACCCATAGCGTCTCCATTTTTTGTGATCTGGGGCTGAGTGAGGGCTTATTTTTGCGAGCCGAGGTGATGTTTTTATTGATATCATTTTGGCGCATACACAATCTTTTGATCGCCCGTTATTGCATTTTAATGCAATGTTGCGGCGACCAAAAAAAGTTATTCTAGCATTAAAAAATTTGCATAAATGTAACACATGCACCAGAAAAGCTTAATGAAACGTTTATGCACCTATATACAGTGGGGAAAAAAAGTATTTAGTCAGTCAGCAATAGTGCAAGTTCCACCACTTAAAAAGATGAGAGGCGTCTGTAATTTACATCATAGGTAGACCTCAACTATGGGAGACAAACTGAGAAAAAAAAATCCAGAAAATCACATTGTCTGGTTTTTTTTCATTTTATTTGCATATTATGGTGGAAAATAAGTATTTGGTCAGAAACAAAATTTCATCTCAATACTTTGTGATATATCCTTTGTTGGCAATGACAGAGGTCAAACATTTTCTGTAAGTCTTCACAAGGTTGCCACACACTGTTGTTGGTATGTTGGCCCATTCCTCCATGCAGATCTCCTCTAGAGCAGTGATGTTTTTGGCTTTTCGCTTGGCAACACAGAGTTTCAACTCCCTCCAAAGGTTTTCTATAGGGTTGAGATCTGGAGACTGGCTAGGCCACTCCAGGACCTTGAAATGCTTCTTACGAGGCCACTCCTTCGTTGCCCTGGCGGTGTGCTTTGGATCATTGTCATGTTGAAAGACCCAGCCACGTTTCATATTCAATGCCCTTGCTGATGGAAGGAGGTTTGCACTCAAAATCTCACGATACATGGCCCCATTCATTCTTTCATGTACCCGGATCAGTCGTCCTGGCCCCTTTGCAGAGAAACAGCCCCAAAGCATGATGTTTCCACCACCATGCTTTACAGTAGGTATGGTGTTTGATGGATGCAACTCAGTATTCTTTTTCCTCCAAACACGACAAGTTGTGTTTCTACCAAACAGTTCCAGTTTGGTTTCATCAGACCATAGGACATTCTCCCAAAACTCCTCTGGATCATCCAAATGCTCTCTAGCAAACTTCAGACGGGCCCGGACATGTACAGGCTTAAGCAGTGGGACACGTCTGGCACTGCAGGATCTGAGTCCATGGTGGCGTCCATGGTAGGCCTTGTTACATTGGTCCCAGCTCTCTGAAGTTCATTCACTAGGTCCCCCCGCGTGGTTCTGGGATTTTTGCTCACCGTTCTTGTGATCATTCTGACCCCACGGGGTGGGATTTTGCGTGGAGCACCAGATCGAGGGAGATTATCAGTGGTCTTGTATGTCTTCCATTTTCTAATTATTGCTCCCACAGTTGATTTCTTCACTCCAAGCTGGTTGGCTATTGCAGATTCAGTCTTCCCAGCCTGGTGCAGGGCTGCAATTTTGTTTCTGGTGTCCTTTGACAGCTCTTTGGTCTTCACCATAGTGGAGTTTGGAGTCAGACTGTTTGAGGGTGTGCACAGGTGTCTTTTTATACTGATAACAAGTTTAAACAGGTGCCATTACTACAGGTAATGAGTGGAGGAAAGAGGAGACTCTTAAAGAAGAATTTACAGGTCTGTGAGAGCCAGAAATCTTGATTGCTTGTTTCTGACCAAATACTTATTTTCCACCATAATATGCAAATAAAATGAAAAAAAAACAGACAATGTGATTTTCTGGATTTTTTTTTCTCAGTTTGTCTCCCATAGTTGAGGTCTACCTATGATGTAAATTACAGACGCCTCTCATATTTTTAAGTGGTGGAACTTGCACTATTGCTGACTGACTAAATACTTTTTTTCCCCACTGTATATATATATAAAGTTTATACACACCATAAAGGCAGACTACAGCTAGAGATGAGCAAATCTGATGAGATTCAAGTTTGCCAAATTTGAATCTCATGCCAAATTGCGTAGATATTAACTAGAAATTCAATTTGCAGCAAATCTATTTCCTAAGTTCTGTTCTAGAGAGGTCTTTGGGCACAGTAAACATATGATATGATAAAAAATATCTAATACTCACCTCATCGCTCACTTGTAATGCTTACATGTGGACGGTTGTCTCATGCCTAGGAGTGTCCGTAAGTCCCTGCCTAGAGTGCAAATCATAATGTTGTGACGCAACCTTGCAACATGCATGTGCACTCTAAGTTGGGACTTCTGGCCGCTTCTAGACCCAGGGCATCTCTGTGCATGCATGTTGTAAGGTCGCGGTAAGGTAGTGTGGACATGCAGTGCATGGCAAATAGAAGATGCGCGGAGCGAAGAGCGGAAGTGGTCAGAGAGGTGAGCTGTGAGGTGGGTATGAATTTTTTTTAACCTTTTGCCAATCTTTAACCTTCCAACAATATGTTTGCCAGCCAACTGCAGTCTTGCTGGGCTTGAAACAATTACAATAAATCCACATTCTGGATCATGGATTGTTCAAATTCAAACTTACAGTGGGGGAAATAAGTATTTGATCCCTTGCTGATTTTGTAAGTTTGCCCACTTACAAAGACATGAACAATCTATCATTTTAAGGGTAGGTTAATTTTAACATTGAGAGATAGAATATCAAAAATAAAATCCAGAGAATCACATTGTATAAATTATGTAAATGTATTTGCATTTTGCAGTGAGAAATAAGTATTTAATCCCCTACCAACCATTAAGAGTTCTGGCTCCTACACACCAGTTAGACGCTCCTAATCAACTCGTTACCTGCATTAAAGACAGCTGTCTTATATAGTCACCTTTATAAAAGACTCCTGTCCACAGACTCAATTAATCAGTCAGGCTCCAACCTCTACAACATGGGCAAGACCAAAGAGCTTTATAAGGATGTCAGGGACAAGATCATAGACCTGCAAAAAGCTGGTTTGGGCTACAAAACCATAAGTAAGACGCTGGGTGAGAAAGAGCCAACTATTGGTGCAATAGTAAGAAAATGGAAGAAGTACAAAATGACTGTCAATCGATCAATGACTGTCAATGAACATCTGGATGATTCTGTGAGTGATTGGGAAAAGGTGCTGTGGTCAGATGAGACAAAAATTGAGCATTTTGGCATTAACTCAACTCGCCATGTTTGGAGGAAGAGATATGCGACCTATGACCCAAAGAACACTGTCCCCACTGTCAAGCATGGCAGTGGAAACATTATGTTTTGAGGGTGTTTCTCTGATAAGTCCACAGGACTACTTCACCACATCAATGGAGAATGGATGGAGCCATGTACCATAAAATATTGAGTGATAACCTTCTTTGCTCCTCCAGGACATAAAAAATGGGTCGTGGCTGGGTCTTCCCAGACTCCCAAACATACAGCTAAGGCAACAAAGGAGTGGCTCAAACAGAAGCGCATTAAGGTGGCCTAGCCAGTTTCCAAACCTTAATCCCATAGAAAACTTACAGAGGGAGTTGAAGATCAGAGTTGCCAAGCAACAGCCTCAAAGTCTTAATGATTTAGAGATAATCTGCAAAGAGAAGTGGACCAAAATTCCTCCTGACATGGGTGCAAACCTCATCATCAACTACAAAAAACGTCTGACTGCTGTGCTTGTCAACAAGGGTTTTACCACCAAGTATTAAGTCTTGTTTGCCAGAGGGATCAAATACTTATTTCTCACTGCAAAATGCAAATAAATTTAGATAATTCATACAATGTGATTTTCTGGATTTTATTTTTGATATTCTGTGTCTCAATGTTAAAATTAACCTACTCTTAAAATTATAGACTGTTCATGTCTTTGTCAGTGGGCAAACTTACAAAATCAGCAAGGGATCAAATACTTATTTCCTACACTATGTCTTATGTAAATATATACTTCTAGCATCCCTCCAGCCAGCTATATATCGAAAATCCGTTCTGCACACACTAGTTAGCAAGCCTTGATACTTATCAGACATAAATACATTCTACAACTCCTACCAGCCACACAGGTTTGTAGCCTTCGGCTAGAAGCAATAAATATTATACTGCTTGCCCTTTGCGATCTGTCCAAGATAATTTAGTTCAGTTGCTTTAATTTTGAAAATGATACAGAGACGCAGAGAATGTCACTTTGTGTATCATGGTAGCTTGCCGTCTCTAATTGAAATTTGTTTGACAAGAGTAAAAGATGAGAAAGACTTCTGTGAATATACATAACATTATTTTGTGTTTCTAATTGGTAACATTTTATTAAAAAGGAAATTGTAAGGCATAAAACTATCAGCAGAAGTTTTGGGAATCGAAAAATGTTGTTAGGGCCCGGGAATTATTGTAGTATAAATTACCAAAATACTGGTTATTCATTACTTTATACATTTTGTTTAACAATAAATCATGAAGAAGTAAGGAAAAACCTAAAGCTAAAGTTCTCCAAGATTGTTAAACTATTAATTGTGAATGTTCTCATCATTCCTCTGTCTTCTGTATTCCATTTCCAAGAACCCTTCCACATTTTTGCATTGGGTGTGAAGCATAATCTGGTATCAATAGCCAAATATAACCATCGGTAATAGTTAACTAAAGGGGTGCCAACACTAGAAGCAGAGGGCGCCTGACTCCGAGTATGTGATTCACATGCATGCAGTCACATGCTGACTGGAGGCTGGACAAGTCTAGTCGGAATGTGGCCGAAAGTATGCAAATCGCATACTTGCAATCAGATGACTGCCCACTCCCGGCACTGACACTGGAGAATCCTCACAGCATGTTGTGTGCACAATGTGAGGATTCAAAAGTCTGCAGTCACATAAAATGACTACCGACTTGTAGCCTAAGGGGTACTTCACACATAGCGAGATCGTTAGCGAGATCGATGAAATGTCACAGGTTTTGTGATGCAACAGGGACCTCGCCAGCGATCTCACTACGTGTGACACAAAGCGGCCACCGGCCCCCCGCTGCGATATAGCTGATCGTGCTTGAATGTCCTAGGCCATTTTTTGATCGTTGGTGTCCCGCTGGCCAGCATGCATCTCTGTGTTTGACGCCATAACAACGACGAGCGACCTCGTTGGCGACTCAGAACTCACACCTATCGAGGTCTGAGTCGTCAGAATAGCTGCTGTGTGACAAGGTCCCAATGACCGCCGAGGTCGTTATACGGATCGCCGTATCATTGCTGCGTCATTGAGTAGATCTGCCTGTTTGACAGCTTACTAGCGACCATGTAGCGATGTACCAGCGATCCTTACCAGGTCGTATCGTTGTCGGGATCGCTGGAGCGTCGCTATGTGTAACGGGACCCTAAGGCTGGACAACCCCTTTAAAGGTGATTTCCAGACAATCAAAAATACTTAAGAGGCTTAAAAAAATAAAATGCTACCCTCACTAATACTCCACAACTATTTAATCCATGCTGGTCTGTACTTTCTACTTCTTATCTGCAACGCACCAGAAATATCTGAAAATATTTGCTTACCTAATTACTGGCTAATGCTGATAACTGAGCGATGTTTGGGGTGTACAGATGAGCAAATCGATTTGATGCAATTCAAACTCATGACAAATATTTAGGAATTCAATGAATCTGATTCATTTGAACAATTAATGATTTTATTTGTGCAAATTGCCTAAAAAGACCACCATCATTTTACACATTGCATAAAATTGCATTAGCCAAAGAAGGATGACATGACCTCATGTGCGGTCAGTGGGCTTCCATATTATGTCTTGCAGCTAGTACATCATATGGTATAGCACCACCAGTCAGGAAAAATTATTATGGCCTTTACAAAAGCAGAAGCAAGGAATGCAGCAGTCATTTTGTAGTGAATCTGGATAGGGAAATTACGTCACAGTTCATGGCTTAGCCATAGAGATAGGGAGAGAAAGCCATAAGCACTGGAAAAACGTACAGATTATGTGATAGCACGAATACTTATCATCTATTTACCCATAGCCAAATATGTTGAAGTCACTTCAACATTACTAAGGGAGTGTTTGTGTTAAAGTTATTGAAAGGGGTTGGATACAGTCAGAGTGTCATACACATCTTTCAAGGGCAAATGGATGCTTTGTTGCATTTTTGATTCAAGGGAAATCAAGTAGCCAGCTTTTTCTTGTATTTGAGCATGATAGAAAGCAATATCATACTGGAAAAATACTGCATTAAAAGTTGCGAAATGGCGTAATCAGTGCAGAGGAAATAAACACGTAGCACAATATAAATCTGTACAAGAGACTTGATCATGGACTTCCCTGATGCACTACCATTACCAATCTTTTAATAAAGAAATTTTCCAGCTGATAAAAATATTTATAAAAGGGCTCACGACAATTAAAAATATCATATATGATACCTCTTTTCACTGATTTATACTCCATACTCCAAAAACATCAAATTTACATCACCTGGCCTTTCCTAAAGATGACAATGAACAAGCCATAACCCTGACAGGACAATTAAGAACTGAAACCTTGGTCAAAGTTATCTGAGCACACAAATCTCCAAGTGTGCCCAAATTTTTGCATCGGAAAAATACAAAGGAATGTGCTATCTTTAACTTTAGCCCTTTTAGAGATCATTTCATCTTCAACTTGGTTAAATGTTCACAATGCCACTGTATGGAGTTGACTTGATCACATGCATTGATGCCTTTTAAATTGATTTCTAAGTACAGATCAGCTTCAGGAAGAGAGATTGGCATAGTGAGCAGTTGTGTATGAGGGCAAGCCATCATTTTCCAATAAAATGTGAAAAGCAATAGTCTGCATTTACAATTTTTTAGTGTTAAAACGCTAGTGATTTGTGACAAAAGGAACAATGGGAAAGGATGAAGAAACAACCATTTAGCAGCTATCATTCTGAACATGATGGACCAAAGAAAGAAAAGGGGGTTACAAATCCCCACCATTGTCACCATCTTTGGCACCAAACAAAGCTCATCTTTCCCTTGCTCCAGCTTTTAGGTTTTGTGAGGCAGTGACCCCTGTTACAGTTTGAGGGCGCTGTATGTTCTCCTCAGGATACGCACAGAGGCATATTGAGGCCATGGGAGTGTGTGGCAGTCGGAGGCATAACTGTGATGGGGAGACAGTGACCGGCATTGTTGTAAATGGCCGGTATGTGTCGTAGAGGAGGTCCTCTGCGCTGTAAGCCAGTAATGCTGCTCTGAGACTTGGAGTTCTACAAGTGTTTGTTTAGTTTATAAAAGGAGGCTTACACAGTTAGTCAGAGAGCTGGGCGGGACTGGCTAATCACACATACACCACCCACATATGGGGGTGGTTACAGCTACATAATGTGCCTAGGGTTTTGGGTCACATGGTCTGTGTTCTAAGGTCCTGCAAGACAGGACAGGCCTGTGTGTTGGAAGGTCCTAGGAGTGGACTTGTTGAAGAGCACATGGAGAGGCCATATGTGCAGAGTCTGTGACGGCACTGCGCTGTGGAAGCTACCGTTCTTCTGAGGGTCTGGACTGTCGGGAATGCCCTGGTCACAAGAACGGTGATCCCAGTAAGGCAGCTTCCCCAGGAGAGAGGACTGACAGGAGTCAGCGTGTGGAGCATGAGCTCCAGGAAGGTAACTCCAGAAAGGGGGTTATAATAACGGCAGAGAAGTATCTGAAATTGGAACAAACTGTTGGTGTTTATTATGTTCCGCTGATATATGGAATGACCTGTTTGGCATGCGGTCATGCACAGTAACGGGACGAAGTGAGAAGTCCGCGTGTTTAGTGTCTGCAAATTAAAGCCGTGTACTAAGAAGCGTTATGGACTATGTGTTAAGCCTGTGGTATATAACATGGCCTCAAGTGGTTTATGATGTCTAAATGAACTAAATAGACTGTTTATGTGAGAAAAACGTACCTGTGTGCCTTCATCCCGTTGCCAAGCGAGTGTCCCCCAACACACGCAGTAAGCGCTGTCTTACAATGTCCTCTACTGACTTTCCCATATACACATTAGTTCTTTCTGCTGATGCTTTGCTAATTTAAAAGCCATACAAAGTGTTTTATTTCACTTTCCTACGCCTGGAAATATTATCAATGACAATGTAATGACATTGAGCCATGACAGGCCCTATGCGAATATTTGTCCTACAGCTACAGCCATGGACATATGTCCTTATAGCAATAGGAGGTCGCTTCCACTGGACTGTAAGACAGAAACATACTGCTCAATTAAGTTAGTCCTTAAGTAAGAATTATTCATAGATTAATCATTTTCCACTGGAGTCGAAAGCAGACACAGGGGAAAAGGCACCAGTCGTAATAGTGATGACACATAGCAATTAGCTTAGTTCCCAGAAAAGAGCAACCCAGACAAGTCAGATTCTTCTCCAGGGGACAAACTAGTTCACAGAAGCAAAATGATATAAGAATAAAAGTAACTTCACACTATTTAAATGATGCCTGGATCCGAGCCCAGACATTGCATTGGATGAAATCCATGATAAGTTGTAGAGTTGTAGTTCTAACAACACTGCATGCACATAAGGTAACCCATAGCTGTATAAGGAGGGGCACTACAATGTAAGATCACTCAAATTACTTAGAAAACCGCTTCAGTACAAGAGTAAATCTTCAGAAGTGGAAGAATAACTATACTACTAGATAATTCTTAGCAATAGCAGCTTTAGAAGGCCAAAGACCATTTCCCCCTCCCTTTCCGAAGGGTAAAAAAAAAGTCTTCATATGAGTAAACTGCTCCTCTACAAAACTGCCCAGTATAACCCTGGATGTAGCAATCAGATTCTAGGATGCTATAAATGCTTCTAAGATAACATAATTTTGTATTTCCGGTTTTCAGGAACAGTAATGAATAGTTCTTTATCAAAGGGAATCTGTCAATAGGTGTAGGACTTCAATCTGTGGGAAGAATAAAATGGGGAAAGAGCCCTGATTCTACTGCTGGGCTTCTTGCTGTAGATTTGATATAGTGGCTGATTTATCTTCTGCAGCTCTTCTAGTCTTCTCAGTGATGAGTTCTCTGCAACGTCGCCCACTATTGATTAACAGCTTTCTGCCTACACTATTCATTGACAAAATGCTGAAAAAAATGGTAGAGGGTGAGTGAAGATACCCAGAGTGCATGAATATTGAAGCAAATGCTTATCATCGAGAGTACTAGCAGAGCTACAGCTGATAACAAGTTGTCCAGTAAGTGATGCAACTCTGGTATCAACTTCTTTGATTCTACTTTATGCTTTATGCTTTTAGATTGGGCAGTAAATACCTGTGATAGAGTATCTTAAATATATGTAGTTATATACTGTATACTGTATATATATATGTTTTTTAAACATTATAAATATGTATATATATATATATATATATATATATATATATACTGAGATTTACAATTAGCAGTAACACCGTCTCTATATGTATGACCACTAGTTACCAAACCTATGTGTAGTCACTCCTCTTTTTCGGACATCTGAAATCAGCCTTTAGAGTGACCACTCCTGCCAAAAGAGAGAAGAACTACACTTTGATGCATTATACATTCGGTCCTCTTAATATTGAAGTCTATATTGCACCAGACTATTGTTTAAAAGGAAAACTACAGCATAACACTTTATACATAGCATAAAAAATTTAGCAGGCAAAAATATTATCAAAGCCCCCAGGTGCCGTGAAAGTTGCCAATTTACTATAGGCAGAACTTCAATTTAAAATCAAACAATGTGAAGAATTGTACTTGCTTCTAAGACATCTCAGGCAATTGTGCCAGTTGAAATGACAGTACTTTGGGAAACAATTGCTGAAGACAACAGAATAAGGAAAGTTTTTGATGAATAAGAACTATATTAACTCCTCTGGTTCTAGCCAGAAATGCAGAGTTGTGCGTGAAAATGAACACAAGCTGTAGAGAAATCCAAAGATCCCCTGTTTACTGCTACGTGCAGACACCGTACAGATTAGTAACGCTATTAACCTGCGGATTAACCCCATATCTGCAGGTTAATATTGTTTTTTTTTTCTGGTGACCAGTACCCTTTCTGGGAAAATAGAGAGATGTCGCATTTTGAGAGTAGTAACTTAGAAAAAAAGAGAGGCTAAAATCAAAGACAGGTTATTTGCTCACCTGATGGAGTAGTGCATATTTGAGCACAACTCCTAAAAATGCATGAAATAAATCCAATAGGTGCAGATGAGCTGGTGAGCTGATGGAAATTCCTCCAAGGGAGTGTCGAATATCTATAATGAGGGTGAAGTCACCAGGTGAAGGGTGGTCCCATGCTAGCAGATTAAATCAAATTACCAAAACAGTACCAGACGAATAAAATAAAAAAATTAAAAACACAAAGCGTTTCAGCTGTATCCAGCCTTCCTCAGGTGTGCACGTTCTCATGCCTTGTAGCATTTTTCCTAAATCCTTTGCACGGTACTGGGGCACTCTACAGGGTTACAGTGTACACAGACTTTTGTATAATCCTATGGGTCTACACAGAGTCTTCTGCTCTTCACCAATCCATCCAACACTCACGGATAACAAACAAAACTCATAAACCCTTCATAATTGGTACGATTAGAGCCTTGCATAAATCAAATATGTTCTCTGCTCCCCAAAAATAGGTTACCCTAGCAACAAGATATACTTTTTTTTTCTTTTTGCTTAATGCCAGTTTTGTGAGGCTTCCATTAGGGTCAAGAAAATAAGTGTTTTAATAGTTGCTATGGCAACCTTAAACATTAGCAGAAGGTATTTCCCTTGTCGGAACCTGAATGCACAGCGAATCCTGTGAAAATGGAAATGTATCTGCGTGATAAACACAGATAAATGAGACTACTTATCCAGAGTAAGGAGGAGAAAAAAACAAAACAAGACATAAAATCCTATTTCATATTTGACACTGTGCATATGTGGAGTGGAGAAGAAATGCTGCGATAGCAAATATGTATGCGACGGCTGGAAAAGCAGAAATCTGTAATTCTAATTAGTTGTTTTAGTTGTCTTAGACCTAGGGTGACCTATCTGCCGCCTAGAGGCTCCACATAAGAAGCTGCCTAGTTCTTTATCTGCATCCCAGAATTTTAGACATTTCATATAATGATGAGGAAATAGTATAATAGGCAAGAAGAGTGATGTAGAGCTTCTTCCGCAGCACAGAACTGCTAACGTCGTTCTTCTAAATGGTTAGAATCGATAGATTGAAATATCAGCCATGCGTTTATCTAAGGAGTGAGGCTGCTATTGCACAGCACATGGATATTAAATGGCCATTATACGTTCTACCTTCACTAATAATTAAGATAATATTTTATTGAGGCGATGGAGCGTTTTTGGGCCTCGGATGAATTACTAGTCGTGCTATGCTCTTTAGTTGCATTTCATTCAGTGGCGGTCTCACCTCTGGGGCCCCCATCAGTCTTTTGCTCTCCTTCCCATTGGCACATGTCCACCCACTGGGCAGGGAACTGTAGTGCAGCTTTTTGCATCCAAATAGGACCATGTCACAGTTTCCCACACAGCCGGTGGGTGGAAATGACACCGTGCAGAAAAAATCAGTAAAGGAGTGCAACGCATAACTAGCAATGTGGCCCCTAATTCTGGGCATCATAACCCTACCTATTAGGTGTTAATGGCATATCCTAATGATATGATACTTGTTACAATAGAAAAAAAATACTTGCTTATTAATTTAAAAGAGAGTAATTGATTTCACAGCACTTTACAGACATCATCATCACTGTCATCGATGGGGCTCACAATCTAAATTCCCTATCAGTATGTCTTTGGAGTGTGGGAGGAAACTGGAGGAAACCCACTCAAGCATGGCGAGAACATACAAACTCCTTGAAGATGTTGTCCTTGGTTGATTTTGAGCCCAGGACCCCAATATTTCAATGCTACCGTGCTTCTCTTCCATTGAGGCAGATGAATTTGGCAGGACGTGCACAGATGCAATGACTGACTCCTTAGCATACCACCGGGAATGATTCTCTACCCCACCTATACAGCACATGAGCATATTCAGCTTTAAAAAGGTTATTCAGGCTATCTTTAAAGAACTTAGACTAGTATAAAACTGAAGCAATACTTGCCCGCACTCATGTGTGTAGATCCTTTTTCAACACTTACTTGTCTACATTTCTCTCTACTTCTTGGTCCCATCTTTACACACTAGAAATAGCAGGAAATGTCCACCTAGCTAATCAATGGATTGGAATCTGCGAGGAGATTGGTGAAGGTGAGTATTGCTCCTTTATTTATATATCTGTCTGATCCTGGACAACCCCTATAATTGCATCATAAACTTTATTAAAATCACTGTACTCACGGGACACCTCGATATAATCTTATAGGTTATTTGCTTAATAACCCCATAAAAAATAAACCATAGTTGCAAGAGACTGACAAGTCATACAGAGAATCAAATTCTGTCAAAGCTTAAGTCTACTAGAACATCCTCTGTTACGCAATAGTGGAGTAGTCTCAGATCCAGCAAATAGGAGAAGCTCTACACACAAAAAATATACTGCCACTCTATCCAAAAGGTGTGGTCACCAAGGCTGGTATGGGAACAAAGAGTTTAAATTTGCTAAGTTTCAAAAGATAGTGTCAATTACTGTGATATCTGTAATGGGGCTCCCTCTATCAAAGGTCACCTGACAACTTTAAAACTAGCTCCACCGACAGGCTTAGTGAAGCCACTGTGTTTACCAGACCAGGGAATACCATGGCCTTCACCCTTTAAACCCTGTACTGTGATATGGATTGAACTAGGGACTCATTAGCTGAGTTGAAGGAATAAGCTACTTTTCAGTGGTGCAGGATGGCAGGAGTGGTCAGGTAGCCAGGTCAGAACCACAAGGGGAGGAAAAGTACAAAATCAAAACATGCAAGAATGGTCAGTAATGGTCGCTACGTGATCGCTAGTAAGCTGCCAAACAGGCAGATCTCTTCAGCGATGCAGCAACAATCCAGCGATCCGGATAACGACCTCTGTGGTCATTGGTTCCTTGTCACACAGCAGCTTACCTGACGATTCCCGCCTGCATCCCTGAGTTCTGCTTCGCCAACGAGGTCGCTCGTCGGCGTCAAACACAGCGAAGCACGCTGGCCAGCAGGACACCGACGATGAAAAAATGGCCCAGGACATTTGAGCACGAACAGTGACATGCAGCAGTCGCTGCTGTGTGTCACATGTAGCGAGATTGCTGGCAAAATCGCTGTTGCGTCACAAAATCAGAGGCGCTTCAGCGATCTCGCTATTTGAGATGGGGGTTTTAGACTGGATGGCACTGCAGGTCTCAACCACCGTAATCTTAGTGGCTGGTCACCCTACCCTGTCCAGAGCTTCAGGTTCCAATGTCTCTTCTATCACTAGTGCCACCCGCAAATTGACTACAGCAGCGCTTGGTGACACAGATATGGCAGGGGTAGGTTTCGGCACTGATTTCACAATATTCAAATGGCTGAGTTTGTCTTGCGTTAAAGGGGTCTTCTAGGAATACATACCGGTGGTCTCTCTCCCACCAAGGAAAAGAATGGGCCTTGATTCTAGCTGTAGCTCTACAACACTTTCAACACTTTCAGTGTGGGCGTTATACATCAGCATACCCGTACAAGTGATTAAGCCTGCAGCTCAGACTCATACACGCCTCGAGATAGGTCATCAATGTTTGTTTTTGATAAATCCTCTTATGATCAGAATAGTGGAAAACCACAGACAGCAAATATGCATAATGGCAAACTCACACTGATACGTGTGTATATTCAAAGATCCTTGTAATGCGGCAAATCAACTTATAATCTGTGAAAATTATATAATTATCCACATGGCTCCATTCACCCAACAGAAGCTAAAATATTGTCCCTTGGGCCTTTGTCACGCTTGTATGCCTCTACATCGTCTAAGTAGTGGACTGTTGTTTTCTATACAGAGGGTCATCGTAAAAAAACTTTGTGGCGTTAGAATTTTGGGATGTCTATAGTATTTGTCAAATTATTCCATTGGGGTTCTTGATGCACTTAATCATAATACATTTTCAGTTTAAGAAAAGCATTTTTTTACTTTAGATTTCTATATATCAGTCTGCTGCTTGTACATTCCACCTAAGGCTTTTTCTTGACTAATAATCTATTATTAACTTCTTTGCTGTGCAGCTTCATGATATAGTTTACCTCTTTGGTTATATTCCTGTGCTGTGTATCTTAGAATCTTAGGCATGAAACCACTAATTATCCTGGCTGCCCTGAGTGCCTCTTTCAGTGTTTACCTTGATAACAGCGTTATCTTGGACTTCATGAATCAGTCCAACATCCGGAAAAAGGGTTTGATCCTAAAATCTTTGCAGAAAATGTTCAGATGTATCCACATCTCTGCTGATAGTGGATCACACATGTGCCGGCTTGGTTTACATTATTCATTTTATATATGTGCTGTATATATAGTGAAGATTATTTTGAAATACGGGAAATGGAAGCAAGTGGATCGATCCACAGAGGATCGAGTTTGAGTCAAATTTCCTGAAATTTACAGTTTCATTAAAATTGAAACATTATTGAGATATCATTTGCGGTTCAGAAGAAAAAAAATCTTACCTATCACCATTTCCATGACTACTAAAGCATCAGAGAACAGGCTAATGTAATTTTGCGTTGGCGCATTGGCTTCCCCATAATGTCTTGCAGCTACAACATCCACAGATTTCATACCTTGTACAGAGGAGGTCAATACCTGGGCCATCACAGTTCACTGGTTCCCAGTGGAGAACATTTTGTATGGCAGAGGAGTTTTCCATCTACAGAGTAACTTTGTAAGTTT
Source organism: Dendrobates tinctorius (assembly GCF_039654945.1). NCBI lineage: Eukaryota > Metazoa > Chordata > Amphibia > Anura > Dendrobatidae > Dendrobates > Dendrobates tinctorius. The sequence continues at coordinate 27,769,984 of NW_027361797.1, forward strand.
CTCTCTCCTGTAGAGTGTAAGATCTTATGGTCAGTGGGGTCCTCTCTCTCTCTTTCTCCTGTAGAGTGTAAGCTCTTATGGTCAGTGGGGTCCTCTCTCTCCTGTAGAGTGTAAGCTCTTATGGTCAGTGAGGTCCTCTTGCTCTCTCCTGTGGAGTGTAAAGTCTTATAGTCAGTGGGGTCCTCTCTCTCTTTCTCCTGTAGACTTAGCTTTTATGGTCAGTTGGGTTCTCTCTCTCTTTCTCCTGTAGAGTGAAAACTCTTATGGTCAGTAGGGACCTCTCTGTTTATTGCCTGTAGAGTGTAAGCTCTAACGGTCAGGAAGTTCCTCTGCTCTCTCTCACTTGTAGAATGTCATCACTTATGATCATCAGGGTTTTCCCCATATGCATTTTCCAAGAAACTACAAGTTTTCCAGTATTGGAATCTGTGAAAAATGTATTCTCTCCATAAATTGAACTTTTTGTTAAAATTTTGAGAAATCGAATTTCAAAAGATCCACTCATCTCTAGATGTAACGTTTGTTTGGCACCAATGAACATTTTTACATGAGTTATATTATGTGGTCACTGGAATACAATTGAGTAATGGAGCGTCACTTGACTTCACTGAATATAAAAGCTTAACTCTACAGGAGAGAGAGCGGGAGGACCCCACTGACCATAAGAGTTTACACTCTACACAAGAGAGTGACTCTAAAGATGGCATCTGCCATACAAAATGTGCTCCACTGGGAACCAATGAAATGTGATTGCCCATTTATTGACGACCTCAGTACAAGGTATGAAATCTGTAGATGTCGTAGCCGCAAGACATTATGGGGAAGCCAATGCGCCAACGCAAAATGACATTAGTCTGCTCTCTGATGCTTTAGCAGTCATGGAAATGGTGTCGGGTAAGATTTTTTTCTTCTGAACTACAAATGATATCTCAAAAAAGTTTCAATTTTCATGTAACTGCAAATTTCTAGAAATATGACTTTGAGATAGGAGTGGGTCCGACCTCTAGCTTCTGATTACCAGAATGATAGGCTATCTTTCCTCTTTTTTCATTCTCATTTCTCTCAATATTAGGTGATAACACATCTAATTTAGTTGCATAAGTTTTATTGCAATATTCAGGAATGCATTTTGGGTATTTTTAGTGATTGCTAATGTTACCTACTGTATGTATGTCTTGCTGGTATAGAATCAATTGGCAAAATTGTTCTTTAATGTGCATATGCTATCTTTCTGTAGGGCAAGCATGGGAGTTGTTTTTCTTACATACTTCCTATGCAACCGACGGTGAGTCTCGGCGTTCACACATGGGCAGATGATGAATACAGGTAAAAGACCTTTCTCTTTTGCATTGGTTTACAATTATATAGGAATAGGACATAAAGTTATAATTCTTTATAGTATTATTCAACCCAGATGAAAACTTTTTATTGGAGGAGATCTGGGTGCAGTGACCCTCACTAATTACTTAAACCAGAGGTGCATAACCTATGGCTCAGTGGTTACACGGGGTACATGATGCCTTTCTTTCTCGTCCCCAGCCATCTCTTGCACCCTCATACACTACCATGGGGATAGCTGTGCTTATGTATGGTAACTAATCTTAGTTGCTAAATGGCTATATTGGCAGAGAAACGGACCCCCATTGTCTACAAAAGTGATAGTTCCAAAAATGGAACTTCTGCTTATTTGAGTATTATGGCATATACAGTACTGTCAATATATATATTTATATCTCACATCCGAATACCGCTTTTAAAGGGGTTGTCTCCTTTTAGAAAACCTTGTGCCCTAATCAAACTAAGTATAGCTTACCCTCCCAGGTTCGGCGCTGTCTCATCACTGCTGCCCCGGTTTCTGTTGTTTCGTCTAGTAGTAACGTCACATTAACAGTACGTGCTGCAGACAATCGCTAAGTACAGCTCTGCCTGTGCATATGTTGTAAGAGCCTAAACTCACTGATTGTCACGTCGCCGTCAGACTCGGTGCCGGCTGTTCCGCCCTCAGCCACTAGGAGGCGACGGACTGTCACGCCGCCCTCGGGCTCGGGGCCTGCTGTCCAGGCCTCGGCCACCAGGAGACGCCGGACTGACATGTCATCGTCGATCTCGGGGCCTGCTGTTCCGCCCTCAACCACTAGGAGGCGCCGTGGCTCGCACCCAAGTGAGGGCGGCAACAATGAAAGGGCTTCTGCGCAGGCGTCTACTGGATGCAGACTCCGCTCATCTGTCAGTCATGAAGGGGCTGGTGCATCATCATCAGGTCTGGTCCTGGGGGCGGTCCTGATGACATCACCAGCCCGGGAGCCTGTGAGGGACGACCTGATCCCTCAAATACCTTGGGACTGGGCTTGCAAGCCGCCGGATATATTCTTGGTTCCCCTATGTGTTACTTGTGATTGCCTATCGTTAACTCCGACCTCAGCCTGAACTTCTGACTACTCTGTTGCCTGCCGTTTTTGTACCTTGCATTTCTCCCGATTACTGACGCTGACCTTGGCCTGGATTTCTGACCCCCTCTAGTGCCTGATGATTTTGTACCTCCACTACTCTCCCGGTTTTTGACCTCTGCCTGGACTCTCGACTCTGCCTCTGCCTGCCGTTTCTGTACCTCCACTGCTCGCCTGGTTTCCGACTCCATTTTTGGCTCCCTTCCTGCTTTTCTATTGTGACCGTTCTGCTCTGGCACTCTGCTCTTGTTCAGACAGCGCTTCCTGGGCTCTGCAGTAAATCCAGATCCCTGTATAGGGGTAAAGGGTGTCGGTGCTACTCGGGGCGCTGCCTGTCTGCAGCCCAGACTTGCAGACGGACGCGACACTGATACGCTGCAATGCTGTTGGTGTTACATCACCACTGCAGCCAAACAAAATAGGTGATAAGGATAATGGTGGAGACACCTTTAAAGGAGTTGTTTCCTTATAGGATTCTTTATTCGGTAACCAACCTTAGTTTACCTTGCCTTCGCAACCACTGACTGAGCTCAGTAGCTTTGTCTGTACAGATGGCATAAGTTCCTAAACTCACTGATATGTAACAACACTGTTGACGTTACGTCACCGCTCCAGCCAAACGAATGGAACAGGTGCAGTGTCGGAGAAGCAGGGGGGAAGAGGAAAGTCGTACTCAGATTATATATATATATATCAGCCATGGCATACATTTTTCAAAAGAGTACAACCCATTTGATTATTAGTATGGTTATTAATTTGTCCCACAGACCAGAAAAAGTTGTTCAATTCTCACTTAAACAAAGTGGTTGAAGAGTAGAGTTGAGTACTGTTTCTCTCCAGGACTAAAGACAAATTCAATCAAAAGAATATTAGCCTGTTGTGAGTTCATTTTCCCCTTCGTCACTGGGGTCTGGTGAACTCCCTATTCTGGTGAAGGAAGGTAGTAAGCCTGATTATCAGGCACCTGAGTCTAATGAGGATGACTGGGTGAGTGGAGTCACAGACTGGATATAAGGCTGCTGACGCCCTTCTGCCCTGCGGGTGATTTCTCTGTGGACTTCTAGGACACAGTCTGATTCCTGCTCCCTAAAGCTAAGTTTTCTGTTTTGGCTGTTAGCCTTTTTGTTTTGTTTTTTGTTTTCCTTGCTTTTCAGTATTCTGCCATCCCCTGCTGGGGTGAGCTGAATCTCCTTTTGCCTGTAGCTCTGTCTTCAGTATATTCCTGAGTGCTGACATAGCTTTTTGAAGCCTAGCGTCTTCAGGGCCTTTTTCACTGTCAGTTTGTTGGCTCTTATTTTCATAGGGTTTTTCACAGATTGCAGACAGCAGCCTTCCTGTCCTTTTCTATCAAGTTAGCCGGACTGACATGTCGTCGTCGATCTCGGGGCCTGCTGTTCCGCCCTCAACCACTAGGAGGCGCCGTGGCTCGCACCCGAGTGAGGGCGGCAACAATGAAAGGGCTTCTGCGCAGGCGTCTACTGGATGCAGACTCCGCTCCTCTGTCAGTCATGAAGGGGCTGGTGCATCATCATCAGGTCTGGTCCTGGGAGCTCTCTTTGCTCAGTCTATCTTTCTGTATGTGTTAGTATTTTCATCTTGCTTCACCGTCATTATATGTTGGGGGCTGCCTATTGCTTTGGGGTCTGCTCTGGGGCAGTTTAGATTTCCCCTTTCTTTCTTTAGGCCTATTTAATTCTCCGGCTGTGATCGAGGGGTCTAGGGCATCGTAGGAACCTCCCACGGCTACTGCTAGTTGTGTTGATAGGTTCAGGGGTCTGCAATCCGATAGCTGCCAACTTCTCTGGATTTCTGGACTTAGCTAGCATTTCTGTTTTTGCCTCCTATGGTGACTCAATCATAACAGAATCACCCGCCATACCGCAGATCCTAGGGTACTCAATAACAGGAAAGAATTGTGTTTAAAAAAAAAAAGTGTGTGTATATTCTTTCCTCTATATCTCTGAGGCCGCAGGGGGAATTTTTTTTTTTCTCTCAATGGAGATAAAGCAATTGTCTGATCATGTGGAGCAGCTCGCTGCGGAAGTGCGGGGAATTTCCGCCTACCTTGCTCGTTCGCATGCTGTTGAACCAAAGATCCTTACACCTGATGTATTTTTTGGGGATCGGTCTAAATTTTTGAGTTTCAAAAATAATTGTAAATTATTTTTTGCCTTGAAGCCTAACTCGTCAGGGAGCTCCGCACAGCAGGTTAAAATTGTCATCTCTTTGCTGCGTGGCGATCCCCAGGATTGGGCGTTTTCTTTGAAACCAGATGATCCTATTCTGACTAATGTGAACGCATTCTTTCAAGCTTTGGAGTTGTTGTATGACGAACCTAATGCTATTGATCAGGCTGAAAAGACCCTGTTGGCATTGAACCAGGGTCGAGATTCTGCAGAGTTGTACTGTCAAAAATTCCGAAAGTGGGCGGTCCTTACTACCTGGAATGATAATGCCTTGGCTGCTCTCTAAAAATTTCCCAAGGGTCAGCTCTTCAATTTATCTGTACCCGAGCACGAGGCTATGCGGTCCTATATTAAGGAGGCGTTGGAGAAGGGTCATATTAGACCATCCTCTTCACCCTTAGGTGCCGGGTTTTTTTTTGTGGCCAAAAAGGATGGTTCTTTAAGGCCTTGTATTGATTATCGTGCCCTCAATAAAATTACTATTAAATATCAGTATTCGTTACCCCTGATTTCGGATCTATTCTCTAGAGTTAGAGGTGCTTGCTGGTTTACCAAGCTTGACCTCAGGGGGGCGTATAATCTTATCCGCATTAAGCAGGGGGATGAATGGAAGACGGCGTTTAATACTCCGGAGGGACATTTTGAGTACCTGGTGATGCCTTTTGGGCTCACTAATGCCCCTTCTGTCTTCCAGTGCTTCATGAACGATATTTTCCGAGACTTTGTCGATAAATTTTTGATTATTTATCTGGATGATATTTTGATCTTCTCCAAGGATTGGGATTCTCATGTGGAACATATTTGAACTGTGTTCCGGATTTTGAGGGAGAATTCCCTTTATGTCAAAGGATCGAAATGCCTTTTTGGAGTACAGAGGATTTCATTTTTGGGATTTATTTTGTCTCCGTCAACTATTGAAATGGACCCGGCCAAGGTAAAGGCCATTTATGATTGGGTTCAGCCCACTTCTTTGAAGGCCTCCAGAAGTTTTTGGGTTTTGCTAATTTTTATCGGAAATTTATAGCAAAATTTTCTAGTATTGCCAAGCCATTGACTGATCTGACTAAGAAGGGTGCTGATGTGTTGAATTGGTCTCCTGAGGTTGTTGCTTCCTTTCAGGAGCTGAATCGAAGATTTACCTCCGCCCCGGTTTTGCGGCAACCTGATGTCTCACTCCCGTTCCAGGTAGAGGTGAATGCTTCTGAGATTGGTGCAGGAGCTGTTTTGTCCCAAAAGGATCCTGTAACATCTAAAATGAATCCCTGTGCTTTCTTTTCCCGAAAGTTCTCTCCATCTGAACGTAACTATGATGTGGGGAATCGGGAACTGTTGGCCATGAAATGGGCATTTGAGGAGTGGAGACATTGGTTGGAGGGAGCTAAACATCAAGTTGTGGTCCTCACTGACCACAAGAATTTGATTTACCTAGAGTCGGCTAAACGCTTGAACCCTAGACAGGCTAGGTGGGCCTTGTTTTTTACACGTTTTGATTTTGTGGTCTCTTTTCTTCCTGGAACTAAGAATGTCAAGGCAGACGCCCTCTCTAGGAGTTTCTCTAAGATGGTTCATCTTGTACCACTCCCTAAGTTGCCATCTTCCTCTGAGTTGGTGCCCCTGTTTTTGCAACAGGTGGTTCGCTTACACGGGATTCCTGAGAACATTGTATCTGACAGAGGAGTTCAGTTTGTGTCTAGATTTTGGAGGACTTTCTGTTCCAAGCTGGGAATTCAGTTGTCCTTCTCCTCTGCTTTTCACCCTCAGACCAATGGGCAGACAGAGAGAACAAACCAGACCTTGGAGTCGTATTTGAGATGTTTTATTTCCGCTGATCAGGATGATTGGGTTTCATTTTTGCCCTTGGCCGAATTTGCTTTAAATAATAGAGCTAGTTCTGCCACTTAGATGTCACCTTTTTTTTGTAACTTTGGGTTTCATCCTCGATTTTCTTCAGGGCAGGTGGAGCCTTCTGCCTGCCCAGGTGTTGACACTGTGGTGGAGAGAATGCACCGGATCTGGGACCAAGTGGTGGATAAGTTATCTCTCTCCCAGGAAAAGGCCCAGCGGTTTTCCAATCAACATAGGACCATTGGTCCCCAGTAGAGTTGAGCGACTTTTGGTTTTTTAGGGTCGCGTTTCGTTTCGTGAAACCCGACTTTTCCAAAAGTCGGGTCGAGCAAGATCGTCCGATTATAGGGAAAAGTCGGGGTCGTCCCGAAACACGAAACCCAATGTAAGTCAATGGGGAATAAAAGTCAGCAGTGAGAGGAGGACAGGAAACACACCTACAGTGCCCATTTGAATGCCAAAAGCATCAATTCTTCTTACTTAAGCTTGTCAACCTTAATTAACTTCATAATACAAGTTACGCACTGAAAAATGGGGGTTATTTGGCTAAAGTTGTGGGGGGGTAGGGCTGGCTCCAGGTTTTCATGTGCCCTGGGCAAAAGAGCGCCCCTTTAACACATACCACAACTCATCATGCTCCGATACGGCAGAGAAATAGCGGTATAGTACAATGAAAAATACTTCACTTTTTACATCTCATGACGAGGCCCATCTATTTCTCCATACAGAATCATTGGTCCCATATAATGTTTGAAACAGTATATGATGAGCTCCACATAATGCTACAGTATATGTTGGTCCCCATGGATGAAGCTCCACTGTCTTATGGGCCCAAATAATGCTCCAAACATAATGGGCCCCATTTCTACTGCTCTAGTGTATAATGGGCCCTGTAAATGCTGCTCCAGTGTCTGATGTCCACCTTTGGAATGTTCCAGTGTATGGTGGGCACCATCTATCATTCTCCAGAGTATAGTGCTCCCCAAAAATTGCTGTCCCAACATTGAAAACAATCAAATAAGTCTCCTCGCTAGGGAATCCCTGTACTTGTCTGGACTCCTCGTCGTCCCCATCTTCCATCTCACTGCACAGTATTTCAACTTTGCAAGTGCTGTGATCTCACGCCCAGTATGGGCGTTCTCACGCCCAGTATGGATTGCACGTGATTGCACAAAGGTTAGAAAGGGTACCGTATCCCTGGATAACATGTATGGATAGCGTACACATTCAAAATATATGTCTGTACAAGCAGGGGGGGGCCCACTCGGCGACGGCCCTGGCACAGGGCCCCTGATAGTACGGTGGTGTGTCTGATGGCGGGTGGGCTGAACCTGCACTTTCATCTGCAGCTTCCTCTTTGTCACCGTGTAAGATGGAACTGTATATGGGAAGGGTAACCTGAGTTTCATCAGGGTCAGATTCAGGCCGAGTAGCGTGCGAGGGGAATGTAGTGGTCTGGGTCAATGTACCAGCAGATTCATCGAGCAGTGGCTGGGCATCAGTGCACTTGTGTCGCCCCCAGGAGTACGGTCGCCACAGTGGCATTACCTTCTTCCTAGGGAGTGTGATGTCATGCTTGGGAGCAACGAACGATCTCTCTAGCAGGTTAACTGATTGGGCGGCGTTATTCCCACGAGTCATGACCCTCCAAACAGCGTTCATGAAGGCAAAGTGTTTGTTTTACGTGGGCAGTATGGTTGCAAAGCTGAACCTTAAAGGAATGTCCAGAAGGGCACCACCAGGAGTGGAGCCTACGGTTAAATTCGACTCCACCTTGGAAACTTCAACCATGCCAGCTACAGAACAGATGCACACATTGCAAGCTTAATTCCGTTAACGAACGAGACTCCGTCATGCCCCGCGGTCCGAGTCCGGCTTACTAGAGGGACACGTGAGGCTCTGGCACATGAGATTGGCCAATAACTGGTGTGTCATGCCATTACATGTCCGTGGCTGCATGTGTGCTACACTGAAAAGGCCAGCGTTTGTCGCTTACAGGTGCAGATAACCCGCTGAACAACGTTAGTGATGGGGATCACTGATGACAATTATTACCCGCGAACAATGATTTCCCAGTAAGTGCAGGTCAACCGCAGTTCCGGAATTAGGCCTAACCGTCATTCCTGAAAAAATGAAAAACTTACGTGTGCAAACCACAGGTGCTGTAGCTTGCTTAACAGCTCGCCAGCCGTTCTCACGCCCAGTATGGATTGCACGTGATTGCACAAAGGTTAGAAAGGGTACCGTATCCCTGGATAACATGTATGGATAGCGTACACATTCAAAATATATGTCTGTACATCAGGAGGCAGGCTCAGACGGTGTTAGGCCCAGTATGGATTGCACGTGATTGCACAAAGGTTAGAAAGGGTACCGTATCCCCGGATAACATGTATGGATAGCGTACACATTCAAAATATATGTCTGTACATCAGGAGGCAGGCTCAGACGGTGTTAGACCCAGTATGGATTGCACGTGATTGCACAAAGGTTAGAAAGGGTACCGTATCCCCGGATAACATGTATGGATAGCGTACACATTCGAAATATATGTCTATACATCAGGAGGCAGGCTCAGACGGTGTTAGGCCCAGTATGGATTGCACGTGATTGCACAAAGGTTAGAAAGGGTACCGTATCCCCGGATAACATGTATGGATAGCGTACACATTCAAAATATATGTCTATACATCAGGAGGCAGGTTCAGACGGTGTTAGGCCCAGTATGGATTGCACGTGATTGCACAAAGGTTAGAAAGGGTACCGTATCCCCGTATAACATGTATGGATAGCGTACACATTCAAAATATATGTCTGTACATCAGGAGGCAGGCTCAGATGGTGTTAGGCCCAGTATGGATTGCACGTGATTGCACAAAGGTTAGAAAGAGTACCGTATCCCTGGATAACATGTATGGATAGCGTACACATTCAAAATATATGTCTATACATCAGGAGGCAGGCTCAGACGGTGTTAGGCCCAGTATGGATAGCGTACACATTCAAAATATATGTCTGTACATCAGGAGGCAGGCTCAGACGGTGTCAGGCACAGTATGGATTTGACAGCCCAGATTACACAGCGGAGGAGCAGGGAGAGGTAAAGATTGCAAATGCTGGGGCCCTGCCCAAGCAAGGGGGGCCCACTCGTGGGCGTCGGTACTGGCACTGGGCCCCTCATAGTACGGCGGTGTGTCTGACGGCGGGTGTGCACCACCACCGTCAGAGACACTTGATTGCACTATGAGGGACCCTGTGCCAGTGCCCGCACCCAAGAGTCGGCCTACCCACCTGTCCAGGGCAACGGCACTCGCACGTTGTCATCTCTTTGCTGCGTGGCGATCCCCAGGATTGGGCGTTTTCTTTGAAACCAGATGATCCTATTCTGACTAATGTGAACGCATTCTTTCAAGCTTTGGAGTTGTTGTATGACGAACCTAATGCTATTGATCAGGCTGAAAAGACCCTGTTGGCATTGAACCAGGGTCGAGATTCTGCAGAGTTGTACTGTCAAAAATTCCGAAAGTGGGCGGTCCTTACTACCTGGAATGATAATGCCTTGGCTGCTCTCTAAAAATTTCCCAAGGGTCAGCTCTTCAATTTATCTGTACCCGAGCACGAGGCTATGCGGTCCTATATTAAGGAGGCGTTGGAGAAGGGTCATATTAGACCATCCTCTTCACCCTTAGGTGCCGGGTTTTTTTTGTGGCCAAAAAGGATGGTTCTTTAAGGCCTTGTATTGATTATCGTGCCCTCAATAAAATTACTATTAAATATCAGTATCCGTTACCCCTGATTTCGGATCTATTCTCTAGAGTTAGAGGTGCTTGCTGGTTTACCAAGCTTGACCTCAGGGGGGCGTATAATCTTATCCGCATTAAGCAGGGGGATGAATGGAAGACGGCGTTTAATACTCCGGAGGGACATTTTGAGTACCTGGTGATGCCTTTTGGGCTCACTAATGCCCCTTCTGTCTTCCAGTGCTTCATGAACGATATTTTCCGAGACTTTGTCGATAAATTTTTGATTATTTATCTGGATGATATTTTGATCTTCTCCAAGGATTGGGATTCTCATGTGGAACATATTCGAACTGTGTTCCGGATTTTGAGGGAGAATTCCCTTTATGTCAAAGGATCGAAATGCCTTTTTGGAGTACAGAGGATTTCATTTTTGGGATTTATTTTGTCTCCGTCAACTATCGAAATGGACCCGGCCAAGGTACAGGCCATTTATGATTGGGTTCAGCCCACTTCTTTGAAGGCCTCCAGAAGTTTTTGGGTTTTGCTAATTTTTATCGGAAATTTATAGCAAAATTTTCTAGTATTGCCAAGCCATTGACTGATCTGACTAAGAAGGGTGCTGATGTGTTGAATTGGTCTCCTGAGGTTGTTGCTTCCTTTCAGGAGCTGAATCGAAGATTTACCTCCGCCCCGGTTTTGCGGCAACCTGATGTCTCACTCCCGTTCCAGGTAGAGGTGAATGCTTCTGAGATTGGTGCAGGAGCTGTTTTGTCCCAAAAGGATCCTGTAACATCTAAAATGAATCCCTGTGCTTTCTTTTCCCGAAAGTTCTCTCCATCTGAACGTAACTATGATGTGGGGAATCGGGAACTGTTGGCCATGAAATGGGCATTTGAGGAGTGGAGACATTGGTTGGAGGGAGCTAAACATCAAGTTGTGGTCCTCACTGACCACAAGAATTTGATTTACCTAGAGTCGGCTAAACGCTTGAACCCTAGACAGGCTAGGTGGGCCTTGTTTTTTACACGTTTTGATTTTGTGGTCTCTTTTCTTCCTGGAACTAAGAATGTCAAGGCAGACGCCCTCTCTAGGAGTTTCTCTAAGATGGTTCATCTTGTACCACTCCCTAAGTTGCCATCTTCCTCTGAGTTGGTGCCCCTGTTTTTGCAACAGGTGGTTCGCTTACACGGGATTCCTGAGAACATTGTATCTGACAGAGGAGTTCAGTTTGTGTCTAGATTTTGGAGGACTTTCTGTTCCAAGCTGGGAATTCAGTTGTCCTTCTCCTCTGCTTTTCACCCTCAGACCAATGGGCAGACAGAGAGAACAAACCAGACCTTGGAGTCGTATTTGAGATGTTTTATTTCCGCTGATCAGGATGATTGGGTTTCATTTTTGCCCTTGGCCGAATTTGCTTTAAATAATAGAGCTAGTTCTGCCACTTAGATGTCACCTTTTTTTTGTAACTTTGGGTTTCATCCTCGATTTTCTTCAGGGCAGGTGGAGCCTTCTGCCTGCCCAGGTGTTGACACTGTGGTGGAGAGAATGCACCGGATCTGGGACCAAGTGGTGGATAAGTTATCTCTCTCCCAGGAAAAGGCCCAGCGGTTTTCCAATCAACATAGGACCATTGGTCCCCAGTAGAGTTGAGCGACTTTTGGTTTTTTAGGGTCGCGTTTCGTTTCGTGAAACCCGACTTTTCCAAAAGTCGGGTCGAGCAAGATCGTCCGATTATAGGGAAAAGTCGGGGTCGTCCCGAAACACGAAACCCAATGTAAGTCAATGGGGAATAAAAGTCAGCAGTGAGAGGAGGACAGGAAACACACCTACAGTGCCCATTTGAATGCCAAAAGCATCAATTCTTCTTACTTAAGCTTGTCAACCTTAATTAACTTCATAATACAAGTTACGCACTGAAAAATGGGGGTTATTTGGCTAAAGTTGTGGGGGGGTAGGGCTGGCTCCAGGTTTTCATGTGCCCTGGGCAAAAGAGCGCCCCTTTAACACATACCACAACTCATCATGCTCCGATACGGCAGAGAAATAGCGGTATAGTACAATGAAAAATACTTCACTTTTTACATCTCATGACGAGGCCCATCTATTTCTCCATACAGAATCATTGGTCCCATATAATGTTTGAAACAGTATATGATGAGCTCCACATAATGCTACAGTATATGTTGGTCCCCATGGATGAAGCTCCACTGTCTTATGGGCCCAAATAATGCTCCAAACATAATGGGCCCCATTTCTACTGCTCTAGTGTATAATGGGCCCTGTAAATGCTGCCCCAGTGTCTGATGTCCACCTTTGGAATGGTCCAGTGTATGGTGGGCACCATCTATCATTCTCCAGAGTATAGTGCTCCCCAAAAATTGCTGTCCCAACATTGAAAACAATCAAATAAGTCTCCTCGCTAGGGAATCCCTGTACTTGTCTGGACTCCTCGTCGTCCCCATCTTCCATCTCACTGCACAGTATTTCAACTTTGCAAGTGCTGTGATCTCACGCCCAGTATGGGCGTTCTCACGCCCAGTATGGATTGCACGTGATTGCACAAAGGTTAGAAAGGGTACCGTATCCCTGGATAACATGTATGGATAGCGTACACATTCAAAATATATGTCTGTACAAGCAGGGGGGGGCCCACTCGGCGACGGCCCTGGCACAGGGCCCCTGATAGTACGGTGGTGTGTCTGATGGCGGGTGGGCCGAACCTGCACTTTCATCTGCAGCTTCCTCTTTGTCACCGTGTAAGATGGAACTGTATATGGGAAGGGTAACCTGAGTTTCATCAGGGTCAGATTCAGGCCGAGTAGCGTGCGAGGGGAATGTAGTGGTCTGGGTCAATGTACCAGCAGATTCATCGAGCAGTGGCTGGGCATCAGTGCACTTGTGTCGCCCCCAGGAGTACGGTCGCCACAGTGGCATTACCTTCTTCCTAGGGAGTGTGATGTCATGCTTGGGAGCAACGAACGATCTCTCTAGCAGGTTAACTGATTGGGCGGCGTTATTCCCACGAGTCATGACCCTCCAAACAGCGTTCATGAAGGCAAAGTGTTTGTTTTACGTGGGCAGTATGGTTGCAAAGCTGAACCTTAAAGGAATGTCCAGAAGGGCACCACCAGGAGTGGAGCCTACGGTTAAATTCGACTCCACCTTGGAAACCTCAACCATGCCAGCTACAGAACAGATGCACACATTGCAAGCTTAATTCCGTTAACGAACGAGACTCCGTCATGCCCCGCGGTCCGAGTCCGGCTTACTAGAGGGACACGTGAGGCTCTGGCACATGAGATTGGCCAATAACTGGTGTGTCATGCCATTACATGTCCGTGGCTGCATGTGTGCTACACTGAAAAGGCCAGCGTTTGTCGCTTACAGGTGCAGATAACCCGCTGAACAACGTTAGTGATGGGGATCACTGATGACAATTATTACCCGCGAACAATGATTTCCCAGTAAGTGCAGGTCAACCGCAGTTCCGGAATTAGGCCTAACCGTCATTCCTGAAAAAATGAAAAACTTACGTGTGCAAACCACAGGTGCTGTAGCTTGCTTAACAGCTCGCCAGCCGTTCTCACGCCCAGTATGGATTGCACGTGATTGCACAAAGGTTAGAAAGGGTACCGTATCCCTGGATAACATGTATGGATAGCGTACACATTCAAAATATATGTCTGTACATCAGGAGGCAGGCTCAGACGGTGTTAGGCCCAGTATGGATTGCACGTGATTGCACAAAGGTTAGAAAGGGTACCGTATCCCCGGATAACATGTATGGATAGCGTACACATTCAAAATATATGTCTGTACATCAGGAGGCAGGCTCAGACGGTGTTAGACCCAGTATGGATTGCACGTGATTGCACAAAGGTTAGAAAGGGTACCGTATCCCCGGATAACATGTATGGATAGCGTACACATTCGAAATATATGTCTATACATCAGGAGGCAGGCTCAGACAGTGTTAGGCCCAGTATGGATTGCACGTGATTGCACAAAGGTTAGAAAGGGTACCGTATCCCCGGATAACATGTATGGATAGCGTACACATTCAAAATATATGTCTATACATCAGGAGGCAGGTTCAGACGGTGTTAGGCCCAGTATGGATTGCACGTGATTGCACAAAGGTTAGAAAGGGTACCGTATCCCCGTATAACATGTATGGATAGCGTACACATTCAAAATATATGTCTGTACATCAGGAGGCAGGCTCAGATGGTGTTAGGCCCAGTATGGATTGCACGTGATTGCACAAAGGTTAGAAAGAGTACCGTATCCCTGGATAACATGTATGGATAGCGTACACATTCAAAATATATGTCTATACATCAGGAGGCAGGCTCAGACGGTGTTAGGCCCAGTATGGATAGCGTACACATTCAAAATATATGTCTGTACATCAGGAGGCAGGCTCAGACGGTGTCAGGCACAGTATGGATTTGACAGCCCAGATTACACAGCGGAGGAGCAGGGAGAGGTAAAGATTGCAAATGCTGGGGCCCTGCCCAAGCAAGGGGGGCCCACTCGTGGGCGTCGGTACTGGCACTGGGCCCCTCATAGTACGGCGGTGTGTCTGACGGCGGGTGTGCACCACCACCGTCAGAGACACTTGATTGCACTATGAGGGACCCTGTGCCAGTGCCCGCACCCAAGAGTCGGCCTACCCACCTGTCCAGGGCAACGGCACTCGCACGTTGTCATCTCTTTGCTGCGTGGCGATCCCCAGGATTGGGCGTTTTCTTTGAAACCAGATGATCCTATTCTGACTAATGTGAACGCATTCTTTCAAGCTTTGGAGTTGTTGTATGACGAACCTAATGCTATTGATCAGGCTGAAAAGACCCTGTTGGCATTGAACCAGGGTCGAGATTCTGCAGAGTTGTACTGTCAAAAATTCCGAAAGTGGGCGGTCCTTACTACCTGGAATGATAATGCCTTGGCTGCTCTCTAAAAATTTCCCAAGGGTCAGCTCTTCAATTTATCTGTACCCGAGCACGAGGCTATGCGGTCCTATATTAAGGAGGCGTTGGAGAAGGGTCATATTAGACCATCCTCTTCACCCTTAGGTGCCGGGTTTTTTTTTGTGGCCAAAAAGGATGGTTCTTTAAGGCCTTGTATTGATTATCGTGCCCTCAATAAAATTACTATTAAATATCAGTATCCGTTACCCCTGATTTCGGATCTATTCTCTAGAGTTAGAGGTGCTTGCTGGTTTACCAAGCTTGACCTCAGGGGGCGTATAATCTTATCCGCATTAAGCAGGGGGATGAATGGAAGACGGCGTTTAATACTCCGGAGGGACATTTTGAGTACCTGGTGATGCCTTTTGGGCTCACTAATGCCCCTTCTGTCTTCCAGTGCTTCATGAACGATATTTTCCGAGACTTTGTCGATAAATTTTTGATTATTTATCTGGATGATATTTTGATCTTCTCCAAGGATTGGGATTCTCATGTGGAACATATTCGAACTGTGTTCCGGATTTTGAGGGAGAATTCCCTTTATGTCAAAGGATCGAAATGCCTTTTTGGAGTACAGAGGATTTCATTTTTGGGATTTATTTTGTCTCCGTCAATTATCGAAATGGACCCGGCCAAGGTACAGGCCATTTATGATTGGGTTCAGCCCACTTCTTTGAAGGCCTCCAGAAGTTTTTGGGTTTTGCTAATTTTTATCGGAAATTTATAGCAAAATTTTCTAGTATTGCCAAGCCATTGACTGATCTGACTAAGAAGGGTGCTGATGTGTTGAATTGGTCTCCTGAGGTTGTTGCTTCCTTTCAGGAGCTGAATCGAAGATTTACCTCCGCCCCGGTTTTGCGGCAACCTGATGTCTCACTCCCGTTCCAGGTAGAGGTGAATGCTTCTGAGATTGGTGCAGGAGCTGTTTTGTCCCAAAAGGATCCTGTAACATCTAAAATGAATCCCTGTGCTTTCTTTTCCCGAAAGTTCTCTCCATCTGAACGTAACTATGATGTGGGGAATCGGGAACTGTTGGCCATGAAATGGGCATTTGAGGAGTGGAGACATTGGTTGGAGGGAGCTAAACATCAAGTTGTGGTCCTCACTGACCACAAGAATTTGATTTACCTAGAGTCGGCTAAACGCTTGAACCCTAGACAGGCTAGGTGGGCCTTGTTTTTTACACGTTTTGATTTTGTGGTCTCTTTTCTTCCTGGAACTAAGAATGTCAAGGCAGACGCCCTCTCTAGGAGTTTCTCTAAGATGGTTCATCTTGTACCACTCCCTAAGTTGCCATCTTCCTCTGAGTTGGTGCCCCTGTTTTTGCAACAGGTGGTTCGCTTACACGGGATTCCTGAGAACATTGTATCTGACAGAGGAGTTCAGTTTGTGTCTAGATTTTGGAGGACTTTCTGTTCCAAGCTGGGAATTCAGTTGTCCTTCTCCTCTGCTTTTCACCCTCAGACCAATGGGCAGACAGAGAGAACAAACCAGACCTTGGAGTCGTATTTGAGATGTTTTATTTCCGCTGATCAGGATGATTGGGTTTCATTTTTGCCCTTGGCCGAATTTGCTTTAAATAATAGAGCTAGTTCTGCCACTTAGATGTCACCTTTTTTTTGTAACTTTGGGTTTCATCCTCGATTTTCTTCAGGGCAGGTGGAGCCTTCTGCCTGCCCAGGTGTTGACACTGTGGTGGAGAGAATGCACCGGATCTGGGACCAAGTGGTGGATAAGTTATCTCTCTCCCAGGAAAAGGCCCAGCGGTTTTCCAATCAACATAGGACCATTGGTCCCCAGTAGAGTTGAGCGACTTTTGGTTTTTTAGGGTCGCGTTTCGTTTCGTGAAACCCGACTTTTCCAAAAGTCGGGTCGAGCAAGATCGTCCGATTATAGGGAAAAGTCGGGGTCGTCACAAAACCCAATGTAAGTCAATGGGGAATAAAAGTCAGCAGTGAGAGGAGGACAGGAAACACACCTACAGTGCCCATTTGAATGCCAAAAGCATCAATTCTTCTTACTTAAGCTTGTCAACCTTAATTAACTTCATAATACAAGTTACGCACTGAAAAATGGGAGTTATTTGGCTAAAGTTGTGGGGGGGTAGGGCTGGCTCCAGGTTTTCATGTGCCCTGGGCAAAAGAGCGCCCCTTTAACACATACCACAACTCATCATGCTCCGATACGGCAGAGAAATAGCGGTATAGTACAATGAAAAATACTTCACTTTTTACATCTCATGACGAGGCCCATCTATTTCTCCATGCAGAATCATTGGTCCCATATAATGTTTGAAACAGTATATGATGAGCTCCACATAATGCTACAGTATATGTTGGTCCCCATGGATGAAGCTCCACTGTCTTATGGGCCCAAATAATGCTCCAAACATAATGGGCCCCATTTCTACTGCTCTAGTGTATAATGGGCCCTGTAAATGCTGCTCCAGTGTCTGATGTCCACCTTTGGAATGTTCCAGTGTATGGTGGGCACCATCTATCATTCTCCAGAGTATAGTGCTCCCCAAAAATTGCTGTCCCAACATTGAAAACAATCAAATAAGTCTCCTCGCTAGGGAATCCCTGTACTTGTCTGGACTCCTCGTCGTCCCCATCTTCCATCTCACTGCACAGTATTTCAACTTTGCAAGTGCTGTGATCCTGAGCAAGCAGGGGGGGGCCCACTCGGCGACGGCACTGGCACAGGGCCCCTGATAGTACGGTGGTGTGTCTGATGGCGGGTGGGCCGAACCTGCACTTTCATCTGCAGCTTCCTCTTTGTCACCGTGTAAGATGGAACTGTATATGGGAAGGGTAACCTGAGTTTCATCAGGGTCAGATTCAGGCCGAGTAGCGTGCGAGGGGAATGTAGTGGTCTGGGTCAATGTACCAGCAGATTCATCGAGCAGTGGCTAGGCATCAGTGCACTTGTGTCGCCCCCAGGAGTACGGTCGCCACAGTGGCATTACCTTCTTCCTAGGGAGTGTGATGTCATGCTTGGGAGCAACGAACGATCTCTCTAGCAGGTTAACTGATTGGGCGGCATTATTCCCACGAGTCATGACCCTCCAAACAGCGTTCATGAAGGCAAAGTGTTTGTTTTACGTGGGCAGTATGGTTGCAAAGCTGAACCTTAAAGGAATGTCCAGAAGGGCACCACCAGGAGTGGAACCTACGGTTAAATTCGACTCCACCTTGGAAACCTCAACCATGCCAGCTACAGAACAGATGCACACATTGCAAGCTTAATTCCGTTAACGAACGAGACTCCGTTATGCCCCGCGGTCCGAGTCCGGCTTACTAGAGGGACACGTGAGGCTCTGGCACATGAGATTGGCCAATAACTGGTGTGTCATGCCATTACATGTCTGTGGCTGCATGTGCGCTACACTGAAAAGGCCAGTGTTTGTCGCTTACAGGTTCAGATAACCCGCTGAACAACGTTAGTGATGGGGATCACTGATGACAATTATTACCCGCGAACAATGATTTCCCAGTAAGTGCAGGTCAACCGCAGTTCCGGAATTAGGCCTAACCGTCATTCCTGAAAAAATGAAAAACTTACGTGTGCAAACCACAGGTGCTGTAGCTTGCTTAACAGCTCGCCAGCCGTTCTCACGCCCAGTATGGATTGCACGTGATTGCACAAAGGTTAGAAAGGGTACCGTATCCCTGGATAACATGTATGGATAGCGTACACATTCAAAATATATGTCTGTACATCAGGAGGCAGGCTCAGACGGTGTTAGGCCCAGTATGGATTGCACGTGATTGCACAAAGGTTAGAAAGGGTACCGTATCCCCGGATAACATGTATGGATAGCGTACACATTCAAAATATATGTCTGTACATCAGGAGGCAGGCTCAGACGGTGTTAGACCCAGTATGGATTGCACGTGATTGCACAAAGGTTAGAAAGGGTACCGTATCCCCGGATAACATGTATGGATAGCGTACACATTCAAAATATATGTCTATACATCAGGAGGCAGGCTCAGACGGTGTTAGGCCCAGTATGGATTGCACGTGATTGCACAAAGGTTAGAAAGGGTACCGTATCCCCGGATAACATGTATGGATAGCGTACACATTCAAAATATATGTCTATACATCAGGAGGCAGGTTCAGACGGTGTTAGGCCCAGTATGGATTGCACGTGATTGCACAAAGGTTAGAAAGGGTACCGTATCACCGGATAACATGTATGGATAGCGTACACATTCAAAATATACTGTATGTCTGTACATCAGGAGGCAGGCTCAGACGGTGTCAGGCACAGTATGGATTTGACGGCCCAGATTACACAGCGGAGGAGCAGGGAGAGGTAAAGATTGCAAATGCTGGGGCCCTGCCCAAGCAAGGGGGGCCCACTCGTGGGCGTCGGTACTGGCACTGGGCCCCTCATAGTACGGCGGTGTGTCTGACGCCGGGTGTGCACCACCACCGTCAGAGACACTTGATTGCACTATGAGGGACCCTGTGCCAGTGCCCGCACCCAAGAGTCGGCCTACCCACCTGTCCAGGGCAACGGCACTCGCACGGTGTCGTGCGCTAGGTGGTGACCCCGGCCATGGGGGGGGAAGCAGCACAGTTAGGGAGTTTTAGAAAGTGGCATATGTTGATGTTGGACATTCAGCTGATGCAAAAGGCGAAATAGGTGAAGTCCCAGGAAGAGGTGGACCAAAGCAAGCCATTTTTCTGTCACCCTATGTGTCATCAGGGGAAGGTGGGACAAAATCCTTGGAAACCCATGCATGGTTCATTTTAATGAAGGTTAGATCATCCACATTTTGGGTTGACAGACGGGTCCTTTTTTCTGTCAGGATTGATCCAGCTGCACTGAAGACTCTTTCCGATAGCACACTTGCAGCTGGGCAAGCGAGCTCCTGTAAGGCATATTGGGCCAATTCAGGCCAGGTGTCCAGTTTAGCGGCCCAATAGTCAAAGGGGAATGACCTGTGTGGGAGAACATCGATATGGGAGGAAAAGTAGTTTGTAACCATAGTTGACAACTGCTGTCTCCTGTCACTTTCCATCGATGCAGTATTACCAGTTGTGTGAGCGGTATTTGAAAAATCAGTCCACAACATTGTCATGAAACCCCTGTCTCCAACGCCACTTCTGCTGTGTGCACCACGAACACCTCTGCCAAGCTGCCCCCGGCCCGTACGGCTCGTGTGAGAACCATCACCGCTGCTGTTTGCTGGGAATGCCTCAAGCAACCGATTTACCAGAGTTGCTTGTTTATTAGCCAATATTAGGTCAAGGTTCTCCTGTGGCATGATGTTTTGTAATTTGCCTTTATAGCGTGGATCCAGGATGCTGGCCAACCAGTAGTCATCATCGTTCATCATTTTGGCAATGCGTGGGTCTCTTTTTAGGATCTGCAAGTCATAATCTGACATGTGGGCCAATGTTCCCGGTGTCAATGATGCACTGCGAGTGCTGGGTGGAGGAACACTTTCTGGCAAATCCACATCCCTCCAGTCACGCACAAACCCTGTACCAGACCTTGCCACGCCAACATTTTCACTTGCCCCACGAGATGCATCCTCCTCCCCTAAGTAATCATCCCCATCATCCACCTCCTCCTCCTCTTCTTCCTCCACCTCGTCCAGGAGAGGTCCCTGAGCAGACAATGGCTGAAAGTCATCAAGGATTCCCTCCTCCTCTTCCTCCTCATCAACATTGGCTGCAGACGCCTGCTCCTTAAGGTGCGTCAAAGTTTGCATGAGCAGACGCATAAGTGGGATGCTCACGCTTAGGATGGCGTCGTCTGCGCTTACCAGCCGTGTGCATTCCTCAAAACACTGAAGGACTTTACAGAGGTCTTTCAGCTTCGACCACTGCACACCTGTCAACTCCATGTCTGCTCTCAAAGTGCCTGGCCGTGTATCCTCCCACAAATGCATTATGGCCTGCCTCTGCTCGCACAGCCGCTCCACCATGTGCAGGGTGGAGTTCCACCTTGTTGCAATGTCGATAATGAGGCGGTGGTTGGGAAGGTGGAGCAATTGCTGCAGCTTCTGCATACGAACGGAGTGTACAAGCGACCAGCGGATGTGCGCGCACAGTCTTCGCACCTTCTGGAGCAGGGCTGTTAACTCCGGATAATTTTTGAGGAAGCACTGCACCACCAGGTTCAAGGTGTGAGCCAAGCAAGGTATATGGCTGAGTTTTGAAAGGGCTATGGCTGCCACAAAATTACGGCCGTTATCACTAACTACCTTGCCTGCCTCAAGATGTACACTGCCCAGCCATGACTCAGTTTGTCGCTTCAAGTACTCGGCCAGCACCTCGGCGGTGTGTCTGTTGCCCAAACACATCATCTGCAACACAGCCTGCTGACGCTTTCCACTAGCTGCTCGATAGGGGGACACATCGTGTGCAACAGTGGCAGCTGCAGATGGAGTGCTCGTACGACTGCGCTCTGTGGACGAGCTTTCGCTTCTGGAGGAGGAGGAGGGTCGAACGCCTACAGCCAACTGCTTCCTATACCGTGGGCTAGGCAGCACTGTCCCACCACCGCTGTCCCCTGTGGACCCTGCATCCACCACATTAACCCAGTGCGCAGTGATGGACACGTAACGGCCCTGGCCATGCCGACTGGACCATGCATCAGTTGTGAGGTGCACCTTTCCGCTCACTGACTGCTTGAGTGCATGGACAATGCGGTCTTTCACATGATGGTGGAGGGCTGGGATGGCTTTGCGAGAGAAGAAGTGGCGACTGGGTAGGTCATAGCGTGGTACTGCATAGGCCATGAGTTCGCGGAAAGCTGTGCTTTCCACCAACCGAAAGGGCATCATCTCAAACGAGATTAGTTTGGCAATGTGGGCGTTCAAACCCAGTGTACGCGGATGAGAGACTGAGTACTTTCTTGACCTACTCATAGTGTCTGGGAGGGTGAGCTGGACTTGAGAGCTGCATATGGTGGAAGTAGCGGTGGACAGGGCGGACTGAGAGAGGGTTGATGATGGTGATGGAGTTGGTGTTCTTTCTGATGGCCTAGAATCAGTCTTTCGTTGATATAACAGTGGGATTCCCTGACTGCTGTGGCCTTGCAACGACACCTCAACATTTGCTGCTGTGCTAACCGGTGGGCTTACAGTGGGGGAAACAATGTAGCGTTGCTGACTACCTTCGTTGTGATCAGTTGCACATGTGGCACTTGAGGTTTGGTGTTGTGTCCACGCTTGCAAGTGCATGCTGGTTAAATGTCTAAGCATGCAACTGGCATTCAAATTTTTCAGATTTTTCCCTCGGCTAAAGGTCTTTGCGCACTTCTTACAGATAACCTTGGCCTGATCATGAGGATTTTGGTCAAAAAAGTGCCACACTGCACTCTTCCTACTTTGGCAGACATTTTGCGGCCTAGCACGCTGTGATCTTTTGACCCTCTGGACAAGCTGTCCAGCAACTCTTTTGATGTTTGGAACCTGTCTTTGGAGTGCTCCGGGCCAGCCAGATAACAGCTGTTGCGATGTCGATGTCTGCTCTGGATGCTCCTCATCTGAGCTATTGGAAGCAGCACCCTCTTCCCCCAATGGATGCCAATCTGGGTCAACAACTGGGTCATCCATCACCTCCTCTTCTATGTCATGTGCACCTTCCTCTGTGTCACCGTGTATGGTGGTATAGTGTGCGGGAAGGGGCACCTGAGTCTCATCAGGGTCAGAATCTGGCTCTGTACACTGCGAGGACAATGTAGTGCTCTGAGTGAATGTACCAGCAGAATCATCCATCAGCAGCTGTGCATCAGTGCACTCCATGTCAGATTCATCTTGGCCTGGGTAATTCACCATTTGACTTGATAATCCAGGCATGGTATGTGAAAACAGCTCCATGGAGTAATCAGTAGTATGGCCTGCGTCATCCTTCAATCTTGGTTGGGGTGAAGGACACAAGGAAAGGTGTGGTTCATGAACATGAGCCTCCAATGACGACTCAGTGCTTTTACTTTTAACAACTGAAGAAGAGGAGGCGATAGAGCTGGAGGCTGAGTCAGCAATGTAAGACAAAACTTTTTCCTGATGCTCTGGCTTTAAAAGCGGTTTGCCAACTCCTAGAAAACTAAGCGTTCGAGGCCTTATGTAGCCAGACGATGACGCAGGCTCAACACCTCCTGCATTCGGTCCTATTTTGCTCTTGCCACTACCATCAGATCCACCACCAACACCATCATTACCAGCTGCCAACCCCCGCCCAATTCCACGGCCTCTTCCACCAGCCTTCCTCATTTTTGGTAGAAATGTAGACAAAATCCAACAAACTATATAGTAATGTAAAACAAGATACAAGGTGTCTATAGGACAGGGGAGATTTTGAATTCCTGCAGACACTTGTGGACACTGGACACTTTTGGATTGTGTGAGGCCCACTGATATCTGAGCGCTATGTCACAGGCTCGATGGCACAGCTGTGACAAAAGTGACGAGAGGATAAGGGAGATTTTGAATTTTTGCAGACACTTGTGGACACTGGACACTTTTGGATTGTGTGAGGCCCACTGATATCTGAGCGCTATGTGACAGGCTCGATGGCACAGCTGTGACAAAAGTGACGAGAGGATAAGGGAGATTTTGAATTTCTGCACACACTTGTGGACACTGGACACTTTTGGATTGTGTGAGGCCCAATGAATATCTGAGCGCTATGTGACAGGCTCGATGGCACAGCTGTGACCAAAGTGACTAGAGGATAAAGGAGATTTTGAATTTCTGCACACACTTGTGGACACTGGACACTTTTGGATTGTGTGAGGCCCACTGATATCTGAGCGCTATGTCACAGGCTCGATGGCACAGCTGTGACAAAAGTGACGAGAGGATAAGGGAGATTTTGAATTTCTGCACACACTTGTGGACACTGGACACTTTTGGATTGTGTGAGGCCCACTGATATCTGAGCGCTATGTGACAGGCTCGATGGCACAGCTGTGACCAAAGTGACTAGAGGATAAGGGAGATTTTGAATTTTTGCAGACACTTGTGGACACTGGACACTTTTGGATTGTGTGAGGCCCACTGATATCTGAGCGCTATGTGACAGGCTCGATGGCACAGCTGTGACAAAAGTGACGAGAGGATAAGGGAGATTTTGAATTTCTGCACACACTTGTGGACACTGGACACTTTTGGATTGTGTGAGGCCCAATGAATATCTGAGCGCTATGTGACAGGCTCGATGGCACAGCTGTGACCAAAGTGACTAGAGGATAAAGGAGATTTTGAATTTCTGCACACACTTGTGGACACTGGACACTTTTGGATTGTGTGAGGCCCACTGATATCTGAGCGCTATGTCACAGGCTCGATGGCACAGCTGTGACAAAAGTGACGAGAGGATAAGGGAGATTTTGAATTTCTGCACACACTTGTGGACACTGGACACTTTTGGATTGTGTGAGGCCCACTGATATCTGAGCGCTATGTGACAGGCTCGATGGCACAGCTGTGACCAAAGTGACTAGAGGATAAGGGAGATTTTGAATTTCTGCACACACTTGTGGACACTGGACACTTTTGGATTGTGTGAGGCCCACTGATATCTGAGCGCTATGTCACAGGCTCGATGGCACAGCTGTGACAAAAGTGACTAGAGGATAAGGGAGATTGGATTGCTTTACAAAAGCAGTTTGCAGAGCAGTGGGTAAACAGCAATGCAGGAATGTCAGGAAGCCTTAGAAGGCAGCCCAATAACCAACACCACTGATACACCACTATATAGCCTCCCCTTGCACTGCACACACAGTGACTGGTGTGTTGTACAGGCCAAATCGCTAGCAGCAGAAGCAGTTTTTTTTTCTTCTCAGCAGGACAAAAAAAAAATTGGGATTGCTTTTAAAAAAGCAGTTTGCGGAGCAGTGGGTAAACAGCAATGCAGGAATGTCAGGAAGCCTTAGAAGGCAGCCCAACAACCAACACCACTGATACACCACTATATAGCCTCCCCTTGCACTGCACACACAGTGACTGGTGTGTTGTGCAGGCCAAATCGCTAGCAGCAGAAGCAGTTTTTTTGTCTTCTTCCCTGCCTAACGCTCTCCCTACAGAATCAGCAGCAACCTCTCCCTATACTGAGATCGGCAGAAGTAAGATGGCGGTCGGCGTGCACGCCCTTTTATACCCCCTGTGACGCCCACCAAAGCAAGCCAATCACTTGCATGCCCTTCTGAAAGATGGTGGTGACCCCTGCCTATGTCATCACGTTGCCCACAGTGTCCGTGGATCCTGATTGGCTGAAAAAGAGCGCAAAACAAACTTTTGAAACGTGACTTTGGCGCGTAAGTCGCCGACCTCGTGGCTGACCTCATCCTAGGGTCGGGTTTCGTTTCATGAAACCCGACTTTGCCAAAAGTCGGCGACTTTTGAAATTTTTCGACCCGTTTCGCTCAACTCTAGTCCCCAGTTTAAGATTGGTGATATGGTGTGGTTATCATCAAAAAATATTGCTATGAAGGTGGCTTCTCCTAAGTTTAAGCCTAGATTTATTGGACCTTACAAGATTTTGGAGATTATTAATCCGGTCTCTTTTCGTTTGGCTCTTCCTGTCACATTTAAAATCCATAATGTGTTCCATAAGTCCTTGTTGAAGAGGTTTGTTGAACCAGTTGTTCCTGGGGTGGCACCTCCAGACCCTGTATTGGTTGAAGGTAACATGGAATATGAGGTAGAGAAAATACTGGATTCCCGTCTGGCTAGACGGAGACTCCAGTATTTGGTTAAGTGGAAGGGTTATGGTCAGGAGGATAATTCCTGGGTCTCTGCCTCTGATATTCATGCCAAAAGATTGGTGCGTGCATTTCATCGGGCTCACCCTGATCGCCCTGGTGGCGTGGTTGAGGGTTCGGTGACCCCTCCTCAAGGGGGAGGTACTGTTGTGAGTTCATTTTCCACTTTGTCACTGGGGTCTGGTGAACTCCCTATTCTGGTGAAGGAAGGTAGTAAGCCTGATTATCAGGCACCTGAGTCTAATGAGGATGACTGGCTGAATCCCGCATGGATCATGACACTGAAATTGCAGTTACACTTTCAGGATAGAAAGGGTGATGTCTAATGATCAATTACAATTATTTCATTTGACAATATCAATCCCCATCATTTTTTTTAGGATTGTTCCAATGTATTGTTAAAAAAAATTATATGGTAATTCAAATATTCAATTTCTTTGGGAGTTTGGTTGGCCGACAAGATGTGGAGGTTATGACATGGTTTTCTAAAGCGCCTGAGCAGCCGATCTGCCTATCATGCAACGCCATGTTTCTGGACAGACTTTCCGGAGCTTGCGTTCTATTTTGCACATACGGTGTCACGCTCTACAGTACTAATGCTCTTGTTTTCATCAGATATGAATGTATCCAGAACATTCAGTAAAGCAGCATGTTTTGTTGCTGCAGATATACCTAATACTTCATCTGAAACATTTCTGGCGCTTTTGATTTTTTTTTTTATTTCAAGGTAAATTATCTAGTCTTTCAGTTTTCAGGGCTATTTGTGCCAATGGGGAAAATGCTTCTTCATTCAGCATGTGGCATAATAGAAACAAGAAAGAAAACAGCCAGCCTGTCTATTCGTTCCACTTTCTGATCTATTTAATGTTGTAGCCTGGTATTCTTGATTAAGTAAGAACATTTTGTTGCCATGTCAACATTCCAAAAATGTTTAACCCTTCAAGTCCAACTGAATCTAGACTGAGAATGATGATGAAGAAAATATATCCCAATGGTTGCCTTTATTAGTATGACTTATGAGATACTAGGCCTTCTACAGGTATATCTTGATTTAACATATCCCAAAATTTTGCTACAGTCAAGAGATGTCTATGCTATATGTTCCATTATATGTTCCAGTGTGTGGCCACCCAGCAGTTGTAATGTGTAGTCATGAACAGACCAGAGGAAGTTGAGGTCTGGCAGATCCAGCTAAACTTTCACAAAAAAATTTAGTTCGGGATCCGAACCTGACCCAGACTTGACCAAGGACCCAAACTACATATAAATCAAAGGAGACCCAAACTTCAGGGTATAAAATGTTTGTAGAAACGTCTAGGGTGCATCCATCAGATGCAACAATTCTGGCGTGGCTGCGGGCTGCTATTTTTAGGATGGGAAGGGCCCAATAACCATGGACCTTCCCAGCTTGAGAATACCAGTCTCAAACTGTCTGCTTTAACTTACGATGCAGCCTTTCAATAAGCTTTGTTTGGGCTGCCAAACCCGAACAGTAACACGGACTTCCCTGAGAAGTCACTGGATGGAGTCCGTGCACAGAGACAAGGTGTCGGGTATAGATCCCGAACTTTAGCATTCGGGTTTGCCCATCAGTAGTAATGTGTACTGCTGGTTGTGGAAGGTTTTGTTAGACTTTGTGCACACAGTCTATTTTCAGTGTTTTCAGAACAGACACTGAGTGGAAGAATTGGAGGAGATTTGATTATTGCAGACAGATTTGGGGAGTTTCCTCTCAGCTTCTGATCAGGTTTTGCTCCAGACTAAATGTGCACAGTACCTTTGTGGAAAATTGGAGTCTTCATCAAAATTGAAAAATATGTGACGGGAGACGCCTTGCTGCCAATCACTGATACCAACACGGATCTCCAGAATGGAAGTCACCCTTTCTTTTTTCCATCTCGCTATAAGGCCCCGAGTGCATGGAGAATCAATGGAGAATTGGCTGCATATGTCGGCAACCTTCTCCATTCACTTTTCCGGTAGTTAGGGAAACAATCTCTAAAATGGGAAAAATACCACAAAATAGAGTATTACTGCAACCCAAACATAATCAAAGGTGCTTTTCCTCTTTTAGATAAGTGAACTACAACAGATTGTATCTTAGTACAAAAGACAAAAAGAGATAGTACTCACCCTCGATCTGCAGCAGTGACATTACATTGGTGATATCTGCTGTAGTTGATTGTATGATCCACAGAGCTGAGCGATTGGCTGTAGCGTTGATGCACACTTGAGTTGTGATGTCACCAGTGCACCCAAAACACAGAAAATGGAGCCGTGACGGGGGGTCAGAACTGGACCATGGAAGATGGGTGAGTACTATCTTTCTTTTGCTTTTTAACTACTATCTGATCGCTTCTAAACGTGAAAAACACCCTAAATCAATCTATAACTTATTAACTGATCTTAAGGAATCTACCATATTAAAACC
The DNA here is from genome assembly GCF_039654945.1 of Dendrobates tinctorius. Classification (NCBI taxonomy): domain Eukaryota; kingdom Metazoa; phylum Chordata; class Amphibia; order Anura; family Dendrobatidae; genus Dendrobates; species Dendrobates tinctorius. The sequence continues at coordinate 27,798,341 of NW_027361797.1, forward strand.
ATTTCGGAAACCAGTACATACAAAAAGCCAATTCATACAGTATAGTTGTGGTATAGAAAGGAAATAAAAGGTCTATGCTATATGTGTTAGGCGTCAAGTTTCCCCCACTGCACAGGGGGAATCTCAAGCCATGTCCTCTGCAGTCTCCTATTTCTCTGCAGCCGAAGAGATTCCTGCTCAGCAGAGATGTCAGTCCCAGTGTCTTGCCCAGGCTGATGCTAGGCGTCTGGTTGCGCCTTCTGGCTCTGCTATAACACCAGGCTTGAGTCAGCAGCAAGCAGACACTCCTGGGACTAAGTCCTGTCCTTTGCTTACTGAGCATGCCCATGGGACGACCTCTCATTGGAGGTCACATGCGCAGGTCCCGTTCCTGCTCAGATTGGTCAACTGGGAAGGTCCCGGAAGGACGCCGCTTTAAAAGAGTTGCATGGCCGCTCGGCCATGCAGTGGTTTAGACTCAAATGCTTATGGTGTGTATGATGATGGATGCATGCATCTGGTGACTGACTCATTATAAAACCCCTACCCTTGGTTGTGTCTGTTGTTAGGGCCTTGTGGTTAGAGTCAGTGCCTGTCAGTGGCTAGGCTATACACCACAGTGCATCCCAGTCCTCTGCACTTGCTAGCGTCACCATGCCAGGTAGCAATAGCCGCGAGTGCGGCCCCGTGCGCAAATCTAGCACTTTCCTCCCCACTCTGGGTGGTTAGTGGTGTCCGCCGAAGTGGTACAGTGCGCTCTTGGTACGATTATATATTCCCTTCCTTTTGCTGGCACTGCAGCCGCGGTGCCGAGCGCTGATGGTCTAGAGGAACTCTAGCCCTGTGCCTCTGGGACAGGGCTCTGTGACCTTTAATTAGAGCTCACCCAGCCGAGCTCTGTGAGTTCAACAGGCTCCGGCCTTTGTTTTAGCGGCTCTGTGAGGTACCAGAGTTCGCTCCTGAGCACACCAGGTCAGTGGTTAACCCACCAGTGTGCATTTTGTATTCCGCCATTACTAAGCAGCAGTTTACCATCTCTGCACGGTGGACTCCGGGCGGCAAACGCACCTAGCGTCTACTTTATATTATTAGGTGCATTCCGCAAGCCCTAATATCATGTTCTGTACATAATATCACAGAGATACATACAACATGCACAGTGCCTCCTCACCAGTACACTTCTCAATAGCTTATTCAGAGCCAGTTACTGAAAAGAAAAATTGCATGGGGGAACTGTGCTGCATTACTAGTAAGAATTTCACTAATGTGCTACCTAATATCTGCATCCATTATCCAGTGATATCAGGGGGGCACATCCCCATCACTATACAAAATATGCATTATTTTCTGCAATGATTCGATGTTATTTTCATTCTTGTGCTGTAAAAATGTAGATAATATTTACAGAACAACAAATTATCATCAAAATGCATGTTATATTTTTTTTTTGCGAAAATCAACATCTGCTAATTCATTCTTGATGATTTGATGCATATGCTGCTGTCAGATCCAGTTTTGTTTTCCAATACGACGTTACTGAATTACGGAAGTTTCAACGTTTATTGTTGTGAAATAATGCCACAATGTTGTGAACAAAATCAGCTCAGGAAATAAATTCTAATATAAATACTGTATGCTTATAGAAACATATTAAGTATAACACTTAGGACATATATTACTGGTTTTTATGGTTTTTATGTAGGCTTGTGAGATACTGGGAAGAGCTCTGTGACCACTCAGACCAAACTCATGCAGTGTTTTCTGCAACTGACCTGACGGTGTACTTGTATTTTTTAATGACCCAAATGAGAGGTGGATTCCAAGGAAAAACTGCATAGCAATTGTATATATATGAAATGAATCAAATATGCCTTGGAGAAGTGGAATGAGAAGGTATGACAAAAAAAAGGCTTTTAAGGAGTAGTCTACAATTCTCAATACTGCTGTATAATACTCTCCATGGTGCTGCAACTTATAAACATGTCCGAAAGAAAGAAAAAAAGAGCAGGAATTTCTGAATCTGTGTATTCAGTGTATCAGAGGCATTATACAGCTTGTCTCCACCTACTAGATCCGATTAAAGAAGCAAGTGTGCTATACACAGTAGATATATATACAGTGTCGAAATAACTATGTGATCCCTTGCTGATTTTGTAAGTTTTCCCACTGACAAAGACATGATCAGTCTATAATTTTAAGGGTAGGTTAATTTTAACATTGAGAGAATATCAAAAATAAAATCCAGAAAATCACATTGTATCAATTAAATAAATTTATTTGCATTTTGCAGTGAGAAATAAGTATTTGATCCCTCTGGCAAACAAGACTTAATACTTGGTGGCAAAACCCTTGTTGGCAAGCACAGCAGTCAGACGGTTTTTGTAGTTGATGCTGAGGTTTGCACACATGTCAGGAGGAATTTTGGTCCACTCCTCTTTGCAGATCATCTCTAAATCATTAAGATTTTAAGGTTGTCGCTTGGCAACTCGGAGCTTCAACTCCGTCCATAAGTTTTCTATGGGATCTATGAGATTAAAGTCTGGATACTGGCTCCATGACCTTAATGTGTTTCTTTTTGAGCCACTCCTTTGTTGCCTTGGCTGTATGTTTTGGGTCATTGCCTTGATGGTAGACCAAGCCACGACCCATTTTTAATGTCCTGGCGGAGGGAAGGAGGTTGTCACTCAGGATTTTACAGCACATGGCTCCATCCATTCTCCCATTCATGCGGTGAAGTATTCCTATGCCCTTAGCAGAGAAACACCCCAAAACATGTTTCCAACTGTGTGCTTGACAGTGGGGATGGTATTCTTTGGGTCATAGGCAGCATTTCTCTTCCTCCAAACACAGCGAGTTGAATTAATGCCAAAGAGCTCAATTTTTGTCTGATCTGACCACAGCACCTTCTCCCAGTCACTCACAGAATCATCCAGGTGTTCATTGGAAAACTTCAGATGGGTCTGCACATGTGCCTTCTTGAGCAAGGGGACCTTGCGGGCTCTGCAGGATTTTAAGCCTTTACGGCGTAATGTGTTACTAATTGTTTTCATGGTGACTGTGGTCCCAGCTCCCTTGAGATCATTAACAAGTTCCCCCGTGTAGTTTTAGGCTGATCTCTCACCTTCCTCATGATTTAGGATACCCCACGACGTGAGATTCTGCATGGTGCCCCAGATCGATGTCGATTGACAGTCATTTTGTATTTCTTCCATTTTCTTACTATTGCACCAACAGTTTTCTCCTTCTCACCCGGCGTCTTACTTATGGTTTTATAGCCCATTCCAGTTTTGTGCAGGTCTATGATTTTGTCCCTGAAATCCTTATAAAGCTCTTTGGTCTCGCCGATGTTGTAGAGGTTAAGCCCCTGTCACACATAGCCATCTCGCTAGCGAGATCGCTGCTGAGTCACAAGTTTTGTGATGCAACAGCGATCTCACCAGCGAGATCGCTGTGTGACAGCGATCAGCGACCGGCCCCCCTGCCGGGTATCGCTGATCGCTGTTGAAAGGTCTGGACATTTTTGGGGTCGCTGGTCTCCCACTGATCAGCACGCATCGCTGCGTGTGACAGGCGGGAGACCAGCAACCAGCGAGCAGGAGATGGTAACCAAGGTACACATCGGGTTACTAAGGGGCGCGCAGCGCCTAGAAACCCGATGTGTACCTTAGTTACCAGCGCTCTGATGCAGGGAGCTGGTAACCAAGGTACACATCGGGTTTCTAAGTGCTGTGCGCCCCTTAGAAACCCAATGTGTACCTTGGTTACCAGCTCCCTGCATCAGCGTGCTGGTAACTAAGATACACTGCGGGTAACTAAGCGACGTGCGACGCTTGTCACCAGCATGTCGCTGGTCCTGATCGCTGGTGAAGCTGCCTGTTTGGCAGCTCACCAGCGATCACATAGCGACTCACCAGCGATCCTGACAAGGTGATATCGTTGTCGGGATCGCTGGTGAGTCGCTATGTGTGACGGGGCCCTTAGAGTCTGAATGATTAATTGAGTCTGGGGACAGAAGTCTTTTATAAAGGTGACTATGTGAGACAGCTGTCTTTAATGCAGGTAACTTAAATACTTATTTCTCAATGCAAAATGCAAATAAATTTATATAATTTATACAATGTAATTTTCTAGATTTTATTTTTGATATTCTATCTCTTAATGTTAAAATTAACCTACCCTTAAAATTATAGACTGTTCATGTCTTTGTCAGTGAACAAACTTAGAAAATCAGCAAGGGATCACATACTTATTTTCCCCACTGTAGATATAGCAACAGAACCAAGCTTACTACATCCTGTAGAGCCAACAAGATAAGCAAGCTGGCTACATAGATCCAATAGCATAACCAAGCTGACTACATCAGTTCAATAACAGAACCAATCTTATAACATAGATTCAATAAAAGAACTATGCTTACTACATCGATACAGAAACAGACCTGAGCTTACTAAATAGATACGATAACAGAATGAGATTACTACATAGATACAGGAAGAGAATGAAGCTTGCTACATATGTTGCTAAAGCAGAATCAAGCTTCCTACATAGATAGAGAAACAAAACCAAGTTAGCTACATAGATATCGGAACAGAGTCCAGTTCACTACATAGATATGTCAGCAGAAGCAAGCTTACTACATAGATCCGATAGCAGAACCAAGTTTACTATGAAGATCAATTAACAGAAGCAAGCTTACTATATGAATAAGGAAATCGGATGTTCGTTCTGACGAAATACTGAAGGGTGGCAGCCAAACAGCGTCTGACAGCAATGTCACCAAAAATAGCTTCACTAACATTGTAGGAATGGCGCCAATGCGGGAGATGGGTATTGATAGTTTTTTATATGGAACAAAAGGAAGTAATAATGGGTTGATCTATAAAGATAAGTTATGCTGATGGTATGGTAGTAAAAGGGCAAGAGTAACAGGACGCCATTATGCAACTGAGCTGCCAAGAGTTGGACCTCCAACGACTTCATATTGATGGCCAAAGCTGAGGGTGAGCTATTAATTAAAAAATATAGAAATCCTCTTTAAGCCCATAGCACTGACAGACAAATGATAGATAGATAGATAGATAGATAGAATACAAGAATGTGTCACTAGAGCCAAAAAATTTTCACAATGTTGTGCTTTCAAACACCAAAAACTTACTTTGAAATCAGTACTAAATAGTGTTGAGCGATACCTTCCGATATCGGGAAATTTCGGATTGGATTGGATCGGACCGATACCCCAAAAATATCGGATATCGCCGATTCCGATACCGGAAACCAATGCAAGTCAATGGGACACAAATATCGGAATGAAAATAAACCCTTACTTTCCTTGTAGGTTAATTCTACATGAAGGAAAACAACTAAGAATAATGTAGAATGTATTGGGGGAGGTGGAGGAGACATTAAAGGCATAGAGGTTTAGCCTAATCAAATGGAATAGCAGGAATTAATTTTTTTTTTAAGATGTTCGGAGTTACAAAGATATTGACTATGTTAAAGAGGTCGTGTAGCAATAGAGGGAGACGTTCAGAAAAGGCACATGTTGGCGGAGTGTTGGAATGGAGTGCTTCATCTAGCTTGGAGGTTGACTGAGGCCCTGACCCGGAGGACACGGCACGGATGCGGGCACCTGTATGCACAACAGACTGTGAGTAAAGCTTTGGAACTACGTGCCCTTGTTTCCTCCAGTTATTCCTGCGCCAACACACTCAGCACTGCTACATCTCCGTGCCTGGCACTGCACCATCTACGTCTCTTCACTACCTCTCCATCTACACTGCCCTGAGACTACAGCCCTACCTGTGGAGGGCCACAACATCAAAGCTGCACAACACCATCTGTCCCAGAGGATCTGTCTGCAGCGTCGGCTTAACATCTTCATTGCCGAACACCACAGGTGGCGTCACGAATCATTCACTCATAAACTTTAATCATCATCCACACGTTCAACATTTCCCTTTTACAATGGACGCCCAGGGCCACGGACCGGGTCACAGCTACCGTGACATCACCCATTGAAACCAACGGGCCCGATACCGAGTACCCCACCTGCCCTGGCGGGCGATCCAACTTGGCGGAAATACATAACAGAACAGGCTGTCCGGGCTTTTCACATAATCTCAGTGCATATCTAGGCTGCAGAATGCTGACAATAAGTAATTTACCTTCTGTGGCTAGTCTGCACGGTTTCCAAGATATCATCTCTTGCTTCTAAAATAAACGTCCGGGGGGTTTGTTGTGGCATTGAAATGAGAACTGGTCGCTTCCTCCTCCCTCACTAGTTTTACTTTCCATAGATCACTGTTCAGCGTGTGTCTGGGGGAGGAGCAGCTGGGTGGTCTGCTCGCAGCCAATCACAGCTATGCCATTAGTTAACATGCCTAACATGCATAACAGGATGTGCCCACACTTCTTAGAATTCCTCTTTGGCTGAATGAAATCAAACTGGCCCATTGCATTATGGGAACTTCCCATATGGGAACTTCGATATTCTAAAAGTATCGGAACTCAGTATCAGAACTCCAATACCGCGAATATCGGCCGATACCCGATATTGCAGTATCGGAATGCTCAACACTAGTACTAAATCAAAATTATACGATACAAAAAAATTCAAAAAGCTGGCACCTCATTAGCTTTTTTAGGTAATGCTATACAAGATTTCTCATTAATCATAATGGTCCCTTCACAGTTATTAACATTTTAATAATAGTAATTACATTCGGCACAAAACCTTTTGTACACTGAAGATGTGGCCTTTAAATCCCCAAAGAAATAAATAATATAAACTCAAAGAAAGCAGGTTAAATAGGTCAGCACATTATTAAAAGTAATTGCTGGTGGGATACATTGATCTATTGACACCACATTCAACTTGAAGAAGACAAACTGAGAATCTGGTATATGACAGAAGTTAAGTGCTCTCCGCAGAAAGGTGCCGTGGCAGCCAATCAAATTAGCCTAAAGCTGCGACTCAAAAGGCTCTTTTCTGCTATGTCATCTTCAGAACGTAATAAACAGATTGCAATAAGTGAGGCGTACAAATCACCTCTTACAAGAATTCCCCATACACTCAATCTGTGCAAGCAGTCCATCCACTGCAGCCTCATTATTCCATAGGTTTCTACAATTGGTAGACTATATTAGATTACTGTCCGCACAACAAAGTCTCCTTGAAATTCAATTGAAATGCGAATTAATGGTCTCTTAACTACTATACATTTGGTTTTCCTAGAGGAAGACTCCAGAAAAAATGATCTGCTGTGTTATATCTAGTACAGGGGTTGGAAAAGTGGAAGACACAGACATTGTTGTTTCCCTGTTGACTGGTGTTTGTACATTATTTAACCTTTTATTGTAAATTACCTTGTCGGTCACATTTATATAAGGTCAATTTGATACATCTGACTTCCATACATTAATTTGGTATTAAATGCCAGCAAACCCCTTGACCAGCTGCAACTCACATCACAAACAATGAGTGGCCACATCACTGCAACATGGTCTCTTCCCCTAGATTATGCTACTCTTAGAAGGGATAACAAAAACTTGGTGACAGATTCCCTTTAAATGGTTATTCCCGACTTCAGATATTATTCCCTATTCACAGGACAGGGGATAACTCTCCAATCACTGAGGGTCCAACCTCTGGAACTCCCACTTATCCAGAGAACCAGGTCTCCAAAGAGCCGCATGTCAATGGAGTAGATGTCAATCTTGCACACTTTTGCTCCATTCATCCTTAATAGCATAGCCATCTGTAGCCAGCCTGGATTGAATTGACCACAGCTCCATTTATACCAGGTTCTTCAGAGCCCTGATTCTCAGGATCAATGGGGGTCCAAGGGATTGGAAAGTTATTTCCTATCCTATAGACTAGAGATAACTTCCATAGAGGATATTATCCCCTTAAAGTAGAAGATCTAAATAGCTTATGATTATTTTGGTCTCCATATGTCTCATACAAGGCACTGGATCTATGCATTATTCTTCGATACCTAAGATAGATCCAGAGCGTTGTATGTAAATCACTCTGAAAAATTCTGTTCTGACCTTCATTGGGGGGCGTTTTTTTTTTTCCCCTGTATGTTACTGCCTTCTTATGGTTGGGCAGCATCATACAGGTGAAAAAGTAAACACTCCCAGAGAAGAATCTCTGTTAACTTCCTCTTGGTTGAAGGTGTATTTAGCCTATTAGGCACCGAAACATTACAAGCTAATACCTCCACAACGGTGAGGAAAATTTTTTACTTTTTTTTTAAAAATGATGTTTTATTCAGCTCTTCAGCTATTTTGTCATGAGGTAACCAGTTTATCATGTAAAAATAGTGAAAGTGGCTGCTTATTGGGATAAAAAGAGACTGCATAAGTCTAAACATTGTCACCCCACCCATGGGGTGAGGACAACACAATTATAAAGTTAATTATATGATGTTCCCACCTTCCTAATCCATTCTGGGTTATTTTTGTGCTTGAAAATATTATTTAATAGTTTAATAATGTACCAAATAACAAGTAGTAAGAATAATGAGAAGATAATTACACAGCACTCCCAGCATTACCACCAATCCTCAAGTGTTTAGTGCTATTATGTGCTGGTGTCTATGGCAACCGGGCGGTATAATAAATATTAAACATTCGCTTCCATTTTATTTATTGTAATATGGCAAAAATGGAATTAAAAAATGACAGGCCAAGAGACAGAATGATGACTAAAATATAGAAATAAAATGGCAAAAACTCAATAATAATCAATTTAATTCAGTTTTCTCAGCTGGACATGAAAACATTGCCTGAGAATCTGTAGCTGAACGCTTTCTACACTGGCCTCCAGGAGAATAATGGATTGATTGAAAGTCATTGTCTTGCTTTTTTTCTAGGTTTGTGAAGGTAGAGAAGCTGGCGTGCTCTGATTAACAAGACGCAAATATTACTTAATTTATATCTATTTCACTCACGCACATATTAGCCCCTTAAAGGCATTTGCTGTAATGTATGCTTAATGTTCCATTCAGCCGAACCCAGCACAAAGATTTCACATGATGCTTGGCTGTCTGTGGGCAGAACAGTGTAAAACGGCAGTAAAACCTCAGACTCATACTCTTAAAGGAAACCTGTCACCTCAGAAAATGCTACTTACCTGCAGATAAAGGGTTAATCAGAACTGTCCGAGTGCCATACTGAATGTGTGGCTAATGAGAGAAAATTAATTTATTTCCTCTTGAGAGCCGCTGGCTTTCAATCATAGGTGCGTGCAGGGCCGTATTTAAAGTTTATGCTGCCTTAGGCACTTTTAGTGTTGCCTCTCCCACTGGTGAGTATGACTAATGCACCACCCCAGCTCCACCTACACATCTCAAACCTTCCACAGTCCCACCGCCCGCTCTTGGAAAAACTCATCTTCTGCACCATGTCCTCACCAATCGGATATTAACAGTTCCCAGCAGACATCAGATGATATATACAGTATAGCCAGCAGCTTTTGTTTTGGACAAAAGAATTTTTAAGCCACCACTACGACAAGGTAGACTCTTTTGGCTGGGCCCTTCTCTACACTTCATCATGTGCAGAACCCCTTCCCTTTCATCATGTGCAGACCCCCTTTCATTATGTGCAGACCCCCCTTTATCATGTGCAGACCCCCCTTTTCATCTTTTGCAGACCCCCCTTCATCATGTGCAAACCCCCCTTCATCATGTGCACACCCCCTCCTCATACATTTAATTCAATTTATAAATAAAAAAACATTTTTCATACTTACCTCATAAGCGATCTCCAGCAGGCGCAGCTCCTCTTCTGGTCACAGTGTCCTCATGCATCATCGCGTATGCGCCGACACCTGACCAGAAGTCCAGGGAGGGCAGAGGGAGTCTGGGTCATCAAGGTAAGACGGCTGTGCACAGCTCCCAGAAAGCTTCGGGGCCCCGGCGCCGACATGTGCGCGCAGGATCCCAGACCCCTACAGCAGCCAGAAGACCTTACCGACCCTGGACTAAAAAAATAAACCTTGCTCATATGCCGCCCCCCGCATTCTGGCACCCTAGGCACATGCCCTCAAGTACCTAGTGGCAAATACAGCCCTGGGTGTGTGCACAGAGAGGATATAGTCACAGTTCTCTGCACTGCTCATTGCTACATCATGCATTTACACTATGTATTACTTCTTCCCTGCATGTCCCCAACTGTAGTGCATTTATATGTTACTTCTTCTCTGCATGTTCTTGACTTAATAGTCTGTTCATATTAGCCGTTCCCTGCAGGACCCAAACCGCAAAGTAAATTCATGTTGCCCCTTCCCTGCATGTCCTGAATCATAAGTATACAAAAAGTTAGTTCAGCTCACCCAATCTGTTTTCCATAAAGTGCATACAATCCGAGCACGGACTCATCTCCACCGGACGTCTGAGAAGATACTTGAAAAAATTGAAGTCCAGCTCCAGGAATAAAATCAATTACATTTTATTACAAATCCATTAAAAAATTACAAGGCTGCTATGTTCATTATGAGGTATACCCAAACGGGATTACCCAAGACGAGTCTGCAGAGAGCCTAGGTCCTGAATCATACAATGCATTCTTGTTACTCCTTCCACTAGGTACCTGACCATACAGTGCATTCTTATTATGCCTTCCTAGCTGGTCTCTCACAATCCAGCGCATTCATGTTCCTGTTACTCCTTCCCACAGGTCCCTGACCATAAAGTGCATCCCCATTACTCCATCCACCAGGTCCCTGACCATACAATGTGTTCCTGTTACTCCTTCTCACAGGTCCTTGACCATAAAGTGCGTTCCTGTTACTCCTTCCACCAGGTCCCTGACCATACAATGTGTTCCTGTTACTCCTCCTCACAGGTTCTTGACCATAAAGTGCGTTCCTGTTACTCCTTCCACCAGGTCCCTGACCATACAGTGTTTTCCTGTTACTCCTTCTCACAGGTCCATGACTATAAAGTGCATTCTTGTTATTCCTTCCACCAAGTCCCTGGACAATACATTGCATTCTTGTTATCTCTTTCCTACAAGTCCCCAACCTTATTGTATGTTCATGTTACTGCTTCTCAGCACGTGATTAAAAACACACATGTGACATGCACAATGTGAACAAGTCTGTTGGACCATGTTCACTCCACCCTGACTGAAACACAAACAAAAAGCACAGAATGACAAATGTGCAAAAATACCTTGCAATAAGACATATAACAGTAGTCAGCAAGTGCTGATAAAAGGTAATAACAAACACAGGGTATTTAGTCTATACGTTTTTTTGCAAAAAAATGTATACCAAGCTGCCTCATCAACGTCAAGGTAACCCGTATTGAAGCAGTCCCTATCTAATGTATTTAATACCTGAACATATGAACTGTGTCTAAATGAGCAGGATTAAGATAGGCGCTTTCTGGTATGGGCACGTGATGCAAGACAGCTCCTTATGTGCATGTCACACAAGAGAGGGGTGGGGTCTCTCAAATCATGCATAAGCATGAAAAAAACTGGATTAAAAACACACATGTGACATGCACAATGTGAACAAGTCTGTTGGACCATGTTCACTCCACCCTGACTGAAACACAAACAAAAAGCACAGAATGACAAATGTGCAAAAATACCTTGCAATAAGACATATAACAGTAGTCAGCAAGTGCTGATAAAAGGTAATAACAAACACAGGGTATTTAGTCTATACGTTTTTTTGCAAAAAAATGTATACCAAGCTGCCTCACCAACGTCAAGGTAACCCGTATTGAAGCAGTCCCTATCTAATGTATTTAATACCTGAACATATGAACTGTGTCTAAATGAGCAGGATTAAGATAGGCGCTTTCTGGTATGGGCACGTGATGCAAGACAGCTCCTTATGTGCATGTCACACAAGAGAGGGGTGGGGTCTCTCAAATCATGCATAAGCATGAAAAAAACTGGATTAAAAACACACATGTGACATGCACAATGTGAACAAGTCTGTTGGACCATGTTCACTCCACCCTGACTGAAACACAAACAAAAAGCACAGAATGACAAATGTGCAAAAATACCTTGCAATAAGACATATAACAGTAGTCAGCAAGTGCTGATAAAAGGTAATAACAAACACAGGGTATTTAGTCTATACGTTTTTTTGCAAAAAAATGTATACCAAGCTGCCTCACCAACGTCAAGGTAACCCGTATTGAAGCAGTCCCTATCTAATGTATTTAATACCTGAACATATGAACTGTGTCTAAATGAGCAGGATTAAGATAGGCGCTTTCTGGTATGGGCACGTGATGCAAGACAGCTCCAAGGTATTTTTGCACATTTGTCATTCTGTGCTTTTTGTTTGTGTTTCAGTCAGGGTGGAGTGAACATGGTCCAACAGACTTGTTCACATGTGTGTTTTTAATCCAGTTTTTTTCATGCTTATGCATGATTTGAGAGACCCCACCCCTCTCTTGTGTGACATGCACCCCACCCCTCTCTTGTGTGACATGCACATAAGGAGCTGTCTTGCATCACGTGCCCATACCAGAAAGCGCCTATCTTAATCCTGCTCATTTAGACACAGTTCATATGTTCAGGTATTAAATACATTAGATAGGGACTGCTTCAATACGGGTTACCTTGACGTTGGTGAGGCAGCTTGGTATACATTTTTTTGCAAAAAAACGTATAGACTAAATACCCTGTGTTTGTTATTACCTTTTATCAGCACTTGCTGACTACTGTTATATGTCTTATTGCAAGGTATTTTTGCACATTTGTCATTCTGTGCTTTTTGTTTGTGTTTCAGTCAGGGTGGAGTGAACATGGTCCAACAGACTTGTTCACATTGTGCATGTCACATGTGTGTTTTTAATCCAGTTTTTTTCATGCTTATGCATGATTTGAGAGACCCCACCCCTCTCTTGTGTGACATGCACATAAGGAGCTGTCTTGCATCACGTGCCCATACCAGAAAGCGCCTATCTTAATCCTGCTCATTTAGACACAGTTCATATGTTCAGGTATTAAATACATTAGATAGGGACTGCTTCAATACGGGTTACCTTGACGTTGGTGAGGCAGCTTGGTATACATTTTTTTGCAAAAAAACGTATAGACTAAATACCCTGTGTTTGTTATTACCTTTTATCAGCACTTGCTGACTACTGTTATATGTCTTATTGCAAGGTATTTTTGCACATTTGTCATTCTGTGCTTTTTGTTTGTGTTTCAGTCAGGGTGGAGTGAACATGGTCCAACAGACTTGTTCACATTGTGCATGTCACATGTGTGTTTTTAATCCAGTTTTTTTCATGCTTATGCATGATTTGAGAGACCCCACCCCTCTCTTGTGTGACATGCACATAAGGAGCTGTCTTGCATCACGAGCCCATACCAGAAAGCGCCTATCTTAATCCTGCTCATTTAGACACAGTTCATATGTTCAGGTATTAAATACATTAGATAGGGACTGCTTCAATACGGGTTACCTTGACGTTGGTGAGGCAGCTTGGTATACATTTTTTTGCAAAAAAACGTATAGACTAAATACCCTGTGTTTGTTATTACCTTTTATCAGCACTTGCTGACTACTGTTATATGTCTTATTGCAAGGTATTTTTGCACATTTGTCATTCTGTGCTTTTTGTTTGTGTTTCAGTCAGGGTGGAGTGAACATGGTCCAACAGACTTGTTCACATTGTGCATGTCACATGTGTGTTTTTAATCCAGTTTTTTTCATGCTTATGCATGATTTGAGAGACCCCACCCCTCTCTTGTGTGACATGCACATAAGGAGCTGTCTTGCATCACGTGCCCATACCAGAAAGCGCCTATCTTAATCCTGCTCATTTAGACACAGTTCATATGTTCAGGTATTAAATACATTAGATAGGGACTGCTTCAATACGGGTTACCTTGACGTTGGTGAGGCAGCTTGGTATACATTTTTTTGCAAAAAAACGTATAGACTAAATACCCTGTGTTTGTTATTACCTTTTATCAGCACTTGCTGACTACTGTTATATGTCTTATTGCAAGGTATTTTTGCACATTTGTCATTCTGTGCTTTTTGTTTGTGTTTCAGTCAGGGTGGAGTGAACATGGTCCAACAGACTTGTTCACATTGTGCATGTCACATGTGTGTTTTTAATCCAGTTTTTTTCATGCTTATGCATGATTTGAGAGACCCCACCCCTCTCTTGTGTGACATGCACATAAGGAGCTGTCTTGCATCACGTGCCCATACCAGAAAGCGCCTATCTTAATCCTGCTCATTTAGACACAGTTCATATGTTCAGGTATTAAATACATTAGATAGGGACTGCTTCAATACGGGTTACCTTGACGTTGGTGAGGCAGCTTGGTATACATTTTTTTGCAAAAAAACGTATAGACTAAATACCCTGTGTTTGTTATTACCTTTTATCAGCACTTGCTGACTACTGTTATATGTCTTATTGCAAGGTATTTTTGCACATTTGTCATTCTGTGCTTTTTGTTTGTGTTTCAGTCAGGATGGAGTGAACATGGTCCAACAGACTTGTTCACATTGTGCATGTCACATGTGTGTTTTTAATCCAGTTTTTTTCATGCTTATGCATGATTTGAGAGACCCCACCCCTCTCTTGTGTGACATGCACATAAGGAGCTGTCTTGCATCACGTGCCCATACCAGAAAGCGCCTATCTTAATCCTGCTCATTTAGACACAGTTCATATGTTCAGGTATTAAATACATTAGATAGGGACTGCTTCAATACGGGTTACCTTGACGTTGGTGAGGCAGCTTGGTATACATTTTTTTGCAAAAAAACGTATAGACTAAATACCCTGTGTTTGTTATTACCTTTTATCAGCACTTGCTGACTACTGTTATATGTCTTATTGCAAGGTATTTTTGCACATTTGTCATTCTGTGCTTTTTGTTTGTGTTTCAGTCAGGGTGGAGTGAACATGGTCCAACAGACTTGTTCACATTGTGCATGTCACATGTGTGTTTTTAATCCAGTTTTTTTCATGCTTATGCATGATTTGAGAGACCCCACCCCTCTCTTGTGTGACATGCACATAAGGAGCTGTCTTGCATCACGTGCCCATACCAGAAAGCGCCTATCTTAATCCTGCTCATTTAGACACAGTTCATATGTTCAGGTATTAAATACATTAGATAGGGACTGCTTCAATACGGGTTACCTTGACGTTGGTGAGGCAGCTTGGTATACATTTTTTTGCAAAAAAACGTATAGACTAAATACCCTGTGTTTGTTATTACCTTTTATCAGCACTTGCTGACTACTGTTATATGTCTTATTGCAAGGTATTTTTGCACATTTGTCATTCTGTGCTTTTTGTTTGTGTTTCAGTCAGGGTGGAGTGAACATGGTCCAACAGACTTGTTCACATTGTGCATGTCACATGTGTGTTTTTAATCCAGTTTTTTTCATGCTTATGCATGATTTGAGAGACCCCACCCCTCTCTTGTGTGACATGCACATAAGGAGCTGTCTTGCATCACGTGCCCATACCAGAAAGCGCCTATCTTAATCCTGCTCATTTAGACACAGTTCATATGTTCAGGTATTAAATACATTAGATAGGGACTGCTTCAATACGGGTTACCTTGACGTTGGTGAGGCAGCTTGGTATACATTTTTTTGCAAAAAAACGTATAGACTAAATACCCTGTGTTTGTTATTACCTTTTATCAGCACTTGCTGACTACTGTTATATGTCTTATTGCAAGGTATTTTTGCACATTTGTCATTCTGTGCTTTTTGTTTGTGTTTCAGTCAGGGTGGAGTGAACATGGTCCAACAGACTTGTTCACATTGTGCATGTCACATGTGTGTTTTTAATCCAGTTTTTTTCATGCTTATGCATGATTTGAGAGACCCCACCCCTCTCTTGTGTGACATGCACATAAGGAGCTGTCTTGCATCACGTGCCCATACCAGAAAGCGCCTATCTTAATCCTGCTCATTTAGACACAGTTCATATGTTCAGGTATTAAATACATTAGATAGGGACTGCTTCAATACGGGTTACCTTGACGTTGGTGAGGCAGCTTGGTATACATTTTTTTGCAAAAAAACGTATAGACTAAATACCCTGTGTTTGTTATTACCTTTTATCAGCACTTGCTGACTACTGTTATATGTCTTATTGCAAGGTATTTTTGCACATTTGTCATTCTGTGCTTTTTGTTTGTGTTTCAGTCAGGGTGGAGTGAACATGGTCCAACAGACTTGTTCACATTGTGCATGTCACATGTGTGTTTTTAATCCAGTTTTTTTCATGCTTATGCATGATTTGAGAGACCCCACCCCTCTCTTGTGTGACATGCACATAAGGAGCTGTCTTGCATCACGTGCCCATACCAGAAAGCGCCTATCTTAATCCTGCTCATTTAGACACAGTTCATATGTTCAGGTATTAAATACATTAGATAGGGACTGCTTCAATACGGGTTACCTTGACGTTGGTGAGGCAGCTTGGTATACATTTTTTTGCAAAAAAACGTATAGACTAAATACCCTGTGTTTGTTATTACCTTTTATCAGCACTTGCTGACTACTGTTATATGTCTTATTGCAAGGTATTTTTGCACATTTGTCATTCTGTGCTTTTTGTTTGTGCTTCTCAGCACGTCCCTGACAAAGAAGAGCATTCACAATGCTCCTCCCCTGCAAGTCCCCGACCATACAGTGTGTTCATGTTATCCCTTCCCTGCAGGTTGCGTTCATGTTATCACGTTCTTGCAAGTTTCTGACCATACAGTACATTCATGTTATTCCTGCCCTACATGATGTAAAGATCAATGTACAATGTACACAGACAGCTGTCAATCAGTGATGTGGGCGGGGTTAAACAGAGCTCAGCATTCAGAGCACTGCTAGACCTGCAGCAGAGAAAACAGTAATTGTTTCAAAATGAGAGCATGCAGACCAGCAGGTGACATATTTCTGGAATCAGGGCCTCAGCCCCTACATTATGTTGCTTTCAGATTATATATTAAAAGCCTGGTGACAATGTCCCTTGAAAAATAGTAACATAAAATTGTCATTGCTAAAGGGTGAATCTGTCACCTATTTTTTTGCATATAAGATTCTGTAATGCTGTAGATAAGCCCCCGATGTAACCTAAAAGATTAGAAAAATGAGCTATATTATGCTCACCCAGGGGGACGGTCCGGTCCGGGTCCGATGGGTGTCGCGGTCCCGGTCCGGCGCCTCCCATCTTCTAGCAATGACATCCTCTTCTCTGCTTCACATTGCGGCTCCGGCGCAGGTGTACTGCTCTGCTCTGTTAAGGGCACTGTAAAGTGCTGCAGTGTGCAGGCATCGGGAAAGGTCAGAGAGGTCCAGCACCTGCGCACTGCAGTACTTTACTCTCTACAGGGCAGAGCAATGAGCCTGCGCCGGAGCTGCAATGGGAAGCAAAGAAGAGAACGTCATCGCTAGAAGATGGGAGGCGCCGGACCCGGACCGCAACACCCATCGGACCCGAACTGAGCCGCCCCCTCCAGTGAGTGTAACATAGCTCGTTTTTCTTATCTTTCAGGTTACATCGGGGGCTTATCTAGATAAGCCCCTGATGGCGGTGGCTGCAGCTTATATGCCAAAAAATAGGTGACACATTCCCTTTAATAATGATAGATATATAGCCAAAGTAGCAAATGAGGATGAGAAACCACATACAGGACCCATACATTGCAATGTATCTTCATGCCCATCAAGTCTACGTATAATCCATAATTTCTGTAACAAAGTTAGGCACCAGATGTGTCTTCAGTTTATTGGATTCCCAGCATCCTCTGCCTGACACTGGCATTTTAAGCCAATTGATTTAACAGATCAATGTTTTTTTCTGTCAAGTTTCCATCTATTGAACATCGTTCAAAGTTATCACCCGATATACGAATGTAAAGCTATATTTGGCTTATTTTATCTATCGCTTTAGCATTTTTGAGCAGTCATGTTAAATAATCTTGCAACCACATCATCCATAACTTGACATTATGTAAATGCATGAATATTCATGGAGTGCATAAGGTAAAAACATGCTGAGACAGCATTTTAAAGAAGGTTGTCTGTATCAGGAGGTGATCGGCAATCCACATATCTGCCGGGAGGTTTACATACTTCCCGGCAGGTACGGACTGGGGATGAAATTCAGCCCTGGCATTTGAAATCACACAGGCCCATACTTTCCCCGTACCCAAGCACCAGATGAGAAATATTACTACTAACATTACCCTGGATGGCGGAAAGGAAGATTTACTACAAGACCAATATTTATAATGATACCCGTGGCCTGCTGGGGTAAGTGATGGAGTCAGCGACTTGGTGCTCCATCACAACTTTTAACAGTATGGGTGTCTTGAGAACACTGATTCTGCTAGCAACATAGAAGACAAGGCAGTCCACTACCAGACAGACCCTTCTGGCATTTGCCAGAATTGCCAGATGGCCAGTCCGGCCCTGCTTCCCGGTAGGCATGTGTAGACAGGACATCGTTGGTGATGCTCACCTCTTAATTTAGGAAGTGGATAGTGTCAAACAACTCCTTCAAGGGTTTGTCCAGTCCAGAGAACTTATTAAAGATTTCTAAGTTAATAAAGGTGAGATCCTAGCAGATTGAGCAAATACAGGAAGGCTGAAGAGGACATTTATTTTACTTTGGAGTACCCAGCACAATATCTGTGCTTCTTATATACAAGAGTGAGGATTCGTCAGCTCATTAACAATTATTATAGGAAAAAATATCTTATAGGATTGTAAATCTCACAAAATTATTAGGAATTATTGACCCAAGTCTCAAATTTGTAGAAAGTATTGGATAGCCATTACTGACAAAGTCAATATACTGTACCTGGTCTGCAAGAGTCAGACATATGCATCTATTTTGCCCCAAAAGTGTGATTTTTTTTTACTTGAAAAATGATGGTTATGACATGTTTAAGCTCATTTAGGACTGTTAAATAATAACTAGTCATAAAACTACAGTGGCCTCCGTAGAATCATTCCCTCTAATTTACTAGTGAGCCTTGTGAATTAGTCACAAGTGACACGTAAGATTTCAGCACCATGGAGAGCTGCTCAGGCACTAATGTGTCACCTTTAGCTGAACCTTGTATGCAGACCTAATTATTTCCTCCTATTAACTGGCGGATTCTCATTTAAATGTCGTCCATCAATTTGTTGAGCCTTTTTTAGAATGAAATGCCTTTGATCTATTGATTCTGTACACAAAAGACAAAAGCTTAGCAAACACGATTTGGATTTTTCAAATCTAATTCTGTAATTCATTTTCATGGCCACATCAAATATTAATGCGTATTTCCTGTAGATAAAGATTGTCAGATCGGATTTTCAAATGCTTACATTTATATAGCCAATTTGTCTTTTTGTTTCATAATAGACAGGTCTAGAGTTTTATTTAAAAGCAGATGATTTCTTATAGATTCACCGACTTTATCTACAAACTGTTGATCTAAAGATGGATGGATGGATAGATGAATATAGATAGATAATAGATAGAGAGATAGATAGATGAATAGATAGATGGATATAAATAGATAGATAGATAAGAGATAGATAGATAGATAATAGATAGAGAGATAGATAGATAATAGATAGATGAATAGATAGATGGATATAAATAGATAGATAGATAAGAGATAGATAGATACAGTAGATAGAGCAGCGTCATGCGCCCATAGGCAGAGCTAACAGGAGGAGACGCTGCAGGGGGCAGAGCTTAGCAGTGGCCGTGCGCAGACTGACGCAAGTCTGTGCAACGCAAGTGTAAAAGTAGCCTAACAAAGTCACTAAAAAATTAGAAAATTATTTTAAAAAAGGGTTCGGAGTAGAAACTGGAGTAACTGTTCTAGAGAGAAGAGATAAAGCTGCAGATTCACCAAATTTACAAACATTGTGATATGTTTTGTAAATTTGCCACATAATGACTTTGAAGTTAAGGGGGTTCTCCACTAAACTCAGACAAACCCTTGTCAATCCTCATGTTTTACTCTTGTAAAATAATAACATTTGCACTCCCCTTCGGTGCCAGAGCCTTTCTAGTAGTGTCGGTACTGGCTCTGTAGGGATTGGCATAACATTGTTATCATTGTTAGGTCAAGCAATCCCTGCAGCCAGTTAGCGCTGGTGTCACTCTTCTTGCCTTCGGACTAATCACATACATCTGGAAGAGGTCAGAGCTGCTGCTCTCTCATTTTCACCAAATGTATGTGATATGTGTATGTGCTGCAGGGATTGCATGACATAACAATGTAACACGATCCCTGGGAGAGCCAGTTTTGGGACCCCCTGGAATTGTTATTATTTTACAAGGGAAAAACATTAGGATTGAAAAGGGGTTGTCGAAGTAGTGAACAGCCAATTTAATTCCTAGTCTTAAAAATTACTTTGAAAATGCCTCTTATAATTAATGGCCTTCATAATGTACTGTAGATAGAAAGATAGTTTCACGACACAACACAGCCCAGTGTCAAGAAGCCAATGAAAGCAGAGGAGAGAGGGAAAGCACTTGCTGGATGGTGGGCTGTGATGTGAAGTGAAACAATGCCCACAGCCTAGTCAATCAGGGGGAGTGCGTGCCACTCACAGCCCAGCCAATCAGGGGGAGTGCGTGCCACTCACAGCCCAGCCAATCAGGGGGAGTGCGTTCCACTGGGTAACGTCTTGATGATGCAAGGGAGTCCGGAAGTTGACGTGAGGTCAGAGGATGTCAACGGCTTCTGCAGCCTGGAGTCATATGACTGGGACTGAGTGAGCTCACAGGTACATATGGCAACATAAGATATTTACAAAAATACTTATTGTAGTGGACCACCTCTTTAATGATAGCTAACTAAATGCTAGATAGATAGATAGATAGATAGATAGATAGATAGATAGATAGATAGATCTGAGATAGATAGATAGAGTAGAATTATTTAAATACACAGATGTAAATAAATAGATATATTATTCCCGATTTTTAACAAATTTTAGTCCATTGTTTTAGTTAATTTTTGCTCATAAGTAAATACGAAAAAGTGATTTAATAACGGAGTACACCTTGAAAACAAACTGTTCCAGACATTTTTCCATCTCTTAGAAAAGTCTTGGCACATCGCTAAGGATGAGCCATCATTTTATAATTGATGGCCGTCCGACATGATAATGAAATTGACACAGCAATTGTGCAGCCCCTTCACGCTTTCACTGTGGTGAAGCCATATTCACATTAAAGGGTCTGATTGCAGTCCCTTACATGATATGGTGACTGTATAATTTGCAGCACAGAGAGAATGTGGCATCGGAGACGAGATGCTTCCACTTCGTTCTCAGAATCCGTGAAGAGCCCAGAGGTTGGACCAACCCCAATCAATAACTGACGGCATGAATTAAATTAGGAAACCTGAGCTGCTTTGTAGAAATAAAACTGAGATACAGCAGAATGATAAACTCCCTATAAGGCTACTTTCACATTAGCGGTTTTCAGCACTGCGCTTCGTGCGCAATAGAAACGCATTATGCGTTTTGCATGTGTTTGCGTTTTTTAGGCGCATGCGTTTTAACCAGTTTCTAGCCATGCTAACTCTAATAACGCACGCATTTTCAAACGCAGGCGTTCCCATTGACTGTAATGTGTTATTTTGGCGCATTCCGTGCGCAAGCATGCGCATGCGGTTTTTTTACGCCGTTGGACGGACCCAAAAATGCAACAGGTTGCGTCAGGCGCGCCTAGCCGCACACTACAAAAAACGCATGCGCACGAAAACACATACAAACGCGTGCAAGCGCTAGACCATAGGGGCGCATGGCGCATGCGCATGGACACGCATGATGCGCTGCGCTAAAAAACGCTAATGTGAAACCAGCCTAAACTTGCCACCCTTTACCTTTAGGCTCAGTAGTTTCTTGGTACTTTACATTAAACAAGACTTTTAATTTCATCCCCAGTTTCATTGCAGCAGATCACCCTCCTCACATAATCTTTTCTGTATGCATCAATACACAAATAGCATATTACAAGCTTCATCTCTGCTTCGCTAATCATGTATAAATGTTATTTTCGCTAAAATATATATTTTTTCTGAATAAATATCTAATTAGAACATTTGCAAATGAATTGAACAAATGCATTAAACAGTTTCAAAGTTCACGAAGAATTATAATAAAATAGGGTTAACATTTATGAGATTTCTCTAAAAAGCCGAAGACACATTCGATGGTCATTTTTCTGTTGCTCCAGTGTAAAATCAAAAATGAAGCAACTTTGCAAAAAGACAATTCAAAATCACTTTGCACCTATAGCACAACTTATATACAGTGGGGAAAAAAAGTATTTAGTCAGTCAGCAATAGTGCAAGTTCCACCACTTAAAAAGATGAGAGGCATCTGTAATTTACATCATAGGTAGACCTCAACTATGGGAGACAAACTGAGAAAAAAAAAATCCAGAAAATCACATTGTCTGTTTTTTTTTCATTTTATTTGCATATTATGGTGAAAAATAAGTATTTGGTCAGAAACAAAATTTCATCTCAATACTTTGTGATATATCCTTTGTTGGCAATGACAGAGGTTAAACGTTTTCTGTAAGTCTTCACAAGGTTGCCACACACTGTTGTTGGTATGTTGGCCCATTCCTCCATGCAGATCTCCTCTAGAGCAGTGATGTTTTTGGCTTTTCGCTTGGCAACACGGACTTTCAACTCCCTCCAAAGGTTTTCTATAGGGTTGAGATCTGGAGACTGGCTAGGCCACTCCAGGACCTTGAAATGCTTCTTACGAAGCCACTCCTTCGTTGCCCTGGCGGTGTGCTTTGGATCATTGTCATGTTGAAAGACCCAGCCACGTTTCATCTTCAATGCCCTTGCTGATGGAAGGAGGTTTGCACTCAAAATCTCACGATACATGGCCCCATTCATTCTTTCATGTACCCGGATCAGTCGTCCTGGCCCCTTTGCAGAGAAACAGCCCCAAAGCATGATGTTTCCACCACCATGCTTTACAGTAGGTATGGTGTTTGATGGATGCAACTCAGTATTCTTTTTCCTCCAAACACGACAAGTTGTGTTTCTACCAAACAGTTCCAGTTTGGTTTCATCAGACCATAGGACATTCTCCCAAAACTCCTCTGGATCATCCAAATGCTCTCTAGCAAACTTCAGACGGGCCCGGACATGTACAAGCTTAAGCAGTGGGTCACGTCTGGCACTGCAGGATCTGAGTCCATGGTGGCGTAGTGTGTTACTTATGGTAGGCCTTGTTACATTGGTCCCAGCTCTCTGCAGTTCATTCACTAGGTCCCCCCGCGTGGTTCTGGGATTTTTGCTCACCGTTCTTGTGATCATTCTGACCCCACGGGGTGGGATTTTGCGTGGAGCACCAGATCGAGGGAGATTATCAGTGGTCTTGTATGTCTTCCATTTTCTAATTATTGCTCCCACAGTTGATTTCTTCACTCCAAGCTGGTTGGCTATTGCAGATTCAGTCTTCCCAGCCTGGTGCAGGGCTACAATTTTGTTTCTGGTGTCCTTTGACAGCTCTTTGGTCTTCACCATAGTGGAGTTTGGAGTCAGACTGTTTGAGGGTGTGCACAGGTGTCTTTTTATACTGATAACAAGTTTAAACAGGTGCCATTACTACAGGTAATGAGTGGAGGAAAGAGGAGACTCTTAAAGAAGAAGTTACAGGTCTGTGAGAGCCAGAAATCTTGATTGCTTGTTTCTGACCAAATACTTATTTTCCACCATAATATGCAAATAAAATGAAAAAAAAACAGACAATGTGATTTTCTGGATTTTTTTTTCTCAGTTTGTCTCCCATAGTTGAGGTCTACGTATGGATGTAAATTACAGACGCCTCTCATCTTTTTAAGTGGTGGAACTTGCACTATTGCTGACTGACTAAATACTTTTTTTCCCCACTGTACATACTTAAATATTTTCCTAAGCACCAAGACAACAATAAAAGCACCATACACCTGTCAAATCAAGTCTCTACCTCATTGAAAGGTGCACCAAATTCATCAACAAAGTGAGTCTATAAAGACGTAGATGCAGTAAAATGACCATTTACTGTAGCTTTATTACAATATAACAAGCCAAGAAAATACAAAACTCAGGTTAGTACTTGTATTCTATTCCTTTACCAGGAAAACCTGAATAAAGAACACTGCAGGTGGAGTTGCATTACATAAAAATTAAATGCTAAAAATATTCATCATTCCATCACCCTTTTTTTTACCTTTCCAGTGGCTGGTGAAAGTATTCACCCCTCTTGGCTTTTTACCTATTTTGTTACATTACAACCTGTGTTTAAATATATTTTTTTAATCCGATTTGTGTGTGATGCATCAGCACTAAATAGTCTAAGTTGGTGAAGGGAAGTGAGAAAATTAAAGGCATAAATTACATTTATGGGTCAAAGAACTAAAAATTGTCATGTGCATATGTATTCACCCCTTTTGCTATGAAGCCCCTACTAAATTCTGGTGCATACTTAGTGACAGGACGTCCGCCTGTGTGCAATCTAAGTGTCACATGTCGGTCAGTATATACAGTTTATCTTCTCTGAAAGGCCACAGAGGCTGCAACACCATTTACAAGATGCTCCATGAAGACCAAGGAGATCTCCAAGCAAGTCACGAACAAAGCTGCTGAGAAGTACAAGTCATGGTTGGGTTATAAACGATATCTCAATCTCTTATGATCCCTTGGATCACCATCAAATCCATTATCATCAAATGGAAAGAACATGATACCACAACAAACCTGCCAAGAAAGTGCCGCCCACCAAAACTGTCAGTCCAGGCATGGTGGGCATTAATCAGAGAGGCAGCACAGAGACCAAAGGTAACACTGAAAGAGCTGCAGATTTCCCAAGCAGAGACTGAGTATCTGCCCATACTACCACAATAGGCGGTACACGCCACAGAGGTGGCCTTTATGGAATAGTGGGCAGAAAAAAGCTTTTAATTACACAGATATTGTAAAGCTCATTTTGAATTTGCCAAAAGATATGTGTGAGGCTTCCCAAATGTATGCAGGAAGGTGCTCTAGTCAGATGAGACCAAAATTGAACTTTTTGGCCACCAAGGTAAACGCTATATCTGTCGCCAAAACAACAAGGCTCATCACACCAAGTACCCATCCCCACAGTGAAACATGGTGGTAGCAGGATCAAGCTGTGGGTATGTTTTTCGGCAGCAGGGACAGGGGAAATGGTCCAAGTCGAGGGGAAGATGGATTGTGCGAAATACAGGGATATTCTTGAGCAAAACCTGTTTCAGTCTGTCAGTGATTTGAGACTGGGATGGAGGTTCATCTTCCAAAAAGACAATGACCCAAAGCATGTTTGCAAGTAGCTCTATAGCACTGACCGAAGAGCTGCATGCAAGCCGTACATCACCAAGCACGTGATATTGGAGCAGTGGAACCAGGTTCTTTGAAGTAATACATCACATTTCTTTATCTGGCAGTTTGATGTATGAGTTTGAGTTTGATGAATGCCAGAATGCTATTTGCCTGACTGCATTGTGCTGACTGTGTAGCTTGGTGGAGGCTGAATAATGCTCTGGGGATTTTTTCAGGGTTTGGCCTAGGCCCTTTAGTTTTAGTGAAGGGAAATCTTGATGTCTCGACATACCAAAACATTTCAGACTTTTATATGCTTCCAGCTTTGTGATAACAGTTGGGGATGGCCGTTTATTGTTTTAGCATGCCCCATTGCATAAAGCAAGCTCTAAAACGCATGGTTGTTGAGTCGGGTCTTTCTGAGTCTGACCTCACAAATAATTTTCTGGATGAATAGGGCAAAAAATTCCCACCAGCAGTCTCTAAAACATTGTAGAAAGCCTTCCCAGAAAAGTCAAAACTGTTTTAGATGCAAAGGAACCAACTCCATATTAATGGCTATGGATTTAGAATGGAGTGTTATAAAGCTCCAGTAGGTGTAACATTTTGTGAAAAAGTTTATATAGCGAGTTTTCATGTTCTAGATAACGATTTTGCAGCAGATTTTATTATTAGAGTAAATAAAATAAAGTGAAGTTTATGACAAAATACAAAAGAAAAAAGCAACATATTTAAAAAATTCACAATAAACTTTCCAAACGTAATTATGAGATTGGGCTTTAAGCCTAAAGAGAACACACAATGCTGAAGGTTTCACAGGGCAGTATGCTTTTTCCATTTCTGGCCTGTTCTATTATCATATCGTAACTACATGTGGAATTTGTGATTCACTAAATATGGTCTGAAATGATGTTTCAATCCACATAAGTGACTGTTACATGGTTCATTAAAAGTTATATATTACCATTTAACAGATTTTTACGGTCATCAGGTCCTTAATTAGGTCAAATCTCATGCATCTAATGCTTTTTCACACTGCAGCCTGCCATGATGACTTCGACCAAGCATTTCTGTGCTTGAATTTCTAAAACTGGATTCTCACAATTTAAGAATATATATATATATATATATATATATATATATAAAGCTGAGTGTATGTATGTGTGTATGTATCAAGCCACGCTCACTCCACATAGCCACACTCACTACACATGCAAAGCCCCGTCCACACGGCCCACGTTGTTAGCGCACATGGGCACACATTCACCTCGAAAGCCACCCTGCAAAACTCACCGGCTGCGATATCCCCTCTGCTCCGAGCTACAATCAGGGTCGACGCCTTCAGAATATCAGTGCGCAGCAGGCACAGGCCACATTGAGCTCCATCATGTCTAGAATGGAGTTGCTCCTGTGATGCATGACATCAAAGGAAAGGGAGGAGCCTCATGGATTACACCGCTATGCTATAACAGGAAGTTGCGGTGTGGTGCTGCAGAAGAAGTAGGCTGTGTATACGATACACTTTATCGCAATTAGTGCAAATGTTTTTATGTGCAATATAATTATTATAATTTGTTATAACTAACCACAGTTAGTTACTATGCCCGGGCAATGCTGGTATCTTCAGCTAGTATCAAATAAAACTAGATTGATTTTGATAATATGTCCAAAAATTTAAATTTTTCAAATCATAAATCTCTGGTTACAGAATTTGGAGTTCACTTCTTTACATTCCCTGAATACTTGTATTTGTGGGTACGCAAGTCTGTGCATATATTAAATTTGACTGTCATAGATGGCAATTATGTCAATTAACAAACTTTATTCCTCCAAGCAGCGTTCGCCTTTCAGAAACCGGGGTGGCATCAGCGCATGTTCAGTCACCGCTCGACGTATAGAGAGTGGCGGCTGTAATCGTACTCCCAACACTGAATGAAAGCTGACCCTAGTGCTGACTGCTGTCAGTCAGAGTTGGGGACATGGTTTCAGCTGCCTCTCTCTATATGCATAGCAGTAACCGAACCCACAGGTGGATCATTTCCTCCTGAAAGCAAGGATTTAAGCGAGGGTGCCGGGCACTTTCAGAATGCTATTAATCTACAGATTGACTCCATAACTGCATGTTAATAACATGTTTTCACGTGACAGGTTCCCTTTAAATATTTGGTTGTCTACTATTGGAAATTTGTATGCTGTCTATAGTTGTAGCCACACTGAGACCTTTGCCTAAATGGAGAATTTTAGCTAAGAAAATTCTATTTTAAACAGTTGACTGCAGACTGGGGAAATGTACACTATATGTAGGGTGAGCATTAGTGTAAGGAGGCAAATATTAATAATCTGCAGCATATTTTAATTTAGAATTTAGGCAACTAGCATATTTAAAAAAAATACTTTTATAAAAATATTTAAATGTTATATTAACAAAGAATGGTATCTAGAACTTAAAAATGATATAAAAAATAGTAAGCGTCACAAAAAAGGGAAAGGGTATATAACCTTATGTTTTTATTTGAAATTGAAATGTGCCCAAATTCATTAGGCCTCTTTCACACTTCAGTTTTTTGCATCAGTCAAAATCAGCCAAAAGGACGGATGCTGGATCCGTTTTCGAACTGATGACAACGGATGCCACCCATCCGTTTTTTTGACGGATCCGCAAAATGAAGAATTTTAAAGGAATCGCAGCCTGGAAAAGGAGAGAGAGAGAGAGAGAGAGAGAGAATTTTTTTTTTGTCCGGCACCCAGAAAGAATTTCGGGTTAAATGAGTGTCTGGAGGATCCGCCAGAAAAAAAAACGTTGCAAGCTCCGTTTTGAAATCTTTGAGGATGGTGACGGACAGCAACTTTTGGCGGATCCTCAAAAAAAACGGATGCAACGGACCGCAATCCGTCACAATCCGCCATTAATGAAAGTCAATGGAGAAAAAAACGGATCCTCAAAAGAAAATTGAGGATCCGTTTTTTTCAAAACCTGGCGGATTGTGACTGATTGTAAAAAACTGAAGTGTGAAAGAGGCCTAAGTTGCTTAAAAAATTGATGCACCCGACATGCACCATATATATGCTTTATATACCTTTTTGCTTACACTGGCAGGTTTGGAAATGGGTCCTTACCGGGAAATGTTGATTAAATATGTGCTCCATTTTTTATACACGTGTTTTCAACTAGAAGGGAATAAAAGAAATTGGATTACTGTGCAGAGTTTTGGACTTCTTTTTTTATAAGATATAGCTGAACTGGAGCAGGTTCAAAAGGGGTCAGCAAAATGTATTCCAGGAATGCATGCAATGAAAAAAAAATTAGAAAATGTGTTCAGTTTGTAAAAATGATGCTTTGGGTCACTTTTACTGCTGATTCTCCACTATGGAAAAGCAATACTACATTCCCCGGTTTATTATTATTGTATTTACTTGTACATTGCATCATTACTATTTGGGCACTATATGAACCATCATGGAGAGTGCTTAAAAGGAGGTACTCTGGAGGACACCATCCTGCCCAACAATGGTCTTGAGATAAATTCATTTTAACAACGTTTAGATGGCTTCTTATAAAACATAATTATATTCATTAAATGCATTTACGTTATAGATAGTAGATTACTAGAGATAAGCCTCCGATTAGTACTGTGCTTTACACTGAGCACTGTGTTGGGGTTTCTAAATGGCCAAAAATGTGATTAATATGGAACCATGATAAAGCCCATCTAGTATAATGAATGAGTCATTTTTGTACATTTCGTGGTCTATGGACACTACTAGAACCGTAGAACTACTAGAACAGAGGCCAAAGCACAAAATTACTCGGTCTGTTTCATTACGTCAAATGGGTCCAACAGGGAATCTGTATAATTGCCTTGATTAATATTAATATAATTTGGTCCTTACACGTGTAAATAGCCTGGGTTGTCCAGTTCTTCCTCACCCCTTGACGAAGCTAGGTGCGAAACGCGTGTCCTATGTGATATCCTGAATGATGAGGTTATTTACATGCCACTGAACACTTTACTTTTTACTCATTTCCTTTTCACACCTTTTCCCTGAGTTTGATCTGCCTGGTTTACTAACATGTTCTATGTAACTCCCACTTTGGATTGGGATCATTTTAGGTATCCCATATTCAATATCGTGACTGTAATAGTTACCATGTACTTTTTACATTGATTTATGCATTTACCTATTTGATGTCAATACTCACCAATTTGCTATTCCGGTGTCTTAACTTCTGTATTTACTATTGTAATCAAGACTCAATAAAAATTATATAATTTTATTCTTTGTATTGCCGTGCCTTGCACTACCTCCTATATATTTTCTTATGCCATTGGCCCTTTATTTAATGCTCATTATACACTTGTAGGTTTATATAACATTATATAATGTATGGTTACAAAGCTGAAGAAAATAAAAGAAATTAGTTGTAAGGAACTTTCATTCCAAAAAATTTGGGGGCTATCCAAGTAAAACAAGGACAATAGCTGAATATATTCTAATTCAAAAAGCCAAATATTTCATAATCTGCATCGAAACTTCTCAGTGCTAGAGACTCAAATTCAGAAAGAAAGTGAGTTTCTATTCTTGACATCTTTGATAAAGAATTCCCACCTCCTTAGTCGTTAAAGACAATCTCAATGTGAAAATGTCAAGCCTGAAGGATGACTCAAACAGAAATCTTTAAAGCTTTATGATCATCTGCAATTAATAACTTCAGTTGTAATGTTGGAGCTATGTTCATTGATTCTTCTCTTCCCCCTACTGAGTTAAATTGCCTACCTGTTTCATATTAACAAGGTGTAATATTGTAATTTTTAAGTATATTAAGGGGGTTGTAGTGAAAGTTTCAATGTGACTGCAGACACTGCCAGGACTCTCTGGTGTTCTTGGCAATAGCGTCCAGTGACTTGACTAGAAGTATGCGATTTGCATACATGTGGTGACGTGCCGACCAGATGTGCTGAGCCTCTCTCAATCCAAGCGAATTGACATCACCCCCACTTTAATACAAAATACCAGGGATAGCCTGTCCACTGTCTCTAACATCATGTCCTCATTCCCGAAACTGAAGCTCTTCAAAACAGAACTTCTTCCTTGTACTAAACTACCTGCACATGATATTGAAATTGCCTTGGGTGGTTCAACCATAACTCCCGAATTGCACGCTCACTGTCTTGGGGTCATAATTGACTCAGATCTATCCTTCACTCCCTTTATCAGATCACTCACTCTCTCATGTTACCTGCATTTTAAAAATGTCTCCACAATATGACCATTTCCCACTTTTGAAACTGCAAAAACTCTTATTGTTGCCCTTATTCATTCTCATCTGGATTATTGCAACTCTGTACTGATCGATCCCTCTCTTATCTCCTCTCTAATCCATCTTGAATGTGCCAGCCAGAGTAGTATTTCTGTCCAGCTGCTACACCGATACCTCCACTTTGTGCCAGTCATTGCACTTTTTACCCGTTCATTACAGAATACAATACAAACTCTCTCTCACACACAAAGTTATCCACAGTTCGACACCAACTTATATCTCGTCCCTCATTTCTGTCTATCACCCTAATTGTGCTCACCGCTCTGCAACTGATCTAAGACTATCAACCTCCATAATTCAAACCTTCTACCGCCGTCTCCAAGACTCCTCTTGTGCTGCACCAGTTTTCTGGAATACACTACTCCAGATAATCCGATTATTACCTAGTCCCGTATTTTTAAGCATGCTTTTAAAACACATCTCTTTAGACAATCCTATCACCTCACTTCACTAATCCAACTCTTTCCTGTTCCCTCTTTCTAAACTTGCCTCAGAATCTGGTCCCTTCTATACATTTGTCTCCACATCCTCCATGCATCCAATATCACTTGGTAACTGTACCTAGAAAGATACTGGCTGATGACCGGATATTTGAAAAGTCCTATTTATTATAATGATGGGTGGACCGTACATGACAAGCACTTTTTACCTATTGTGTCGTCCATATTTCCTTATAGGTTGTAAGCTTGCGAGCAGGACCCTCACACCTGTAACTGTTGAACTATGGGTTACTTTGTATTGCCTTTGTATTGTCTTTGTTTGTACAGGAGTGTGCTTAATCGTAAAGTGCCGCGACTATGCTGACACTGTATAAATAAAATTATTATTTATTATTAGCTATGCTAAATATATTATCTGTATGAAGGCCGTAGGATCCATGAAATAGCAAATATTATGTAAGATTAACTTTCTGAGCATATCCTTTCTTTCAAGTTTTTCTGTTTTTGCCAGACGTTCAATCCTTTCCTTTCTAGAAGTCGTACATAACTATCACAATTGTCATTGTTATATGTAATAATGGAGGCAATTGTGAAGCTTTTCTTTCATCGCATACTATCCAGGGGAATATTGGTGTACAATATACGGATACATGTCTTTTGTCTAAATTATATATATACAATATATATATATATATATATATATATATATAAACAGAGAGAGAGTTTTGTTTTTCTTGCTGGGTGGCTAGTCACTACTTACGGACTGACCATGAGGCAGAAGAGGTAGATGTTTCCGGGGTCAATACCAAGAGAGTGCATAGATAGCCAGGAGAAAAGACAATGGCATAAATCAGGTCATAGTCCAGGGTCAATAACACATAATAGCGGAACAAAAGCTAAAGGACAAGGCAAACGGATAGTCAGAACACGGTCCAAAGGGTCAGGCAGCAGAAGATCACAACTCAGAGCAATATAATCAGGCTAAGGCTACTTTCACACTAGCGCTTTTTTTGCGCTGCGCTGTGTGCGCAGTCCAAACGCATACAAAAAACGCATCAAGCGTTTTGCATGCATTTGCTTATTTTAGGCGCATGCGTTTTAACCAGTTTGTAGCCATATTGACTCTTAAAACGCATGCAATTTTAAACGCAGGCGTGCGCATGTCCATGCGCATGCCTGCATTCCCATAGACTGTAATGTGCTTTTTTGCGAATTCCGTGCGCATGTATTTTTTGGAGACAGGTCGGACGGACCAAAAATGCACCAGGTTGCGTCCGGCACGCCTGGGCGCACACTACAAAAAACGCATGCGCAAGAAAACGCATACGAACGCGTGCAAATGCTAGACCATGCGTCCCCATGTTGAAGATAGGGGCTCAGGACGTATGCGCATGTAAGCACATGATGCGCAACGTAAAAAAACGCTAGTGTGAAACCAGCCTAACACTCTAAAAAAAAATACGTTTGGCACGGATCAGGGGCCGACAGCTCAGTTAAGTAGCTGGACAATCACCAGAACACTGAACACCTGAAGAAAGTCTGGCACCTCTTAGTCACAGATTGGACAGCTGAGCTGTCAATCCAAGCACTGACAGCCCAGCAAACCCATCACAGGATTGGACAGCCAAGCTGTCAATCAAGACCCAGACAACTCAGCAAGACAGTTTCCATAGAACAGCATACCAATCATTCACTGAGCAGAGGAATCGTGACAGTTGCTTTTTTCTCTTTTTTGGTCACATTATCACTTAACATTTATGAATACTGGTAACTATGGGGTGTTCCAAATGAGACAACCTTACAGGGGCTTCATAGAGTATCTACTTTTTATTATGGGATGGAAACTGCTAACTTCATCCTCTCCTTGACTGAATTAAGCATTGTGATAAAAGTATTGGCCAAGAACTTTTTATACACAATGACATACATCTGTCCAACTAAATAGGATGGAGGGCACAAATCCTAGCCACGTGAATTCCGGACTGAGGATATTTCAATATCCAGCTATTGCATTATCATCCTCAGCCTATACATTCATCATTGTACATTTTGAGACAAATTTATATTGCAACAGAGACAGTCCTTCTTCACCTGTCCTCTTTAGCTCGAAATATTCCTTATTGAGTGGTACGAGAATAAAAAACATGATTTTCCAATGCTTTGTCAAGAGATGTTTACACTATATGTGCCTATATGTAGCCATATAATGGTTGTGATGTGAATTGCAGCTCGTTCAGTTTTGTTAGTATGTTGCAAAAATATATTGAAATACTATCTGGTGTCCTTTAAATTCTCCGAAAGTAAAGGTAGGGACATTGGTGGCCTTTGATCTGATCACAGTTTGTCCTACAGCTGGACCCAAAGCAATCACCTGTAATCTGAAGAAAAGAGCAAGTATTGAATTGCTCTGCGGGAACCACCAAGTATTACAGTTCCTATTGAAATCAATGGCATGTCCTGTGTAAGAAAATGACAGGTCCACCAGAGCAAAAGATGAAAAACTCCCTAAGAAATAATTTACAAATGGATTTTTCTAAACCCGACAACCCTTTAAATACTCACTCCTCTCATAAGAGATAGCTCCGTCTGAAAAAGGTCATAGCAAAAGGTGAATCTGAAAAATTACCAGTGAATGCTATAGTTGTATGTCAAACAATATGAATTGCAAAAAGTCATAAAATAGGAATACAATATATATCCCATTGTGAATGTAGAAAGAAAATCATTATTCAACAGAGAAGCAGACCCTTGGAGCAAAACTGTGGATTTTGTTGCCTATGGGAAGTAAGCAGAGCACAAATTTCATTTTGCCGGTGACAATGCAACAAGAAAGCTGACTGTTTCTAAGGGCAAAGCAGGACACATTGTGAATTTTATTATAACAGATCTGCTAGTTGTACAAAATGTAACATTAGTAAAAATGTAATTAAAATAGTGTTCAACTTAATAAATTCATTACTAGTAATTAAAGATAATTTCCTACTGTTAACTTAGAATTGTTGTCTCCAGCAACAGAAGTTAACCAGGAAAACAATAACTGGCAATCAACTAATATAGTATTTGTATACACAGCTTACACTTCTGGAAATAAATCAGTAATCATTTGAAAGACAATTGCTTGCATTTGTACCCTGATTTCTCCTGCCGTAAAACCTCACAATCAATTTGGAAGCAGACAATTAAGATGAGAACACACGCCATAACAGATATATTTGCGTATTGCTTCCAATACCTCCCTGTATGCGCACAGTATACATTAGGACTAGAGTTGAGCGACTTTTGTTTTTTTAGGGTCGAGTTTCGTTTCGAGAAACCCGACTTTTCCAAAAGTCGGGTCGAGCAAGATCGTCCGATTATAGGGAAAAGTCGGGGTCGTCCCGAAACACAAAACCCAATGTAAGTCAATGGGGAATAAAAGTCGGCAGTGAGAGGAGGACAGGAAACACACCTACAGTGCCCATTTGAATGCCAAAAGCATCAATTCTTCTTACTTAAGCTTGTCAACCTTAATTAACTTCATAATACAAGTTACGCACTGAAAAATGGGGGTTATTTGGCTAAAGTTGTGGGGGGGTAGGGCTGGCTCCAGGTTTTCATGTGCCCTGGGCGAAAGAGCGCCCCTTTAACACATACCACAACTCATCATGCTCCGATACGGCAGAGAAATAGCGGTATAGTACAATGAAAAATACTTCACTTTTTACATCTCATGACGAGGCCCATCTATTTCTCCATACAGAATCATTGGTCCCATATAATGTTTGAAACAGTATATGATGAGCTCCACATAATGCTACAGTATATGTTGGTCCCCATGGATGAAGCTCCACTGTCTTATGGGCCCAAATAATGCTCCAAACATAATGGGCCCCATTTCTAATGCTCTAGTGTATAATGGGCCCTGTAAATGCTGCTCCAGTGTCTGATGTCCACCTTTGGAATGTTCCAGTGTATGGTGGGCCCCATCTATCATTCTCCAGAGTATAGTGCTCCCCAAAAATTGCTGTCCCAACATTGAAAACAATCAAATAAGTCTCCTCGCTAGGGAATCCCTGTACTAGTCTGGACTCCTCGTCGTCCCCATCTTCCATCTCACTGCACAGTATTTCAACCTTGCAAGTGCTGTGATCCTGAGCAAGCAGGGGGGGCCCACTCGTTGGCGACGGCACTGGCACAGGGCCCCTGATAGTGCGGTGGTGTGTCTGATGGCGGGTGGGCCGAACCTGCACTTTCATCTGCAGCTTCCTCTTTGTCACCGTGTAAGATGGAACTGTATATGGGAAGGGTAACCTGAGTTTCATCAGGGTCAGATTCAGGCCGGGTAGCGTGCGAGGGGAATGTAGTGGTCTGGGTCAATGTACCAGCAGATTCATCGAGCAGTGGCTGGGCATCAGTGCACTTGTGTCGCCCCCAGGAGTACGGTCGCCACAGTGGCATTACCTTCCTCCTAGGGAGTGTGATGTCATGCTTGGGAGCAACGAAGGATCTCTCTAGCAGGTTAACTGATTGGGCGGCGTTATTCCCACGAGTCATGACCCTCCAAACAGCGTTCATGAAGGCAAAGTGTTTGTTTTACGTGGGCAGTATGGTTGCAAAGCTGAACCTTAAAGGAATGTCCAGAAGGGCACCACCAGGAGTGGAGCCTACTGCGTAATTTGACTCAACACAGGCAACCTCAACCATGCCAGCTACAGAACAGATGCACACATTGCAAGCTTAATTCCGTTAACGAACGAGACTCCGTCATGCCCCGCGGTCCGAGTCCGGCTTACTAGAGGGACACGTGAGGCTCTGGCACATTAGATTGGCCAATAACTGGTGTGTCATGCCCTTACATGTCCGTGGCTGCATGTGCGCTACACTGAAAAGGCCAGCGTTTGTCGCTTACAGGTGCAGATAACCCGCTGAACAACGTTAGTGATGGGGATCTGTGATTACAATTATTACCCGCGAACGATGATTTCCCAGTAAGTGCAGGTCAACCGCAGTTCCGGAATTAGGCCTAACCGTCATTCCTGAAAAAATTAAAAACTTACGTGTGCAAACCACAGGTGCTGTAGCTTGCTTAGCAGCTCGCCAGCCGTTCTCACGCCCAGTATGGATTACACGTGATTGCACAAAGGTGAGAAAGGGTACCGTATCCCCAGATAACATGTATGGATAGCGTACACATTCAAAATATATGTCTATACATCAGGAGGCAGGCTCAGACGGTGTTAGGCCCAGTATGGATTGCACGTGATTGCACAAAGGTTAGAAAGGGTACCGTATCCCCGGATAACATGTATGGATAGCGTACACATTCAAAATATATGTCTATACATCAGGAGGCAGGCTCAGACGGTGTTAGGCCCAGTATGGATTGCACGTGATTGCACAAAGGTTAGAAAGGGTACCGTATCCCCGGATAACATGTATGGATAGCGTACACATTCAAAATATATGTCTATACATCAGGAGGCAGGCTCAGACGGTGTTAGGCCCAGTATGGATTGCACGTGATTGCACAAAGGTTAGAAAGGGTACCGTATCCCCGGATAACATGTATGGATAGCGTACACATTCAAAATATATGTCTATACATCAGGAGGCAGGCTCAGACGGTGTTAGGCCCAGTATGGATTGCACGTGATTGCACAAAGGTTAGAAAGGGTACCGTATCCCCGGATAACATGTATGGATAGCGTACACATTCAAAATATATGTCTATACAGCAGGAGGCAGGCTCAGACGGTGTTAGGCCCAGTATGGATTGCACGTGATTGCACAAAGGTTAGAAAGGGTACCGTATCCCCGGATAACATGTATGGATAGCGTACACATTCAAAATATATGTCTATACAGCAGGAGACAGGCTCAGATGGTGTTAGGCCCAGTATGGATTGCACGTGATTGCACAAAGGTTAGAAAGGGTACCGTATCCCCGGATAACATGTATGGATAGCGTACACATTCAAAATATATGTCTATACATCAGGAGGCAGGCTCAGACGGTGTCAGGCACAGTATGGATTTGATGGCCCAGATTACACAGCGGAGGAGCAGGGAGAGGTAAAGATTGCAAATGCTGGGGCCCTGCCCAAGCAAGGGGGGCCCACTCGTGGGCGTCGGTACTGGCACTGGGCCCCTCATAGTACAGCGGTGTGTCTGACGGCGGGTGTGCACCACCACCGTCAGAGACACTTGATTGCACTATGAGGGACCCTGTGCCAGTGCCCGCGCCCAAGAGTCGGCCTACCCACCTGTCCAGGGCAACGGCACTCGCACGGTGTCGTGCGCTAGGTGGTGACCCTGGCCATGGGGGGGGAGGCAGCACAGTTAGGGAGTTTTAGAAAGTGGCATATGTTGATGTTGGACATTCAGCTGATGCAAAAGGCGAAATAGGTGAAGTCCCAGGAAGAGGTGGACCAAAGCAAGCCATTTTTCTGTCACCCTATGTGTCATCAGGGGAAGGTGGGACAAAATCCTTGGAAACCCATGCATGGTTCATTTTAATGAAGGTTAGATCATCCACATTTTGGGTTGACAGACGGGTCCTTTTTTCTGTCAGGATTGATCCAGCTGCACTGAAGACTCTTTCCGATAGCACACTTGCAGCTGGGCAAGCGAGCTCCTGTAAGGCATATTGGGCCAATTCAGGCCAGGTGTCCAGTTTAGCGGCCCAATAGTCAAAGGGGAATGACCTGTGTGGGAGAACATCGATATGGGAGGAAAAGTAGTTTGTAACCATAGTTGACAACTGCTGTCTCCTGTCACTTTCCATCGATGCAGTATTACCAGTTGTGTGAGCGGTATTTGAAAAATCAGTCCACAACATTGTCATGAAACCCCTGTCTCCAACGCCACTTCTGCTGTGTGCACCACGAACACCTCTGCCAAGCTGCCCCCGGCCCGTACGACTCGTGTGAGAACCATCACCTCTGCTGTGTGCTGGGAATGCCTCAAGCAACCGATTTACCAGAGTTGCTTGTTTATTAGCCAATATTAGGTCAAGGTTCTCCTGTGGCATGATGTTTTGTAATTTGCCTTTATAGCATGGATCCAGGATGCTGGCCAACCAGTAGTCGTCATCGTTCATCATTTTGGCAATGCGGGGGTCCCTTTTTAGGATCTGCAAGGCATAATCTGACATGTGGGCCAATGTTCCCGGTGTCAATGATGCACTGCGAGTGCTGGGTGGAGGAGCACTTTCTGGCAAATCCACATCCCTCCAGTCACGCACAAACCCTGTACCAGACCTTGCCACGCCAACATTTTCACTTGCCCCACGAGATGCATCCTCCTCCCCTAAGTAATCATCCCCATCATCATCCTCCTCCTCCTCTTCTTCCCCCAACTCATCCAGGAGAGGTCCCTGAGCAGACAATGGCTGAATGTCATCAAGGATTCCCTCTTCCTCCTCGTCAACATTGGCTGCAGACGCCTGCTCCTTAAGGGTGCGTCAAAGTTTGCATGAGCAGACGCATAAGTGGGATGCTCATGCTTAGGATGGCGTCGTCTGCGCTTACCAGCCGTGTGCATTCCTCAAAACACTGAAGGACTTTACAGAGGTCTTTCAGCTTCGACCACTGCACACCTGTCAACTCCATGTCTGCTCTCAAAGTGCCTGGCCGTGTATCCTCCCACAAATGCATTATGGCCTGCCTCTGCTCGCACAGCCGCTCCACCATGTGCAGGGTGGAGTTCCACCTTGTTGCAATGTCGATAATGAGGCGGTGGTTGGGAAGGTGGAGCAATCGCTGCAGCTTCTGCATACGAACGGAGTGTACAGGCGACCGGCGGATGTGCGCGCACAGTCTTCGCACCTTCTGGAGCAGGGCTGTTAACTCCGGATAATTTTTGAGGAAGCACTGCACCACCAGGTTCAAGGTGTGAGCCAAGCAAGGTATGTGGCTGAGTTTTGAAAGGGCTATGGCTGCCACAAAATTACGGCCGTTATCACTAACTACCTTGCCTGCCTCAAGATGTACACTGCCCAGCC
This sequence comes from Dendrobates tinctorius, assembly GCF_039654945.1. Classification (NCBI taxonomy): domain Eukaryota; kingdom Metazoa; phylum Chordata; class Amphibia; order Anura; family Dendrobatidae; genus Dendrobates; species Dendrobates tinctorius. The sequence continues at coordinate 27,837,393 of NW_027361797.1, forward strand.
ATGACTCAGTTTGTCACTTCAAGTACTCGGCCAGCACCTCGGCGGTGTGTCTGTTGCCCAAACACATCATCTGCAACACAGCCTGCTGACGCTTTCCACTAGCTGCTCGATAGGGGGACACATCGTTTGCAACAGTGGCAGCTGCAGATGGAGTGCTCGTACGACTGCGCTCTGTGGACGAGCTTTCGCTTCTGGAGGAGGAGGAGGAGGGTCGAACGCCTACAGCCAACTGTTTCCTATACCGTGGGCTAGGCAGCACTGTCCCACCACCGCTGTCCCCTGTGGACCCTGCATCCACCACATTAACCCAGTGCGCAGTGATGGACACGTAACGGCCCTGGCCATGCCGACTGGACCATGCATCAGTTGTGAGGTGCACCTTTCCGCTCACTGACTGCTTGAGTGCATGGACAATGCGGTCTTTCACATGATGGTGGAGGGCTGGGATGGCTTTGCGAGAGAAGAAGTGGCGACTGGGTAGGTCATAGCGTGGTACTGCATAGGCCATGAGTTCGCGGAAAGCTGTGCTTTCCACCAACCGAAAGGGCATCATCTCAAACGAGATTAGTTTGGCAATGTGGGCGTTCAAACCCAGTGTACGCGGATGAGAGACTGAGTACTTTCTTGACCTACTCATAGTGTCTGGGAGGGTGAGCTGGACTTGAGAGCTGCATATGGTGGAAGTAGCGGTGGACAGGGCAGACTGAGAGAGGGTTGATGATGGTGATGGAGTTGGTGTTCTTTCTGATGGCCTAGAATCAGTCTTTCGTTGATATAACAGTGGGATTCCCTGACTGCTGTGGCCTTGCAACGACACCTCAACATTTGCTGCTGTGCTAACCGGTGGGCTTACAGTGGGGGAAACAATGTAGCGTTGCTGACTACTTTCGTTGTGATCAGTTGCACATGTGGCACCTGAGGTTTGGTGTTGTGTCCACGCTTGCAAGTGCATGCTGGTTAAATGTCTAAGCATGCAACTGGTATTCAAATTTTTCAGATTTTTCCCTCGGCTAAAGGTCTTTGCGCACTTCTTACAGATAACCTTGGCCTGATCATGAGGATTTTGTTCAAAAAAGTGCCACACTGCACTCTTCCTACTTTGGCAGACATTTTGCGGCCTAGCACGCTGTGATCTTTTGACCCTCTGGACAAGCTGTCCAGCAACTATTTTGATGTTTGGAACCTGTCTTTGGAGTGCTCCGGGCCTACCAGATAACAGCTGTTGCGATGTCGATGTCTGCTGTGGATGCTCCTCATCTGAGCTATTGGAAGCAGCACCCTCTTCCCCCAATGGATGCCAATCTGGGTCAACAACTGGGTCATCCATCACCTCCTCTTCTATGTCATGTGCACCTTCCTCTGTGTCACCGTGTATGGTGGTATAGTGTGCGGGAAGGGGCACCTGAGTCTCATCAGGGTCAGAATCTGGCTCTGTACACTGCGAGGACAATGTAGTGCTCTGAGTGAATGTACCAGCAGAATTATCCATCAGCGGCTGTGCATCAGTGCACTCCATGTCAGATTCATCTTGGCCTGGGTAATTCACCATTTCACTTGATAATCCAGGCATGGTATGTGAAAACAGCTCCATGGAGTAATCAGTACTATGGCCTGCGTCATCCTTCAATCTTGGTTGGGGTGAAGGACACAAGGAAAGGTGTGGTTCATGAACATGAGCCTCCAATGACGACTCAGTGCTTTTACTTTTTACAACTGAAGAAGAGGAGGCGATAGAGCTGGAGGCTGAGTCAGCAATGTAAGACAAAACTTGTTCCTGATGCTCTGGCTTTAAAAGCGGTTTGCCAACTCCTAGAAAACTAAGCGTTCGAGGCCTTATGTAGCCAGACGATGACGCAGGCTCAACACCTCCTGCATTCGGTCCTATTTTGCTCTTGCCACTACCATCAGATCCACCACCAACAGCATCATTACCAGCTGCCAACCCCCACCCAATTCCATGGCCTCTTCCACCAGCCTTCCTCAATTTTGGTAGAAATGTAGACAAAATCCAACAAACTATATAGTAATGTAAAACAAGGTACAAGGTGTCTATAGGACAGGGGAGATTTTTAATTTCTGCACACACTTGTGGACACTGGACACTTTTGGATTGTGTGAGGCCCAATGAATATCTGAGCGCTATGTGACAGGCTCGATGGCACAGCGGTGACCAAAGTGACGAGAGGATAAGGGAGATTTTGAATTTCTGCAGACGCTTGTGGACACTGGACACTTTTGGATTGTGTGAGGCCCAATGAATATCTGAGCGCTATGTCACAGGCTCGATGGCACAGCTGTGACCAAAGTGACTAGAGGATAAGGGAGATTTTGAATTTCTGCAGACACTTGTGGACACTGGACACTTTTGGATTGTGTGAGGCCCACTGATATCTGAGCGCTATGTGACAGGCTCGATGGCACAGCTGTGACCAAAGTGACTAGAGGATAAGGGAGATTTTGAATTTCTGCAGACACTTGTGGACACTGGAAACTTTTGGATTGTGTGAGGCCCAATGATATCTGAGCGCTATGTCACAGGCTCGATAGCACAGCTGTGACAAAAGTGACTAGAGGATAAGGGAGATTGGATTGCTTTTAAAAAAGCAGTTTGCAGAGCAGTGGATAAACAGCAATGCCAGCCTGTCAGGAAGCCTTAAAAGGCAGCCCAACAACCAACACCACTGATACACCACAATATAGCCTCCACTTGCACTGCACAGTGACTGGTGTGTTGTGCAGGCCAAATCGCTAGCAGCAGAAGCAGTTTTTTTTTCTTCTCAGCAGGACAAAAAAAAAAAATTGGGATTGCTTTTAAAAAAGCAGTTTGCGGAGCTGTGGGTAAACAGCAATGCAGGACTGTCAGGAAGCCTTAGAAGGCAGCCCAACAACCAACACCACTGATACACCACTATATAGCCTCCCCTTGCACTGCACACACAGTGACTGGTGTGTTGTACAGGCAAAATCGCTAGCAGCAGAAGCAGTTTTTGGTGTCTTCTTCCCTGCCTAACGCTCTCCCTACAAAATCAGCAGCAGCAGCAGCTCTCCCTATTCTGAGATCAGCATGAGTAACATGGCGGTCGGCGTGCACGCCCTTTTATACCCCCTGTGACGCCCCCCAAAGCAAGCCAATCACTTGCATGCCCTTCTGAAAGATGGTGGTGACCCGTGCCTATGTCATCACGTTGCCCACAGTGTCCGTGGATCCTGATTGGCTGAAAAAGAGTGCAAAACAAACTTTTGAAACGCGACTTTGGCGCGTAAGTCGCCGACCTCGTGGCCGACCTCATCCTAGGGTCGGGTTTCATTTCATGAAACCCGACTTTGCCAAAAGTCAGGGACTTTTGAATTTTTTCGACCCGTTTCACTCAACTCTAATTAGGACGTCTGACATATACATGTTTCCATAGGATGGAATTTCTGAATATGTGTGTTTCTGCATGTTTTTTAAGAAAATTTTCAGCAAATTATTCCCCACTGGTGCGGCCAGACTTAAGGTCCCGTCACACCTAGAGACACTATAATGTTCCCGACAGTGATACGACACGACAGGGATCGTTGCCGCATCACTATGTGGTCGCTATTGAGATGTCAGACAGTCCAATCTACCCAACGACGGAACAACGATCTAGCGTGTCATAGCGACCTTTGTAACGATGTCGGTGGTCGTTGGGACCCTGTCACATTGCATGTTCCATTGACGATTCACACCTCGATGAGGGATGTACTGTATGACGCTGTATTTACACATGCGTGAATTGCGCTCCCTTTCTCACGCCTTCTCAGCTCTGAATGGTGGACGCTACCGCGTCCTGATTGGCCGTGCATTTAAAAGAAGGTGACGTACTAGCGCTCCATTTCATTCAAAAAATACCTACCATTAACTGGCTAGAGAAGCAACGAAGATGTAAAAGCAGATGATCCAAAATGGAGTCGCAGCCGTTGGACAAAAACAGGATCTCAACTTGGACATACCCGGGTCAGGAACAAAGAACTGAAGCGCTACTTTGTTAGCTTCTTTTAAAAGGAAGCCCGCCAATCAGGACGCTGTAGTGACCACCAATCGGAGCCGAGGTAGGCATGGAAACGGGAACGCTAATCCCCGCCTTGTCTTGCTTCTGAGTTGCTAACGAGGTCGTTAGGCTAGGTGTTAAACGTGACGATACAAGCGACTCAGCGGGACATGAGCGACCAAAGAAATGTCCAGACATTTCGGGCATGATCAGCGATACCCGGCAGGGGGGCTGGTCGCTGGTCACTGTCACACAGCGATCTCGCTGGTAAGATCGCTATAACGTCACAGTTCTTGTGACTCAGCAGCGATCTCGCTAGCGATCTCGCTTAGTGTGACAGGGCCTTTAGAATACTGTGTACAGTTCTGGTCTCCGGTGTATAAGAAGGACATAGATGAAATAGAGAGGGTGCAGAGAAGAGTGACCAAGGTTATTACGGAACTGGGGGGTCTGCAATACCAAGACAGGTTATTACACTTGGGGTTATTTAGTTTGGAGAATCGAAGGCTTAGGGGTGATCTTATTACAATGTATAAATATATGTGGGGACAGTACAAAGACCTTTCTAATGATCTTTTTACTCTTACACCTGTGACGGGGACAAGGGGGCATCCTCTACGTCTGGAGAAAAGAAGGTTTAAGCATACTCACAGACACAGATTTTTTACTGTAAGAGCAGTGAGACTATGGAACTCTCTGCCATATGAGGTTGTAATGAGTGATTCCCTACTAAAATTCAGGAAGAGTCTGGATGCTTTTCTTGAAAAGTATAATATTACAGTGTTGTGAGTTCATTTTCCCCTTCGTCACTGAGGTCTGGTGAACTCCCTATTCTGGTAAAGGAAGGTAATGAGCCTGATTATCAGGCACCTGAGCCTAATGAGGATGACTGGCTGAGTGGAGTCACTGACTGGATATAAGGCTGCGGACGCCCTTCTGCCCTGTGGGTGATTTCTCTATGGACTTCTAGGACACCAGTCTGATTCCTGCTCCTCTAAAGCTAAGTTTTCTGCTTTGCCTGTTAAGCTTTTGTGTTTTGTTTTTGTTTTCCTTGCTTTTCTGGATTCTGCCATTCCCTGCTGGGATGAGCTGAATCTCTTTTTGCCGGTTGCTCTGTCTTCAGAATATTCCTGAGTACTGACATAGCTTTTTTGAAGCCTAGCGTCTTCAGGGCCTTTTTCACTGTCAGTCTGTTGGCTCTTATTTTCATAGGGTTTTCCATGGATTGCAGACAGCAGCCTTCCTGTCCTTTCCTATCTAGTTAGTTTGGGCCCCGTCTTTGCTCAGTCTATCTTTCTGTCTCTGTTAGTGTTTTCATCTTGCTTCACAGTCATTATATGTTGGGGGCTGCCTATTGCTTTGGGGTCTGCTCTGGGGCAGTTTAGATTTCCCCTTTCTTTCTTTAGGCCTATTTAATTCTCCGGCTGTGATCGAGGGGTCTAGGGCATCGTAGGAACCCCCCACGGCTACTGTTAGTTGTTGTGATAGGATCAGGGGTCTGCAATCCGATAGCTGCCAACCTCTCTGGTTTTCTGGACTTAGCTAGCATTTCTGTTTTTGCCTCCTACGGTGACTCAATCATAACAGAATCACCCGCCATACCGCAGATCCTAGGGTACTCAATAGCAGGAAAGAATTGTGTTTAAAAAAAAAATAAAAAAAAAGTGTGTGTATATTCTTTCCTCTATATCTCTGAGGCCGTAGGGGGAATTTTTTTTTCTCTCAATGGAGATAAAGCAATTGTCTGATCGTGTGGAGCAGCTCGCTGCGGAAGTGCGGGGAATTTCTGCCTACCTTGCTCGTTCGCATGCTGTTGAACCAAAGATCCCTACACCTGATGTATTTTTTGGGGATCGATCTAAATTTTTGAGTTTCAAAAATAATTGTAAATTATTTTTTGCCTTGAAGCCTAACTCGTCAGGGAGCTCCGCGCAGCAGGTTAAAATTGTCATCTCTTTGCTGCGTGGCGATCCCCAGGATTGGGCGTTTTCTTTGAAACCAGATGATCCTATTCTGACTAATGTGAACGCATTCTTTCAAGCTTTGGGGTTGTTGTATGACGAACCTAATACTATTGATCAGGCTGAAAAGACCCTGTTGGCATTGAACCAGGGTCGAGATTCTGCAGAGTTGTACTGTCAAAAGTTCTGAAAGTGGGCGGTCCTTACTACCTGGAATAATAATGCCTTGGCTGCTCTCTTTCGGAAGGGTTTGTCAGAAGCCGTAAAAGATACTATGGTGGGATTTCCTGTTCCCTCTGGTCTGGACGATTCTATGTCATTAGCCATTCAGGTTGATCGGCGTTTACGTGAACGCAGGATTGCACGAGAGGTGTTGCCACCGGTTGAACAGACGTCTGAACCTATGCAATGTGATAGAGTTTTGTCTAAGGCGCAACGTCAGGAGTTCAGAAGGCGTAATAAGCTGTGTTTTTTCTGTGGAGATGCCTCGCATATTATTTCTGTTTGTCCTAAACGAGAGAAACGCTTTGCACACACGTTTTCTGTTGGTGGTGTTCAACCTAAGTTTCTTCTGGCAATTACTCTGATCTGCTCCCTGTCCACATTTTCCGCCAAGGCTTTTGTGGATTCGGGAGCAGCGCTAAACCTAATGGACTTGGATTTTGCTAAATGTTGTGGATTTCCGATGACACCTCTGCAGACGCCTATCCCTTTGAGGGGGATTGATGCTACTCCTTTGGCTAAAAATAAACCTCAGTTTTGGACCCAGGTGGTCATGCGGGTAGCCCCAGACCATCAAGAAAATTGCAGATTTTTGGTGCTGCATGGTCTGCATGATGCCGTTGTTCTGGGGTTTCCCTGGTTGCAAATTCATAATCCAGTTTGGGATTGGAAATCTGTGTCTGTGGTGAGTTGGGGTTGTCGGTGTGCCTTTAGTGAGGCTCCGGTTTTTTCCACCTCTCCTCAGTCGCATGATGTTCCTGACTATTTGGCGGACTTTTATGATGTATTTAGTGAGAATGAGTCTGCGTCCTTGCCTCCTCATAGGAGTTATGACTGTGCAATTGAACTAAGCCCGGGGTGTAAATTTCCCAAGGGTCGGCTCTTCAATTTATCTGTACCCGAGCACAAGGCTATGCGGTCCTATGTTAAGGAGGCGTTGGAGAAGGGTCATATTAGACCATCCTCTTCACCCTTAGGTGCCATTTTTTTTTGTGGCCAAAAAGGATGGTTCTTTAAGGCCTTGTATTGATTATCGTGCCCTCAATAAAATTACTATTAAATATCAGTATCCGTTACCCCTGATTTCGGATCTATTCTCTAGAGTTAGAGGTGCTTGCTGGTTTACCAAGCTTGACCTCAGGGGGGCGTATAATCTTATCCGCATTAAGCAGGGGGATGAATGGAAGATGGCGTTTAATACTCCGGAGGGACATTTTGAGTACCTGGTGATGACTTTTGGGCTCACTAATGCCCCTTCTGTCTTCCAGTGCTTCATGAACGATATTTTCCGAGACTTTGTTGATAAATTTTTGATTATCTATCTGGATGATATTTTGATCTTCTCCAAGAATTGGGATTCTCATGTGGAACATATTCGGACTGTGTTCCGGATCTTGAGGGAGAATTCCCTGTATGTCAAAGGATCGAAATGCCTTTTTGGAGTACAGAGGATTTTATTTTTGGGATTTATTTTGTCTCCATCAACTATTGAAATGGACCCGGCCAAGGTACAGGCCATTTATGATTGGGTTCAGCCCACTTCTTTGAAGGCCCTCCAGAAGTTTTTGGGTTTTGCTAATTTTTATCGGAAATTTATAGCAAAATTTTCTAGTATTGCCAAGCCATTGACTGATCTGACTAAGAAGGGTGCTGATGTGTTGAATTGGTCTCCGGAGGTTGTTGCTTCCTTTCAGGAGCTGAAGCGAAGATTTACCTCCGCCCCGGTTTTGCAGCAACCTGATGTCTCACTCCCGTTCCAGGTAGAGGTGGATGCTTCTGAGATTGGTGCAGGAGCTGTTTTGTGCCAAAAGGATCCTGTAACATCTAAAATGAATCCCCGTGCTTTCTTTTCCCGAAAGTTCTCTCCATCTGAACGTAACTATGATGTGGGGAATCGGGAACTGTTGGCCATGAAATGGGCATTTGAGGAGTGGAGACATTGGTTGGAGGGAGCTAAACATCAAGTTGTGGTCCTCACTGACCACAAGAATTTGATTTACCTAGAGTCGGCTAAACGCTTGAACCCTAGACAGGCTAGGTGGGCCTTGTTTTTTACACGTTTTGATTTTGTGGTCTCTTTTCTTCCTGGAACTAAGAATGTCAAGGCAGACGCCCTCTCTAGGAGTTTCTTTGCTGATTCTCCTGTGGTGACCAAGCCTGCTACCATCTTAGGCGAACGGGTAGTTCTTTCTGCCATCTCGCCCGATTTGTGACTTGCTCTGCAAGAGTTCCAGGAGGACAAACCTGAGCGTTGTCCCAGTGGAAAGTTGTATGTTCCTGACCAGTGGAAGAAGAGAGTGATGTCTGAAGTTCATTGCTCTGCATTGGCTGGTCATCCAGGTATTTTTGGTACTAGAGATCTGGTGAGTCGCTCTTTTTGGTGGCCCACCTTGTCTCATAATTTCAGGAATTTTGTGCAGTCCTGTGGGACTTGCTCCCGGTCTAAATCTTGTTCTCGCTCTAGTGGGTTGTTGATGCCTTTGCCGGTCCCCAGGAGGCCATGGACCCATATTTCAATGGATTTCATCTCTGATATGCCGGTCTCTCAAAGAATGACTGTTATTTGGGTGATTTGTGATAGGTTCTCTAAGATGGTTCATCTTGTACCACTCCCTAAGTTGCCATCTTCCTCTGAGTTGGTGCCCCTGTTTTTGCAACAGGTGGTTCGCTTACACGGGATTCCTGAGAACATTGTATCTAACAGAGGAGTTCAGTTTGTGTCTAGATTTTGGAGGACTTTCTGTTCCAAGCTGGGAATTCAGTTGTCCTTCTCCTCTGCTTTTCACCCTCAGACCAATGGGCAGACAGAGAGAACAAACCAGACCTTGGAGTCATATTTGAGATGTTTTATTTCCGCTGATCAGGATGATTGGGTTTCATTTTTGCCCTTGGCCGAATTTGCTTTAAATAATAGAGCTAGTTCTGCCACTTTGATGTCACCTTTTTTTTGTAACTTTGGGTTTCATCCTTGATTTTCTTCAGGGCAGGTGGAGCCTTCTGCCTGCCCAGGTGTTGACACTGTGGTGGAGAGAATGCACCAGATCTGGCACCAAGTGGTGGATAAGTTATCTCTCTCCCAGGAAAAGGCCCAGCGGTTTTCCAATCGACATAGGACCATTGGTCCCCAGTTTAAGATTGGTGATATGGTGTGGTTATCATCAAAAAATATTGCTATGAAGGTGGCTTCTCCTAAGTTTAAGCCTAGATTTATTGGACCTTACAAGATTTTGGAGATTATTAATCCGGTCTCTTTTCGTTTGGCTCTTCCTGTCACATTTAAAATCCATAATGTGTTCCATAAGTCCTTGTTGAAGAGGTTTGTTGAACCAGTTGTTCCTGGGGTGGCACCTCCAGACCCTGTATTGGTTGAAGGTAACATGGAATATGAGGTAGAGAAAATACTGGATTCCCGTCTGGCTAGACGGAGACTCCAGTATTTGGTTAAGTGGAAGGGTTATGGTCAGGAGGATAATTCCTGGGTCTCTGCCTCTGATATTCATGCCAAAAGATTGGTGAGTGCCTTTCATCGGGCTCACCCTGATCGCCCTGGTGGTGTGGTTGAGGGTTCGGTGACCCCTCCTCAAGGGGGAGGTACTGTTGTGAGTTAATTTTCCCCCCTCGTCACTGAGGTCTGGTGAACTCCCTATTCTGGTAAAGGAAGGTAATGAGCCTGATTATCAGGCACCTGAGCCTAATGAGGATGACTGGCTGAGTGGAGTCACTGACTGGATATAAGGCTGCCGACGCCCTTCTGCCCTGCGGGTGATTTCTCTGTGGACTTCTAGGACACCAGTCTGATTCCTGCTCCTCTAAAGCTAAGTTTTCTGCTTTGCCTGTTAGCTTTTGTGTTTTGTTTTTGTTTTCCTTGCTTTTCTGGATTCTGCCATTCCCTGCTGGGATGAGCTGAATCTCCTTTTGCCGGTTGCTCTGTCTTCAGAATATTCCTGAGTACTGACATAGCTTTTTTGAAGCCTAGCGTCTTCAGGGCCTTTTTCACTGTCAGTCTGTTGGCTCTTATTTTCATAGGGTTTTTCACGGATTGCAGACAGCAGCCTTCTTGTCCTTTCCTATCTAGTTAGTTTGGGCCCCGTCTTTGCTCAGTCTATCTTTCTGTCTGTGTTAGTGTTTTCATCTTGCTTCACAGTCATTATATGTTGGGGGCTGCCTATTGCTTTGGGGTCTGCTCTGGGGCAGTTTAGATTTCCCCTTTCTTTCTTTAGGCCTATTTAATTCTCCGGCTGTGATCGAGGGGCCTAGGGCATCGTAGGAACCCCCCACGGCTACTGTTAGTTGTTGTGATAGGATCAGGGGTCTGCAATCCGATAGCTGCCAACCTCTCTGGTTTTCTGGACTTAGCTAGCATTTCTGTTTTTGCCTCCTACGGTGACTCAATCATAACATTACAGGTTATGGACACTAGATTCTGTGATGGGACGTTGATCCATGGAACAAGTCTGATTGCCGTAGAAAGGATTTTTTTTCCCTTATATGGAGCTATTAATATCTGCCCTATGGGTTTTTGTCTTCCTCAAGATTAACATTTTAGGCTATAGGTTGAACTTGATGGACTAGGTCTACCTTCAACCTTAAAACTATGAAACTCCTTTATGGCTTTCCTGATGATTTCACCACATTGCCAGTCCTGAAAAAAACAAATGTAAATATTCTATGTATCAAGAGATGTCCATTAATTTTTAAAATATGAATATATACCCTTTTTAATGCATTTCAAATCTGTATGAGACATTTGCATGTTTAATGACTGCTTAGGCCTCTTTCACACTTCAGTTTTTTGTTTCAGTTAAAATCCGCCAAAAAGGCGGAAAAGCGGATCCGTTCCTAACTGATGTGAACGGATGGCACAGGATCCTTATTTAGACGGATCCGCAGAATGAAGAATTTTAAAGGAACCGCTGGCCGGGAAGGAGAGAGAGAGAGAGAGAATTTTTTTTCATCTGCCAGAAAGGATTTCAGGGTTAATTTTCTCCCTGACTTCCTTTCTCCGGGCATGCGCAATGGAAAATGCGGATCCAACAACAAAGAAAACGTTGCAAGGCCCGTCCAGGCATGCCGGCGGATGAAAAAAATTTGGCGGATCCTCACAAAAACGGATCCAACGGATGGCCGTCCATCAAGATCCGCCAGTAATGCAACTCAATGGGGAAAAAAACGGATCCGCAAAAAAAAATGGCGGATCCGTTTTTTTCAAAACCTGGCGGATTTTGACTGATGGTCAAAAACGGAAGTGTGAAAGAGGCCTTACTTTTACATATTACTAAGGGCTTGTTCAAAACGACCATATTTTCGATCTTAGTGTGGTCCGTGAAAAAGTGAAAAGCGCTCGTAACAATTTTATTCAATGGGGCAGCGCAGATAAATCCTTTTTTTCAATGACTGAACCTGCGTGTGAAAAAAATCGCAGCATGCACTAGTTTCTTCTGTAAATCGGATGAGAGTCACCCATTCAAGTCTACGGGTGCGTGAAAAAAATCAAATGCCATACTGAGCCACAGTGTAGATTTTTTATGGATACATTGCAATTCTGTAACATAGGAAACTGTAAATGGTCCTTTAAATGATTAATAGCAGCCGCAGTAAATCGACGGATTGTAAATGGATGAGTAAGAAAAAAATTATTTTAAAAAATTATCTTACTTTTCTGGATGAAACTTTGATTTTTTTATACTCCTGTGTGACTCTACCTTAATAGCACTCATTTCACATGGCTCTAATGCATGCAGCTGTGTTACTCCTTGGTACCACTTCCAAGTTGTACAGAACTGTAATTCTGTGGTCTTCTTTGCCATGCTAATGTAATTTAACGTGGAGGTATATCAGGACATGAGACATTTTCTGCTGGAAACGGTAATATGGGTGAAGAGTATTTCTTCAAGCAGAGGATAACTCTTTTGGGGCACCATACAGCAGCACACAGTGTACTCAGTGTATGACGCCTAAGGTATAGTCTATTTAGTGAATTTTTTGGCCAAAGACGGTTTCCAAGGCAGCCAAGGTTGTTAAATGTCATACTCTAAAGACTTACATGGATGACATGACGCAGCTGCACTAGTAGACAATAATTATGGAATGATCTTTTTGTATTGCTTAAGTCAAGATAAGCTGTTTCTGATTTTGACATATTCGAGCCATATTCGAACAATATTCGTGTTGAATGTATGTCTTATGATCGGTTCCGAGCAATGGAATAATGCATATGTTTATAGTATTGATGATACCTAGGCATGAGCGAGTATACTCGTTGCTCGGGTTTTTCCGAGCATGCCCGGGTGATCTCCGAGTATTTTGGCGTGCTCGGAGATTTAGTTTTCGTCGTCTCATCTGCATGATTTGTGACTGCTAGACAGGCTGAATACATGTGTGGAATTCCCTAACAAACAGGCCAATCCTCACATGTATTCAGCCTGTCTAGCAGTCACAAATCATGCAGATGAGATGACGAAAACTAAATCTCCGAGCACGCCAAAATACTCGGAGGTCACCCGAGCAACGAGTATACTCGCTCATCACTGATACCTATTCCAGCTGAAAGATTGAAAAAATTGGTAAGCTGTGAATAAATTAACATGATGCAACTATGTAGGGGTGTAACGTGGACCTCACAGGTCTCAATGCAATATCGGAAAAAGGACCCCTGCCTATCATGTTTAATTTCTAATACTTATGTCTTCCTATGTGGCATAGGGGTCATTGCACCCCAAGAGTATCAAAACCAAGGCTTGACTTTACATCTGCATCATTGTTATTCCCCTGGAGCTACGCATTATGATGAGCAATAAAACACAATTTACTTACTTCTCATGTGTGCCCCGGGAGTCTTTCTACTGAATGCATTAACTTTGCTGTAATTATTTTGCCACAACTTGTCACTTAGCACAAACAGGAAAAAAAAATAGGAAATTCTTCAATTATTTTACCAGCATTCGCATTTGAAGAAGTGGCTCTTATGGCCCGAGCAAATGTCATGTCACATGGACTTACCCTGTATATTACAGACATTTGAGCTATCCAGTTGGCAGAACTCCATCATCAATAGACTTAGCTACATGACATTCTCCTTAATTATACATTATTCACACAATTTAAATGTTGCGTTCTGCTCTAGATGTGTGCTCTAGGCAGCAGCACATAAATTGTTAAAGCAGCAAAAAAAGAAAGTCTTTCGGCAATCTGTGGGTGAAAAATGCAGTGACGTGGTGATGTTTCTATTATACCTTTCCCCTGATTGTTCCACTTCTGATTTTGGCTTGTAAATACTGAAGTAAAATACTGACCAAATACTGATGGTGTGAACAGGGCCTTAGGGTGGCTGAATGCATGCTTGAATAGAAACGCCGATTCAGACTACCAGCAACTTAATTTTATTTTTTTCCTGCCTTATATAATTGATGTACTTATGTTTTCATCAGTTCCATATACTGCGCCCACCATAAGCTTCTAAAAAACCTTTGAGTGGCATTTCAACATTCAAAAGCATTTTATTTATATATATGATTTCACATGTAACTGGGAATAGCATATTAGCCTCAGGTACAGTGTTGTGAGTTCATTCTCTGGTTCGGGAGGTGGTGCGGCTGGTTTGATCGGTGGAGATCTGCCACCTGAGAATGAGGATGACGATTGGATCTCAGGATTCTCAGATTGGATTTAAGACAGCCGACGCCCTATTCAGTTGCTGGTGATTCCTTCTGGCTTGTCAGCTCTTGGTTTTCAGCTCTGTTCCAGTCATCTAAAGCTAAGTTTTTCTGCTAATGTTCACACTTGATTTTGTTGGTCTATTCAGTTTTTTGTGTGGTCTGCCAGCCCCGGCTGGGGGCTGAGCTGAATTTCCACTCTTATTTATCAGTATTTTGCCAATTGGCTTTTTGTCCCTTTCTAGTTCGGTCTCTTTTTGCTCTGTCTCAGAATATTCCAGAGTGCTGATATAGTGGGAGAAGTCTAGTGACTTCTGGGTTAATTTGGCTATCAGAAGTGTTGGACATTATTTTTGTAGGGTTTTTTGCAGGTTGCAGACAGTGACTTGCCTTTCCTTTCCTGTCTAGTTAGTTTGGGCCCCACCATTTGCTCAGCCTATTTTCCTGCCTGTGTTTGTGCCTTCATCTTGTTTCACCATCAATACATGTGTGGGGGCTATCTATTCCTTTGGGGTCTGATCTGGGGCAGTTAGTTTTCCCTTTTCTTTGCTTTAGGCTTTTGTAGTCCTCTGGCCGTGACGAGGCGTCTAGGAACATCGTAGGCACGCTCCACAGCTACTGCTAGTTGTGTGGTAAGATCAGGGATCTGCAATCTGCATAGTTACCAACTTCTCTGGTTTTCGGTGGCTTAGCTTGTTTTGTTGTTTTTCTCCTTGGTGACCCATTCATAACAGTACAGGCAAATTCAGTCCTCTGGCTGAACTGTAAACCTGATCTGCGCCTGTTAGGACTCAGCAGTTCTTGCTGCTCCTGGCACCTGATGATCCCATTATTTCTGGGTCCAGAGGTGGAAGCACTGTCAGTGCTTCCTAATGTGTATACATAGCTCTCCTTGAGAGCAATCAGGAAACTGTCAGACCAATCTAGAAAAATAAACAATCTGACAGCCTGCTTCCCACTGATGCAGCTGCATAATCTCATGCAGCTGCTTACTATGCAATGATGCTTTAGAATATCAATGCAGAGTGATATGTGGATTGCACTTGCTTTTAAAGTGTAAAGGTGGTCAAAAAGTAGTTAATAGCATTGGTCTTAATTGGGTCAAAGGGGCCTTTTCGGCTCCCAAACCGCCATAGCTAAAGTGTGACTGCAACCCCTGCACCCACTATAGTACGACCTTTCTCTGTGGCACACACAATAGAGATTACAATATCTAGTTATGCCACTAACACATACATTATTCTATTGAGTCACTTCATGCCATTTGTACCATATACATTATATGGCTAACAGATATTTCCCAATATTTGACATTAAAGAAAACAATTACATCCAATGAAATATCTTATCAGCATTTGCTCTGACATTAATAATTTGCGATAATCACAGACACAGAAGCTAAGAAGCGTGGTATAAAAGCCATCCCACTGTATGATAATATTGATATGTGTTATTCTCTGCTCTAGTGGTTGTTAATAACATCTCTCCACTGTGACACTGATCTGTTCACACTGACATTCACCCAAATTCTTTTTTCAACAGATTATTTCTTTGCAGATAAAAGAGAAGAAAATGCTGCCAGTAGCAGAAAATCATCCGATTTATAATATATCTAACCAGTGCCTACCAACCTTAACCACTTGCTGCAAGCTATACATATATCACAGACAGGAATGAGCCTAATGAATTGATGCTGTTAGATGCATGTCCTGTCTCATGTCATTTTCAGTAATGCCAGACATGATGTATGACCTCTGCCTCTGTCATAGATGGACGGCAGAGTCGTATTCTAAAACAATAAACAAGGTGCTGTATCTTACACCCGCTTACTTACAGACTTGCTTGCTCTTGATCTTAATGTCACTTCTCAGTGCACAGCAAGGCAGCATTTATAAAAGAGAGCTTGATAACACCAGTAGTGCAAAAATATCATTAAATGACATATAAATCAAAATCCTATTATTGTCACACCAAGGTCCACAAGTTGGGACCTTCAACAATATCCGGAACTCACTGCCTCTCTCATTAGAATTAACACCCTATAGACAATTTTTTTTTTTTGGAAATTTCAAATTTAATCCATTTTTAAATAACCGTAACTTTTTTTTCTGCCAGCATAGGTGTAGGAGGGCTTGTTTCTTGCGAGATTCATTTTACCATATATTGTAAGGGAAAATGGCCAAAAAAAGTGCAGTGAAAAAAAAACAATTCAGCCACAGTTTTAGGGGGTTTATTTTGATAGCATCCATTGCTCATTAAAAATTACTTGGGAACAAGATTTTCCAGATCAGTATGATTATGGCGATACCAAACATGTATAAGATTCTTTCTATTTGATTGGTGTAAAACATTTAGAATCTTGCATGAAAAAAATTGGTTTGTATCACCATATTCCAAGACCCATAACTTTTTTATATTACCATCAATGAATTTGTGTGGGGGCCATGTGTCATGGGTTTAACGCGACAGAGAGGAGCCAAAAGACCGCAGCATCTGATTTCTCCTACTCCTGCACTGATTAGAAACACTTCTCCTTCTTATTAAATGGTGTAAATTTCTTTTAGGAGTGCAGGGGTTAATCTGCTCATTTGAGAGCTCCTGGAGCATTAAGGCTCTCAGCTGTGCACTGTTAGCCACTTCCATCTCCTATATAATCTGGGTCCTGGCTAGCACTTATTGTCAGAGTAGCTTATGCTGCATGGCTGGAGATTGTTGCTGGTTATAATAGGAGAAATGCGTTTAGTGGATTTATCTGTGACTGTTGACTAGGTTTTGAGTGTGTGATAATTCCCTTTCTTCTCCTACTTTGGTTTAACCCCATCCTCCACTCCCTGGTGCATTCCTCTGTTACATGTGTGAGCATATTTGTTGGTTTGGTATTTTTGTTACCCCTGTTTGTATTGCCTTGTTAGTTTGGTTGGTGTACTACAGTACACTACTACTCTCATCTGCCCTAGGTGGGGGAAGGGTACAGACTGAGAGCGGATTCAGGAGCTAAGGCAAGATACGTGGCCCCGGTGTCTTCACCATCAGAAGTAATCTAGGAAGCAGAGCGAGCTTGGGCGCCCCTAGTGTTAGGGACATGGAAGGAGCTCCTGGTCCTTGGAAACCTGACAACAGAGCCATGACAGCATGTTTTTTGCTTAATGAGCTGGTGTTTTATTTACACAATTTTGGGGTACATATTATGTTTTGGTCACTTATTGTTTTAATTGTGTTATTGCAGCTACCGAAAATCACAATTTTGGTGTTTTGATTTTCCCCTTTTTTATATGGTTTACTGTTTGACATAAGTAATTTCATGTTTTGATATAAGTCAATATTGAATTCAAATGCACCACTGACCAGTTGTGCTGAACTTAACTGGGTCTCTCATGGGTCCAAAAGCAATATAGAGGTTCAGGTGCCTCAGCTTTCCTGATCCTAAGAATTTTGATATATCAGACTGGGTAAAATGGGGTGCTTGAATTTTTAATTATTTTATTTATATTTTAAAAAGTTTTTTTTATACTTGATTTGTTAGTCCCCTTAGGAGACTTGAAGCTGTGATCGTTTCATTGCTTGCCCAATTTCCAGCAGTGCTGCACTGTTACCATATATGCTAAATACAACTGTCTCCTATGATGCCAAGCCACAGGTTAGACATCACAGAAGAGATCACATGACAGGCATGGGGCCTTCAGCCAGTCCCTTGCGGTCATAGAAATTCATAGATCATGTTGGAGGTTGATGGAGATGGTGTGGATCGTGGCGCTTAATTGCCTCTGTTAGTGATCAACAGGAGCTCTAAAGAACTTAACATCAATGATCGGCAGGCGCGACAAACACTGCTGTTAAAGGCATATATTGGTTATATAATATAGCCTTGATCTTCCTTCTGTGGAGCAAGCTCAGCTTCTGAGCCTGCTCTAAAGTCTCTTGCATGATTCATGACAAATATCGCCATCATGGAGTGGTGTTAATTAATGGGAGTTTGAAAAACCTAAAAGTCCTAATACTAGGACCACCACCTATATGACATCTGATTGACTTGTCATTATACAGTATTTTATTATGACATAGCATTTTGTTTTACAAAATATAAAGTTAAAAACTTAAATATATCAGTGATGTTTGTGTGGAAGCTCACTTGGGTATTCCCCTTTTAGATATTTCAGGATATGTCATACGTTTCTGATAGATGCAATTCTAAGACCCACAACTATGTCAAAATGAAGTCCCCTGGTCCACATTCGGCTTATGGACACTGCCAATGGGCAGAGCACAGCATATTAGGCTGGCTTCACATTTGCATATGGAGGAGATGTGGCGTCTGAGGACTTCCTCCATGAAGCTCTGCCCACGGCCACACCTCATCCGTTCAGCTCCGCCTACATCTGCATACTTCTGCATGCGGCCTGTGTACCCTATCTTTAGCATTGGGTATGCAGGTCGTGCCGCTGTATGCAGATGCCTCCGCGTGCGACCCGCGTCAAACGTATCATGTTGGAATTTTATGCGGGCGCTGCAACGTCAAAACAATGCATGTGGAGGCATCCGCATACAGCGGCATGACCTGCGTGCCCAATGTTAAAGATAGGGTACGCAGGCTGCATGCAGAAGTATGCGGACATAGGCGGAGCTGACCGGAAGAGGTGCGGCCGTAGGTGGAGCTTCACATAGGAAGTATGCAGGCGGCCGCAGCTCCTCCATACGCAAATGTGAACCTAGAATTACTTAGACAAGGGCGATAATTGGCTGAAAAAAATAACTTTAGAATTGCAATCTACAAAATGAAGCAATAGAGCTTTTTGCTATAAGATTGGGTAGAGAAAAAAAAGTGAAATGGCAGATTGGTGGGGGTCCTACTCATGGCACCCTCTCAGTAGTCAGCTGATTGAAGGAACCACTGCACACTCCAGATATTGTGCAGTGACTGAACGACACTGCAGACTCTCTCTACCATTCATTTGTATAGGAGAGAATTATTGGACTATTCCTTGTATGCAGCTGGGCCACTTTCAGTTTACAGATGTGCTTTCTGTTAGCTGATAGGCTAATGCTAAGATGCTCGAAATAAGACACCCACCAATCTGAAATTGACAAGCATTCCATTGGATAGATCAGCATTAAAGGCGATATATCAACATCTTCTGCAGGAGTGCCCCGTAGCATTGCCTCCCTGCTTCATAATTGCTGGGATGGTGGGTGATCCTGCCTGATTGACAGTATGGACCTGCAGTACCGTCGCACTGCTGGTCTGAACTGTGCCTATCCAATGCATCTTTGCCTTTACATCATCGAAGGAGCGTCAGGGCTTTGAAGCTATCTGGGTCCAGCGATCTGGCCAGCTTCAGAGCAATGCTTGCAAACTCTATTAGAAAGAGCTTACAAGCACTGTGCTCCTTGCCAAGGAGACTGACCACCGCTGATAGATGGCAGTCATGGCCAGTAAACAACTAAGTAGAAAAATCCCTTTGATTTTGAGAACAGGAAGGATTTTTAATAACAAGCAAATTGCAAAGTCCCTTGTTTTTTGCAAGCCCATTACAATTTTAACCAATTTTGAGGATGAAAATAACCCTTTAAGGCTAGTTTCACACTTGCTTTTTTTGCAGCGCGTTTTTCCCGCAAAAAAACGCATTGAAAAAACGCATACATAAGCATACAACTGCTGAGTTTTTTTCAAGCATTTTTATGAGCATGCATGAAAAAAACGCAGCGTTTTTAAGCGTTTGTACGCGTTTTTAGTGCGTTTTTACCGCGTTTGCGTTTTTTTCCAACATTTTTAGGTGGCCCCTCACACTACCCAAACCATGACTTTACTAACCCTAACCCTGACCCTAACCCTAACCCTAACCCTGACCCTAACCCTTAACCAAATCATACTTAACCCTAACCCAAACCCTAAACCCTAACTAACCCTAACCCTAACCCTAACCCTGACCCTAACCCTAACCCTAACCCTGACCCTAACCCTAACCCTAACCCTAACCCTGACCCTAACCCTAACCCTAACCCTGACCCTAACCCTTAACAAAACCATACTTAACCCTAATCCTGACCCTAACCCTGACCCTAATCCTTAACAAAACCATACTTAACCCTAACCCTGACCCTAACCCTAACCCTGACCCTAACCCTAACCCTAACCCTGACCCTAACCCTAACCCTAACCCTAACCCTGACCCTAACCCTTAACAAAACCATACTTAACCCTAATCCTGACCCTAACCCTGACCCTAATCCTTAACAAAACCATACTTAACCCTAACCCTGACCCTAACCCTATCCCTGACCCTAACCCTAACCCTAACCCTGACCCTAACCCTAACCCTAACCCTAACCCTGACCCTAACCCTTAACAAAACCATACTTAACCCTAATCCTGACCCTAACCCTGACCCTAACCCTTAACAAAACCATACTTAACCCTAACCCTGACCCTAACCCTAACCCTGACCCCAACCCTAACCCTAACCCTGACCCTGACCCTAACCCTAACCCTAACCCTGACCCTAACCCTTAACAAAACCATACTTAACCCTAATCCTGACCCTAACCCTGACCCTAACCCTTAACCAAACCATACTTAACCCTAACCCTGACCCAAACCCCAACCCTAACCCTGACCCTGACCCTAACCCTAACCCTAAACCCCCTTAACTAACCCTAACTCTAACCCAAACCCCTAAATTCCATGGTTAAAAAAAAAAACGCATATGCAAAAAAACGCATACATGAGCATGCCAGTGCGCACATATGCGCATCCATAGGCTATAATGGCCATTTTTAGCGCAAAACGTGCGCATATGTGCGCATGCGCTTTTTTGCAGGGCCAAAAAATGCAACATGCTGCGTCTGGAAAATACCAACGCACACCCCAAAAAAACGCAGCGCATGAAAATCGCATACATGCGCTTACCAGCGCGCAGGTATGCGCACCCATGTTAAATATAGGGGAAAAACGCATGCGCAGGTATGCGTTTTTTTCCAGCGCTAAAAAACGCAAATGTGAAACCAGCCTAAGCCCTGAAAAAACCTTTAACTTTCATGGGCTTCTTATAGATGTGTTTTTTTTTAAATGTCATTTTAGAATGATAGTAAGAAATTACTACTACCTGAGTAGCATGGCAGCTGCCTTGGTGATAGACAGCTGAGGGGGACAACCTTCACTATATGTCATGAAGTTAATAAATACTAAGGATGATAGAATGGACTGTCGAAAATTGAAGGTAGAGTGCAGGGAAAGCAGCAATACAGAAAAAAACAATAAAAGCAAAAAAAAAAGTCATAGCACCATGATTAGGCTACTTTCACACTTGCGTTGCTTGGAGCTGCGTCGGGCTGTGTGTGGCCACTGCTAAGCTAAGCCCACGGCCGCGCCTCCTCCGGTCAGCTTCGCCTATGGGCGCATGACGCTGGCATGCGACCTGCGTACCCTATCTTTAGCATTGGGTACGCAGGCTGTGCGCAGGTATGCGTTTGCCGGTGCATGCATCCTTTTGACGGTGCACCGACCTGCGCCAAACGCACCGTGTTGCACTTTGGTGCGCTCGGCGCACCGTCAAAAGGATGCATGCGCCGGCAAACGCATACCTGCACATGGCCAGCGTACCCAATGCTAAAGATAGGGTACGCAGGTCGCATACAGCGTCATGCTCCCATAGGCGGAGCTGACCGGAGGGGGCACAGCCATGGGCGGACCTTAGCGGCAGCCGTCCGCAGCCCGACGCAGCTCCAAGCAACGCAAGTGTGAAAGTAGCCTTAGTTGTTTAATACGCCATTTTTCTTCCATTTATGTCGGCATTGTTTAAGGCCTGTAGCCTAATTTTCATGATTCACAAGAGCAAAAATTAATTATTTTTAGGTGTTGCACAGTGATAAGCAAACGTGCCTGGATAAGGTGTTATCTGATCATGCTCGGGTGCTAACCGAGTGTCTTCGGCGTGTCCAAATAATATTTTCTAGTCCCCACAGCTGCATAACTCACGGCTGTTCGTCAGAGGCACTCATGCTGGGATTGGCTAACAAACAGGCAATCCCTGCATGTGTTTTGACTGTCGAACAGCCGGTAGACATGCAGCTGCGGGGACTCATACATAGTATTTGAGCACATTGAAGACACTCGGTTAGCACCTGAGCATGATCAGATAACACCTTATCCAGGCACGCTCGCTCATCATCACCTGTGTTGAAGTAATTTCAACGAATTTGTAAAAGTTCTTGCAAAATGTGCTACTTTTGTTGACCCTAATTAAATTGGTGAACTTTATGGTAAAATGAATATAAAGTTATAAAAAAATAGTTTGACTAGAAAAATGAATTTCACTCAAACTTAGTTGGCTGGATAGTATAGTACTCTTCAAAGGAGTCAAAAGACTGTACCTGCATTTGATTTTAAACAAAAGAAAAAAAAGCTATTGCTTTGGTATATGACATCAGTTTTACACAAGTATATTACACTCATGTGAAACTGGTGCCTTCACAAACAGAATTTTTAGGAAAACTGGCATTTTTGGCCATTATTTTTACACAAATTAAAAATCCCTGCAGATACAAATTAGCTGCAAGTCAATAGGGAAATATTAAATGCACTAAAAACAGTAGGCCTCATTTATCAAAGCCTGTCTCTCATAGCATCCAATCAGAGCTCAGCTTTCATTTCTTAAACAGTTCTGGTAAAATGAAAGCTGCCATGAGATTGGTTGCTATGAGCAACAGAGACAGTCATCCACTTAGACAGTTTTCGTAAATCTGTCCTCGCACAGGGACCCAAAACATAACGGGGCCTACTCCCACCTCCATACCATGTTCTGTCACAGACACATAAAGGGGCCCATGTACTGTCTCTTCAAATGATTCCTCTTGAATTTGTGTAGCATGCTGTAGGTCTGTTGTCTTCATAACCAGTTTATGACATTTTTTCTATATATTGGTTATATATTGGCCATGGGTATTAAAAACAAGTTTTAATGTGTCTTTTATTTTTTTGATGATCTTTTGTTGCGTTTTTTATTTTACAAATCAGGGGCTCCAATAAGAATCTTGAATCTATAATCACATAATGTTTTTAAAGATATTTTAATGCGTTAAATAAAAGCACCACAAAAATGCAAGCATTAAAGCACATTATTTACAATGAAGATATTTGCTAAAAAACGCTTTTTTAAAAAAAAAATTTTTTTTACTTGAATCTCTTGGCAAAAAATGAAATGAAAACATTTGCCAAAAATACTATTTTAAAAAAAAAACCTGATTTCTTTTCGTGAATTTCTTGGCAAAAATTGACACAAAATGTCAAAAACGGTCAAAAATTGATATTACCCCTAGCGGGGAAAAAGTTAGGTCATGGTAGCGACATGTAGCCACAGTACCTAAGTAGAGGTGAGCGCTCCCGAACGTAAAAGTTTGGGATTTTTACCAGACAGTTAATATCTGATGCTAAACGCCAAACACGGAAGTCCATTGCAAAGTTCAGAGTTCCATGGGAAGTCCATTGGAGAGAGAGAGAATTTTTTTCCAGACGCAAAGTTCAGGTCCCTATTCCTTTCAATGGGGTCCGGGCTGGTTCAAGTGCAAGTGCAGTTCTGGTACCCGAACCAAACTTTAGACTAAAGTTCGAGTACCAGAAGCCCAACTTCCACGAGTCTGCTCATCTCTATACCTAAGGGCTCATTCACACGAGTGTATTGTACTGATGTGTGCTGTTTGTGTGCACCATGGGCCGCACATGGGGAGCTTATGCACCTATTATGAACAAAGTGCCAGTGCACATGGCCGAATTTCCACAATGACCAATGGTCTGTATGGAAAAAATCACAACATACTCTACTTTGATCCGATTTATGGACCAGACTACGGCATGTAAATAGGAGGCAGCTCCTGCACTTGGATATTTGGACGAGCATCAGGAGCTGCACACAGAGCCAGTCACGTCCGCAATTTAGCATTGAACCTGGCCTTAGGGTCACTAATATGGACCTGTAGGCGCTTAGCCTTACAGACAATCATGGCATATACTGTGGTATGAATATGGAAGCTTTCCAGCAGTCTTGATGGTGCAGTTTTTTTCATCATCATTATTATTATTCATTTTTATAGCGCCATTTATTCCATGGTGCTTTACATGTACATAATGTTACATTATGCAGTCAATCATTGTGCAAATCCTACTCAAGGCATCAGGAGTTGTATACAGTTGTGGCAACAAATAGGTATATAGGTAGATAGCAATATACTTCAGTCCAGTTTAAGCTGTTGAGTATTATTTTAAAAAATGGCATACATGGCAGAATCATCTCCTTCATATGAACAGGAAGAATCTAGACACATTCAGCATACACTTAAAGTAACAGCAATAAAACCCATGTAGATAAATAGGGTCAATCCTACTGATTATGCATCACTTTCAACAGTGCAGGAACAAGCCTAAAGAAAAACTAGCGAGCTTTAAAAGGAATATATCTTCAGATAATGATCTATTGTTTAAATCTCTTTTTTTCGTGTAATTTTTTCAACATTTTTGGAAATTGTTTTTTTACATATCACAATATGTATTAATAAAAATTAGAACTATTTTAATTTTCACATTGGAGCTGCTATTGGCATTTATTTTACAGAAGATTTTTTTTTTTACAGACTTTTCATCAGTCTCATTATCATTACAGACAGGATTACAATGACAGGTAATACCACCATATATACCGGATAACCAAAAGTCCATCATTCACATACGTTCCCTTGATTCTTGCTGCTTTCACAATTACATTTGCACATGCTCTTTAGATGCTTCAATACAAAAGATATGGTCTCAGCCTATTGCTGCTAATGTACATGTTAATTTCCTGAAACAGGACGCGTGAGTTTAAAATTGATCCAGTGGCCAGCGTGAAAATTGCAAGATTTATACATATATATTTTTTTTAATACAGGTTGTAATATGCACAAAAAAATGACAAAAAATAAAAAAAACACATTTAAAGAATAACTGAACGTTTATACCTTTTTTTTACATATTTGAGTGCCCTTTTAATTGCAAGTGGTGGGGTCCAGGTGTTGAGACCCCCAACAATCTCTAAAACTGCCTCTCATTCATCCCTCCAACCCCGGAGGTTAGCAGCTCAATTAATGGGAGTGCACAGCACCCATCTGAACGTGCACACAGAGTGAGACATGGATCTAATACAAAGCATAAGCTTCATAGCCTTTGAAAAGTCTCTCAGATATGAAAAGAAAAAGTTATAAAGGTTTATTTACTCTTTATCATGAAAACCTGATTTAAACAGGTCATTTTGTGATGACACTTTCCCTTTAAAAGACAAATCACATAAGTTATGGAATTTCTGTTATCAAGCAAGGATGAAATCCAGGTACTAAAAATTCCAGATATGATCAAAATATCAACGTGAACATGACCTCAGTTGACATCCCAATCCTCAAGCCACCAAGGGAAAACAGCACTAGCAATTTTATAATTGCCAGTGGGAGAGAAATTCAACTACATGAAGAAATTCCTAAAGCAGTTTTCTGATAACACATCCAGTTGTGGGACTATAACCAAACACTTCAGCTCATGCAATAAGACTCACGTAAGTTATTCGCAGATGGTCGGGACTGCATGGTTTCATAGTGCTGCATGTGAACGACGAGGTTTGCATCTCTCTCCATGTGGTCTGTCGAGCAGTGGCCCTGTTGTCTCATAACGTCAGCAAGAGCCCTGAGAACAGGAAGAAAGTTGAACTCTCATTAGTATTAGCATTGCTGTTTTACAAAGGCCTAAATGAGAGATTATTAACATGCTCAGTTTTATCCATATAAAGGGATTTCAGGTCATTTACTATAAATGTGATTAGTCATCATATAAATTGGGGGTGGTGTTGCACTGAAAGAGAATCTGTCAGATTATGGACAGCAAGAGGTAGGAGGCTGAGAGACAGATATCAGGGTTGTGTCACTTATTAGGCTGTGTACTGTAGTTTCAATACAATGAATGTTTTAGCTCTAGGAGATTATTATCACTGCCTAGACTACAGCTCATGCGAGCCCTGGTCCAGCCATGCCCCCTCCTCTGATAAGCAGCTAACTGTCTATAGATAATGTACGCAAAAAGCTGTGGTGTGTGCGGGGGCAGCTTTTGAGCTTTGCAACATGCTACATCTAAAAACTCTGATTGTGTCACAGCTGCTGCATCCAGTAAACTAAGTGATACATCACTGGAATTAGGGTCTCTTTTCTTACATTATGCTGCTCTCAAATGAGGTAGCAAAAACCCGCCGTCAGATTCCCTTTAAGATTTTCATTTATCAGTCGCAGTACCAAGTGATCTCACTCTGTAGGCTCCAGCTTTACCAAATATCATACGGTCATCCACACATTTCTAGAACAGAACCCCACTTTGTGTCTCTCCCTATATCAAGCAGAGCAGAGAGCCACTGAAAAGAGCCTATTTATTTAATCCAATTATTTCCTCTACTGTGTGATCCAGATATTATAAGATTGAAACATAAAAAACAGCATATACTGTATTAACCAGGAGTGGAGTAATCAGAGAATGATCCTCAAGTTGAGTTACATTTTTTATGTGAATTTTATGGTGCTGTCATTGTGGTCTTATTTACCAAATTGTGAGCTTGCCCGTGATCTCTGCCCTAGGAGGTATGGTAAAGCTGAGAGAATAAATATATTGAAAATAATAAAGTAAGTGTGTTTTATCTGTAACGTTTGGGGCCATCAGAATGTACCGTCAGATATTAGGTATTTATTCTAAACGATTAGTTTACATTTGGGGGGGAGGGGGCTTTTTATTTTTTCTTGAATTTTCAGAAACAAAAGTCTGAAATATTGCAGTGTTCACAGTAGTCTCACTCCAATGAAGGAGTAGAACCATCTCAAGGAGGATCACAAGGACATGGACAGCATGTGACTTACATAGGAGTGTCTGAGCAAAGGGTTTGAATACTTATGACCATGTGAAATTTCAGTTTTTCTTTTTTAATACAATTTTCTACATTTCTGTTTTCTTTTTCAGGCAAGATGGGGTGCAGAGTGTACATTAATGAGAAAAAATGAACTTTATTGAATTTACCAAATGGCTGCAATGAAACAAAGAGTGAAAAATGTAAAGGGGTCTGAATACTTTCCATACCCACTGTAGATAGATAATAGATAGATATGAGATAAAAGATAGATAGATAGATAGATAGATAGATAGATAGATAGATAGATAGATAGATATGAGAAAGATGCTACATAGATAATAGATAGACAGATAGTAATTAAAGTTTTGTAACTACAGCAAGTCCCATTTATTGCTTTGGTCTCAAATAGTATAAATAAGGAAACCTTAATGAAAATGTAATAATGCAATAATAGCACAAAAAGCGCTTTCTTGATTTGACAAGTAGATATGGAATAATCACTATTTGCACACTCATTCATGTAATTTGTTCTGACCCAATTTCATAGGCCAACGTAATTTTTTTTCTCTATTTCCAACACAAAACAATGCATCTGTCACATTATATTAAGTTACTTCAATAAGCCACATTTCATGATTTAATAAAACTCAACACAACTTGACACATGAGTCACAACAAATCAGAATATTTTATACAAAGGACTGGTCTTTTAGGGGTAAGTAGCAGCCACCCCGGGCACAGAAGATTCTGTAGTTCTCTGAATTCTGCATTGGCCTTAGCCATGAAACATTCACTTTGCTGTGGTGGTATGATGAATAGTATTGGATAATTAGTGTAAAGCTGGCGATAGATACATGTGCTAGGATGATGATATACATTATATGAAATGCTGGATGCTTTCTTACTGATAGAAAGCAATGTATTATGGTGAGAAAATATATGGACTATTTAAATATTAACACTAGGACGTGAAGAAAAGAAATCTTGTGTATAATGTCATATTTTCTACAGAAGTTAAAATTCCCTGCAGTGCACCCACAGGCACAGCAGTATACTGCGGATATTTATCATGGCAGCTCGGATTCCCTTAGTGCCTGTTTGGACTGGGTCATTAGACCACAAGATGATCCTGTTAGGCAACCAGGCTCTGATAAATAAGGTCCCCCAAAGGCCCATCAAAAGAAAACTTCATCCAAATATGATGTTGGAGACAACCACTTGTCACTAGGATCTCTTTCTTATGGATCAGTGACCTACTTGACCTTATTGCTGGTAGGTCTTGTGTGTGCAATGATAAAAACAAAGTTCATGTAGGAGTAGTACCAACATAAGCTGTCAAATGTACAGTAGTGTGCAACAGTTTGGGCACTCCTGGTCAAAATTACTATTACTGTGAACAGTTCAGCAAGTTGAAAATGAAATTACCGTATTTTTCGGACTATAAGACGCACTGGACCATAAGACGCACCCCAATTTTCAGAAGGAAAAAAGGAAAAAAAATAATAATCTTCCCGGTGCCCATGTTCCCGGAGGCCACCGCAACATGGCGGCGGCCAGCAAGGAATGTGCGGGGGCCTCCGGGCTTGGAGGAAATGCCGGCGGAGCCACCGCCCCTGCACCAGAGCACAGAGAGCCGCTACCCCTGCACCGGAGCACAGCCCGCTGCCACCACCGCACTACAGAGCCCCGCGGCACCTGCACCAGCCTCGGAGGTAGGAACATTGCGACCATAAGACGCACCTCTCACTTTCCCCAAAAATTTTTTGGGGAAAAAGTGCGTCTTATGGTCCGAAAAGTACGGTATCTCTATAAGGCATAACGGTAAAGATTACACATTTCCTCTGAATTTTAGGCAAACAAGTAAATATATTGTCCCTTTTTTACATTTTAAAAATTACAAAAAGGAAAATGGGTCGATGCAAAAGTTTGGGCAACCTTGGAGATTTCTGTTCTCAGATAACATTGACAAAGGTTTAAGACCTTAATTAGCCTGTTAGGGTTATGGCTTGCTCACTATCATCACTAACAAAGGCCAGGTGATGCAAATTTCCCAGCTTTATAAAAACCCAGCCTCCTCTAACCTTGTATCAAAAAACAGCAGCTATGGGTTCTTCTAAGCAATTAAGAAATGGCAGTTGACCGGAACAGTGACATTCAAGATAAAATGTGGAAGACTAAACAAAATTTCAGTGAGGTCTGCTCGTAGGATTGCTAGAGGCAAATCAGAACCCCCACTATGCAAAAGAACATCTAAACAAGCCTGATGCATTTTGGAAACAAGTTCTGTGGACCAATTAGGTTAAAACAGAACTCATTGGCCACAATGATCATGTGATGTGCCCCGTCCTGTGTGACACGGCCAGCAGGACGGTAACTAATACAACAGGACACGGCACGTGTAATTGTCCAGTGTGACATGGCCCGCAGGCCGGTAACTAATACAACAAGACACAGGAGAAAGGGAAACATTTACAGCAACAGCGTCCAGCACCTGAGTGCCGCCTTGGAGCAACAGAGTCCAGCACCTGAGTGCAGCTGTCCAGCAACGGAGTCCAGCACCTGAGTGCAGTTTCCAGCAACAGAGTCCAGCAACTGAGTGCAGCTCTACACCATAGCTGCCACTCCACCAAGCTTTGCAAGAATTCTTCACTGACACCATAGCTGCCACTCCACCATGCTTTACACGAACTCCTTGCTGACACAATAGCTGCCACTCCAGGACTCTGACTGAGCTGCCCTGGACTCTCCTCAGCTCCTTCCTCCACCCAGGATGGTTGTAATAGACCAACAATATCACCAACGTGAGTGAGCACAACTGACACACCTTTATTGAGTAAAAACACCTGTTAGTGATTCCCATGCAATTACACTAACCACCACCGGGGGCAAAACTCTCTAAAAACACCAGTGCAATGACCATACTGGCCAGCGGGGGCAAAACTATCTCTAAGCACAAAGCTTAGAGAGAGAAAAAAAAAGGTTACCAGTGCTCTTATCTGACATGATCCCGCATGGATCATGACAGTACCCTCCCCTTAATGAGGGGCCTCTGGACCCTCAAAACCACTCCTCATCAGGAACTACCTACAGAGGAGATGCCCAGATCCAGAGTTCACCCCAGCAATCACCTGCACTTCAGGTTTATGATAAACGCACCGCTGGTATTGGCAATATAAGTTCTGGAGGCACCACACATCTCCAAAGCGCCGTCCTGGGGAACGAGTTATATATGTGTATGTTTGATATGAGCTGGTAAGACTCCACAACACACTTCCACTAGATGTTTTTTGGTGGGACCCATACATTCGTTCACACACAGGTCCGGACCTGAACGTTTATTGCCAGACATTCGTTTGTCAATATTCGGTGAACTCTCTCTGGGATTGACAACAGAGGCGTCCCCCTGTGTTACCACACTCACACCCCTGCACTCCACCAAGGGGTACACCACCCCCCAACCCTTTCCACCACGAGGTCTGCACCTCCAGGGTTGGCTAATGGTGAGGGTAGAGACTTGCCCCTACTCCCCCGCAGTGCACCTGCTGCTCACACCGCAGAGGGAGGGAACTGGGATATGGAGAAAAAATACACTCCCTGGTCGCCTTCCTCACACGACCAGGAGGGGCGGCTTCTTCGGTGGTATGGAAGATTTGGCGTGAGCCCCGCAGACCATATCACCAGTCTGCTCACTACAGGGATACACCCCTGCACCTCGGGGAACCCCAGACAGCACCATGGGAACACCATCTCCACCCACCTGCCTGGGTACATCCTACTGTATGAGCAAGTCCTGCTCCTCAGCAGGGACTCTATGGGGCTTCTTTGCCAGGGCCGCAATTTGATTTTCTGGTTGAGCCAGAGGGAAGGCCCCAGACCCCGAC
The DNA here is from genome assembly GCF_039654945.1 of Dendrobates tinctorius. NCBI lineage: Eukaryota > Metazoa > Chordata > Amphibia > Anura > Dendrobatidae > Dendrobates > Dendrobates tinctorius. Next base: position 27,868,021 of record NW_027361797.1, read on the forward strand.
TACTGCTGCAGGAACTGCTTCAACACACCATGCAGCTCCTCACTCACCCTAGTGAGGCCCAGCAGCAATTACTCACATGTCTGAACATGGCCAAAGGCTCACCAGAGAAAATGTATGGTAGGTGATAATGTCACGTGCCCCGTCCTGTGTGACACGGCCAGCAGGCCGGTAACTAACACAACAGGACACTGCACGTGTAATTGTCCAGTGTGACATGGCCTGCAGGCCAGTAACTAATACAACAAGACACAGGAGAAAGGGAAACATTTACAGCAACAGCGTCCAGCACCTGAGTGCCGCTTTGGAGCAACATAGTCCAGCACCTGAGTGCAGCTTCCAGCAACAGAATCCAGCAACTGAGTGCAGCTCTACACCATAGCTGCCACTCCACCAAGCTTTGCAAGAATTCTTCACTGACACCATAGCTGCCACTCCACCATGCTTTACACGAACTCCTCGCTGACACCATAGCTGCCACTCCAGGACTCTGACTGAGCTGCCCTGGACTCTCCTCAGCTCCTTCCTCCACCTAGGATGGTTGGAAAAGACCAACAATATCACCAACATGAGTGAGCACAACTGACACACCTTTATTGAGGATAAACACCTGTTAGTGATTCCCATGCAATTACACTAACCACCACCGGGGGTAAAACTATCTCTAAAAACACCAGTGCAATGACCATACTGGCCAGCGGGGGCAAAACTATCTCTAAGCACAAAGCTTAGAGAGAGAAAAAAAAAAGGTTACCAGTGCTCTTATCTGACATGATCCCGCATGAATCATGACGGATCAAAGGTATGTGTGGAGAAAAATAGGCCTGCCTGGACTACTGCAACACTCTATTAATTGGTCTCCCCGTTACTCGACTTTCCCCTGTCCAGTCCATACTTAATGCAGCAGCCAGGGTAATCCATCTAGCTAATCGGTACTCGGACGCATCCGCTCTTCGCCAATCGATGCATTGGCTGCCCATTCATTATATGATCCAATTCAAAGTACTTGTTCTCACCTACAAAGCTCTCCACAGTGAGGCACCCCCTTACATCTCCTCCCTCATGTCTGTCCATCGGACTAACTGACCACTGTGCTCTGCAAATGACTTTTGACTAACCTCCACACTAATCCGTACCTCCCACTCCCGACTCCAAAACTTCTCCCGCACTGCGCCAATCCTCTGGAATGCACTACACCAAGAAATTAGGACTATCCACAATTGGCAGAGTTTTAGGCTCTCCCTCAAAACACATTTGTTCAGAGCGGCCTATCACATTCTCTAATCAAAGTCATTTTATGTGAAAGTGTGCATGTGTAGCCCATTCACTATCCCCATCTATCCCCCACTTTCTCAAGATGCTGGGCCATCATTGTTAATACACACCTGTACTTTGTATCTCCCCCACCTCATTGTAGATTGTAAGCTCTCATGAGCAGGGTTATCTAATTTTGCTTTAATTATTGTATTGTTAACATTGTTACCTATGACTTGTCTTTTGAAACTATTAAACTGTAAAGCACTGTGGAATATGTTGGTGCTATATAAATAAAGATTATTATTATTCAATGAAATTTCAACAAATTGTTGATGCAAACATAACACCATCAAATGTGCTTGGTGATACTCGGATGTCTCTCTAGTAACTGTGTGCTTGGATTTGCTCAGCACTTGATGAGCATTGCTTGGTGCTCGTATGTAATGCTTGAATCCCCGCCCTGCATGTTTGCCGCCTGTTACACAGCCAATAAACATGCATGCATTGCCTGTCATTTACTGTAATGCTGTAGCTATTTTGGTAGTGGCATTACTGTGATTGGCTGGTCACATGGCCTCATCAAAAGTTTTAAAAGAACATGTGTTGCCTTGCTCGGCAAACTGATGTCATTGCATCAGTTAGTGACAGTTGTGATCAAAGGGAGAAAGTTTTCCAGGCCCGTGTGTGTACAGTCTAACTAATCAGAGTCTAGTGTGATACTGGTACTGATGCTCAACCATCATACTAACAGTCCTTCTAAGGGCTAATCCTGTGCTTAGCTGTTTGTATCAGATATATTCCGCATTTAGCCTAGGGTCAGATGCAGGAGCAATGGGAATGGCAGAGTACAGCCTCTAGGCAGGGCTTAGGGTTTTGCAGTCTGTTGCTAAATATATAGCTGCTGCATGTGACCACATTCTGTTTTTAGGGGATGAAAAAATTTACTATATGGTCATTCATACAGTTTAACATGCTTAATATTATATTATGGTAGTATATAAATCTCTAAAAAAGTTAACATTTTTTTCTGGACTCAATTAGTCATCTATAGACTTCAAAACAATGCTTAATGCTACATTACGATGGTATATAAAACTCCAAAGAGAAGCTAAAAAACATTTTCTGGATTCAATTAGTCATCCATACACTTTACCATGCTTTCTTTAAAATTATGGTGGTTTAAAATTTTTTAAAACCGCTTGGCCTAGTACAGTTCACAAAATATTTTTGTTCCAAAAATTGACTATTGTCAGTCATACAGTTTCTCCTGCTTTGTGGGACCTTTTGTTGGTTTGAAATAAAATGAAAAAAATTGCCCTGCTACAGACGTACAAATTTGGTTGTTCAAAAATTGACTATTGTGATATATACTGTATAACCTGCTTTGCGTGAAATTTCGTTGGTTTTAAATAAAAAGATATATTGGCCTTCTACAGATGTATAAATTTGGTCCCTCGGTACTCGGTCCCCAGCTGCCACTATATCTCCAATATGCATAGAGCATGTCCTTCACATCAGCCGGAAGCTAGAAGCTCAGCAGCACTGCCTCGACAAAGTGGCAAAAGGCTCTACTGAAGCTAATTTGTCTAGGAGACAAACCGCACCCCACATCGGAGTTATTGAAAGGAATAACAGACCAGAGAGATCTGTGACTCTCACCATTGAAACTACAACCAGGCATGGTCGTGTGTGATAATGGGCATAACCTGGTGGCGCTATGAAGATGGCAAGCTTCCACATGAACTATGATTTGCCCACATGCTTAACTTGGTAGTTCAGTGGTTTCTGAAAACCTACTCATACTTGCCAGAGTTTCTGGTTAAGGCACGCCGTGTCAGCGCCCATTTCCACAAGTCAGCTACAGGCAGTGTTGCAGCAGCACATGCAAGTGTCGGCTCAGTGACTGATGTGCAATGTGACCACGTGCTGCAACTCCACACTGCAGATGCTGGCAATGCTGTGTCAGTAGCAAAGGCCAGCTGTAGATTACCAGCTCTAACAAGCCCGTCGGTATTCTAGTTAACCTCCACACATAACAACTGAAGAGAGGGCATAGATGTCTGACATTTGTGCAGTTTTCTAAGACTTTGAGGACTCCACAAAGATGGTGAGGGGTGATGACACCATCATCAGTGCAATTATCCCACTTCTGTTGCCTACTTAAACAGTCGTTGCTGACAACTAAACATGAAGCTTTGCATGTGGACCAGGTGGAGATGGAGGAAGAGCATTCATTTGAACCAATGAACTATATGACCCTATCTGAGCTCATTTGAAAAATGATTAATTTTGTAAGTATAAAATAAAAAAAAAGCTAAATAAATGATAAATAATTGTCAAAGATAGTGTACAAACAACCCAATCTCCTGCAATAGTCAAGTCCAAATATTCAGGAAAGGAGGTTCAGGAATGTATAGAAGTGTTCTACAAAAGGTTTGATCTACATTATTACCATTTCAGTGACTAGTTATATGAACTTTTTGTCTAATAAAATGGCTGCAAATAGCCTTTAGGACAAGCATAGATCTAGGGTAGCAGTAGTTGTTACTGTCTCATGAATCTGTTATAGTTCTTCTAGGCTATGTTGAGATTCCTTTAGGGGAACCTGTCACTTGAAAAAATACTATTAACCTGCAGATATGGGGTTAATCTGCAGGTTAATAGCATTCTGAACCTGCACTGTGCCCGCACTTACAGCCCGGCTGCGGGGAGGAAACTAATTGTATTCCTCATGGTAGCATTTGGGTTTCAGTCACGAGGGTGGTGCCAACGGGAGTTCAGTCACCCCCTTACTGACAGCTGGCCCTAAAGTTGAGCTGCTGCTCGTATAAGTGCCGAGGCCAGGCAGGTTCAGAATGCTATTAGCCTTCAGATTAACACCATATCTGCAGGTTAATAGCATTTTTCACATGACAGGTTCCCTTTAAAGAGAATCTGTCATCATGATGAACTGGACAAACATTGTAATAGTGAATGTCGAGCTGAATAAAAATGTTTTAATATTTTTGCTTTTTTATTTTGTCTCTTTGTTGAGATATTAGCAATCAAAATATTTGACCCATTATGAGTTAATTTTTGTTAAGTCCAAGAGGAAGTTATCAAATAGTTTTCACCGGGGTCATGTACTTCTCCCTGTATGAGTTGCTTAATCATAAGCATGTAGCAACACTCAAGTGAAAGAACACCCCCCCACAATATCCTGGATCAGGTTTCTCAGTGAGTGCGAGATATAATGTCAGACAGTTATGATCTCCTCTTCTGACCTCCTGCATGATTCAGTGCAGGGGGAGGGACAGTGCATCTGAGTTTAGCTGTGTCACATTGCAAACCCTTCTATCAACTCTCCTCACATATCACTGTCAGCTCTTCTGTACAGTCCCTCCCCAAACACCACCTGTCTGGAGATGTCACAGTAATCTTAGTGATGTTGTTGTGCTTAACTTTCATAAGATCTGCATTGAGAGCAGAACAGGGCGTCATTCTATCCCACACAGGAGTGGCCCAGAACTGATTGCTCCTGTGTGAGATGTAATAAGAGCCCCGATCTTACTGCAGATTGAGTACAAGTTGCTTGCTCACAACAGACATATGTGTGATTACATCTTACACATTGAGAAACCTACTCTAAGCTATGGTGGGAGTGTGTTCTTTTTCTGCTGAACGTTGCTGCTTTCTTATTATTGGTCAGCACCATACAGGTAGAAAAAGTACACGCCCCCAGTGCAAACTCTCTGATACCACCCACTTGGACTTAGCAAAAGTTAACTAATGTGGTGCCAAATACTTTGATTGCTAATATATCCACAAAGCAGAGCCAATTTTTTTTTTTAAATGTTTTACTCCACTCTGTAGCCGCTAGTACATTGTGTTTCTCTATAGTCATTATGCAAATATATGATCTAAGTTGTCCAAGAGCTCTGAGGAAATTAGGACCACATTATTTTTGCAGGGTGGTCAGTCTTGGATAAATTCACCACTCATCTAATGGCGTGAAACAATAGATGAATAATAAACACAGCTATGTGATAGTACAAGTATAACAAATCAAGTGATATCACAATACAGGGATTTTAGAGATAGCGATGTGACAGTACAAACTCAGATATAATAAACAGTGCTGTATCTGCACAGGAATAATAGAGCTCTTGTTATATAGCTAACACACACAGTCAAGTGATAAGTGCAGAGGTGATGCAAATATTTCTGTCACATGGATCCCATAGTATCACTGTATAATATAATGAATAAATATAATGATTACTGTGATATTATACAATGGATATAACAGCCACAGTTGTAATACATGGATAATCCACACTACGAAGTCATAGGAAAGAGTACATACAACTGTACATGTCATAGTGTAAGAAATGGAAGCACAGTGATCTCACAGTGCATAAATTATCAGCTATGCTCACATGTTGCGTTTTTGCAGCTTTTTTGCTGTTTTTTTAATGCAAATTTTAAGCTGCATTTTACAGTTCCAGCAAAGTCTATGAGATTTCAGAAATTTCATTCACACCCATTCGTTTTATTTTCCTGACTGATTTTGAAAACTGCTGAATGTCACTTCTTTCAGCATTTTTTAAGCTTTTTTCATCCATAGGAAACAATGTGTTAGGGGTCAGATTTCTGCCCTGACTATGCAGGAATCTAGACCCTTACATTCTGCAGTCTCCTGCTCTCTGTCCACTGCAGAGGAGATTGCTTTGCAGCAACTCTCTCCGGAGGCTAAGTCCTTCATCCCATCCTCTGAGCATGCTCGTGGGACGATCTCCCATTGGAGTTCGGGAGTCAGGTGCTCAGGTCCTGCTCCTGATTCCATTGGTCCAGCTCAGGGTTCTGGAGACTTCCGGAAGGTCCCGTTCGCTATAAAAAGTGTGCATGGCTGTTCCGCCATGCGTTAGTATAGTCATACTTGTTGCTGTGTGTTTCTTGATGGATGCATGATCTGGTGAATGACTCATTTGAAACCTCCATTCCTATGATATTACGAATGTGTGAGGGAATGAGATAGAGCCATTATTTGCACAAGCGCCAGCGCACCATAGCTCCACAGCAACACCTGCTAGCGCCTGAAATAGCGCCTGCGTTTTTAGCGGTGTCTCTCTGCGGCACTTTCCTCGCCGCGCTGCAGTTTCAGCCTATTTGTGCGTCCGCGGTTGCGATGCTCTGCACACTAGTAACTACGGTAGGTCTTTTCGGATGTAGTGCCACTATATATAACTACCATCTACCGCGTGTGTGCCGCTGAGTCCCTGTGCTGCTAACAGGCTCAGCCTTACTATATTTATTATTTGTTACAGCAGCTCTGGGTCTTTAACAGAGTTGGCTTGTTGGACCTGGGTGATATCAAACCTTGTGCACATTACCGCCATAGTGCTCTGCTACCTTCTAGCAGCGGTTGCTACATCTACCGCACGGTGGACCCCGAGCGGCAAACACGCTTTATTTATATTTTTATTTAGCGTGTTCCGCCGTTCATAACACAATGGCTGTGTAAAAATGCAGATATTAGCTTTTTCTGCGTTTTTGGTGCAAAAACCTAAAGAAGTTAAATCAAGCTTTTTTGGGGGCCACTAAACTTTATCAACATGCACAAGAGACCACAAAAATGCAGCAAAGAAAATGCAGCAAAAAACAAGCAAAACTTGCTATTTATAAGCAGCTTCTTTACTTCCTAGAGAGCAGGTTTTGCCTGCAGATGAAAACGCATAAAATGAGTGTGAACATAGCCATAAAATGTGTTAAATATTAATCAGTTGTTAATTTATATTTCTTATTACACTCAGTTCTGTACTGAACATTGCTTTCGCTGACACTACATATGTTATTTCTCTAAGTTTAGCTCATGGTAAATGTCAACCCCATATATAGAGACCATGTGCTCTGACAGATGTATATATAAGGGGGGGCTTGCTCTAGGGGTGGCTCTCTCCTTCACTACAATCAGAGGGGACATCTCTGCTCTGCCACTATGTTGAATGGACAGCTGGTATGTAACTTAATCACCATGTGTGACTTCAAGAGAAGCTACGTGCTGAAGATAAACGCTTTTTCCATTCAGAGTTCAGAATTCCAGGAAAGAAGGATACAAGTTTAGCTATGAACAAATGGACACTCTCTTTATAATCATTTAACCTTTTTTTTATGTTTTTCTGTAATAATCTTTTCTTTGATGGAAGAATCCAAATAAACCACTACATTTTTTTATAAGAACATTGTCATATTTTAGAGTATCACATCTGGTAACAAGTCCTGAATAATACACAAGAATATGTATATTTAACATTGGAGAGCCAGCCATATCTGAATTTTTGTACTTTTTTTGCGGATTTCCCTCAACTTGCCCAAGGAGGACTGAGCTTTGCTAACATCAGATGTGCAAGTTTTCAGGAACTCCACTACTATGGACAAATCACAAGAATCAGACAGAACCTAGAAGTGAGGACTGAGAATTGCCAGATGGATTGAGAAGTACTACAAAGGCAGACGTACTACAAGATAGACGTGTGAAGACCAGAGCCCAGCGTTGAAAGGAACTACAAGCTGAGATATTTCAAGGTAAGAAACATGGATGTAATTACATCTTTTTCTAAGCAAAGTAAACTGAAATTTATGTCTGTAGATGAGTCTAATTTAGATGTTTTATGGCTCAGCTTATATGCAGAATGTGAAATGGAAAATCTAAAGTTAGATGCTAAGCTGGTGTGCTTTAATAGAGAAAGAGAGAAATTGAAAAATATTTTACAAATGGTTGATGTATTTTACAAACTTGTATCAGAGAAATTCAAAACTGACTGTGCAAAGGAAAGTAGTGATGTTCTCGAGATTGACTATATATTTAGGGAGATTGAACAACACTGTAATCATGTGTCTGTAGTAGCAGTCATTCAAGGTGACCTTGCAGACTTGGAACAAAATGGAGAAGTAGGAGGAGACTTCAGAACTGACGTAGATGCCGTAGAAGGGAAAGACGTACCACTAAAAATAGACCACTCAGAGGCCCAACTCCAAATTAAAGTGAGGAAAAATTTGTTAAAATTATGCAAAATCATTCCTGCATATGATAACAAAATCCATGTGTGTAGAAACTCTGAGGTGTTTGAGAGTTGTGTTGACAAGTTTGATTTGACTAATGAGCAGAAAAACAAGTTGTTTAAAATGTGGATCCCTGTAACCTTTTCCAGGCGGTTATCTTTAAGGATATCTGGTGAAACACATGTGAACTTAAATGATAAAGACAGATTAAAAATTCAGATTTTTTGTGCATCAAATGAAAATTATCCAGATATTGATATTCTTCAAAAATTAAGGATTGGTCGGAAAGAATGTACTTTTACATTCATGTCCATATTTGATCGGTTGTACAGAACTCTTGTTAAAAATGTCAAAACACAGTCCCTGATAAAGAGTTTTGTAAGCAAATTTGGGTTTCTAAGTCCTGCATCTCGTGTTATTGCATCACAGAAAGATACTTTATTTGAATGTGCGCAATCCCTTGATTTTGCTAGAAAACATGAGAATCGTGAAAGGAAGATAAGTCATGCTAACTTTGTAAAATCTTCTCAGAAGCCAGTATTAAACTGTCCTAAACTGAGTTATCCCCGTAATCAAATCTATGAAGAACGAAGAAAATCACATATTTGCTTTAAGCCTTATGAAATGTTGAGTTCTGACCTTCTTTCTGTAAAAAAGGCAGAATCTGATGGACAGAAGCAGGTGGTGAGTGAGATCATTGGCTTTAAACTGAACACTCTGCTCCGAGAATCCGTTAGCTTCAAAATGGCAAGAATTTTTCAGGACATTTTTTACAGAGAAATAAGATTGGGTTTAGGAATTGGCTAAAAATGTAATTAAATGTTGTGTAAAAGTGTTATACAATGTATTAATCAGTTATATGTAATTATTATATAGAGTATAATTCTGTAGTTCTATAGTTTTGTAGATATATACGATTCATACAGAATATAGAGTGTTTGTAGAAGTAGAGATTGTAGAACTGTATTTTTTAGTGAAAATTAAAATTTACTCCAGTACATATATGTATAGGATATTGCAATTGTTTTGTTTCTGGATGAATATGATATTAACCTTATCTTTTATTTTTCCTTAGAATTTTCAGTTCAAAGCAGGACTTAATCGGAAAAAATTCTCTTACAAGGATTCATTCCTTTATTTACACAGGAAGTTGTAATAATTGCATGATTTCAAATATTTAACACTTAAAAGAAAATAGCTAACTGAATCTAAAATTTGTGTGCTGCTAATATGATGTCTTTATTGCATGGCTTGACATGACAAACACAGCATATGTATCAGGATCCTGACAGCGCCGGCGTACAGCCTCCGCTGAGCAGGGACTCACCCGCACTGTAGGGACCCCTGGGGATCAGGACAGCCAGAAAGTATAGGTGCACAGGACCTGTGTGATGAAGTTTAGCAAGCCGGCACGGGACCTACGGTCACGTGACTGCAAGGGGGCGGGGCTTAGCGTCCTGCTTTCAGAGAAGACAGAAAACTCAGAGTCAGGCAAAACGGAGTTCATACACAGTACGGACAGTGAAGTACAGGAGGGATAAACAGACGGGAGGTCAGACAAAGCCAAAGGTCATACACAAGAGGGCGGCATGGTACCAAGGGGACGAGTAGAGAGAAGTCGGGTCACAAGCAGAGAGTCATACACGAGAGGTAGCGCAGTACAAGATGGACAGGCAGAACTCATAACAGGGACAGAACCGGATCAAAACCAAACAAGCAAGCAAGATATCAGGCACAAGGCACACGTACGCACAAGGTCAACTAACTCAGCCGAGGGCAGGAGTATAACTGACCCCGGACCTAGGTCCAGTGAGCATTAAATAGCCGCCCTCTGCCAGGGAGAGGCGGAACAATTAACCCCCAGTCAGACCAGGATGGGCCAAAGCAAAACCCCGTCCTGGATCATGACAATGTGAAATCTGAACCTTGTTCTAATAATAAGTGTACAATGTCCCTGTTCCTTAGTGAAAAGAATTTTTGGTTTTGATCCCAGCCTTTGCTAGTCAAAGGAATTTTTTTTTCCAGGCCTAAAGTTTCAAGTATAGCTAATACAACATATATTTATGTTATATGTATTTGGGGAATATACAAAGAAATTAAGATATTAAATTTAATAGTTTACAATGCGCATTGATAATTAGGATATAATTTGGGTTAATATTTATGTATTCACACCTTTTATATGTGGAATCTGTGGTCTGAACTTATATGTGACACAATCTGAGTGACAGATGACAGATGCGTGTATGAGCAGCTGCTAGAAAGTAATGTACTATGTTTGATGCATGAAAGAGGCCTCAGGATTCTGTATGCAAGAAAAAAAAAACTTTATCCTTAGGAGAAATATGCAGATCAGTTAAATTATTACAATATTAAGATATATAATGAAATATTATCTACGCAACATATATTTCTATATTTCTTTAGTAATTAATTCTTGATTTAGTTAATTGTGGATAAGTGGAATCACACATCAAAATGGTTTATTAAGAAAATCTACATTTAAATTCATTTTTCCAAAGGATAATTTTATGATATTCAAATTCATTTTAATGGCTACACATCTTCAGACAAATATATGGTATGAAGCAAGTATAAAATTTACACAATTTATAAATTAATTATTTTTCATTTTGGTTTTGATAAATGAATTATATCATGAAACAATGTTTTTTGGTATTAAGGGGGAAATGTGTTTTTGATCCTGATTACATCACATTTGATTAATACCGCTTCTTCACAAATTTTAATGAAGAAGAAATATAAATAAGGTACAATGGTATAAGTATTGGGTATAATAACATTAAGTATTATAAAGAGTCATTTCTTTACACTAAGAAGAGTATTACATGCAAAGTTGCATAATTTGAATATTTTGGTAACACAAGTTTATGACAAATATAAAATAATCCAGATCATAGAAATATTAAGGGTATACAGTATGTTACTGAAGACATAACTACTCTGCATTTGTTATCAACATAAAGGCCTTATTTTTATTCTTATTTTTATTTGGAATCTTATTTTTAGTTTTCATTTTCAATTTTTATTATTCTATTTTTAATTCTTAAATTTTTATTTTTTCTGTCAATCAAGAAAAAAATGTCAATATTTAATAAAGTAATATCTACTATGAGAATATTGCTTCATTAAATATAGCGATGATATGGTTCCATTACAAAGGAACAATGTTTCAATTCTGAGTTATATGCAACAATTCTTTCATTCACTCATTCATTCGCTGACTCATATTCTTATTTTGGTTTATGGCTATACATTCTTACATATTATTGGTATAATAAATATATTCTATTAATAAAGTTTCACTAATAAAGATGAAAACACTTGTTACATAAAACACAACTGACACCTATGGGTTGAAAAAGGTAATTACACCTATGACATAAAAAAAAGTTCTATCACATGAGGAATACGGTTAATAATGTATTATTACTTATTATTGGTTTATTATTTCAAAAATGAATTCCATATTAATATTCTGATAATAATTATATGGAGATTACTGATTGCTATGGTACGCTCTGATATTATAGGTTAGGAAAATTACCAGATTTGGTATAGAATAGGGAATGAAGACTTCAAGCGAGATACTGAAATTACGTTAATAAAGACTTTTCATATTTCTAAATTCAATTGATTCTTACCAGTTGCAAGAAGAAGAATGCGATCCAGAAGTCACAGCAGGTAAACAAGCTATGATTTCTGAGTAATAGACTGTGTCAATTACAAGTGCAGTATCCACCACTGACAGTCACAATTAAAGCATCTAACCTGACAACCAGAGGATGATGCTCCTATGATGCTGAGATGAACGGTGTTATCACGTTTCTATCAAGTTCCAGTGGTTTCCTATCACCTGTAAAGCTTCAATGAAGGCTGGTGAACAATAAGGTAATTGTCAGGAAGCTACAACCCTGACATGTGTCCTGTGCATTAGGACTGAGGACTGGTTATGATGCTAATGCTATGTTTAGCAAGGAAGAGTCATTTTAACCCTTGCTTTGCTGACCAAAGACGTCACACCTGTTCCAAGACCAGTGCCAATGGAGGATTCCAGAAATATCCAAGGCGAGCCAATGTAAGTCCAGGTCTTTAAAGGTGACACTGCACAGATATTAAAGCTACATTTCATCTATAGATTTTGTTTTCTTATCAACATTTGAATTTATGGACTTTGATTTGACACACGACCTGAGATGCTTCAATTTAGATTTAGGGAAGTATAATTATACATATTGTATATGAATATTGTTCATGGCTTACCATAACACGAATTCACATAATTGAGTGTCTATAACAATAATTTGATATTATGTTGACAAAAAAGAAGAAAAGAAGAAAGAAGATCTTATTATATTTTGAGGGCATCCCAATTAATGTCTGTCACCCTCAAAAGGGGGAATTGTTAAATATTAATCAGTTGTTAATTTATATTTCTTATTACACTCAGTTCTGTACTGAACATTGCTTTCACTGACACTACATATGTTATTTCTGTAAGTTTAGCTCATGGTAAATGTCAACCCCATATATAGAGACCACGTGCTCTGACAGATGTATATATAAGGGGGGGCTTGCTCTAGGGGTGGCTCTCTCCTTCACTACCATCAGAGGGGACATCTCTGCTCGGCCACTATGTTGAATGGACAGCTGGTATGTAACTTAATCACCATGTGTGACTTCAAGAGAAGCTACGTGCTGAAGATAGACGCTTTTTCCATTCAGAGTTCAGAATTCCAGGAAAGAAGGATACAAGCTTAGCTATGAACAAATGGACAATCTCTTTATAATCATTTAACCTATTTTTTATGTTTTTCTTTAATAATCTTTTATTTGATGGAAGAATCCAAATAAACCACTACATTTTTTTATAAGAACATTGTCATATTTTACAGTATCACATCTGGTAACAAGTCCTGAATAATATACAAGAATATGTATATTTAACAAAATGTATATTGTAGTTATTGTTCCAGTACAGAGATAAACAAATAATACATCATAATACTAGGATCATGCTCATAGGCATAATGCACACAATAACGTCACAGTGCAGGGCCATTAAAGGGAATCTGTCACCCCATTTTTGGACTATCAGCTGCCGGCAACGCCATCAGGGGCTTATCTACAGAATTCTGTAATGCTGTAGATAAGCCCCTGATGTAACCTGAAAGAGAAGAAAAGCGAGTTATACTCACCCAGGGGCGGTCCGGGTCCGGTTCGGGTCCGATGGGTGTCACAAGTCCGGTCCGGCGCCTCCCATCTTGTAGTGGTGATGTTCTCTTCTTTGCTTCCCATTGCGGCTCCAGCGCAGATGCACTGCTCTGCCCTGTGGAGGGCAGAGCAGAGTACTGCAGTGCGCAGGCGCCAGACCTGGTCAGAGCGGTCCGTCGCCTGCGCACTGCGGTACTTTACTCTGCCCTCAATAGGGAAGGTAAAGTACGCCTGTGCCGGAGCCACGACAGGAAGCAAAGAAAAGTACAGTATGTCACCGCTACAAGATGGGAGGCGCCGCACCGCGACACCCATCGGACCAAGACCAGACCGCACCCCCAGTGAGTATAATATAACTCGTTTTTCTTATCTTTCAGGTTACATCAGGAGCTTATCTACAGCATTACAGAATGCTGTAGATAAGCCCCTGATGGCGGTGCCGGCAGCTGATAGTCCAAAAATGGGGTGACCGATTCCCTTTAAATATGGTGAGGTTTCACAGGGATGACATTCAGAATCACACACACATTCAAGTAAATAATCAGAAATGACAACTAAGTATAGACATATCAGGATCAAGATATCCAAGCACATAATTAGCTATTAGACACACTGTTGTCCACTATCTGCTGGGAAACACCTGTAAGTTATGTTCCGTGTTCTCTGGCCAGCAGTGATTATGGCTTGTATCACAAGGGATCTGTTATTTATTATATGGTAGAGAGGAATTGCAAGGTCTCGCAGATCAGCTCACAAGGTGATTGTTGCTGTCATGTAATAATACTTGAATCATTCCATTAGGAACTGATAGAATATCTTCTGTTGCTAAAACAACGAGCAGAAACCTTAATTATAGACCTGAGATATCTTAATGGAAAATTATAATAATGAAGAGGAGTAATGAACAGATCATATTCTGTTCTATCGTTCCAAAAAGAAATATACATTTGGTCAAGGCAAGATATTTATACCATATGGAAACCACAGAGTGGCTCATCCTGGGCACACAAAAGGTCAATGGACCTAAGCTCTTCTGCCTGATCTTATGTTGCGAGTTGAAACATATGGTAAGAGGCTAAACAATATGGTTACCCGGGCAAGAGTATATCTGTGTAAATGGGTATAGGTAATTAGAAAAGCACCATACTTAGGACTCTTGTGGTAATGTACGGTTGCCTCACCAATGTTAAACATAATTGTCTGTTCAAGAGAACCTGTAATCGGGATTTTATACCCCAAGCAAATGACATGTATGTAAAGGCACTGTAATGCTGATTAAATCCTTACCTTGCTTATAAAAATCCATTTAACTATTTTAGAGAAAATCATAGTTGAAATTGTATGCTAATGAGTTGCAAGTGCAATGGGATTGGTGATTGCACTTGCAGATCTTCCTTCTCTAATCCGAGTCCACGTCTATGATTGACAAGTCACTCCTGTTTCAGTGACCTGTCAGTTAGTGACAGGAGGCAGACCATGGCCAGGGAACAGTGAAGGGGCAGAAGAGCTGCAAGTGCAATCACCAACATCACTGCACTTGCAATTTATTGGCACACAAATTCAGCTTTGGATTTCTCTAAAACAGCAAAAACACATTTGTGCAAGCAAAGTGAGGATTTAATCAGCATTAAAGTGCTTTTACATACATATTTACATTAGTTTGGGACATAAAATCCTGATGACAGTTTCTCTTTACCTGTGGAGAAAGTATGTAGTCATTCCCTAGTACACTAGTCAATCAGAAGCCAGATCTGGAGTACATTTCTTGTTCTAAAAGGGCTGAAGTGGTGAAACAACTATGTAATCCACAGTGTAATCAGCTTTATATGGACAAAACATAAAGCAGGCAGCATTATATCTGTCACGGGATTACCGTGACAGAGAGGATCCAGAAGACCGAGCGTCTGATTTCTACTATTCCTGCACTGATTAGAAGCACTTTACCTTCATATTAAACAGTGCAGGTTTCTTTTATCAGTGCAAGGGTTAATCTGCTCACTTGTGAGCTCTTGGAAGCTTTTCTGAATTAAGGCACTCAGCTGTTCACTGTTGGCCACTCCCCCCTCCTATATATTCTGGGATCTGGCCAGCACTCATTGCCAAAGATAGCTTTATGCTGCATGGTTTAGGAGATGGTGGTTTGTTGTTGTTTGAGAAGGCATTTGGTTGATTTTTCTGAGACTGTTGCTAGGTTTTGGTTGTGTGCTAATCCCCTTCCTTCTCCTCTTTTGGCTTTACCCCATCCTCAACTCCCCAGTGCTTACCTCTGTTGTTTGTGTGTGTATATTTATATGATTGGTAATATCCTTTATCCCTGTTTGCATTACCTTTTAGTCTGGTTGTTGTACTATAGTATACTACTACTCCCCTCTTCCCTGGGTGGGGGAAGGGTACAGACTGAGGGCAGATTCATGAACTAATGAACTAAGGCAAGGTACGTGGCCCCGGCATCTTCACCATTAGAAGTAATCTGGAAAACAGGGTGAGTTCGGGTGCCTCTAGCATTAGGGACATGGAAGGAGCCCCTGGTGCGGGGACACCCGACAACAGAGTCGTGACTATCTGTGCAATAGTTCATAATGTATAACTAAAACTACAAAAGTTTTTGTTCCTGGAAAGGTTAAAAGACAAATTATATGGTTCCCTCGGAGGTGTTGAAAAGTTTTTCAAAATTCCTAAATATTACATATGTCTTCCAGTAACCCACTGCTACATTTCATATTGCATTAACTCCATCACAATATCAGCTGCACATGTACGAAACAGGTATATGAAGCAGGCTCCCAGGTTTAGCACATCCCGTATGTGTCAGATATTTGCTGCCTGTCACAGCCAGGATCTGACTTTAACAGCCACATGTGGAGTAGAGATCCACCTGTGATTGTTATCCTGTGACATGATGCTGTCCATCTCTGACAGTGGCATGAACAGCATGCCTGCATAGGGGCGCATCATTTTATGTGCTAATCAGCTGCCCCGCAATGGGATTGTGGGGTGCCAATAGGTTGCTGTGATAGAGTTCTGTTGAGGACCCCTGTGTCTACTGTCATGGAACTTTGTTTACACCGAGTTTGTGGCTGAACATGACCATGATTTTTACTACATACGGCAATACTTAAAAACTGCTGTATAAAGTAGAAGCAATCAGACAAACCCTAAGGGTACAAACAAATACACTAAAATGTAAAAAAAAATTTGATTCTCCCACTTTCTTCCCACTAAAAAGTAAGATGTTAGAAAAAATAAAAATACACATCTATAGAAGACCGATCTATCAAGATATAAAATTTATTAACCCGACTGGTAAACGCCATAAAAAGAAAAAAAAGAAAAATGACCAAATTGCATTTTTCGGTCACCAAAATGCTGCAAAATACGCAGTAAGAAGTGATCAAAGCATCCCATCTATCTCAAAAAGATATCAATAAAAATATCTGCTTGCCAAGCAATTTCACTGCACTTGAATATTTTTTTCCCAATTTCCAGTACACTATAAGGTAAAATAAATTGCATGATTCAAAGGTATAACTCAAGGAAAAAATGAAAAAGTTATGGTCTTTGAAGGAAGGGGAGAAAAAAATGAAAACATAAAAAAAGAAATTAACCATGTCAGGAAATAATTAAAGGGAATTCCCATCTCAGACATTTATGACATATCATGCCCTAAATAAGTTAGAATTCTTTATTATATGATACGGTTCATTGGGAATGTTGGAGACACATTGTATCTTACTCGGTAATTGGAAATTAATGTCAACATTTCTGTAAGTGATTTACTAGAAAATAACATTTAAACATTAGTTTTCTGCATCTCATTGAGAAAATGAAGTTATCTGTTTTGCCAATTAGTTGTAATTGCTGGAGCAGAATGTGCCTAAGGAACGCAATCGTGGCAATTTTGTAATTATATGCACTTACCTAATCACCGTGTGTTTAGAATTGCTGTAGGTTGTAACACTTCAAATAAAGCTATCAGGATGGTAGATGGAGATGGCATTAGGAAATGGCAAGTCATACAGTTATAGAACACAACCATTTATAGACCTCTAATAGTACCAGGTGCTTTTTGTCAATTAACTGGAAAATCCAAGCAATTTTCACTATGATGGGTTTTTTAACAGAAAAATTTGGAAAACAGGCAATGCATCAAGCACATAAGATTTTAGTCCAAGCCAGAGAAATAACATTACTGAAACCATGAATATGGAGGATTACATGGCAGAAAGTTTACTAGTTGTCTAATAGTGATAATCTCCTGCTGATAAAACACTGATTTTATCAAAACTACAGTAAGCAGCCCAGAAAATGACACATCAATGGAGTCAGAGATTTTTTTCTACAATAGCTTGCTCTTAGGGTACCGTTACACCTAGCGATGCACCAGCGATCCCAACTAGCGATATGACGCAGTCAGGATCGCTGGTGCATCGCTAGGTGGTCGCTAGTGAGCTGCCACTCAGGCAGATCTCACTAGCGACATCGCTGGGGACGGGGGGTCGCTACTTACCTGTCAGACGCGGCGATCCTGCGTCCTCCCGCCCAGCTCCACGCGTCGCTCGTCGTCACAGCAGGAAGCGCCGCAGGTAGTGACCGACGAGGAATGATCCAGCCGTTTCTCGCGCGATCAGCGATTACCAGCGGGGTAGCCGGTCGGCGGTAAGTATCACATGCAGCGATATCGTTAGCAATATCACTGCAACGTCACAAAATCAGTGACATTGCAGCGATATTGCTAGCGATATCGCAGTGTGTAACGGGGACTTTAGATTATGTAGATAAAACCAGCTGACAGATTCTATTTAACCACTGACATAGTTGCCTGGCTGCAACTTGCTGTACTTCTCGTCTCCATTGAGAACATATGCTTGGCTATGACACAAAATAGGCTTCTGCAATTATCTTCTTAAAGGGGTTGTCCACTACTTCGACAACCCCTTCCCATTCCTCATGTTTGGTCTCGTTAAAATAAAATCACCAATACTTATCTCCAGTGGTGTTGGCACTTGCATTCTCGGGGTTCGTATGAGGTTGTGACGTCACACGAGCCCGATGCCCAATGAGCACTGGCATCACTGTCCACAACTTCAGGCAAATCGAACATCGAGAGGAAGTCATAGAGCAGCCGCAGTCCTGACTTCCTGTTGTTGTTCAATACGTACGATGGTGGGGATAGTAAAGCCAATGCTGATTTGGTGCAGGGCTCGTGTGATGTCACAACCTCACATGAACCCTAGGAATGCGAGTGCTGACACCACGGAAATGGTGCTTGCACCGGAGGTGAGTATAGGTGTTTTTACTTTATCAGGGCCAAAAATGAGGAATGAGAAGGGGTTATCCAAGTAGTGGACAACTCCTTTAACATGTTTGACTAAAGCTTGGAGACCATACTTAATACTTGTAAAGCACGCACAGATTTCTAGTATTTTTTTAAATCTGTCCAGTGAATTTATCTGATTTCTTGTGTGCAGTGCAGACAGATTCCGCTTAAGATTTTAAAATGCTTACCAAAATAGTAATACCTATTTTTGAGAATTAGTTTCTAGAGAGTTTCTTAAACAATATGTTATATTGTCCACGTCTTTTTCTTTATTATCAAATTTTGATTCCTTTCTCTCAACATTTTGCCAAATGTCCACCAGCTCAAGTAATATTAGTTATCCAAAATAGATTAATGAAATCCCCTAATCGTCTTATATTAAAGGGTCTCATTTAACCATAATCCACTGTAATTAATGCATCTCATTTTGATATAATGAGGATACATGAAGAAAAATGTAAAGCCAATTAAACATCCTCCTCATTCCCGTTAAGCAGGTTCTAAGAATGAGTCTCCTCTACTAATGCCTTATCTCAATACTCACAAAAAACTTCTTTTCTTAGTGAAACCTTATATGCTCATCAATATTAATGTGTTAGGCTGGTTTCACACTTGCGTTTTTTTGCGCTGTATTTTAGCGCTAAAAAACGCATGCGCTTTTTTCCTATATTTTGCATGGGATGCGCTTATGTGTGCATACACATGCGTTTGTATGCGTTTTTACGTGCATGCAGTTTTTTGTGGTGTGCGCTCGGGCGCACAAAATGCATCCTGTTGCATTTTTTGGGTGTCCGACTTGCCTCAAAAAACGCATGCACGCGCAACGCGCTTTTTTACAGCAAGACACCCATTGTAAGTCTATGGGTGCGCATAAGTGCGCATTGGCATGCTCATGTATGCTGTTTTTTGCGCATGCATTTTTTTGTTGAGCATTGGTTAGACAATGGAAATTAGGGGTTTGGGTTAGAGTTAGGGTTAGTTAAGTGGGTTTAGGGTTAGAGTTAGGGTTAGGGTTAGGGTTAGTATGGTTTGGTTAAGGGTTAGGGTTACGGTTAGTATGGTTTGGTTAAGGGTTAGGGTTAGTATGGTTTGGTTAAGGGTTAGGGTTAGGGTTAGTAAAGTCATGGTTTGGGTTAGTGTTAATCCTAACCCTATCTTGATTTATTTGGTGAGGCCAACTAATGTTGGAAAAAAACGCAAACGCGGTAAAAACGCACTAAAAATGCATACAAACGCATAAAAACGCTGCTTTTTTTCATGCATGCGCATAAAAATGCTTGAAAAAAACGCAGCATTTGTATGCGTTTGTATGCGTTTTTTCCATGCGTTTTTTTAAGGGAAAAACGCGCTGCAAAAAAAAGCAAGTGTGAAAGTAGCCTTACCCATCCTTGAAGACTGGAGGAGGAACCTACCCCGTGACCCTTCATTTTCCCCTACGTTCAATCAAGTCCAATGATTATAAAAAAAAGCACTATTCAACATATTCATCATTATTTTATTCCTCCGAGTCCAAACCTTTCAGAGCTCATATAAAATAAACAGAATAATTTCAAGTATACCACAGCGTTAATTTTCTGACGAAGCTATGTTTCTGATTCATAAAGCTTTCAGATTGACTCAATGTGATTTTGCCTTCAGAATTTTTATGCAACATGTGAGAAATAATACAGCTGTATTTTCTCATAATATGGAGTCGTTTTTTGTAAGCTGAGACGCGCTTCCAGGCATTGGAATAACAGGCAGGTTATTATACAAAATTGTATTATTACTTAGTTAATAATGCATCGACTTTACATTTTTGTGTTGTTATTATATCGTCTGAACATGAATTTATTACATTCATTACAGCAAAAAAAAATCAGATTAAAAATAAAATTGAGGAATAAAATTAATTCAATGACATACAGTATATGTCATGATCCATGGATGACCCATTTGTAATTTTAGGTAAAAACTATAGAGAAACTGAGCACACCAGACTATAGGGTGATACCTTGGAAAAAGATATAATGGATCCAAGTCATATGTTCACCTGGCACAACTCCTGTTAAAAATTGCTCAAAATTTGTTGGTGCTGCTCCGTGGGGGATGAACTCCGCCAAGATGTTTGACACAAAGAGACAATTTGTGTTTTAAGGCTGCATTACCAAAATTCTTGATCCAGAGAAAGAGATATGCGTTGGGTTTTTTTCACATGTTTTAACGACCGGATGGAGTCTTTTTTCAAGTGTAAAAACCAACTGTACCGGTATAGTTGGTTTTTATGTTGTGCAATGAAAAACACTTTTCAATAGTACTGGATCAAGGATCTTTTTTTTGGTAACTCAGCCTAAAACTATGAATTGTCTCTTCTTATTCTTGCTTTTGTCACCTTTCTTCTCCTAACCTCTGTGCTCCAAAGTCACACAGATTTGTTGGGAATCACACCCTTGGTCAGACTTCGATACTCAGGCTACTTTCCAACCATGAGTTTTTGGTGAGTTTTTCACACAAGTTTTGCGAAAAACCTAAGTAACTTATATTACTTAATGAGTGCAGAAATGATCATCAAAAACTCACCCAAAGCTCAATGTTGCAGAAAGAAAGAAGAAATGGAGCACTCCTCGAATCTTCATGGCTAAAAGTCCTTTATTCTGAAAACTATGGTTATTTGATAAAAGGACTGCAGCATGCAGGTAAGGTGAGGGAACGTAGCTTTAGAAGGACAATGGTGGTAATTGCAGCAACCATCCACTTGGGCTTAGTAATAAGATCCGCTAAGTACTAGTGCTCCACTAAGGTATTATATTCTTACTATCTACATTACTGACCAGGCTTGAATATTTGAATATCTGCAAATGCGACATGGCGATCGCAATCTATTCCATCCAAATTTGCGCTCCAAAAGTTCTTCTATCCCTGTTCTGTACCCAGCAGTCGTTTACGATCACATATGGGGTATTGCATCCTGTGGTAGAAAATGTGTAAAAAAAAAAAATAGTTTGGTCTATTTGTCTTGTTACCAATTGTGAAATTAAAAAAAATTGAGGCTGAGACAACATTTTAGTGGGAAAAATTAAATTTTTCATTCTTCTTTTCATTTCACTTTTAGTTCATTCCTGTGAAGGATTAACAAAGACCCCAAATGCAGTTTTCAATTTTTTGATGGATGTAGTTTTTAAATTTGTCAATTGTTTGGCTTTCTCTAACTTTAAAACTGAAATAGTCCCTATGAAATGGGTTTTGTAAATTTTGTTGAAAAAAAAAAGAAAAATTGCAACTAAATTTTTAACTCTTTAATCATCCTAATATAATAACACTTTTAAAAGAGTAAATATATGGTAAATGTTATCTGTTGTGTTTGGTTTGACTACCTTTTCTTAATTGAAATAGAAATCCTAATTTTAAAAATGGCTAATTTTTCTAAATATTTTACAAAATTTAGATATTATCCCGAAGAACTGACCGAATTTGACATTAACATAAAGTGCAATGTGTCATGTAAAAAAAAACAACAATCTCAAAGTTAATGGCATATTTAGAAGCTCTCCATGGTAATTACCACATAAAGCAACATATGTTTGTTTTTAAAATCTTGCCTGGTCAGGAAGGTGAAAATAGACTGCAATGGGAAGGGGTTAGTATTCAGGAGTGCCAATAACTTTGACAACATTTGTGCTGTACGATAATACACCCTCATTCACACCTTTGCCTAAACTGGATCATTTGATTAATAAATGAGAACTATTGGATTTTGTCTAGACATTTTTTCAAGTTTTAGATTTGTTGTAAGTGTTGTGATAAAAGTATTGTACGAATTTCATCTGAGTACCGCTTCGCTTCATGAGCGAAGTCTCTATACAGCACGCAGCCTCTCCTACAAACACCTGAATGTTTTTCCCTCCTGTAACTGGGATTAGTTTTCGAAAACATGCTGGGATTTGTTTGTAGAACTCACTCTGTGTCCCATGCCGAGTTGCTCTGCCTAGATGCTGGAGTCATACAAGCAAACGTTTTAAGTAAAAACATAATGACATTGGCTTTTTGAAAAAAAAAAAAGTTTTACAAAAGCATAAAATTTAAGCTAGTAATAAAAATCCAAAGTATGTGTGACTGGCCCCTCTCTGTTCAGCCATAACAATGGACACATGACCGCACTCAGTTTATCACCCCATTCATCAAGTGCCTACCATCCATCTTTATGTAACAGTTCATCCTTAACCCCTTACCTACAATGGACGTAATAATCCGTCCATGTGACCCTGGACCTAATTACCATGGACGGAATATTACGTCACAGCGATCAGCGGCGCCCACTTGGTGAGCGCCGCTGATCGCGGCCGGGTGTCAGCTGATTATCGCGGTGTCAGCTGACGATCGCGGTGTACCGGGGGTTAAAGGGAAGCATCGGCAGGGAGGGGGCTCCCTCCGTGCTTCCCTGAGCCCACCACGGCAGCGTAATGTACATTGTAATAAAGTAAAAAAAAAAAAAAAGTGTAAAAATAATTTTAAAAAAAATCGCTAAATAAATTCAAAAAAATATTCCCCAATAAATTCATTTTTTGGAAATAAAAAAAAAAAAAACAATAAAAGTACACATATTTGGTATCGCCGCGTCCGTAACGACCCACCCTATAAAACTGTCCCAATAGTTTTCCCCTTAAGCGAACCCCTTAAAAAATAAAAATAAAAAACAAAGCAAAAAATAATGATTTATTATCAAACCGCCGAACAAAAAGTGCAATAACGCGCGATCAAAAAGACGCATATAAATAGCCATGGTACCGCTGAAAACGTCATCTTGTCCCGCAAAAAACGAGCTGCCACACAGCATCATCAGCAAAAAAATTAAAAAGTTATAGCTCGCAGAATAAAGTGATGCAAAAATAATTATTTTTTATATAAAATTGTTTTCATAGCATAAAAGCGCCAAAACATAAAAAAACGACCTAAATGAGGTATCGCTGTAACCGTACTGACCCGAAGAATAAAACCGCCTTATAAATTTTACCACACCCAGAACGGCGTAAACGCACCACCCAAAAGAAATTCATGAAATGCTGGTTTTTGCAAATTCTGCGTCCCAAAAAACAAAATAAAAAGCGACCAAAAAATGTCACGTGCCCGAAAATGGTACCAATAAAAACGTCAACTCATCCCGCAAAAAATAAGACCTCACATGACTCAGTGGGTCAAAATATGGAAAAATTATAGCTCTCAATATGTGGTGATGCAAAAACTATTTTTACAATAAAAAGTTTCTTTTAGCATGTGACAGCTGCCAAGCATAAAAACCGCCGTAAATAGTAAATCAAACCCCCCATTATCACCCCCTTAGTTAGGGAAAAATAATAAAATTAAAAGAAAATGTATTTATTTCCATTTTCCCATTAGGGATAGGGTTAGGGCTAGGGTTAGGGTTAGGGTTAGGGCTAGGGTTAGGGCTAGGGTTAGGGCTAGGGTTAGGGTTAGGATTAGGGCTAGGATTAGGGCTAGGGGTGTGTTGGGGTTAGGGTTGGAGTTAGAATTAGGGGTTTCCACTGTTTGGGCACATCAGGTGCTCTCCAAATGCAGCATGGCGTCTGATCTCAATTCCGGCCAATTCTGCGTTGAAAAAGTCAAATGGTGCTCCTTCCAAACTCTGCCATGCGGCCAAACAGTGTTTTACCCCCACATATGGGGTATCAGCCTACTCAGGACAAATTTCAAATCAACTTTTGGGGTCCGATTTCTCCTGTTACCCTTAGGAAAATAAAAAATTGGTGGCAAAAATATCATTTTTGTGGAAAAGAATGATTTTTTTATTTTCACGCCCGGGCGTTATAAACTTCTGTGAAGCACTTGGGGGTTCAAAGTGCTCACCACACATCTAGATAAGTTCCATGGGGGGTCTAGTTTCCAAAATGGGGTCACTTGTGGGGAGTTTCAATGGTTTAGGTACATCAGGGGCTCTCCAAACGCACACGACACCCACAGACCATTCCATCAATGTCTGCATTCCAAAACGTCACTACTTCCCTTCCGAGCCCCGACGTGTGCCCATACAGTAGTTTTCTCCAACATATGTGGTATCAGCGTACTCAGGACAAATTGGACAGCAACTTTTGGGGTCCAGTTTCTTCTGGTACCCTTGGGAAAATAAAAAAAATTGAGGACTAATTGATCATGTTTGTGGAAAAAATATGATTTTTTTATTTTCATGCCCGGGCATTATAAACTTCTGTGAAGCCCTTGGGGGTTCAAAGTGCTCACCACACATCTAAATAAGTTCCTTAGGGGATCTAGTTTCCAAAATGCGGTCACTTGTGGGGGGTTTCCACTGTTTAGGTACATCAGGGGCTCTCCAAAAGCAACGACACCCGCAGACCATTCCATGAAAGTCTGCATTCCAAGACGTCACTACTTCCCTTCCGAGCCCCGACGTGTGCCCATACAGTAGTTTTCTCCACATATGAGGTATCAGCGTACTCAGGACAAATTGTACAACTTTTGGGGTCCAATTTCTCCTGGTAACCTTGGGAAAATAAAAAAATTGGGGACTAATTGATCATGTTTGTGGAAAAAATACAATTTTTTTATTTTCATGCCCGGGCATTATAAACTTCTGTGAAGCCCTTGGGGGTTCAAAGTGCTCACCACACATCTAGATAAGTTCCTTAGGGGGTCTAGTTTTCAAAATGGGGTCACTTGTGGGGAGTTTCCACTGTTTAGGTACATCAGGGGCTCTCCAAAAGCAACATGACACCCACAGACCATTCCATCAAAGTCTGAATTCCAAAACGTCACTACTTCCCTTCCGAGCCCCGACATGTGCCCATACAGTAGTTTTCTCCCACATATGGGGTGTCAGCATACTCAGGACAAATTGGACAACTTTTGGGGTCCAATTTCTCCTTGTACCATTGGGAAAATAAAAACGTTGGTGACTAAAAGATCATGTTTGTGGAAAAAATATAATTTTTTTATTTTCACGCCCAGGCATTATAAACTTCTGTGAAGCACTGGGGGATTCAAAGTTCTCACCACACATCTAGATAAGTTCCTTGGGGGATCTAGTTTACAAAATGGTGTCATTTGTGGGGGGTTTCCACTGTTTGGGTACATCAGGGGCTTTCCAAACGCGACATGGTGTCCGATCTCAATTCCAGCCAAAAACGTCAAATGGCGCTGCTTCCCTTCCGAGCTCTGCCATACGCCCAAATAGTGGTTTACCCCCACATGTGGGGTATCAGCGTACTCAGGACAAATTGCACAATAACCTTTAGGGTCGTGTTACCCTTGGTAAAATGAAAATTGGGGGTGAAAAGATCATTTTTGTGGAAAAAATATGATTTTTTAATTGTACCGCTGTACGTTATAAACTTCTGTGAAGCCCTTGTGGGTTCAAAGTTCTCACCACACATCTAGATAAGTTCCTTGGGGGGGTCTAGTTTCCAAAATGGTGTCATTTGTGGGGGGTTTCCACTGTTTTGGTACATCAGGGGTTTTCCAATCGCGACATGGTGTCCGATCTCAATTCCAGCCAAAAACGTCAAATGGCGCTCCTTCCCTTCCGAGCTCTGCCTTGCGCCCAAATAGTGGTTTACCCCAACATGTGGGGTATCATCATACTCAAGACAAATTGCACAATAACTTTTGCAGTCCAATTTCTCCTGTTACCCTTGGTAAAATAAAAAAAATTGAACCTGAAGTATTTTTTTTGTGAAAAAAAGTTAAATGTTAATTTTTTTTTAAATATTCAAAAAATTCCTGTGAGGCACCAAAAGAGTTAATAAACTTCTTGTATGTGGTTTTGAGCACCTTAAGGGGTGCATTTTTTAGAATGGTGTCACTTTTGGGTATTTTCTATCATATACACCCCGCAAAGTGGCTTCAAATGTGATGTGGTCCGTAAAAATAAAATGGTGTTGCAAAAATGAGAAATCGCTGGTCAATTTTTAACCTTAATAACTTCCTAACAAAAAAAAATTTTGGTTCCAAAATTGTGCTGATGTAAAGTAAACATGTGGGAAATGTTACTTATCAAGTTTTTTGTGTGCCATATCTCTGTGATTTAAGGGCATAAAAATTCAAATTTGGAATATTGCGAAATTTTAAAAATTTTCACCAAATTTCCATTTTTTTCACAAATAAACGCAAGTTATTTGAATGAAATTTTACCACTAACTTGAAGTACAATATGTCACGAGAAAACAATGTCAGAATCACCGGGATCCATGGAAGCGTTTCAGAGTTATTACCTCATAAAGGGACAGTGATCAGAATTGTAAAAATTGGCCCGGGAGTTAACGTGCAAACCACCCTTGGTAGTAAAGGGGTTAATGGCATTATAAGGTGTTATCTGGCTATGCTCATGTGCTATCCGAGGGTCTTCGGCATGCTCGAAAAATACGTTCAAGTTCCTGTAGCTGCATGTCTCACAGCTGTTCAACACCCACAATACTTGAAGGGATTACCTGTTTATTAGACAATTCCTGCATGTGTTGCCCCTGTCTAACAGCCGTAAATCATGCAGCCGCTGGGACTCGAACATAATATACGAGCACTTCCAGATGCTTGGATAACATCCGAGCATGATCCGATAAGGCGTTCACTCATCACTACCGCTAACCCTGCCACTCATTAGGTATTTATAGATACCTAGCAGCTTTCATTTAGAGCTAATAATGCAGTAATTTTTGGTAATGATGATCAAACTTTTACAGGTGAAATACATTGTGCACTTGTGTAACCTTCATTAATTGCTACAATGCATCACAAATAAAGTATGAAGAAGCTTTGCATATGGCTGAGTTTACATCTCCTATGCAGACCTATGTGTCTCCTTGAACCTGCAAACCATTTGCAATCAGAGCTTACATTCATACTTCACCAAATCTGTCCCACTGTTTTTTTTCTACATTCACAGGAATCATACACAAAAATTCGGACTTACATACAAATGGGCGATGAAGTAGACAAAAAGAAGAAGAAATAGTGACTGTGAAACGTGCGTTGGGGTGAGGGGGAAGCGCCATCTGATCTCCCTGAAGTGCTTCTGCTTTAACCTTAGGTACTGTATTTGGCAACTTTATTTGCACTTGCATCTTCTTACCTGTTTTTGGTGTATATGCATTTTGTTTTTTAGGTGCCTGGGATATTCTCTGCCATTTTCTTTGCAGACTTACTAATGGGCCTTATGGCAACGATATTATTACACATTGTTTTTTACTTTGATTAGCCATTTGACCTCACTACATTTCTGCAATTCTGGCAGATTCCATATACTGTGTTATTTGATACCTTATATGATCTGTTATTGCTTGGTTTATATTAATATAGGTTGCAGCACTTATATGCTATATGTTTATTATATATCTATATGATGGTGTTTTCCCCCTTCTGGGCACTTTGTCTTTTAATCTAAACACATTTTTAATTATGATTAATAAAATATGAATTTGTAGTTGACTTTTTTGTCTAATTCATTGGCCATTTGTAGGTAAGTCCGAATTTTGTGTATAATCTATGATAGTAGTTGAATGCAACATTAGCAAATTCTGCATCTACATGACTATTTGCAAAATTGTTTTCCCACAAGCAAAGTACATTTTAGTCAACAGATCTTTGAATAATAATACGTTCCACAATTGGATGTGTTTTAAAAAAAATGTTCCTGTGTGAGAAAATGTTATAAATGTGCCCCTGCTGTGTACTGTGTAATCGCTGTGTCTGACAATACAGCACAGGATCGCAGCTGAATCTTTTTGTTAGGCAAAAATTTTCACTGACTGGTTTTAAGCAATATCTTACCTGAAAGAAAGAATAATGTGCAATCCCCTGCTGTCCTGTCTGTATACTCTCTTTTGCTTCCTCCCCTGCCCAGGAGCTGTGGTATGATCAGACCATGTCCCCGCACGGTCAGACACAGCCATTACACAGTACACAGCAAGGGCACATTTATAAGATTATCTCAGCACAGGAACATTTTTATAAAAAACATCCAATTGTGGAACTTATTATTATTCAAAGATCCGTTGATTAAAATGTTGATTAAAATTAACTTCATTCATCAGAAAACCCCTTTAAATATTTTTCTAACTGGTTATATTTAAGTGACAAAATTGCTAGTGATATTTACTTTAACACCTATGCACAAATTTGACAGCTATGCACAGGGAGTGTATGCAGTTGGTTCCATAAATCTGCTCCATACACAGTGGGTGGAGGCCGTGTTCTATCATAGTATCTAAGTGCTTAGCCCAGTATGGGGGAGCCTTTTACCCTAGTGCGCCCCTTTACCTGTATGATTATATTCACATACAGCTTTTTTGCTTTTTTTTACGCAAATGAAAAACTGCTTTTTACAATACCACCATAAGCCATGAAATTTAAAAAAATATTTTTTTCTTACTGAATTTGAGATTTTTTCACCTATAATAAGCAATGAGAAAGTGAAAAAATTCTGCAGTTAATGCAATAAATGTTTTTACAGTGTTTTTGGTATACAAGACTAACTTTATTAAGCATATACTATAGACAAAGCACACATGTAACAAAAAAAAATGCAAAAAAATGCTAGAAAAACACAGCAAAACATAGAAACATACAATGTTAGAGTTGGAAGGGACCTCCAGGTACATCTTGTCCAACCCCCTGCTCAATGTAGGATTCACTAATCCATCTCAGACAGATGTCTGTCCAGCCTTTGTTTGAAGACTTCCTTTGAAGGACAACTCACCACTAGAGTTGAGCGACTTTGGTCGGATCGGGTTTCGTGAAACCCGACTGAAACAAAATTTGCTTCAGATGAAACTGGTCCGACTAGGGCAAAAAAAGTCAGAGTTTCGTCCGAAACCCAACCCCAATGCAAGTCAATGGGGAATAAAAGTCGGCATTGAGTGGATGAATGTCATCCGCTCGATGCCAACTTTTATTTCCAATTGACTTGCATTGGGGTCGGGTTTCGGACGAAACTCCAATTTTTTTGCCCTAGTCGGACCAGTTTCATCTGAAACAAATTTTGTTTCAGTCGGGTTTCATGAAACCCGATCCGACCAAAGTCGCTCAACTCTACTCACCACCTCTCATGGCAGCTTGTTCCACTCATTGATCACCCTTGCTGTCAAAAAGGGATTTCTAATATCTAATTTGTATCTTCTCCCTTTCAGTTTCATTCCATTGCTTTTCATTTTTCCATGTGTAAATGAAAATAAGGATGATCCCTCTACACTGTGACAGCCCTTCAGATATTTGTAGACAGCTATTAAGTCTCCTCTTAGCCTTCTTTTTCGCAAGCTAAACATTCCCAGATCCTTTAACCGTTCCTTGTACGACATACTTTGTAGCCCCATTAACATTCTGATAGCTCTTCTCTGAACTTGCCCCAGTTTTTCAATGTCATTTTTAAAATGTGGTGCCTATAACTGGACACAGCACTTCAGATGAGGCCTGACCAAGGAGGAGTAGAGAGGGATAATAACTTCACCTAATCTAGACTTTATGCTTCTCTTATTACATCCTAGAACTGTGTTTGCTTTTTTGCTGCTACATCACACTTTTGAGTCATGTGCAGTTTTATTAGTACACCCAGGTCTTTTTCACAAGTGCTGTTGCTTAGTTCTATAGTTCTATTCCTCCCATTCTATAGATGTAATTTTTGTTTTTCTTGCCCAGGTATAGAATCCTACATTTATCCCTGTTAAATACCATTCCATTAGTCGCTGCCCTTTGTCCAAGCTTATGTAGATCATTCTGAATTCTTTCTCTGTCTTCTCTAGTTTTAGCTATCCCTTCTAGCTTTGCATCATCTGCAAAATTTGATCAGTTTACCTTCAGTTCCCTTATCTAGACCAGTTATAAAAATGTTGAACAACACTGGGGCCAGGACTGAGCCCTGTGATACTCCACTTGAAATACTCTTCCAATTGGATGTGCAACCATTTAACATCACTCTTTGAGTACGATCACTGATCCAGTTATGAATCCACCTAACCGTAGCCTTGTCAATCCCATACTTGGTCATTTTTTCCATAAGGATAATATGAGATACTTTATCAAATGCTTTGCTGAAGTTGAGATATACAATATCTACTGCATTTCCCTGATCCACCCAGTCAGTGATTCCATCATAGAAGGAAATTAAATTAGTTTGGCATGACTTGTTAGCTACAAACCTATGCTGGCTCTGGTTAATTACTGTATTCTTATCCAAGTACTTACATACTTGCTGTTTAATAATTTGTTCAAAGATCTTTCCTGGTATAGAAGCAAAACTCACAGGCCTGTAATTTCCTGGCTCCATGTTCATTCCTTTTTTGAAGATAGGGACAACATTTGCCCTTCTCCAATCTTCTGGGACTTCTGTTTTCCAGTATGATTTTTAAAAGACTCTGGCTAGTGGTTCCACAATTTCCTCTACTAACTCTTTCAGTAACCTAGGATGTAATTCATCTGGACCAGGAGATTTAAATTCATTTAAATTATCAAAGTGTTTTGTCACAATCTCTCTGCTTATAGATAATGTGGATTCTTTTATACCTTTGACGGCACCGTGAAGATTAGTTGATGTTACATTTGCTTTCTTAGAGAACACATATGCAAAATAAGAATTTAAAAGTTTGGCCTTCTCAACATTATTTTTGACCACTTCACTCTTTTCATCCTGTAAAAATCCAATAGCAAGCATTTTGAAATCAGTGTTCTTACTGCACAAAAAATGCAGCAAAAACACTATGTGTGAACATAACCCTAACTGTCCAAAGTAACAAATCACCAATAAATACAACATCTCGACATCCAAAAATCAAGCCCTCACACAGTTCAAAAGACAGAAAAAAAGTTATTTTTCTTAGAAAATGACAAGGAACTGCTTTTCTAAGCCTACTTAAACTTATTATGCAATTTTATGCTGCACAGTAAAACAAATCCCAAAAACACAAAGAAGGAATTTTGTATATTCTTCCAATTTACAGATTTATGGAAATCCCATTCCCACTGTGCTTCTATTTGACAGTGCATAAACTCACCCGTGGCGCGGGTTTACGAGCTGCTGCATGCCAAATATTTGCAGTTGAGACGCTAGTCTCCAATGTGTAGTCTCACCCATAGCCATTCAGAAGATGCGGTAAATCTGTATGGTTCAATGAACATGTGCGGGTTATGATTAGAATACAGCGTTTTGGATGCAGCAAAAATACGATGCATCCAAAACGCTGCTATATTCTGATCGTTGGCACATAGCATTATAAATCGTTGTTTGACTGCCTGATTCCACAAAGTAAGTGATACTCACTGAACCCTCACTGCACATTGGCTGCCATAGTTCTCAGCAGTGAGAGTCCTGTTTACAGAGGACAACGTGCCACCAAGAACGATGATCTTTTACGATGCTCAAAAGATCATTTCACCCAATGAATGAGCACTCATTCATGGGGTGACCTGCAGTCTGTTTACATAATGCCCCTTAAAGCGCTTGTCCGGTCTAAAGC
Source organism: Dendrobates tinctorius (assembly GCF_039654945.1). Taxonomy (NCBI): domain Eukaryota; kingdom Metazoa; phylum Chordata; class Amphibia; order Anura; family Dendrobatidae; genus Dendrobates; species Dendrobates tinctorius. The sequence goes on from NW_027361797.1 coordinate 27,900,316, forward strand.
TACAAGTCTGTAGTCACTCCATGTGACTGCAGACTTGTGAATCCTTGCATTGCAGGCACTGCACGCCGTGAGGTTTCTCCGGTGCCGGCACTGACTAGACTGTTTCCAGCCTCCCTCAATACATTTACACGGAGCGAAGCTGCGCCCTTCAAGTCAGAATGTTGCCGGGAGTATCACATACTTTAGGCTACATGGCTGCCGCTTCCAGAATTGTCACAGTGCCCAGTGTGTGCGACTTGACGATTCACTAGACTGTAGCTTCAGACTGAACAACTCCTTTAAGATTACACAGTCTGTTAGATAAATTTGGAGCATCCTTATGCTGTCTAGTCTAAGTTCATACCCCATTTGTTGATTACTTTGCTAATATAAGAGTCACCAAATTTTGGAGCAATTCCGGTGCCCATAATTTAGACAACACTCCACTTTCCATAATGCCACACCCCATTTCCAATAGATCTTTCCCTTTTGTCAAAATTGTCTAAAACATATACTGTAATAAATGTTGTACAGGACAATTAGAGCAGGATTTTTGGCGCACATTAAGTCAAAATTATGCCACACATGATAAATTAAATGATGTCATAAAAACTATTTGCCTCCACAAAAAAAAAACAATCCAGCATTTGGTTGTAAAAAACAACAACTTATGGCTCTTTAAAAAAGAGCTGAAAAAAATAGAAAGTGAAAAATCAATGAATGGCTGTGTGGACAAAGGGTTTAGGTAGAAATGAGGATTTACAGCTAATAACATTGCCTGACAAAAAATAACTTATCACTGTTTTGCCCTCAAGTCATGCTAAACCATTCCTCTGCAAGACTTTAGTTTGCAAGTTTTTGTTCCCTTAATTTTTTCCAGAATTTTAATGTCTATGCTAGCATGGTGCAGTCCTAATACATTATGTTACAGGCTGGTACCACATTTGTCGCGGATGCATTTCATTGCCTGTCACATTCCGTCACATTGTAGCGCTTCAAAGGCAGCATGACAGGTTATTGCAATGCTATACCAGTATTCAAAAAATGGGCAATCGTACATTCTTTGGCACGGACCTAATTTATCATCTGTTACATTAATTCAAACGTGGACACCCGTGTCATTTCAGTCGAGTGGATGTTTTGCGTCTCAGCTTTGAAGAATGAATGTTTCCTCTACCATTGATATGGCAGCTATGCTCTAAACAGCCAGGCACTGATGTGTTAAAAATAGCATTTTCCATCAAAACAGTTTCCATAGTGTTATCTTTTTCGGCAACCACACTGTGAAAGACCTAAAACAATCTCTCTCGCTAGGCTGTTCTTTCCATTATTCCTTTCTTCTGCCAGGCTCTCTCTTGCCAATCTCGCCTGTGTTGCCATTTAGCTAGTATGTACTGGGAATTGCTCATAATACAGTTGTAGGTGCAAATAAAGGTTACAATGAAGAGCACACAAACAAAGGGAATTCCCTACAGGAAGCCTGGCAGAGCCTTCTTATATATACTATTGTTTTAAAGGCTTCTTTTCTCAGCCCTCGGGATTAAATACAGGAAAAAAGAAACACCCATGAAAAATGGATGAAGTAGTGTGCAATCTAACACAACAGAAAGACGATGCAAAGTTCACAAGGGTGCAATCAGTCGGACCCTTAAAGCAAAAGCTCCCATTTTTCACTGAAAATATATCTAAGGGCTCGTTCACATGACTGTAATAATTGGACGAGTGTTATCCGTCTTTTTGATGGATCGCAATCGTCCTCATGTTATTCAGTGAGGCTGTGCACATATCCAGTCACAGCATGCACAAGTTGCCTCCAAGAATCGGATGGCACTCAACCATTCATGGAAAGCATCAGACCACAGTCAGTTGACATACGAGTGTGGTCCAATTTTTACGGACAAACTGCATGTAGAAAATGAAGACACTTTTTTTCCTGCACATCCGATAACATTGGATCACACTATGATCACACTCTGTTCAAACGCTTTCAGTCTCAGCAGTGGACACCACAGACCCTCACACAGCGTGCTTCCACACAGGTCTCCTCTATCCAGATGACTGATGAAGGTCAGGTATTTCTACATTCATTGAAGTTCTTGAATACACCTGTATGAGTGCCAAGCATTTCTACATCGCAGTTGACAGATTTGGTTATCCTATTTGTGCACCACCAGAATTCCAGAAGTGCTGGGTTTTCCTAATTGCTATCATCAGAGTCTGATAATTAGTATAACCGATCTAATTTTTTCAGCTGAACAATCATGCGACCCTAGCCTAAATGTGATAAAGCACGGTTCCTAACCCTGTGGTTTTGTAAAACTACGATTCATCATTCCTTGCTCTTAGGTCATGTAAGGAACTAAAGAGCAACAACTGATGAGCTGTAAGTTGAGGAACATCATTATAGGGGATGGGTGACTCATAGACATACAATCACTTTTACATTTTTTGCATTATTGAAGACTTTATAGGCTTGTCATTAGAATCATGAGTGAAGTCTTGGATTTTGGATGCTCCTCAGTGAGAGGCATAACGAATGCGGTCGGAGGAGGTGCAATCATGACCAGATCCTTAGGGGAGGGGGAACAGTTGGGGCCAGTAATATCAAAGGACGCACAATGAATTGAAATCTATGGTAGAGCAGAGAGCCACTGGCTCCCTGCCCCACACTAACTCTGCATGTCAGCAACCTATCAAAGGGTCGGAGTTGCAGTGGGTGTCAACAACGCCCCATCACAGTTGGCTCAGTTGTCACTGCACTGTGCTGAGGGTGGAGAAAGGTGATAGAGATGCTCATCATTGGAGAGAGAGGTGGGTTGTTTTTTTAAAATGGTATATGTGAAGGACCTATGGGGTTACTATTATTAGCAATGGGGGCCACATACGTGAGCAATAGTTATATATAAGGTCATATGGAGGACATTATTAATGTAGGGGGACACAAAAACAGGATATTATTAATATATGGGGACACAATGCGGACATCATGGTGTGCAAGCCCAATGACGGAAGCTATTAATTAGTTTGAGCAGAATGGGGGATATTATTAACGTGTGCAGTCACAATAAAGAATGCTATTAATGTGTGCAGTTACAATGAGGGACAGTATAATGTGTGCGGCCAAAATGGTTGAAGTTATTAATATATGTAGGCATAATGAAGGACATTACTAATGTGTGCCGGCACAATGGGTGATGGTATACATATGTGCGGCCCTACAAAGGGAATGCCATGTGTGCAGGCACAATAGGTGATGGTATACATATGTGAGACCACAGGGGGAATGCCATTAATGTGTGCAGGCACAGTGAGGGATGTTATTAATGTATGCGGGAACCATGGGGGACATGAATAATGTGTGCAAGAACAATAGGGGACATTATTAAGATTTGTAGGGATAATAGTTACGTTTGCGGGCACAATGATGGACATTATTAGTGTGTGCAATATGGATGGGTGCAGGCACAATGGGGACGGTAATAATGTATGCAGGCACGTTGGGGAATATTGTTAATGTATGTGGGCACAATGGAGGACATTTTTATGCATGTGGGCACAATTGGAAATGTGGGGACAGCTACAATGTGTGTTTTTAGGGAAACTGTTATGGTATGGGGAACAAAGCTGAGATACTGCTACTGTGTATAGTACTAGAGAGGCACAACAGCATTAAGGAGTTTGTGTAGAAGTGGAGGGATGGATGACATCACAGCTGTATCTAGTAAATCAATACTGGGATAGCTGTGAAGAGGCATAGCTGGACCTAGGGAGGCTGAGTAAAAGAAGTGTTTGTTATTTTTGACATTTTCGAGATTATGATAAAATACATATTTATACCAGACAGCCCCTATAATAACCCTCTACACGAAATCACTGCTTTTAACTGTGGTGCTCTAATGACATTGATATAGAGCTGAGAGTGAAATTGCAAATTTTCTATTGATGGATTTCAAACTGATCAACAAATGTAATATATTCTAGTAGGTTTATCAAGTAAGAAACTGAGTTGCCATATTATAAACTTTCTTTCGAGAATCTAGTGGACAAAATATCAGTTCTTGATGCTTGAAAATCAATTAGATTTTCCTTCAAATCATCATCTCACCTGTGTTCAAATTATATCCATATTGCCTCTTATGGGACCCCTTTATAAAAATGGTATCCAACCATTTCTTGACGTTATTACCTTCACCAACAGACACAGCTTGCTTTGATAATGAATTTCATATCGTTACTCCTTTTAATATGAAAGGCTATTCTGTCCTCTAATCTCATGGTATATCCTTTTGTGATCTATTAAAAAGTCCCCTGTCGATACATTGAACTGACCTTGAATTTATTTATACATAGTAATAGGTCACATTAGATGTTCCACACTGAATCCCGGCCAATGTCATTTATTCTATCTATAATTGCATTCCAGATATGACCCACATTCAAAAACATCAGCACACCTACAGTAGATGCTCACCTAAACATGGAAAATGTATGAGCTGCTACAGCGACACCAAAAAATATTTTTATGTCATGTAACATATTGATTATATGTTTTTGTATAAATTTTATTAATACATTTAGTGGAGAAGACAGTTTAGAATAGGGTTGAGAGAAGTTTTAGGGCATGATCAAAGATATTCTGCCAAGATTCCAGGCAGCAAATTACAGGAAGGAAGCCCACACGAAATGCGCATTGGGGCTGCAGTGTGTTTGGTATACTGGGACATATGGGTAAGATTTCCCCTTTTTGATAGCACTATGGCACTTTATTGATTTGGAGTGATTTATGCTGTTTATATATGGCAAATTTTCCCAATGGTGATTTCAACTTAATGTGATATACCAAATTGATGAATTGCTCCTTATTATGAGTTGCCATATTTATATTGGGACATTTTAGTGCAATCTATTTTTGGTTTTCCATTGGGGTTTTTATTCCCCAGTTCACATATAAATTTTGTGTGCCATCCACTTTGAACATTTTTTGGTCCATATTAATTTTATAATTATGTGTAGTATTAATAATAAATTTAAATTTTTTATGATACTTTAAACAGGCTTTTGTACTCTTTTTTGTCCTGTGGTAAGCAAATTACAGTGGAAGATCTACCATCTTATCTTAAGGATACTAATCAATTGCTGTGCAAAATGGATGGTTTGATGTTAGATGCTGATACTATTCTTGTCACTATGGATGTCGAATCGTTATATACGAATATTCGGCATGATGATGGATTACGAGCGGTTAAGTTCTTTCTATCGACATCTAGTCTTTCCCCTAGTTTGAGGGCCCTGGTCTTAGAAGTTTTAGAATTTGCCCTCACGCATAATTTTTTCACGTTCAGGGGATCTTTCTTCCTACAGCTCCAGGGGACAGCGATGGGGGCAGCATTTGCGCCCTCCTATGCTAACCTGTTCCTGGGGCTGTGGGAGAGAGACCTCCTGATGTCAGATCAATTGTCGTCTATGGAGCGCGTCCCCTTTTGGACGCGCTACATAGACGACATTTTATTGTTCTGGCAGTGGGATATGAGTCTACTGGATGGATTCATTTCGGAATTAAATGACAACTGTTTGAATATCAATCTTACTGCCAATTATGACAGGGAAAGGATTGAATTTTTAGATGTCCAAATTAGTAAGGGTCAGGAAGGAAATATACAGACTACGATCTTTAGGAAACCGACGGCCACAAATATGCTCCTACACGCATCCTCCTCACATCCGAGACACATGGTACGTGCGGTACCGATAGGTCAATTCTTACGTCTTAGACGTTTATGCTCTACAGAGGAGGAATTTGAAATTCAGGCTAAGGATTTGAGGGGCCGCTTTGCAGACAGGGGGTATAGCAACCGGTCAATAAAAAGGGCCTATATACGAGCCAAACATAACAATAGGGATGTCCTTCTGTACATAAAGAAGGATGAGTCTATGAAACCTGATATAGTTAGGTTTATCACGAATTTTAATGCCCGGTCTGGTCAGGTGCGGGGTATTTTGAACAAATTTTGGAATATCCTGCAAACTGATCCTATTTTGGGTAAGATTATTCCGGAGAAACCACAAATTACTTTCAGGAGAGCAAGGAACCTACGTGATCACCTTGTACGTAGCCACTATGTCGGAGACCCTCCCAGAACCTTTCTGGACAATTTCACTCGTGATAAGAAAGGTGGTAGTGCGGCGTGTGGACACTGTGTGGCATGTGTCAACATGACTACAGATGATACATTTACGGATTCATCAGGACAGAAACAATTTAAAATTAAGAAAAAAATCAATTGTTTGTCCAGGAATGTCGTCTATTATGCCACATGCCCATGCTCCCTGATCTATATAGGGCTTACCACTAGGCAGCTGAAAGTTAGGGTCAGGGAGCATGTGCTGGGCATACAGGCCGCGGCTAATTAGGAAGAGGTGCAATTGCTAAAAACGTTACCAAAACATTTTAAATTGTATCATAACTGTGATAGTAGTGGCCTGAAATTTAAGGGTATAGATATAGTGGATATGGGTATTCGAGGGGGGAATATTTCCCAACGACTAGCTCAAAAAGAATCGCGTTGGATCTGGACGCTTAATACGGTGCATCCTAGGGGATTAAATGAAAGTCTATCCTATGCCCCTTTCCTGTGATGACAGTTCCTCGTTTTGGGACTGTGTGGGGTCATACAATGGTGCAGTAGTTGTTGGTTTTATTTTGTTTTTAACACAAGTTTTTATCTATCATTAGGGTCGGTTTAAAGGTGTTGTTTTGGGGATACCTATTAGTATTTTTCTCGGTGAAGAAGAACAGAATTTTGGCTATCTGGCAACCCTTATGGAACAATATGGAGAAGATCAAGATTTTCTTACCCTGGATATCGTGGTATACAGTTTTATTCATGGCGGAAGTGATGTGAATTCTGGCACATCTACTGAGACATTTAAACGGGAACCATTAAAATGGACTATTTATATGGCCCTTATTGCTGTTCCCCTTTACCCATATATGTATGGCAGATATTATATTTTGTTATCTTGCAGTGTAATACACCTATATGGGACATCTAGTGTCAATTGGGGGATATTGCTGGGCCTTCCTGTCTGTGCCTTGAATACGTGTATATGATTGTTATATATATGAGGTTATTTGGCCTTAATACTGTGATTCTTAAGTATTTGTGGGGTTGTATGGGATATACTATGCAATATAGATAATCCTGTTTTAGATGCACCAATATATTGAATAATAAGGAGTATTTAGACAGGTATAACAATTTTATATGGTTTTGTATACTTTCTCATGCCCCCCCTTCTCCCCTTCCTTCTCCCCTCCTTTCCCCCCCCCCTTCCCCCCCCTCCCCCTCCCCCCCTTTTCTCCAATGTTTACGGTTTCTCATTTAGGTTGCCCAAAACAACCGAGGATTGGATTCCAGTATGTTGTACGACCTTATATATTATATTTTTACATGTTATGTTGAAAAAATTTTTTCACTTTGTATGTTTTTGAATTTATGCATTGTTGTGGTTAGAATCTATCTATCGGCCCTCTTGCAATATGGCCGCCGGAGCCTCAATTATACTGCGCATGCGCGCCCTCTCCTCCCTCTGTGTGACGTACCCTGCCGACGTCGGGTGCCGGATCACGTGGGCCCACGTGTTTCCGGCCGCGTCACCGGTAGGAGGTGTGTCCGCAGTGGGAGGGATGGACGGCGCGTGCGGCGGCATTTCCGGCAGGCGCATTTAAATAAGCTGCATTTGTGGCTGATATTTATGCCCCCTGAGGAAGGAGCTTATTGCTCCAAAACGCGCGTCGGGGAAACAAGCGTTCCGCCCGGTTATCCTGAAGCTTCATCTAGGTAATGTTTTTGGGTCCTAATCTATCTAGGGCGGGTATTTGCCCGCCGGTGCAGCCCTGGCATTGTTTGCTGCACCAATTTCTGTCTTTCTATATATGCTAGATGTTTTCCACATGACCCTGAGGGTAGTATTGTTAACTCATTGTTAAACCCTCTAATTACCTCTTTTGGGATAGTGTATAGACTTATTCTGTTTGATAGATGATGGGCACTGTTCCCTTTTCTATGCAAGATATAATGCTCGTTATATGGAATATAAATACAGGAAATATATACATTAATCTCGGCATATGATAGTTCAGGTGTACTGGGGCAGGTTCTGCTTGTATTAGCATTTGTACTATTGCACTCTTTTGATTGTCCTTTACACTTGTTCCCCATTTTTGTCTTGTCTTGTCCATTATTTAATAAAGAGAAGTAATTTTATCAATACGGATCTATGGTCGCAATTTTCTACTGTGGTTTCCACAATTTTTGGTGTATATATTAGCGATTGATCCTAGTCTGTTCAAACAGAGCGACACCTATAAGGAGTATATATAATATATTTAGGATGCGGCTCTGTACCGTTGCTGTCATAATTTAAATTACAGTAGCAGCAAAGTGCATGAGAGTTTGTCAAACTTTATCCACCAATGTCAGATAACATCCAGACAGTAACTGACCTGCAATGTGAATTGATTCTATAGAAGAGTTGCAAATTTTTTGAGGATCTTTCCAGGTGAGTCCAAATGACACAAATTCCGCAAAAATCTACATTTTTTAACAAATGTTGCTATAGATGATTCATAGAGCTGCAACTGCAGAAAATTAAACAGTTTGCAGAGTAGAAAAAAAAACTCTGCAATCACCCATGGTACTGTTATCCTGATCCTTTGCCAGTTTTTGTGTCTTATGATGACATTTTGTCCCACTTAGAATGCTGCCGCTTATGACCGGCTAACATTGCAGCACTAGGGGACAGCAATGCACGTGGGGTTTACACCAATAGATCTATTTTCCTCTCTTGGCCCATACATATTGTTGCTTTGGGTATTCTTTTTACGTATTTTCATTTATTGCATACTGCAATCTTCACTCCCCAATGGAAGTGTATTGTTTTGTGTAGTCTGATGTACTTGTTTAGAAGGGCTGATAGAGATGCCTGGCACATATATATAGGGCTGGAACTATAGGATGCCATCCTTTATTGAGATAGACACCATGCTCATGGTTCATTTACTTTAATTATGATGCACTTTTTCTAGTTATGTGAAATACAATGTGGTATTTTATGCATTTGGCTGTTCACGGAATTAATTTCCGTAATGTGCTCAAGTTAAAGGAGTTTTCAGTCCAAATCAATAAGTCTGCAGTTACTCTGTGTGACTGCAGACTTATGAACTTGTGCGCTGCAAGGATTCACCAGTTTCTGACCCGGGACCGGAGGGAATGTATGCATTATACTGTACATACTCCAGGAAAGTGGGCATGGCCTCACTTCCATACACTTGTACTTAGCGAGGTCGTTCCCTCTTGTCGGCCACACCCGCATCATAGCGGCATCACTAGGCGGAGTATGTCCTCACTTAATACAAATGTATGGAGTGAGGTCACGCCTGCTAGACAGGCCCTGGCAGGGGGTGTGTATAACGCATACATACGCTCCGCAACCAGGTTAGAAATTGGCAAATCCCTGCAGCGCAGTGTGCACTTGGGGGAATTGAGAAGTCTGCTGTCACATAGAGTGACTGCAGACTTACCGATTTGGACTGGACAACCCGTTTAATACATAACTGCTGCACGTTGATTGGCTAGATTAGCTGTGGGCAGCACAGTGGATCAGTGGTTAGCACTGTTGCTTTGTACCATTGGTGTTTTGGGGTACAAATCCCCCCAAGGACAAGTTTGTATCTTCTCCTAGTGTTTGTGTGGGTTTTCTCCCACACGCCAAAGACATGCTGATCAGGAATCTAGATTGTTGGGCCATTGATGATAACGCCTGTAAAGTGCTGTGGAATATGATGGCGCTATGTACGTGAGTATAATAATAAGCGGTTCCCATCCCTTTGGTAGGGACTATTTTGGACCTTTTCAATTAAGCTTTTTTTTTCTTTGTTGCATGCTATTTACAAAGCCGTATGAGGGTTCTTTTTTGTTTTTTCAAGAAGTTATATTTGTCAGTGGCAATATTTTAATATATACTGTATATAACTTCTCATTATAGCTAATTTTATGTATCCTTTATCAAAAGGAATAATAAAAAAAATTAGTAAGTCAGCTGTTGTTTACTATTTAAATTTTATGCCTTTCATATTGCTGCACAAAAGAAATGATAATCTTAATCTGTGCACCCGCAAGAAAAAAAAGTGCGTGTGAATGGACCCATAGGCTAATATAAGTACACATTCTATCTGCAGAAAAATTATAATACAGGTACGTAAAACTCTGACATGAAAATGTGTTTTTTGTACTGACAGGCAGCTTATTATCCCCTGCCTTGGAAGGAGATAATAGGTTTCAGTAATTGGCAGATCTGGAGGCCATTGTTACGCCTCCATCTGCCATAGTAACCCATCGGTACCCTGTTATCTCGATGTGGAGGGGCAGGGAAATAATGGGGTGACAGATGGAATGTTCTCCTTCTGTCAGGTTCCATAGATGTTGGTATGAACCATAGCATTTATGGAGTTAAACAATTTAGATCGCACATAGCTGCAATCCTGGCCATCACGAAAGGAACTCAACTGTATGTTACAACTCCTGAAGCAGGTGGTACGGGCACAGCTCCTGTACACGTTCCATTCCTGCCATGCTTTAGTACGTCGTAGTGCATCAAATTATTCACCCCCTTGACAGACAGCCATATTGAAAATAGGGCCAGTTCTGATTGGCTCTCTATGCCACTCCCTGTGTTTGTCTACATTGCAGAGTTGTCTTTACATTGCATGCATTATTCTGGTGCATAAAATGATCCAGAATAATGCATGCTGCTATTTTTCCAAAATTGGCCTTGTGTACTGGCTATAATGGGTCTGCGTGCCTTCCAACGGCACACAAAGCGATTATATACACTCATCTGATCGAGCCCTTACTGCAAACACCTCTGGCCAAGTGATAATTGAGCAAGTTGATATCCAACTTATCAGATCCTTTCTTCTTCTATGGCTAGGTTCACATTTGTTTCCACCTTCCGACAATGCACATACCAACCTTTCTTTATGAACCTCTATTTATTCAGGAAACTTTAGGCACCATGACAGAAACTGGGGTACCCAGAGGAAGCCCAGGCGAAACTCCTTGCATATGTTATCCTTGGTGGGAATTAAACCAATGACACCAGTGCTGCATGGCAACAGTGCTAATCACTGAACCACTATGCTACTTATAGGAATCACATACAAGCTCAAAATTAAAACTAAAGTTAAGTTTCCTTGAAGAGTTTTTCTTGAGTTTTCGATACTGCAAATTTTTGCTGTGCCCAAAACAGTGTCTTACAGTTACAGTAAACTGGATGGAATTTATTGAAATCTTAGGCCCACTGTGCTTTTTTGACCTGCGGTGCTTGCTTTAAAATATACATTTTTCTTGCTGGTACGCTGAGTTTTATGTGCAGATTTCCATGATAGAATTGCATTAGATTCAGAAAATACACAGGTAAAAAATTAATATGCATTTTAGTGTGTTTCTTCTGCCAATTACCAGGAAGTATGAAAAACAAAGCAGTGTTATTTAAAGCATGACATAGCAAAAACGCAATAAAAACTCATGTAAAAAAGCACTCAAAAGCACAATAAATACACAAGTAACCTAAATTAACTAATAGTTCTATGATTAGGTGCAGTATTTTGCTATGTAAATAAGAAGCTGCATTTTTCAATACCAGCAAAAGTTATGAGATTTCAGAAATCTCATGCACACACTTTTTTCCTAACTGAATTTGATAATTGCAGCATTTTTTAAATCTGTTGTCATGGGTTTACCACGACAGAGAGGAGCAAGAAGACCGCAGTGTCTGATTTCTTCTACTCCTGTGTTAAATAGGAGCACGTAACCTTCATATTAAACAGTATAAATTTCTTTGGGCAGTGCTGAGGTTAATTTGCCCTGTTGAGAGCTTCTGGAATTAAGGCTCTCAGCTGTGCACTGTAGGCCACTCCAATCTCCTATATAATCTGGGCCCTGGCTAGCACTCATTGTCAGAGTAATTTTGTAATGCATGGCTGGAGGTTGGTGGTGGTGGTGGTTATTTGAGTAGGTGATTGGTGGATTTATCTGTGACTGTTGCTTGGTTTTGAGTGTGTGATAATTCCCTTTTCCCTCCTTCTTTGGTTTAACCCCATTCTCCACTCCCTGATGCATTCCTCTGTTATATGTGTGTGTATATTTGTATGATTGGTATTTTCCATTACCCCTGTTCGAATTACCTTGTTAAGTCTGGTTGGTGTATTGCGGTACACTACTACTCCCCTCTTTCCTGGGTAGAGGAAGGGTACAGATGGAGGGGGATTCAGGAGTTAAGGCAAGGTATGTGACCCTGGCGTCTTCACCATAAGTAATCCAGGGAGCAGGGCGAGCTAGGGCACCCTATAGTGTTAGGGACAGGGAAGTGTTTGTGAATAAAACTAACTTCATGTAATCCACACCAAATAAAGTTAGCTAAATGCTGAAAAAATGCCCGCAAAAGAGCAGCAAAACCTGCATTTTTAATGCATTTTTTGAAAGCATGTTATGACTGCAGAAAAAATGCTGCAAAAATGCTACTTGTTGGCATAGCCTTAAACTACAAATCAGAATATATTGTACTATACATAACTATTTACTTTTCTTCATAAGCCAAGTTAATAGGATTATTTATTTGAGTACTTAATAGTATATTTCACATAAATGTGAATAATTAAATAGCGTATGATTATTTTATACAGCCTGCCATTACAGCTCCATGGTGTCACAGCTAAGCAAAAATATTTTAATATAATGTACAAAGATTTAATAATAACTTTGCAATTGAAATAAATGACCTTATTGTATACTGTACATTTTTATTGAACAATATCTATTATTTCCATGTTTTATGCTAATTACATTGGTGAAAGGTATGCAGCATTCAAACAGATTTTTGACTGCAAAGGAATTAATGAAAAGTTTACCTGTTGGGCGCTAATTAAGATTGCGCAAGCAACAGGAGCAACAAAATCTTGAAGGGTTGTCCAGGGCTGAGCTGCAGTATTTGAGAATGGCTAGTACCCAGTGTTCAGAACTGTGTTGTTATGAATTTGTACACTTTGTACATCCAGTCTCCAAAAAACTGCACAATATAATCAGTGGGGCACGACAGACTCCCTACAATCTTATATGGATGACCCATGTTAGGAATAGATCATCAATATCTAAGTCCTAAACAACCCCTTTATAATGTTCATGTGTTGATACCTATAAACTCATGCTCTTACTTATGAAATTCAACCATAACTGAAGGCATTTGGCACAAGGCAGAGAGATTCATAGAGGTAAATCGATTCCCTTCAGCTCAGCATTCTAGAGCCTCAGGTAGTCCACGTGTTGTCCTATGGTGCAACGTAAGAAGCCATACTAGAGAATGTGATGGCTCTAATACTATGATATATATACATATATATATATATATATATATATACACTTGCTATGAACCCGTTCTACCCCCGGGTGGCAAGCATTTTTATTGGTATATGGTCTCCCATCCTGGTATGTGCTGCCCCCCTCCTATCCTGGTGTGCATGGCACCCCTCACCCCCCAATCCTGGTGTGTATGGTCCCCTCACCCCCCAATCCTGGTATGTATGGTCCCCTCAACCCCCAATCCTGGTATGTATGGTCCCCTCACCCCCCAATCCTGGTATGCATGGCCCCCTCACCCCCCAATCCTGGTATGCATGGCCCCCCCAATCCTGATAAGCATGACACCCTATTCCTCATCCTGGTATGCATGGTCCCCTCGCCCCCCAATCCTGGCATGCATGGTACCCCCTTATGCCTATCCTGGTATGTATGGTCCCCTCACCCCCCTATCCTGGTATGCATGGCCCCCTCGCCCCCCAATCCTGGCATGCATGGTCCTCTCACTCCCCAATCCTGGTATGCATGGTCCCCTCACCCCCCTATCCTGGTATGCATGGTCCTCTCACTCCCGTATCCTGGTATGCATGGTCCTCTCACCCTGCCTATCCTGATATGCATGGTCCTCTCACCCCCCTATCTTGATATGCATGGTCCTCTCACCCCCTATCCTGGTATGCATGGTCCTCTCATCCCCCCTATCCTGATATGCATGATCCTCTCATCCCCCCTATCCGGGTATGCATGGTCCTCTCACCCCCCCATCCTGGTATGCATGGTCTTCTCACCCCCCAATCCTGGTATGCATAGTCCCCTCACCTCCCAATCCTGGTATGCATGCTACCCCTCACCACCCAATCCTGGTATGCATGGTCCTCTCACCCCCCAATCCTGGTATGCATGGTCCCCTCACCCCCCAATCCTGGTATACATGGTCCCCTCACCCCCCTTTTCGTGGTATGCATGGTCCCCTCACCCCCCTTTCGTGGTATGCATGGTCCCCTCACCTCCCTTTCATTGCATGCATGGTCCCCTCATCCCCTATTCATGGTATGCATGGTCCCCTCACTCCCCTTTCGTGGTATGCATGGTTCCCTCACTCCCCTTTCATAGTAAGCATGATCCCCTCACCCCCCTTTTGTGGTATGCATGGTCCCCTCACCCTCCTTTCCTGGTATGCATGGTCCCCTCACCCCCCTTTCATGGTATGCATGGTCCCCTCACCCCCTTTCATGGTATGCATGGTCCCCTCACTCCCCTTTCCTGGTATGCATGGTCCCCTCACCCCCCAATACTGGTATGCATGGTCCCCTCTCCCCCTTTCCTGGTATGCATGGTCCCCTCACCTCCCTTATCCTGATATGTATGGTCCCCCTCACACCTATTAAACTACACACATACAAAAAAAACATTTATACTCACCCTTCTTTCCTGTGCTCCAGTGCTGTCATGTTCTGCTGGAGGCCGGGGGAGGAGTCTGGTGCTGGAGTACGTGCATGTCCATAGCACTGTCCGGCGCCATATTGCTGAAGACACACTGCAAATGTGTCTTCAGTAAAATGGCGCTGGATTGCGCTATGCGCATGCGCAATTCCGGACGCACTCCTGCCCCGGTCTCCAGCCGAAGAGAAGCGTCGCGGCAATGCTCCTCCCGGTGAGGTAAATGTACTGTAAGTATGGCGCCCAAGATCGTGGTATGCAGTGTGTACGCATACCGCCATCTCTGACGCCATACACACTCCTCACCACGGGATGCCTCATTCTGTCTGGAGCAGTCTATAAAGGCTTCAGACAGAATGACGCTTAGCCCGTTATATTATATATATATATATATATATATATATATTACAGGACTATAGCACAAGAAGCTTCTTGAACCTTGAAACAATCTATGTTCAAAACTCACTGGCTAGATTTGTTATGCACTTGGTAGATGGTGGATAACTAACAACTATCATCATAACAGCAATATTGGCAGCTTTTTGGCCAGTGGTGTCAGGGATGGCCAGTTGCCTCTTCATTTGTCATTGCAGACACCCTCTTAATCCTTTGGACATTTGGACCCAGTGACAACCTCCCTCCGACTCTAACTGACACACCTGGACCTGGGTGTTTATAGACTCCCAGTCAGCTTCAGGGAGTCGCCGGTGATATTCACATTTTCCCTTGAGAAGGTTTGGGGCAATAGCAGTCGGCTATCTTCCTCTCTGGTGCTGTTGGAGGACATTTGGTGTTACCTCTCTGAGTCTGCTCAAGATAAGTTTCTTCCCCCTTGTTTGTCTCCCTTCTTCTCTTTAGTGCACAGTGGGGATGGAACAGTGCTCATCCCACATTCCCTATGCAGGGCCTAGCTCTAGGGATATACAGTGCTTAGGTTCTTGTTCGGCTATTGGTGTGGAAACAATATAGGGACGGTAGGGGAGACAGAGGTGCTATTAGATCTACTTAGGGGTCTCTACTCCCCCTTTCCCTAATGTTTTGGCTTCCTTCCCCTCTTCCCCTAGTGTTGAACTTAGTCTTCCCACACTCTGAGTGACAATTATCCATTTATTTCACTTTTTCCTCTTCTGTAATACAGAGATGGAACATGCCACATCCGACTATATGTCTCCATATTAAATTAGAGGCATACAGTGGTACATTGGGGCCCCATAGAAGTTTATGGGTCCATTAAATGCAGAGTTTGTATGGCACTGCACAATAATAGTACTTTCAGTTTGTGGCTTCAATATATTTACAGAATAAACCTAAGTCTTATATTTGAGTTACAGTATTAAGAGGAAAATGAATTGCATGTCGCTGTGCTATTCTAAAAATTTAATGTAGCCATGGGCACCAGGAAAGTTCTCAGGCAGATTAATTGTCATATTTAAATACGGTGAAGATATTGCTTTCTGTTGCATATATATGGGAGCATGTTTCATGCTCAGGCCACTGTTCAGATGGTCCATATTTACAGGTGATATCTCAGAGGACAAGAAGCAGCATCAGACGTCTGGTTGTTATGGTTTCTGCAATGAAATTCTGGTGAGATTTTATCAGGATCATATCATAATAATATAAAACTACTTTCTGTAATAATTCCATGCTACGTGAACTGGAAAAAAAACTGTTTTCCTTATGTTATTTTTGAAGTTCATATTTCAATCATTTATAATATGATATATATTTTTCTAAAAATCCCATGAAATGTACTAATCAAAGGTGCCGAGGACCCAGTCTAAGTTCTCAAAGGGGCATTCTCAAATGCCCTGAAAAACTCCGGTTAAAGGGAATCTGTCAACCTATTTTTTCGTATATAAAATGCGGCCACCGCCATCAGGGGCTTATCTACAGCATTCTGTAATGCTGTAGATAAGCCCCCGATGTAACCTGAAAGAGAAGAAAAACAAGTTAGATTATACTCGCCCAGGGGTGGTCTGGGTCCAGTCCAATGGGTGTCGAGGTTCGGTCCGGCACCTCCCATCTTCTAGCGATAACGTCCACTCCTTTTCTTCCCGTCACGGCTCTGGTGCAGGCGCACTGCTCTGCCCTGTTGAGGGCAGAGCAGAGTACTGCAGTGCGCAGGCACCGGGAAAGGTCAGAGAGGTCCAGCCCCTGCGCACAGCAGTACTCTGCTCTGCCCTCAACAGGGCAGAGCAGTGACCCTGTGCCGGAGCCGTGACAGGAAGCAAAGAAGAGGACGTCATTGCTAGAAGATGGGAGGCGCCAGAATGGACCGCGATACTCATCGAACCCGGACCGTCCCTGGGAGAGTATAACATAACTTGTTTTAAAATGATCGGAGGTCGATCATGCATACTACTGCTCCATTCATACTGAATAGTTACTGGGATTGCCGAGCGCAGTGCTCAGCTGATCTTCGGCGCACCTTTTAAAATATGAGAATTTGTGTTCTGCTGGACGAGTTGTAGTTTTGAATTAAATCAATCACTTTACCATATAATGCAATAGAAAACAGAAATATATTTTCAAATTGCTATGGTGTTGCTGCTGCGGTCTAGGTCAGGACAGTTATTCAATACCAAATTTGTCTGACCTTTTTCTATTTAAGTAGTGAAAATTTTTTGCAAATTTGTAAAAAAAAATTAATTTCATGTCTCAATTTGAGAACCTCAGTCTGAGCAGTCTGAGACCTGTAACTTTCTTTTTTGTGTTGATAGAACTGTGTGATGGCTTGTTGTTTCAACGTTGAGCTGACATTTTAAATGATGCTATTTTTAAAGGGAACCTGACAGCTGATACATGATTCACGGACAACATATATCAGGCGCTGGCTGCATGATTTCACCCATATATGCTTAACACTGAACCGCTGTAGTATTTCAGATAAAAATATAGTTTAATAGCCGTCAGCGACCAAGCCTCATGGGAAACTAGTCAGACAGATGGGTCTGTGGAAGCTTTCCTGGGTGGTCCCCGGTGGCTTCTCCCTGCTCATTGCTCTTGAGTGATAAGTCTCTGCAAGTACACGCATGAAGGAAGAGACCTGTCACTCAAGGGCAGCCGGAAGAGAGAAGCCACCAGGATCCCCCCTTGTCCGACTAGTCTCCTATGTAGCTTGGTCTCTGGCAGCTATTAAACTACTTTTTCTTTCTTAAACAAACATTAATGGCTGAAATCATGCAGTGGATTAGGCAGCATGTATAATATCACCTGTCAGATTCCCTTTAACCTCTTCACGACCTTTGACATATAGGTACATCCAAGGGCCCTCCATCTATTTGCTGCGGGCTCCAGTGATGAACCCACAACTTTTCCGGCTGATGAAATTGCCCCAACAGCCACAGGTAGAATCGTGATCCACCCTTGGCTGTTATCATGTTAAATGCCACTGTGAATCTCTGACAGCGGCATTTAACATGATTGCGCCGAAAGCAAGTCACAAACCCCGCCCATCGTCACCAACATCACATGACAGCGAGTCGCGAGTCGCCAATGGGTTGGCAATACAACCAGGAGACCCCTGTGGTAGTCATTGCCGGATAGCTATGAGCCCAGAGGCCGGCGCACATAGCAGGTGATCATTTTAGCTACACACAGCAGTGCTATACGTAGCACAAACGATTAGTGATTTCAGCTTTTAGTCTCCCATAGAGACTATTGAAGCAAGTAAAAAAAAACATGTTTTTAAAATATTAAAAAAATAATATAAAAGTTTAAATCATCTCCCATTTGCTCCCATTCAAAATAAAACAATTAAAAAAATACACATATTTGGTATCTCTGTTCTTAGAATCACCTGATCTATCTCTATCTAAAAATAATTAATCTGATTTGTAAATGGCGTAACAAGAAAAAAATCAAAAACGTAAGAATTACACTTTTTTGGTACTCCCAAATTTTCATTAAAATGCAATAATGGGTGATTTTATATACATTAAAATGATAACAATAAAAACGTCAGCTTGGCATGTAAAAAATAAGCCCTCACCCAGCACCAGATCACGAAAAATGGAGACGCTATGGGTCTTGGAAACAGGCTACTTTTTCTTTTTTTTTACAAACTTTGGATTTTTTTTTCACCTCTTAATTAAAAAAGAACCTAGACATGTTTGGTATCTACAAACTCATAATGACCTGGGGAATCATAATGGCAGGTCAGTTTTAGCATTTACTGAACATGGTAAAAAAAATCCCAAAAAACAATTGTGGAATTGCACTATTTTGCAATTTCACCGCACTTTGATTTTTTCTCCTGTTTTCCAGTACACTATATGCCAAAATCAATGGTGTTGTTCAAAAGAACAACTCGTCTTGCAAAAAACAAGCCCTCACATGGCCATATTGACTGAAAAATAAAAAGTTATGGCTTCAGGAAGAAGGTGAGCAATAAACGGAAACTCCAAAGTAGAAAAACACAAGGTGGTGAAGGGGTTAAGTAAATTTTGAAATATTTTTATTTCATTTTTTGAGGAGAGGAGATGTGGTCAACCGAAAACGCAATTCTGGCATTTCAATTTTTTTTTTCTTTACAGAGTTTGCCTTATATAGCAATTAATTTCATACTTTGATATAGCTGACTTTTGCACAGATGTGAAAATACCAAATATGTTTTTAATTGAACTAATAGATCTTGGAATAATAATAAGTTTGATAATTATATGTGCCGAGATAATCTTATAAATGTGCCTCTGCAAGGTACTGTGTAATAATGCCTGTGTTTGACTGTGCAAAGCTGCTCCAGTTCATGGTTAACACATATCACAGCTACTGGCAGATGGGGGGAATAAGTCACTTACGATAAGTGAGTATACAGACAAAACAGCAGGGACTCACAGCTGTTATATTCTAAGGTAAAGGGTTAAATCAAGTTCAATGAAAAAGCTTCTACCACTTGTCATGTGACTTGTTGGAGTCGATACACCAATATTGTGTCTGATTATTTGTCCCTTTAACAGTGTCATTCCAATTATCTGCACAAATATCAAAGATTGTAGCTTTGACCTTATGTTTAGTCCCTTTTGAAAATGGTTTCTTTTGTTCTGCTTTCCATATTGTAGTCTTTCATTGAGAGTCCCTGTTCCTGGCATCTGAAACACGCTCTACATTCCTTCTAGTGTAACGTTGCATCTGTCATTTTAAGAGCAATTCCACTGTCTTTGGATTTCTCTCACTTTTGCTTGTGTTAGTTTGCTCTGTAATCCTCCATGATGTTATAATAAATATTACAGTCGCTGTATGTTCCAAGTGAAATGGATAATTCTTCTAAAATCTCTAACTGTAAATGATTCTGCTGAACGTTTAAAGGGGTGATCTGGTGCCTAAAATGCCCTTTATGAATGTCTATTTTTACACCCCAATCAATTTTGCAATTAACTTAATTTTAAAATCCCCTACACTTCTCCCTATCCGTCTACTACCTACGTGTGTTTTTTTACTTCACTTCCTGTGTTGTTTGTTTGAGAGGAGTCTCAAACGTGACATCACAGGAGGCTGGGGCTGCATTCATTTCCCTACAGCATCTATCGCCCCTCCTGGAATAGGATCTCATCTGGGGGCTGCGCTGCAATTACTTATTATAACTTCTTACACCGACGCCATCTGAAGATGTCATTGACCTATGGTGATAGACATTGTAGATGTGAGTGCAGTGCTAGCACTCTGCTTCTAACCCTGCATCTACATGCTTCTAACTTTGAAACAAAATAATGTCAGAGGGCAGAAATAGAATCAGTGAGTGACACTGGTGCCGCCCCACAGTTTCTATCTGAATCGTCACTCACCTTGCTTCTATCACCGCCCCTTGATGACGATTCATTTGAGGATGAAGCTATAAGCTGTGATGCGTTGCTGGTGTCACTCACTGCTTCTATTTTCTCCCCTGATGATGTCTTCTTTCACAGTTAGAACCAGCGGTGGTGGAGATAGAAGCAGAGTGCTGCTGCACTCACATCTCCCACAGATTATATCACCATGGATCCAGGACATCTTCAGAGGGAGGCGAGGCAAGAAACTATAGTAAGTAACTACAGCATGGCCCCTTGTTCAAGGCGGGTGATTGACGCTGCGGGGAAGTGACTGCAGCTCCAGCCTCCTGTGACATTCCATTTGAGACTCATCTCAAACAAAAAGTCACAGGAAGTAAAGTAAAATAAAACACATTTAGGGATTAGATAGATAGGGAGAAGGGTAGGGTATTGTGCAATAAAGCAAATTACAAAGGTTATTAGGGCGTAAAGATAGATATTTAGAAAGGACATTTTAGGTATCGGACCACCCTTTTAAATCTGCAACAGGTTAAACATACGTAGCACAATAAATAAAGTGTTCATGATTGCGTTCTTTGATGTAGTATTCTTTGGAGAAGGAATGGACTGTATGCCCAAACTGTAACACCTAGCTTCATTACTTGTACCTTTGAAAAATGTTTCCAGTCCTTATAATAAAGGTTCATTTCTTCTTAATAAAAAGGTTTTTCATTTCCATTTACAGTTCTTGAGAGGCTTAAGGCCCCGTCACACATAGCAAGATTGTTAGCGAGATCACAGAAACGTCACAGATTTTGTGACGCAACAGCGACCTTGCCAGCGATCTCGCTACATGTGACACATAGCGGCGACTGCCCCCCCCGCTGGATATCGCTGATCGTGCTCGAATGTCCTGGTCCATTTTTTGATCATTGGTGTCCCGCTGGCCAGCATGCATCGCTGTGTTTGACACCATTACAACGACGAGCGACCTCATTGGCGACTCAGAACTCACGCCTATCGAGGTCTGAGTCGTCAGAATAGCTGCAGTGTGACAAGGTCCCAACGACCGTCGAGGTCGTTATATGGATCGCTGGATTGTTGCTGCGTCGTTGAGTAGATCTGCCTGTCTGACAGCTTACTAGCGACCATGTAGCGACGTACCAGCGATCCTTACCAGGTCGTATCGTTGTTGGGATCGCTGGAGCATCGCTATGTGTAACAGTACCCTTAAACCCTTAACCTAATACTTCTCACAGTTAAAGGGGTTATGCAGGACTTTTTCTTTTTTTTTATGGAGCTCAGGAGTTACCAGAAGGTAGGTGATAACTACCTTCCAGTTATGCCCTGCGGCAAACTCTCTTGGCTCAGTGCAGTCACAGACCATTCATGCTGACGAATTTCGTGCTTCCTAATGGTGATGTCAGGTCAACTGAGCAGCTTTTCCTCTTCTGCTCAGTTCTGTTGATGAGGCATCACTGCCAACATCATGCTGATTGACAGCTGGCTCCCTGCTGACTAACTTCTGTGAATTGGCAGTCAATCAGCATGGCATCAGTAGTGATGCTCTGCCGAAAAAGCAGACTAGAAAAGAAAGAACTTCTTTGTTGATGTGTGGGGTGTGGTCTAATGCCGTGAGTCTTGTGTATATATTGTGATATGTAGTTTATAATTAATGTATAGTAGTGTACAGTATATGGTAGCACAGGGTAAGATATAGATTAGGACTTAGGACATAAGATAGGCATTAAGAGGTGACTGTAGTTGGATGTAGTCTTGTAGTAATGTTAGGGTAAGGATAAAAATTAATGTTTGGGACTAGCCTACAGTGGGAGGGGCTTAGTGTTAGGGCAACTGACTGCTTCCTGATATATAGATAGGGACAAGTTCATGTTCAAGCAGGAAGTGGCTGTGAGCAATGCTTCCCTCCTGGGTGAACTACTAAGAAAATAAGATTAAGGGACAAGGGAGTAGTGACCTTAAAATGACTGAAGAGAGGTAGAGTGGCCTTATAAACTAGAGGGATCCTTGTATAGGACTATGTGTCACTAGAAGCCCTGAGTTTGGTGAACATCGAAGGTAACAGGACAGAGTTCGTAAGACTACTGGGTGTTCCCAAGTGGTAGATTCAAGGCACCTGTAGTGGAAGAAATAGGATGCGGAAGCCCTGAGTAGGTAGTGAGACTTGCTGATCAGGACTGTGGTGATGAGCTGGGCTGTGATGAAGTAGAGCGAAACAGTGTGCTTCACTAGCCCTGGAGTAGACTACAGTGGAAGGAAACTGTGCGTGGGAAAATGCTTTACACTGTGAAGGAAACATCTATAATACTTTGGACCTGCTATCCTTTGTACATAACCATTACCAAGTTACCGTTCAGTAAAGACTGTGTTTTACAACGCGAGTCTACCACGGGCTGTGGGGTTTTTCTTACAACGGAAGTGCAGCTCTAAAATAGTTTGTGAAACTCAGACAAGTTACACAAATGTAGTTATTAAAACTAATTTATCTTATTTTTTCTCTCATATTCCAGGACTAAAACTATCTGCTTTTCTTTTTCCTAGCACAGCACCACATTTCTTACTAGGGGGTCTTTGGGATTGCAGTTCACCTCCACTTTGTTGAAATCGCGATGAGCTGCAATACCAGACACAACCCATGGGTGTATATGGCGCTGTTTCTAGAAATTAAAAAAAAACCAGGTCAATTTTTCGAATCCTGGACAAACCATTTAAAGGGAATCTGTCACCGGAAGTTGGAGGCCTATGTAAATGGCCTATGTCCTGTCCGCTCGGTGGTGTTTCTTCTTCTTTCTCCACCCCATCCGTGGCCCCCGTCCGCGATCTTTTCTGGTATTAGAAAAGTTCAACTCCATAGTTCACGCGTGCCCAAAGCAGTCTTGCTTCGCACACACGCAGTATGCTTTGCCCAACTGCGGGCAAAGCCGAAAATCATTACTTCGCATGCGCCGGTACACTATGTGTTCCAGGACATAGTGTACCGGCGCATGCACAGTAATAATTTTCGGCTTTGCCCGCAGTTGGGCAAAGCATACTTTGTGTGCGCGAAGCAAGATTGCTTTGCGCACGCGCTAACTATGGAGTTGAACTTCTCCAATACCGGAAAAGATCACGGGCGAGGGCCACAGATGGGGTGGAGAAAGAAGAAGAAACACCGCCCATCGGACCGGACACAGGACATTTACATAGGACTCCAACTTCCGGTGACAGATTCCCTTTAACAGTAGAACAAGGAGCGAGGTATGGACTGGGGTTGAAATTCAGCCCTGGAATTTGAAATCACATAGACCCTTGCTGTCCCCATCCCCAAACATGAGATGGGATATATTACTAATTAGAGTTGAGCGACTTTTGGTTTTTTATGATCGAGTTTCGTTTCGTGAAACCCGACCTTTCCAAAAGTCGGGTCGAGCAAGATCGGCCGATTATAGGGAAAAGTCGGGGTCGTTCCGAAACACGAAACCCAATGTAAGTCAATGGGGAATAAAAGTTGGCAGTGAGAGGAGGACAGGAAACACACCTACAGTGCCCATTTGAATGCCAAAAGCAACAATTCTTCTTACTTAAGCTGGTCAACCTTAATTAACTTCATAATACAAGTTACGCACTGAAAAATGGGGGTTATTTGACTAAAGTTGTGGGGGGGTAGGGCTGGCTCCAGGTTTTCATGTGCCCTGGGCGAAAGAGCGCCCTTTAACACATAATACCACAACTCATCATGCTCCGATACGGCAGAGAAATAGCGGTATAGTACAATGAAAAATACTTCACTTTTTACATCTCATGACGAGGCCCATCTATTTCTCCATACAGAATCATTGGTCCCATATAATGTTTGAAACAGTATATGATGAGCTCCACATAATGCTGCAGTATATGTTGGTCCCCATGGATGAAGCTCCACTGTCTTATGGGCCCAAATAATGCTCCAAACATAATGGGCCCCATTTCTAATGCTCTAGTGTATAATGGGCCCTGTAAATGCTGCTCCAGTGTCTGATGTCCACCTTTGGAATGTTCCAGTGTATGGTGGGCCCCATCTATCATTCTCCAGAGTATAGTGCTCCCCAAAAATAGCTGTCCCAACATTGAAAACAATGAAATAAGTCTCCTCGCTAGGGAATCCCTGTACTAGTCTGGACTCCTCGTCGTCCCCATCTTCCATCTCACTGCACAGTATTTCAACCTTGCAAGTGCTGTGATCCTGAGCAAGCAGGGGGGCCCACTCGTTGGCGACGGCACTGGCACAGGGCCCCTGATAGTACGGTGGTGTGTCTGATGGCGGGTGGGCCGAACCTGCACTTTCATCTGCAGCTTCCTCTTTGTCACCGTGTAAGATGGAACTGTATATGGGAAGGGTAACCTGAGTTTCATCAGGGTCAGATTCAGGCCGGGTAGCGTGCGAGGGGAATGTAGTGGTCTGGGTCAATGTACCAGCAGATTCATCGAGCAGTGGCTGGGCATCAGTGCACTTGTGTCGCCCCCAGGAGTACGGTCGCCACAGTGGCATTACCTTCCTCCTAGGGAGTGTGATGTCATGCTTGGGAGCAACGAAGGATCTCTCTAGCAGGTTAACTGATTGGGCGGCGTTATTCCCACGAGTCATGACCCTCCAAACAGCGTTCATGAAGGCAAAGTGTTTGTTTTACGTGGGCAGTATGGTTGCAAAGCTGAACCTTAAAGGAATGTCCAGAAGGGCACCACCAGGAGTGGAGCCTACGGCGTAATTTGACTCAACACGGGCAACCTCCACCATGCCAGCTACAGAACAGATGCACACATTGCAAGCTTAATTCCGTTAACGAACGAGACTCCGTCATGCCCCGCGGTCCGAGTCCGGCTTACTAGAGGGACACGTGAGGCTCTGGCACATGAGATTGGCCAATAACTGGTGTGTCATGCCCTTACATGTCCGTGGCTGCATGTGCGCTACACTGAAAAGGCCAGCGTTTGTCGCTTACAGGTGCAGATAACCCGCTGAATAACGTTAGTGATGGGGATCACTGATTACAATTATTACTCGCGAACGATGTTTTCCCAGTAAGTGCAGGTCAACCGCAGTTCCGGAATTAGGCCTAACCGTCATTCCTGAAAAAAATGAAAAACTTACGTGTGCAAACCACAGGTGCTGTAGCTTGCTTAAGAGCTCGCCAGCCGTTGTCACGCCCAGTATGGGTTACACGTGATTGCACAAAGGTGAGAAAGGGTACCGTATCCCCGGATAACATGTATGGATAGCGTACACATTCAAAAGATATGTCTATACATCAGGAGGCAGGCTCAGACGGTGTTAGGCCCAGTATGGCTTGCACGTGATTGCACAAAGGTGAGAAAGGGTACCGTATCCCCGGATAACATGTATGGATAGCGTACACATTCAAAAGATATGTCTATACATCAGGAGGCAGGCTCAGATGGTGTAAGGCCCAGTATGGCTTGCAAGTGATTGCACAAAGGTGAGAAAGGGTACCGTATCCCCGGATAACATGTATGGATAGCGTACACATTCAAAAGATATGTCTATACATCAGGAGGCAGGCTCAGACGGTGTAAGGTCCAGTATGGCTTGCAAATGATTGCACAAAGGTGAGAAAGGGTACCGTATCCCCGGATAACATGTATGGATAGCGTACACATTCAAAAGATATGTCTATACATCAGGAGGCAGGCTCAGACGGTGTTAGGCCCAGTATGGCTTGCACGTGATTGCACAAAGGTGAGAAAGGGTACCGTATCCCCGGATAACATGTATGGATAGCGTACACATTCAAAAGATATGTCTATACATCAGGAGGCAGGCTCAGACGGTGTAAGGCCCAGTATGGCTTGCAAGTGATTGCACAAAGGTGAGAAAGGGTACCGTATCCCCGGATAACATGTATGGATAGCGTACACATTCAAAAGATATGTCTATACATCAGGAGGCAGGCTCAGATGGTGTAAGGCCCAGTATGGCTTGCAAGTGATTGCACAAAGGTGAGAAAGGGTACCGTATCCCCGGATAACATGTATGGATAGCGTACACATTCAAAAGATATGTCTATACATCAGGAGGCAGGCTCAGACGGTGTCAGGTACAGTATGGCTTGCAAGTGATTGCACAAAGGTGAGAAAGGGTACCGTATCCCCGGATAACATGTATGGATAGCGTACACATTCAAAAGATATGTCTATACATCAGGAGGCAGGCTCAGATGGTGTTAGGCCCAGTATGGCTTGCAAGTGATTGCACAAAGGTGAGAAAGGGTACCGTATCCCCGGATAACATGTATGGATAGCGTACACATTCAAAAGATATGTCTATACATCAGGAGGCAGGCTCAGACGGTGTCAGGCACAGTATGGATTTGACGGCCCAGACTACACAGCGGAGGAGCAGGGAGAGGTAAAGATTGCAAATGCTGGGGCCCTGCCCAAGCAAGGGGGGCCCACTCGTGGGCGTCGGTACTGGCACTGGGCCCCTCATAGTACGGCGGTGTGTCTGACGCCGGGTGTGCACCACCACCGTCAGAGACACTTGATTGCACTATGAGGGACCCTGTGCCAGTGCCCGCGCCCAAGAGTCGGCCTACCCACCTGTCCAGGGCAACGGCACTCGCACGGTGTCGTGCGCTAGGTGGTGACCCCGGCCATGGGGGGGGAGGCAGCACAGTTAGGGAGTTTTAGAAAGTGGCATATGTTGATGTTGGACATTCAGCTGATGCAAAAGGCGAAATAGGTCAAGTCCCAGGAAGAGGTGGACCAAAGCAAGCCATTTTTCTGTCACCCTATGTGTCATCAGGGGAAGGTGGGACAAAATCCTTGGAAACCCATGCATGATTCATTTTAATGAAGGTTAGATCATCCACATTTTGGGTTGACAGACGGGTCCTTTTTTCTGTCAGGATTGATCCAGCTGCACTGAAGACTCTTTCCGATAGCACACTTGCAGCTGGGCAAGCGAGCTCCTGTAAGGCATATTGGGCCAATTCAGGCCAGGTGTCCAGTTTAGCGGCCCAATAGTCAAAGGGGAATGACCTGTGTGGGAGAACATCGATATGGGAGGAAAAGTAGTTTGTAACCATAGTTGACAACTGCTGTCTCCTGTCACTTTCCATCGATGCAGTATTACCAGTTGTGTGAGCGGTACTTGAAAAATCAGTCCACAACATTGTCATGAAACCCCTGTCTCCAACGCCACTTCTGCTGTGTGCACCATGAACACCTCTGCCAAGCTGCCCCCGGCCCGTACGGCTCGTGTGAGAACCATCACCGCTGCTGTGTGCTGGGAATGCCTCAAGCAACCGATTTACCAGAGTTGCTTGTTTATTAGCCAATATTAGGTCAAGGTTCTCCTGTGGCATGATGTTTTGTAATTTGCCTTTATAGCGTGGATCCAGGATGCTGGCCAACCAGTAGTCGTCATCGTTCATCATTTTGGCAATGCGGGGGTCCCTTTTTAGGATCCGCAAGGCATAATCTGACATGTGGGCCAATGTTCCCGGTGTCAATGATGCACTGCGAGTGCTGGTTGGAGGAGCACTTTCTGGCAAATCCACATCCCTCCAGTCACGCACAAACCCTGTACCAGACCTTGCCACGCCAACATTTTCACTTGCCCCACGAGATGCATCCTCCTCCCCTAAGTAATCATCCCCATCATCATCCTCCTCCTCCTCTTCTTCCTCCAACTCGTCCAGGAGAGGTCCCTGAGCAGACAATGGCTGAATGTCATCAAGGATTCCCTCCACCTCTTCCTCCTCGTCAACATTGGCTGCAGACGCCTGCTCCTTAAGGTGCGTCAAAGTTTGCATGAGCAGACGCATAAGTGGGATGCTCATGCTTAGGATGGCGTCGTCTGCGCTTACCAGCCGTGTGCATTCCTCAAAACACTGAAGGACTTTACAGAGGTCTTTCAGCTTCGACCACTGCACACCTGTCAACTCCATGTCTGCTCTCAAAGTGCCTGGCTGTGTATCCTCCCACAAATGCATTATGGCCTGCCTCTGCTCGCACAGCCGCTCCACCATGTGCAGGGTGGAGTTCCACCTTGTTGCAATGTCGATAATGAGGCGGTGGTTGGGAAGGTGGAGCAATCGCTGCAGCTTCTGCATACGAACGGAGTGTACAGGCGACCGGCGGATGTGCACGCACAGTCTTCACACCTTATGGAGCAGGGCTGTTAACTCCGGATAATTATTGAGGAAGCACTGCACCACCAGGTTCAAGGTGTGAGCCAAGCAAGGTATGTGGCTGAGTTTTGAAAGGGCTATGGCTGCCACAAAATTACGGCCGTTATCACTAACTACCTTGCCTGCCTCAAGATGTACACTGCCCAGCCATGACTCAGTTTGTCGCTTCAAGTACTCGGCCAGCACCTCGGCGGTGTGTCTGTCGCCCAAACACATCATCTGCAACACAGCCTGCTGACGCTTTCCACTAGCTGCTCAATAGGGGGACACCTCGTGTGCAACAGTGGCAGCTGCAGATGGAGTGCTCGTACGACTGCGCTCTGTGGACGAGCTTTCGCTTCTGGAGGAGGAGGAGGAGGAGGAGGGTGGAACGCCTACAGCCAACTGTTTCCTATACCGTGGGCTAGGCAGCACTGTCCCACCACCGCTGTCCCCTGTGGACCCTGCATCCACCACATTAACCCAGTGCGCAGTGATGGACACGTAACGGCCCTGGCCATGCCGACTGGACCATGCATCAGTTGTGAGGTGCACCTTTCCACTCACTGACTGCTTGAGTGCATGGACAATGCGGTCTTTCACATGATGGTGGAGGGCTGGGATGGCTTTGCGAGAGAAGAAGTGGCGACTGGGTAGGTCATAGCGTGGTACTGCATAGGCCATGAGTTCGCGGAAAGCTGCGCTTTCCACCAACCGATAGGGCATCATCTCAAACGAGATTAGTTTGGCAATGTGGGCGTTCAAACCCAGTGTACACGGATGAGAGACTGAGTACTTTCTTGACCTACTCATAGTGTCTGGGAGGGTGAGCTGGACTTGAGAGCTGCATATGGTGGAAGTAGCGGTGGACAGGGCGGACTGAGAGAGGGTTGATGATGGTGATGGAGTTGGTGTTCTTTCTGATGGCCTAGATTCAGTATTTCGTTGATATAACAGTGGGATTCCCTGACTGCTGTGGCCTTGCAACGACACCTCAACATTTGCTGCTGTGCTAACCGGTGGGCTTACAGTGGGGGAAACAATGTAGCGTTGCTGACTACCTTCTTTGTGATCAGTTGCACATGTGGCACTTGAGGTTTGGTGTTGTGTCCACGCTTGCAAGTGCATGCTGGTTAAATGTCTAAGCATGCAACTGGTATTCAAATTTTTCAGATTTTTCCCTCGGCTAAAGGTCTTTGCGCACTTCTTACAGATAACCTTGGCCTGATCATGAGGATTTTGTTCAAAAAAGTGCCACACTGCACTCTTCCTACTTTGGCAGACATTTTGCGGCCTAGCACGCTGTGATCTTTTGACCCTCTGGACAAGCTGTCCAGCAACTATTTTGATGTTTGGAACCTGTCTTTGGAGTGCTCCGGGCCTGCCAGATAACAGCTGTTGCGATGTCGATGTCTGCTGTGGATGCTCCTCATCTGAGCTATTGGAAGCAGCACCCTCTTCCCCCAATGGATGCCAATCTGGGTCAACAACTGGGTCATCCATCACCTCCTCTTCAATGTCATGTGCACCTTCCTCTGTGTCACCGTGTATGGTGGTATAGTGTGCGGGAAGGGGCACCTGAGTCTCATCAGGGTCAGAATCTGGCTCTGTACACTGCAAGGACAATGTAGTGCTCTGAGTGAATGTACCAGCAGAATCATCTATCAGCGGCTGTGCATCAGTGCACTCCATGTCAGATTCATCTTGGCCTGGGTAATTCACCATTTCACTTGATAATCCAGGCATGGTATGTGAAAACAGCTCCATGGAGTAATCAGTAGTATGGCCTGCATCATCCTTCAATCTTGGTTGGGGTGAAGGACACAAGGAAAGGTGTGGTTCATGAACATGAGCCTCCAATGATGACTCAGTGCTTTTACTTTTTACAACTTCAGAAGAGGAGGTGATAGAGCTGGAGGCTGAGTCAGCAATGTAAGACAAAACTTTTTCCTGATGCTCTGGCGTTAAAAGCGGTTTGCCAACTCCTAGAAAAGTTAGCCTTCGAAGCCTTATGGAGCCAGACGATGACGCAGGCTCAACACCTCCTGCATTCGGTCCTATTTTGTTTTTGCCACTACCATCAGATCCACCACCAACACCATCATTACCAGCTGCCAAACCCCGCCCAATTCCACAGCCTCTTCCACCAGCCTTCCTCATTTTTGGTAGAAATGTAGACAAAATCCTACAAACTATATAGTAATGTAAAACAAGGTACAAGGTGTCTATAGGACAGGGGAGATTTAGATTTTCTGCAGACACTTGTGGACACTGGACACTTGGATTGTGTGAGGCCCACTGAATATCACAGCGCTATGTCACAGGCTCGATGGCACAGGTGTGAAAAAAGTGACTACAGGATAAGGGAGATTTTGAATTTCTGGGAGATTTTGAATTTCTGCAGACACTTGTGGACACTGGACACTTGGATTGTGTGAGGCCCACTGAATATCACAGTGCTATGTCACAGGCTCGATGGCACAGGTGTGAAAAAAGTGAATACAGGATAAGGGAGATTTTGAATTTCTGCAGACACTTGTGGACACTGGACACTTGGATTGTGTGAGGCCCACTGAATATCACAGTGCTATGTCACAGGCTCGATGGCACAGGTGTGA
The DNA here is from genome assembly GCF_039654945.1 of Dendrobates tinctorius. Lineage (NCBI taxonomy): Eukaryota > Metazoa > Chordata > Amphibia > Anura > Dendrobatidae > Dendrobates > Dendrobates tinctorius. Next base: position 27,931,686 of record NW_027361797.1, read on the forward strand.
AAAAAGTGACTACAGGATAAGGGAGATTTTGAATTTCTGGGAGATTTTGAATTTCTGCTGACACTTGTGGACAATGGACACTTGGATTGTGTGAGGCCCACTGAATATCACAGTGCTATGTCACAGGCTCGATGGCACAGGTGTGAAAAAAGTGACTACAGGATAAGGGAGATTTTGAATTTCTGCAGACAATTGTGGACACTGGACACTTGGATTGTGTGAGGCCCACTGAATATCACAGTGCTAGGTCACAGGCTCGATGGCACAGGTGTGAAAAAAGTGACTACAGGATAAGGGAGATTTTGAATTTCTGGGAGATTTTGAATTTCTGCAGACACTTGTGGACAATGGACACTTGGATTGTGTGAGGCCCACTGAATATCACAGCGCTATGTCACAGGCTCGATGGCACAGGTGTGAAAAAAGTGACTACAGGATAAGGGAGATTTTGAATTTCTGGGAGATTTTGAATTTCTGCAGACACTTGTGGACACTGGACACTTGGATTGTGTGAGGCCCACTGAATATCACAGCGCTATGTCACAGGCTCGATGGCACAGGTGTGAAAAAAGTGACTACAGGATAAGGGAGATTTTGAATTTCTGCAGACACTTGTGGACACTGGACACTTTTGGATTGTGTGAGGCCCACTGAATATCAGAGCGCTATGTCACAGGCTCGATGGCACAGGTGTGAAAAAAGTGAATTGTAGAATTGGGCAGAATAGGAATCTCCCTAGAGTGTAGGTCTGTAAGAACGGAACAAGTCCTCCACTTATCCTTCCACAGTGACACACAGATAGCTTCACTGTGGCTGTGATAACAGCCGTTACACGGTACTGTGTGAGGAGCGTACACCGCTGTATGGTGTGAATAAATGCACGCTCAGTACCTTAGCAGGACAAAAAAAAAATTGGGATTGCTTTTGAAAAAGCAGTTTGCAGAGCAGTGGGGAAACAGCAATGCAGCTGTCAGGAAGCCTTAGAAGGCAGACTAACAACCAACACCGCTGATCCACCACAATATAGCCTCCCCTTGCACTGCACACACAGTGACTGGTGTGTTGCACAGGCAAAATTGCTAGCAGCAGAAGCAGTTTTTTTGTCTTCTTCCCTGCCTAACGCTCTCCCTACAGAATCAGCAACCTCTCCCTATGCTAAGATCGGCAAAAGTAAGATGGCGGTCGGCGTGCACGCCCTTTTATAACCCCTGTGACGCCCACCAAAGTAAGCCAATCACTTGCATGCCCTTCTGAAAGATGGTGGCGACCCCTGCCTATGTCATCACGTTGCCCACAGTGTCAGTGGATCCTGATTGGCTGAAAAAGAGCGCTAAACAAACTTTTGAAACACGACTTTGGCGCGTAAGTCACCGACCTCGTGGCCGACCTCATCCTAGGGTCGGGTTTCGTTTCATGAAACCCTACTTTGCCAAAAGTCGGCGACTTTTGAAATTGTTCGACCCGTTTCGCTCAACTCTATTACTAATATTACCCTGGAAGGAGGAAAGCAAGATTTACTACAAGCCTAATATTTCTAACATTTACCTTGGCCTGCTGGGGTAAGTGATGGAGTCAGCAACTTTGTGCTCCGTCACAACTCGTAACAGTATGGGTGTCTTGAGAACACCGACACCATTAACAACATAGCAGACAAGGCGGCCCACGACCAGACAGGCCAGATGGCCAGTCTGGCCCTGCAAGGAGCATATTTTTATGCAGAGGGTAGATCCTCACTTGGTTGTTTTTGGGATAGAAAACGTCTGAAACTTTTCTTTTCATTTGAATGGAACTTGCTGAACTTCATGCGCATGCTGCCAATTCAACCCCATTAAGATGAATGGTACTGATTTTCAATTGCATACATTTCTACAACTAAATCTGCTACATGTGAATCCACTTTTAGGTTGTATTCACAGTTATTTGGCACAATTTAAAAAAGCGACAAAATGGCATGTGTGAAATAAGACCTAGTACAATTAAGTTAGGATAGATAGTGTTTTCATTCACTCACAGCAAACACAGACCTTCAATCTTAAAAATAAACACAAATTTTATTCAAAAGCATTCAGAAGTTTCCCCTTCACTTTAATTACTCTCTCTCGCTGCATGATCTGGACAGAAATAAGGCTATGTAAGTAGAGCACATCTTTAAAGATGAAAGAATTTCTCATTTCATGATTATTCATACTGCTGCTTCTTCTCCAACTTGACACATATAATATTAGAAATAAGGCTGGTTTCACATTAGCGCTTTTTAAGCGCACGCACGGCCGGGGGTAGCTCCGCCCCCGAGCCGGCTCTCTGCCCGGCGTGCCCGCCCCTTGCTTGTAGCGCCGCCTCCTAGCGCACAGCGGCGCCTGCGATCGGCGCACCCTATCTTTAGCATAGGGTGCACAGATCGTGCGCAGGCCGTGCGCTAGTTGCGCTTTGACCTGCGCTGCGCACTTTTGACGGTGCGCCGTGCGCGCCAAAATCCGAAAAGTTTGATTTTGGCGCGCACGGCGCACCGTCAAAAGTGCGCAGCGCAGGTCAAAGCGCAACTAGCGCACGGCCTGCGCACGATCTGCGCACCCTATGCTAAAGATAGGGTGCGCCGATCGCAGGCGCCGCTGTGCGCTAGGAGGCGGCGCTACAAGCAAGGGGCGGGCACGCCGGGCAGAGAGCCGGCTCGGGGGCGGAGCTACCCCCGGCCGTGCGTGCGCTTAAAAAGCGCTAATGTGAAACCAGCCTAAGTCACCTTATTTTGGAGGACACTGGTTAATTAAAGAAGACAACTATGTTTAATGAGGAAAAAAGAGACCAGTAAAGGCCCCGTCACACACAGCAATCTCGCTAGCGAGATTGCTGATTTTGTGACGCCACAGCGATCTCACTAGCGAGATCTCTGTGTGTGACGGGGATCAGCGGCCGACCCCTCTGCCGGGTATCGCTGATCGTTCTCGATCGGCCTGGGCCATTTTTTGATCGCTGGTCTCCGCTGGTCAGCACGCATCACTGCATGTGGCAGCGAGAGACCAGCGATGCTGGACGCTGGTTTCTAATGTAAACATCGGGTATCCAGAAGCCGCGACTCCTGGATATCCGCTGTCTACCTTGGAAACTGGCGTACACGCTGGTTTCCAAGTTAAACAGCGGGTATTCAGGAGTCACGCAGCTCTTAGATATCCGATGTTTACGTGTACGCCGGTTTCCAAGGTAGACAGCGGATATCCAGGAGTCGCGGCTTCTGGATACCCGATGTTTACATTAAAAACCAGCGTCACTGGTCCTGATCGCTGGGGCTACCTATGTGACAGCTCACCAGCGATCAGCCTAACGATGTCCCAGCGATCCCATCATGTCGGATCGTTGGTGGGATCACTGGGACATCGTTATGTGTAATGGGGCCTTAAGGAGATGACAGATAGTATCACAGGAATTCATGGTCAACATGTCATTAAGACTTTTGGAAGACATATAAAAAGCAAGCAAACTTGTGAACATTTTTATAAGTCTTTCGGAGTCAGTCAGAAGGTTTTTGATATGTAATCTGAGGACAGCATTAAGTAGGATTAAAACACAGAATTCAGGGATCTTTCACTCATGACACTGTGTGCTGTTTACTTACTGTGAAGGTTTTATCACTAGGACATTATCACTGCCAGGTCTGATGTGCATACAACTAGTAGTCCGACTCCTCCCCCTCCTGTGATAAGCAGCTCACTGTCAATAGGCAACGTACACACAGAACCTGGTGTGGGCGGGGGCAGCTTTCTCAGCTTCATGCTAAATCTAAAATTTTGGATTGTGTCACAACAGCTGAAACCCAGGAAACTAAGTGATACATCATTGGAATCAGAGTCTCTTTCCCTACATTATGCTGCTCTCATATGAGGTTGGAAAAACCTGGTGACAGATTCCCTTTAAAGAGAACCTGTGTTGCATACATAGTAAGAATGCAAAGCAGCCTAAAGACACGCCCACAAAGAAAGCCATGAGCCACGCCCTCTTGTAAACGCCATAAAAATTTGACTAAACAAAAGGCCCATGTCTTGGAAACTGTGTGAAAGATTTAAAAAGAAAAAAAAAAACATGAAATAAACATAGGGACAGCAGGAATAAAAGAAGAACAAAAACTGACCACTTTGGACCTGGTGACACGTCCCCCTTAAAGGGGTTGTTTTATACTCAACATACTGCACATAGGATTGTAAGCAAATTAAAAACCCATCACAGAAAAATCCAGGGAGGGTTTTTTTCTTAAAGATTGTAATTCTTTTTAGATACAAAATCACCAAATCAAATTATCACAATTTACGGATAATAATTTGCCCACGAAAAAAATAAAATTGTGCCTCGTGTATCATGTCTAAAAGAAAAATTGTATTTATTGTCCACATCAGTCAATCACAATACAGCTTTGGTTTTATCAACTCATCTTGCAAATGAAATCTGTGCTGTGATTGGTTGATAGGAGAGTTAAAGAAGAAAACAGCTATGGTAATCTTTTAGACAGTCTTTATAAATCTGACCTACTGTGTTCAGAAGTATATGATAGTATTTTTTTTATAAAAGGGAATTTAATTACTATTTCGAATATGCAGTAGAAAACATATCATCCACCGTGTATTCTATTTATGTATGTTGATATTTCTTTCAAAGGATACACACATTTCTAAATAAAGTATGAGCTGGACATACTGTATGGCTACACCTACATTAGCAGAACGGCTGAAAAAGTATATCGGTTGACTAAACTAGATTTCAAACCGAGGTACAGAAACTGGGAATGATATATATACTCAGATATCCATGTAAATCGGAGTCAGTAATGAGCGGTCATAGAGGAGCACTTAGGAAGCCACCCAGGGGCAGACAAAAATGTCAGGTCTCCACCGCAGCTCCAGCCGAAAACCTCCAATGGAGGATAGGAGCAATGAGAAAATGGAAAACGGTCTTAGGAGCGCAGGAAAGAGACTCAGACAAGAGATGGGGTTAAACCACAATGGGTTTCGACGGAGGATCCGTCTTCATCAGGTGGGTTTTTCAAAACGCGTTGTGGTTTAACCCCATCTCTCGTCTGAGTCTCTTTCCTGCGCTCCTAAGACCGTTTTCTATATTCTCAGCCATGCAAATCGGTCTGAGATCGGACAGGCCCATGTTGTCTCTGCCCCCATGAACCAGATGGGATATATTACTAATATTACCCTGGATGGAGGAAAGTAAGATTTTCTACAAGACCAATATTTCTAATGATACCCGTGGCCTGCTGGGGTAAGTGACGGAGCCAGTGACTTTGGGCTCCATCACAACTCTTAACAGTATGGGCATCTTGAGAACACTGATTCTGTTAACAACGTAGCAGACAAGGCAGCCCACGACCAGACAGGCCTTTCTGGCATTTGCCAGAATTGCCAGATGGCCAGTCCGGCCCTGGTCTCATCATATGCACAGAAGAAACTACAATAGGTTCATGCTGTGCTTTTTTCCTACGCAGATAGGGTCAGTGAAAAAAATGATCTGCGCTGACCCATTAGATAACATTGGTCCATTTCTTTCACGGACAGCACTCGGACCGCCCAAAAGAATATGAGATTGCTGCTTGATGCCCTCTGGAAAGAACTGCTATTCTACAGATCTATGAACAGAATAGCTGAGCAGACATCTCGCTACATGTTACATATGCTCTCCTTTTATTCTATTAATGCAGAACACTTTCTATCAAAAAAATGAACGAAGATAAAATAAGAAATCTTTGTCATTGTAATCTTTTTTTTTTTTCTAATGTACATGTCCAAAACAATAATTTCATCCAAATCACAAGCACAGAGCGACAAGGACAACGCTAGCGTGTTACTACAGTTTTTCCTCTAGTTTCCCCCCAATAAATAGTGCATGTAATTTATAAATCGTTTATTTTCACAGAACATTTCTGTCCAGGTAGTTCCATAGCAACCCGGAGAAAAATATTGTACAGGGAATTCATAAAGATTTATCAACTAACATTCATATCAGGTCAGAGCAGTTGTAATGTGTTTTGTCGCGAAACATTCCGAAAAGGAGTAGTGTGATCACCGTCTGTCTCACATGGTTCATATACACCACATATAATTTCATCAAGCACAATATAATATTAGAAATACCTCCTTTTCTAGATAAAGCAACATATACAGTCAATGGTTTCTTTTCAAATTGGCGGAAAACAGAGCCATCCACCAGTGGTGCAGATTAATGCAGACTGTGCGGGACCCCCTGTAACATTCCGCCAAGTCCTTTTGGAAAACCTGAGTACAGTCTCTGAGCAAGCACATCACACAGGCTTCATCCATTGGCTTTTATAGGAGGCGCATCATTCTACTGTGGCGATCACCTGTAGACTGGTGGCAGCTTTCACCTGCAGCGGCCACTACAGGAAAAATGTGGTATTGCATGGTGTTCATTGAAAGTCCTCAGATGAGTCCTCCAGAGTGAGTTCAGTTGTTAACAGAATAGCTTCACTCTCGTCAATAGTGATGGATAATGAGTAAGGGATTTTCCCACATTATCTATGGCATCCATTTGCCAAAAAAGGGACAACCCTTTTAACTAACAAAAAAAAAAACAATTAAAAGGATCCTCTAAAAAAAAAAAAAAGATTGGTTCCTGGGCACTTATCATAGAATCGTAGAATGGTAGAGTTGGAAGGGTCATCATGTCCAACCCCCCGTTCAATGCAGGATTCACTAAACCATCTCAGACAGATGTCTGTCCAGCCTATTTTTCAAGACTTCCATTAAAGGAGAACTCACCACCTCTCGTCACAGCCTGTTCCACTCATTGATCACCCTCACTGTCAAAAAGTTTTTTCTAATATCTAATCTGTATCTTTTCCCTTTCAGTTTCATTCCATTGCTTCTCGTGTTTCCATGTGCAAATCAGAATAATGATGATCCCTCTACACAGTGACATCCCTTCAGATATTTGTAGACAGCTCTTAAGTCTCCTCTTAGCCTGTCTATAGGTATAGCCTTATCTTTAATACTATACCTATAGATATGTTCCTGGGCACTTATCTTGAAGACTACACTTATAGGGGCCATTGTTTTACATAAAGTATTCACATCTCTGTAATGAAATTTATGAATATTTGTTTCAATCAGGTAATAAACTGCCTACTTCCATGTTGGGCTTGAAAAAAAATCCTTTGGATTTTTGGAATTAGCAGCTTTTGTTTGCAACTAGCTTATCGAGGAAACGTCTATGATTATGGTTCCCCCCAAGATCTAACAAAGAGCAGTTTTTGTTAAGAGAGAAGCTTTGTACAGGGCATCTTTTTAGGTGGATTCCATCCAGATTCTGCCCAAAAAAAGCCCCCCAGAAAATGATTAATGTCAAAACGACATTGTTGTGCACATGTTCTGTCTTATTTCATTTCTTTAATTTGCTTCAGGGTTAGGTATTCCCTGTAAAGGTGAAAAGAAGTGTCATGCTTATTTTTCGGGTGACTTCCAATAGAAAGTCACCCGTCCTCTCTACTTGATGGTGTAGAGTTAAAGATGTCATGGCAGGACTGCCGCAAAAGTGACAAAAAAAAACACCGGTGAAGCTACTTCAGGAAATTGACCACTAACATGGTTTTCATGAAGTGGTTTTGCCTGGAAAAACTCAGTAGCTCCGCTATTTTGGCATTAGGTCAAAAACTAATTTTTCAAGTGGAACCCTATTCAGAGAACAAATTTGAGCAGTTTTTGGGGTAATTTTTCTTTTCCTTAAGATGTCTTGAAAGAGTTTTTTTTTTCTTTTTTGGCAGCTTTTTGATTGGACAGTCTCTAATTTGGAGCAGGTTCCATTAAAATCCACTTGAAAGAAGTGACATACACACTATTTTTCCACAAGGCGGTTTTTAAAACCTCTGCAGGAAACAAATCCTCATATAAACAGCCTAGAGGATTTCCCATAGAACTGAATTTGACGAGTTTTCCCAAGCATTTTTAATACTTTGTTAGTTGTTTCTTTCATGAAGGATTTTGGAGTGGATCTGGTAAATAAAACACCTAAAGAAACTCCATGCAAACACAGCTTTAGGTATTTAATCTTCGCCATACAGCAAATGGGTATTCACTTTATACATAGAGGCCAGTGACCTTTCAAAAATAGAGCACTCAGATGAGAACACCCCATTATCTATCAACTCCATATTTTCTTATACATGTTACAGAGGTGGTGTCATCTATAATTCTACAATAACATGATATACAATCAGTCCTATGGGATAAAACATATATATATATATGCTATTGTTCAAAAGTTTAGGGTCTGTGGTGTAGTGACCACTGGGTCCGCTAGGGGGCGCTGTGTGGATGTCCTAGGAGAGAGGATGAATGGCAGAGTACTGAATGATCGTTGTGTATCTCAAGGTGGGTGGCCTTGAGATGGAGACTTATGTGTGTGTTGATCAGCAGTGATACTGCTGAGGTGCTGTTTCAATGTGTTCGGGAGAAGTCTCCAGGTAGCTGGGGAGACGGGCGGACTAGTTACCTACAAATCCACCCATGAGTGTGGTTAAGAACGATAGTGTAAAGAGTGTGAGAATGCTTCAAGGACCTGTGATGAGGTCATAGCCATGTGACCCGGTGGGCGTGGCTATGGACCATATAAGGTGGCCTGGGTAGGTCACATGGGTAAATGCTGGGACCTGGTTGGTCTGTTGTGGAAGGTCCTACTGGGAGATGTGTCTCCTTTCCTGAAAGCACATGAATGCTGGGTTGAATGGCTGCACGTGCCTGAGAGTTCCCAGAGGAGGGAATAAACGTCTGCAGTGAGAAACAGCCATGAGGTAACCCTGACAGCAAGGGGATATAACTGTGGTGAGGCTTGAGAGCCTGAGCATTGAGCAGTGCACAACCTGTGTGACCACAGGGTTTACAGAGTGAAGCTCTGTCATGGATGCTATGCTGCTATGAACTTTATGTTGCTGCTGTGCGTTTATGATGCCTAATAAACCACATGGAGGTATGATTTTGTGGAAAACCCATGCCGGACGTGATAATATGGCTGCCAAGCAAGTGATCCCCTATGTGAATGACAGCGCTACCTTACAGGTTACTTAGAAATTTCCTTATTTTTTAAAGAAAAGCACAGTTTTTCCAATGAAGCTAACATTAAAAGATTCAGAAATACACTCTATACATTGTTAATGTGGTAAATGACTATTCTAGCTGCAAACGTCTGGTTTGTAATGCAATATCTTCATAGTTGTATAGGGGCCCATTTCCAACAACCATCACTCCAGTGTTCTTATGGTACTTTGTGTTTGCTGTGTAAGAAGGATAATAGATGGTTAGAATACCTTTGAAAACCTTTGTGCAAGTATGTTAGCACAGCTGAAAACAGTTTGGCTGATAAGAGAAGCTATAAACCTGACCTTCCTTTGAGCTAGTTGAGAATCTGGAGCATTACATTTGTTGGTTCCATTAAACTCTCAAAATGACCAGAAAAAAAGAACTTTCATGTGAAACTTGACAGTCTATTCTTGTTCTTAGAAATTAAGGCTATTCCACCCGAGAAATTGCCAAGAAACTGAAGATTTCCTACAACGGTGTGTACTACTCCCTTCAGAGGAAAGCACAAACTGGCTCTAACCAGAGTAGAAAGAAAAGTGGAAGGCCCCGATGTACAACTGAGCAACAAGACAAGTACATTAGAGTCTGTAGTTTGAGAAATCGACGCCTCACAGGTCCTCAACTGGCAGCTTCATTAAATGGTACAAGCAAAACGCCAGTGTCTACAGTGAAGAGGCGACTCCGGGATGCTGGCCTTCAGGGCAGAGTGGCAAAGAAAAAGACATCTGAGACTGGATAATAAAAGGAAAAGATTAATATGGGCAAAAGAACACAGACATTGGACAGAGGAAAAAGTGTTATGGACAGACGAATCCAAGTTCACACAGAAGAACATTTGTGAGCTGCAGAACAACTGAAAAGATGCTGGAAGAATGCCTGACGCCATCTGTCAAGCATGGTGGAGGTAATGTGATGATCTGGGGTTGCTTTGGTGCTGGTAAAGTGGGAGACTTGTACAAGGTAAAAAGGGATTTTTAATAAGGAAGGCTATCACTCCATTTTGCAACGCCATACCCTGTGGACAATGCTTGATTGGAGCCAATTTCATCCTACAACAGGACAATGACCCTAAGCACACCTCCAAATTATGCAAGAACTATTTAGGGAAGAAGCAGGCAGTTGGTATTCTATCTGTAATGGATTGGCCAGCGCAGTCACCAGATCTCAACCCCATTGAGCTGTTGTGGGAGCAGCTTGACCATATTGGTACGCAAAAATCAAGCCAAACCAACTTGTGGGAGGGGCTTCTGGAAGCATGGGGTGAAATTTCTCCAGATTACCTCAGAAAATTAACTGCTAGAATGCCAAAGGTCTGCAATGCTGTAATTGCTGCAAAGGGAGCATTCTTTGACAAAGCAAAGTTTGAAGAAGAAAACTATTATTTCAAATAAGAATCTTCATTTCGAACCTTGTCAATGTCTGGACTAGATTTTAAATTCACTTGGCAACTCATCTGATTAATAGAAATATGAGTTTTCATGGAAAACACAAAATTGTCTGGGTGACCCCAAACTTTTGAATGGTAGTCTATGTATGTATGTATGTATATATATACAGTGGGGCAAAAAAGTATTTAGTCAGTCAGCAATAGTTCAAGTTCCACTGCTTAAAAAGATGAGAGGCGTCTGTAATTTACATCATAGGTAGACCTCAACTATGGGAGACAAACTGAGAAAAAAAAAATCCAGAAAATCACATTGTCTGTTTTTTTTTCATTTTATTTGCATATTATGGTGGAAAATAAGTATTTGGTCAGAAACAAAATTTCATCTCAATACTTTGTGATATATCCTTTGTTGGCAATGACAGAGGTCAAATGTTTTCTGTAAGTCTTCACAAGGTTGCCACACACTGTTGTTGGTATGTTGGCCCATTCCTCCATGCAGATCTCCTCTAGAGCAGTGATGTTTTTGGCTTTTCGCTTGGCAACACGGACTTTCAACTCCCTCCAAAGGTTTTCTATAGGGTTGAGATCTGGAGATTGGCTAGGCCACTCCAGGACCTTGAAATGCTTCTTACGAAGCCACTCCTTCGTTGCCCTGGCGGTGTGCTTTGGATCATTGTCATGTTGAAAGACCCAGCCACGTTTCATTTTCAATGCCCTTGCTGATGGAAGGAGGTTTGCACTCAAAATCTCACGATACATGGCCCCATTCATTCTTTCATGTACCTGGATCAGTCGTCCTGGCCCCTTTGCAGAGAAACAGCCCCAAAGCATGATGTTTCCACCACCATGCTTTACAGTAGGTATGGTGTTTGATGGATGCAACTCAGTATTTTTTTTCCTCCAAACACGACAAGTTGTGTTTCTACCAAACAGTTCCAGTTTGGTTTCATCAGACCATAGGACATTCTCCCAAAACTCCTCTGGATCATCCAAATGCTCTCTAGCAAACTTCAGACGGGCCCGGACATGTACAGGCTTAAGCAGTGGGACACGTCTGGCACTGCAGGATCTGAGTCCATGGTGGCGTAGTGTGTTACTTATGGTAGGCCTTGTTACATTGGTCCCAGCTCTCTGCAGTTCATTCACTAGGTCCCCCCGCGTGGTTCTGGGATTTTTGCTCACCGTTCTTGTGATCATTCTGACCCCACGGGGTGGGATTTTGTGTGGAGCACCAGATCGAGGGAGATTATCAGTGGTCTTGTATGTCTTCCATTTTCTAATTATTGCTGCCACAGTTGATTTCTTCACTCCAAGCTGGTTGGCTATTGCAGATTCAGTCTTTCCAGCCTGGTGCAGGGCTACAATTTTGTTTCTGGTGTCCTTTGACAGCTCTTTGGTCTTCACCATAGTGGAGTTTGGAGTCAGACTGTTTGAGGGTGTGCACAGGTGTCTTTTTATACTGATAACAAGTTTAAACAGGTGCCATTACTACAGGTAATGAGTGGAGGAAAGAGGAGACTCTTAAAGAAGAAGTTACAGGTCTGTGAGAGCCAGAAATCTTGATTGCTTGTTTCTGACCAAATACTTATTTTCCACCATAATATGCAAATAAAATGAAAAAAAAACAGACAATGTGATTTTCTGGATTTTTTTTTCTCAGTTTGTCTCCCATAGTTGAGGTCTACCTATGATGTAAATTACAGACGCCTCTCATCTTTTTAAGTGGTGGAACTTGCACTATTGCTGACTGACTAAATACTTTTTTGCCCCACTGTGTATATATATATATATATATATATATACACATATAATATCATCGGTGCCATATCCCTATGTTAAATTAACAATATTTCCCATTATATGCACTAATATACACTCTTGCATTATCTGTTCATTATCTGTTAAAGTCATGAGCCAGAAACTGACTTTGGCTTATAGCCCTGCTTCATCCCTGTAAATAGCCGAAAACTACAGCATTATGAATTCCAGAGAAATGCCAAGTGCTGGAGCAGGAGGTCATGTACCGAAGCAGGAAGGCGATAAGCTCCGGAGAGCCCCTGCATGTAGAGTCCTCAGAATAAGAAATAGCTGGAAAACACCAAGGTGATATAAAAACTGCTGACTTTAATCATCTGAGAAAGTGAATTTGTCCTTTTCCCTACTCGATATATCATGGAGGATTCTATGTCATATGATAACAGTATTATCGCCTGTAACATATATTCCCAACATCTATTCTGACCAGCATTAATTATATGCAGCTGATGATTTTTTTCTTATATATCACATTTATACAAAGAAGAAGGAAAAGACTGTAAATGCACAGAAATGTACAAAGTATAACTAGTCTACGTGGAAATCTGTCTCCCCCGGGACGTATATGGCCTATTAATATGGGCATACAGGTTATAGAAATGTTAAACTAGTCCTACCTGTATGCCTCATATTAATGGTCTTGCTGATGAGAAATGTTATATTCAGTCTTTGTCCTCCGGTTTGCACGCCGATAATATGTTTTCACCTCTTCCTCCCTGCATAGCCATCACTAGGAACCATGGGTTCATAACAATGATAATGCAGGGAGGAAGTGGGGAGAGCATTTTATCGGCGTAGACGTCGGAAGTCACTGGAGCGGAAGTCGCCGTCACCTTCGCAGAAGATCCCTGAATGCATTGCCCATAGAAGTGAGGATGAGGTATGGATTGTGGAGGGAGTGCAGGGCGCAGGCATAGCATTCCGGTGCCATAACTGACATACATGGGAGGGGGGTAGTATTACAATGAGGACAGGAGGCAGGGATTTCTTACAGCACCGCACGCCCTGGAGACTGGAAGAAATCATTAGCATTAGGAAATAAAATAAGATTTCTCAGCAACAGGACCATAAATATGAGGCATACAGGTAGGACAAGCGTAACATTTCTATTACCTGTATGCCCATATTAATAGGTCATATATGTCCAAGGGGGTGACAGATTCCCTTTAATGGCCTGCCACTAAGTCAGCACATTCTTATACTCCTTATTAAATGGAGTCTGTCATTCCCAAAACAATCATAAAACTATTTATTCAGGTATGTAATAGAGTTAGTGCCTATAACAATAATACCTATAGAATAGATGTTAGGCTAAGTTCACACATTTGCATACCAGGGCTCAGAGAGGAAGTATGCAGCCGTCCGCAGAGCCCCGATACCCAAGTGTGAACTTAGCCTTAGTGGTTTAGTTGTGATAAAAAATGGATTTATTTTATTTCAAAGGTGGAGGTTTCGGTGCACCCTTGGCATGGCCAAGAGCTCGGCACATTGTTATACCCCTTCAAGCGAGCACTGCATGAACGCAATCAGCCGCTTGGCATCTCCACAGTGGCACTGCAGGAGCGCAGCCGTGCACAGTGTCAGTGTGCATTGTCATCACTGGCTCCTGTCTTCAGTACAGTACTGAGTGGTTACCTACCGTAGATAGGAACTAGTGATGAGAGTGCACACGGACTCTGTAGGATCACAGCCGTGTCAGTGTATGTTCTCACAGCTGGCTCCTGTCTGGAGTAAAGTACTGAGCACCGGCTGCAGTCAGGTGCCAGGGATGAGAGCATACACAGACACTGCAGGAGCACGGTCGCATGCCACTCATACAGTATTAGTGTGTGCTCTCCTCTTTGTTTGTTTTTTTCTGGCAACGAAACCACTAAAATCTATACGTTATGGTGCCAACATTTACAATAACTGTCAACATGTCTAAAAGTTTGGGCACCCCAGATCAAAATTACACTTATATGAAGATGAGACAATCCCTTTAAGTATATTGTAACATACAGTATTAGTAGAAAACCTCAGATGCACTGTGTGGCATGTCTTAGGCTGGTTTCACATTTGCGTTTTTTAGCGCTGGAAAAAAACGCATATGTGCGCATGTGTTTTTTCCCCTATATTTAACATGGGTGCGCATACCTGCGCGCTTGTAAGCGCATGTATGCGATTTTCATGCGCTGCGTTTTTTTGGGGTGTGCGTTTGTATTTTCCAGACGCAGCATGTTGCATTTTTTGGCCCTGCAAAAAAGCGCATGCGCACATATGCGCACGTTTTGCGCTAAAAATGGCCATTATAGCCTATGGATGCGCATATGTGCGCACTGGCATGCTCATGTATGCGTTTTTTTGCATATGCGTTTTTTTTTTTAACCATGGAATTTAGGGGTTTGGGTTAGAGTTAGGGTTAGTTAAGGGGGTTTAGGGTTAGGGTTAGGGTCAGGGTCAGGGTTAGGGTTGGGGTTTGGGTCAGGGTTAGGGTTAAGTATGGTTTGGTTAAGGGTTAGGGTCAGGGTTAGGGTCAGGATTAGGGTTAAGTATGGTTTTGTTAAGGGTTAGGGTCAGGGTTAGGGTTAGGGTTAGGGTTAGGGTCAGGGTTAGGGTTAGGGTTAGGGTCAGGGTTAGGGTTAGGGTCAGGGTTAGGGTTAAGTATGGTTTTGTTAAGGATTAGGGTCAGGGTTAGGGTTAGGGTTAGGGTCAGGGTTAGGGTTAAGGTTAGGGTCAGGGTTAGGGTTAGGGTCAGGGTTAGGGTTAAGTATGGTTTTGTTAAGGATTAGGGTCAGGGTTAGGGTCAGGATTAGGGTTAAGTATGGTTTGGTTAAGGGTTAGGGTCAGGGTTAGGGTTAGGGTTAGGGTTAGGGTCAGGGTTAGGGTTAGGGTTAGGGTTAGGGTCAGGGTTAGGGTCAGGATTAGGGTTAAGTATGGTTTTGTTAAGGGTTAGGGTCAGGGTTAGGGTTAGGGTTAGGGTCAGGGTTAGGGTCAGGATTAGGGTTAAGTATGGTTTGGTTAAGGGTTAGGGTCAGGGTTAGGGTTAGGGTTAGGGTCAGGGTTAGGGTTAAGTATGGTTTTGTTAAGGGTTAGGGTCAGGGTTAGGGTTAGGGTTAGGGTCAGGGTTAGGGTTAGGGTTAGGGTTAGGGTCAGGGTTAGGGTTAGGGTTAGGGTCAGGGTTAGGGTTAGGGTTAGGGTTAGTTAGGGTTTAGGGTTTGGGTTAGGGTTAAGTATGATTTGGTTAAGGGTTAGGGTCAGGGTTAGGGTTAGGGTCAGGGTTAGGGTTAGGGTTAGGGTCAGGGTTAGAGTTAGTAAAGTCATGGTTTGGGTAGTGTGAGGGTCCACCTAAAAATGTTGGAAAAAAACGCAAACGCGGTAAAAACGCACTAAAAACGCATACAAACGCATAAAAACGCTGCGTTTTTTTCATGCATGCTCATAAAAATGCTTGAAAAAAACGCAGCAGTTGTATGCTTTTGTATGCGTTTTTTCAATGCGTTTTTTTGCGGGAAAAACGCGCTGCAAAAAAAAGCAAGTGTGAAACTAGCCTTAAGTATGGTGTTTTTTTAAGCAATTTCCATAGAAATGCTTGAAAAAGGCAAGTCAACAAACAAAAAAAATCACCACTAAAAATACTTTTGTGAAAAGTATGTGAAATTCATGGTGCATTTTACAAGTACCAAGAAACTGCCACAAAAAAAGTGTGTACGAAGGTAGCCTAATTGTTAGAGATGAGTGAATCGATTTGTATGACCCTGGTCCAGAGCCCCGGTCAGTATTCCATGGCTACATTATCGGATCTCTCCGAACCACCTACCTGCCAGCATCTCTGGCTCCTCTTTTGATTTTCTGGCCTGGCATCATGTCATCGTTGTGGCATGACATACACATGGCATCACGTCAGGCCATCTAACCACAATAGGAGCTGGGGATGCAGGTAACAGCCACTTTGCAGGACTCTTCCTGCGGCCCTAGAATACAGACCTGGTGAACGCTACTAATAATATATTTTTCCTGAAGCAGCTCTTGCTAGGAGACCATATGCTACTTCCACTAGTAATTTTAGAAGAAATCAGGAGCAGCAGTGGGTGGATAAGCATCAAGATAACTTGCTTTAAAGCAGGGGCGTACAACCTTTGCCCTGTGATGTCATCTTTTGTGGCACTTAACTTTCTGGATACTA
Source organism: Dendrobates tinctorius (assembly GCF_039654945.1). Classification (NCBI taxonomy): domain Eukaryota; kingdom Metazoa; phylum Chordata; class Amphibia; order Anura; family Dendrobatidae; genus Dendrobates; species Dendrobates tinctorius. The sequence goes on from NW_027361797.1 coordinate 27,948,130, forward strand.
GCATTCTTTTCTCTATTTGGCTATATACAACAGAATTATCATGCAGCAAGAGTACAACAATGCGCAACTCTTTACATTACACTGTGTAGCAATGTCTCCTGAACTCATCATTCACTCTGAAAATCAACTAAAATACGTCTTGGTTCAAACAAGTGTGGGGAATAGATAGCTCAGCTAGGATCTTTGCTTTGGCACAAGCGTGTGGCTATGAAGTCACTTCAGCAGACTAGCAATATGGACACGGCATATTTATTGTGCACACTTGTTATCCAATGTTACACATGCCAAACATGAAATAAAACGTCTAAGGCCGTCTGGCCACTAACTAACAATAGCAGGCTAACTACAAAATAAACCTATATAACAGCAAACAAGTCCATGTTATCTTACTGTGTCAGCTCCCAGCTCAGCAGACGATAGACTGAGAGATTCCAGCTCCTCCTGATTATATCAGCTGGACCAGTCAGGAAACCAAAACCTGGATTGAATTAGTGGAGGGGGAACCACCAGTCCTTTCCATGCTGATCACTAAGGAAACCAGGACTGGATTACAGTGAAATAAACTGGCTTCATCATCAGTACAGGGAGACATATGAAATGAAACGGGGAGAAACATACCTGTTTTCTAGTACCTCTCCCCTTGGCACCTCACACACCCCCCTCCTCTGTTCGAGCCCGTGGGGTCGGACACGACGAGTCACCAAGCAGTGCGTTCTAGACAACGCATCTGCATTTCTGTGCGCTGTGCCCGCCCTGTGCTCAACGGAAAATTTAAACCCTTGTAATGCTAAGAACCAGCGTGTCACCCGTGCATTGCCTTCTTTTGCCCGGGACATCCATGTTAGGGGCGAATGGTCCGTCACTAGCCTAAACTGGCGACCTAGTAAATAATAGCGCAAGGTGCACAGGGCCCATTTCACAGCCAGGGCTTCCCGCTCAACTACACTGTAGTTCTTTTCTGCTCTCATAAGCTTTCTGCTTAGATAGGCCACTGGGTGTTCCTCGCCATTTACTTCTTGAGACAAAACCGCGCCGAGGCCCACCCCAGAGGCGTCTGTTTGGACAATAAACTCCCGTTTAAAGTCTGGTGCAACCAACACTGGTTGGTCACAGAGGACTGTTTTCAATCGCTGAAAGGCCTCCTCTGCTTCTGCGTTCCACTTTATTGTGACAGATTTCGACCCCTTAGTAAGATCTGTGAGAGGAGCTGCGATGGTCGCAAAATGTTTGATGAACCGCCTATAATAACCAACGATCCCTAAAAAAGCTCCAACCTGTTTTTTGGTTACCGGTCGTGGCCAATTTTGAATAGCATCCACTTTATTGGCTTGAGGCTTCACGACGCCTCTCCCTATGCTATATCCCAGATAGCGAGCCTCTTCCAATCCCAACGTACATTTCTTGGGATTGGCGGTCAACCCAGCTGTTTTTAAGGAGTCTAAGACGGCTTGTACTTTTGACAAATGTGTGTCCCAGTCATTGCTAAAGATAATAATGTCGTCCAAGTACGCAGATGCATACTGGCCATGGGGTTTTAGGACAATATCCATTAGACGTTGGAAGGTGGCTGCGGCACCATGCAACCCAAATGGCATATCTCGGTACTGGAATAATCCCTGGGGCGTAACAAAGGCAGTTTTCTCTTTGGCTGATTCCGTGAGGGGAATCTGCCAATAACCTTTTGTTAAGTCAATAGTGGATATGTACCTAGCCGAACCCAGTCTCTCTATCAGTTCATCGACTCTTGGCATCGGGTAGGCATCGAATTTCGATACTTCGTTTACTTTCCGAAAATCGTTACAAAATCGGATAGTCCCATCGGGTTTGGGCACCAGTACGATAGGGCTAGCGCAATCACTCCGGGACTCCTCAATGACCCCGAGCTCTAACATCTTCTTCACTTCCTGAGCAATGGCTTGTCTCCGAGCCTCCGGAATTCGATATGGTTTAAGCCGTACCCGCGCCTGTGGATCAGTAATAATGTCATGTTTAATTAGGTGAGTCAGGCCAGGAAGTTCCGAGAAAATATCTGCGTTCCTCTGTATGAACTCCCTGGTCTCTCGTTTTTGGCTTTCGGATAGCGTGTCTGCAATACCCACTTCTGGCGGAGCTACCTGGGGGTCCTTTACCTCAGAAGGTGGTGCCCCTCGAGGCCCATCCTCAAGGGAAGCTCCTGCCACCAGACTCTCCCTGTCCCGCCAGGCCTTAAGCAAGTTTATGTGGTATATTTGTTCGGGCTTTCTCTTGTCTGGTTGGTGTATCTTATAATTTACTTCACCTACTCGTTCCAGCACTTCGTATGGTCCCTGCCATTTCGCAAGAAATTTATTCTCTATGGTAGGCACCAATACCAACACCCTGTCTCCGGGTTAAAAGACTCGTGTTTTTGCCGCTCGGTTGTATACCGTGCATTGGGCATGTTGTGCGCGCTCTAAACACTCTTTGACTATTGGCATAACTGCTGCAATTCGGTCCTGCATAAGTGTTATGTGTTCAATTACACTGCGATAAGGAGTCACCTCTTGTTCCCAAGTCTCCTTGGCAATATCTAACAGGCCTCTAGGACACCGCCCATAAACCAACTCAAAAGGTGAAAAGCCTGTGGAGGATTGGGGTACCTCACGTATAGCGAACAGGAGGTATGGTAGTAGGGCATCCCAATCTCTCCCGTCCTTATCCACCACCCTTTTCAACATTCCCTTTAGGGTTTTGTTAAAGCGCTCCACCAAACCATCAGTCTGAGGGTGATATACTGAGGTACGCAAATGGGAGATTTTTAGCAGTTTACATAAATCCTTAAGTATACGAGACATAAAGGGGGTCCCTTGATCCGTAAGTATCTCTTTCGGAATGCCGGTGCGGGAAAACATATTAACCAGCTCCTTTGAAATTGATTTCGCATTGGCATTCCGCAAGGGCACTGCTTCGGGATAACGCGTGGCGTAATCCAATACTACCAAAATGTACTGATGACCCCTGGCAGATTTAACTAATGGACCGACTATATCCATTGCTATCCTCTCGAAGGGCACCTCTATTATTGGTAAGGGCACTAAGGGGCTTCTAAAATGTGACATAGGTGCGGTCAATTGACACGTAGGACATGACCGACAGTACTGGGTCACATCTCCCACTAGACCCGGCCAAAAGAAACGTTGCAGAATACGGTGTTTTGTCTTTTCTACCGCCAGGTGTCCTCCCAAGGGATATTTATGTGCCAACTCCAAAACTACCTGGCGAAAGGACTTAGGTACCACTAGTTGTTCTACCACCACCCCTCGCACCTTGTCTATGTGATACAACATATCCTGCTGCACCGCCACGTGTGGGAACTCGTTTTGAGCCCCTGGGTACAATGGTCTTCCCTTGGAGACCTTTATGTTTTCCCACGCCCTTGCTAGAGTAGGATCCTGGTGCTGAGCGGTCCCGAACTTACCACGGGTCACCTCAAGGTCAGGCATTTCTAAAACATCCTCTAGCTGGTCTGCCTCGCCTGCATACACAGCCAGAGGAGAGTCCACAGATTCTAGTACTTCCTCTGAGATGAGTTCTCCGTCGTCTTGCTGCAATGGTTCAGGGGCTAGCTCCGGAGCACCGTCTTCAACTAGAGGGTTCATGCCACTTTTGAAGTTCCACAAGTCCCAAAATAAGGGAAAGTCTCTCCCCAGGATTACACTGTGTCCCATAGACTTTATGACTGCCGCCTGATGTCTTTTGGTCCCTACTGGCGTGGCAAGAGTAACCCAGGCAGTGGGGTAGTTCTTAGTATCCACATGGATGCAACCAATGCCCAAGGTTAAGTACGTTAAGGCGCTAGAGACCACCAAACTGGCATGTACCAAAGTTACTTGACTGCTGGAATCCAAGACGGCATTCACACTATAACCGTCAACCTCGACATGGCACACGTGTTGTTCATTTCCCGTGAGGGTCTCCGCCACACAGACTGACTGCACATATAATGAAAGACGCCTCATAGCATTACAGTCCATTGGCTCTGTAGTCATTGGGCAGTTAGCTGCTACATGGCCAAGCCCGCGACATCGCCAACATTGTATAGGCCCTTGTCTCCTCGATGGAGATCCCAGACGAGGTCTGCTGGCTTGATGTGAGCCCGTACCACCTCCATAGTCCTTTGTAGGTCTGCTACCCTTCATTGTGACGTTCTCTTCTTTTGAAGATGGAGTAGGTTTCGCAGGACTCTCCAGCGATTTCTTGGGGGGCCAGTGGGGTGCTAACGTCCCTTGGAGTAGGCTTTCAGAAGCATTGTAGCGTTCGACCATATTCACCAACTGGTCAGCGGTAGTTGGGTCACCCTGTCCAACCCACCTCTGGATCTTAGCGGGTAAGGACCGCAGGTACTTGTCTAGAACAACACGCTCCACCATCTGTGCGGACGTCAAAGCCTCCGGTTGCAGCCATTTTTTTACTAGATGGATGAGATCATGCATTTGTGAGCGGGCTGGCTGATGCTCCACAAAATTCCATAAATGCACCCTCTGTGCACGTACATACGTGTTTACTCCCAGCCTTGCCAGGATTTCGCCATTGAGTTTGATATAGTCCATAGCATCCGCTCCACTCAGATCGTAATAGGCTTTTTGTGGATCTCCGCTCAGAAATGGAGCCACTACCTCAGCCCATCTGTCCAGTGGTAAGTGCTCACGTTCTGCAATACGTTCAAACACGGTGAGGTATGCTTCCACATCATCGTCTGCGGTCATTTTAAGCAAAGTCTTCTGTACGGCTTTCTGCGCACTAGCAGCGCTTTGTGCACGGTCTCCCTCATCTCGGGGTTGCCGAACCAAGGCCTGTTTTATTGCCTCCAACTGCTCTTGCTGCATCTGGTGTTGCTGCTCCAGAGCCTTCTGGAAGCAAGCATTAGTCTGCTGTTGTTGCACATTTGCTTGCAATAACTGCTTCACTAGTTCCTCCATATTACTGGACTCTTGGCTCTTCAAAAGCGCAGAAGCTTTCAGCCAGGACATACACAGCGTTTTCTCTGCAGTCACAGTCCAGCAGCCACAAGTGCCCGCATTCTCCACCATTTGTGGGGAATAGATAGCTCAGCTAGGATCTTTGCTTTGGCTCAAGCGTGTGGCTATGAAGTCACTTCAGCAGACTAGCAATATGGACACGGCATATTTATTGTGCACACTTGTTATCCAATGTTACACATGCCAAACATGAAATAAAACGTCTAAGGCCGTCTGGCCACTAACTAACAATAGCAGGCTAACTACAAAATAAACCTATATAACAGCAAACAAGTCCATGTTATCTTACTGTGTCAGCTCCCAGCTCAGCAGACGATAGACTGAGAGATTCCAGCTCCTCCTGATTATATCAGCTGGACCAGTCAGGAAACCAAAACCTGGATTGAATTAGTGGAGGGGGAACTACCAGTCCTTTCCATGCTGATCACTAAGGAAACCAGGACTGGATTACAGTAAAATAAACTGGCTTCATCATCAGTACAGGGAGACATATGAAATGAAACGGGGAGAAACATACCTGTTTTCTAGTACCTCTCCCCTTGGCACCTCACACAAGACAGACTGTCAGCTCACTGAGAGATCAGATTACAGCCCTCCTTTACATCCATAGAAAGAAGACGATAAGAGAGGACTAGAGGGAAGCAGAACATGACACACTGATGATGATGCTTTCTAGCAAGTATTTATCTCACCCCTTTTCTGAATTAAAAGCTACACTGCTGTATCAAGTCCTCCGTGATTCTGCTTCTAAACATGTGCTTCATAGAGACAGGTGAACAGGAATCCCTCATGTCTACTTACAAAATCACAGCAGCTAGTCTCCACCCACTAGCTCAGGAGAAACTGGAAATTAGAGATGGAGCCTACAGAGGGAAAAAATGGTAATAATGCAGGATACTTTTCATATAATGGCCAGAAATAGTGTTATTCCTCATTTACATACACAACAGCTTATTCTGAAATTCACTTGATATTTCTGACATAGTAAATTTTATTGCAGCCCTTGGGAGATATTTGGTCTGACAATGTAGCCCTCAGAACAAAATAGGTTGTGCAATATTATTTCTACAAATGTCAGTGGTTTCCTACAGTTCAGAAAGCAGCAGTAAGTTTCAGTCTGCAATCTTAATTATTGTATTTATTTTCAGACCCCATGCAGTTTGCAGCATGATAAAAGTTTCAGATTTTTCTCTTGTGAGAGTGTCTCTCCCAGTAATGTAGGCTGGATGTGAGTTGCGTGAGTGTTAAGGTTTGTTTCTATCTTCACTGATCATATATGAGCACAGCTATAAAGCATTTATTTTCTGTTCTTGTCTTTTCTCTGCCATCCCTGGGATACTTTCTGCTCTGGAAATCTGTGTACAATCCTTCCCCGTTGCCATCTCTAAGATTGAGAAAGGGGAGATGAGAGCAGAGAAAGCCATCAGAAACAGGAGCAGGAGCTCTGAAGGATTTATATCATATTTGAAAAGTGCACATCTAGATAAAGGACATAAAGACGCAGCAGCAAAATGGTAGGACATTTTTAATGAAGAGTTGCTTAACTTTGATTTAGGAAACAATATATTATAGCTCTTAGTAAAGGGCTATCTATTTGGAGAAAACTTTTATTTATTCTTATTTTTTTTCTTTATAGTGCAGCCAATATATGATCTAGCACTGTACATATTGGCACGCCACCTTTGAGGCTTACAAAAAAATCTAATTAATTAGCCTATGATTTGGGAGGCATAGATTGTAAGCACTGCTCTGAATCTGGCCACATCTGGAACTGGCTACCTACATTGCCCCTGTGCTCCTCTGCAGAGGCAACATGACCTCTGTTAGCAACACTGGAGATTGCAGTTTGATCAACAGTGCAACAATGCTGCTTGCCCAACCTGTCAATCGTTCAGGAGTGCACCGCCTCCGGGAAGCAGGGGACCTGTGAACTCCTAAATCGCAATATTGAGACGACACCTTATTAACCTTTATTTTATATATCTCTGCTGCCCCAAATAATGGAGCTAAGAAATAACTGCTACATGCCTATGTGAAATATGTCATCATCTTTAGCTATGTTAAAGTGGTGCAATATTTAGTCGATAGCACGTATCTGTGAGTACATAGCGTAGATTTTGCTGTTTGCTGCTACAGTACAATTGGTACATGAGTGATTCTGCATAAGAGAAACTCATTAGTTCTGTCTGGATAAAGGTCAGTGTGTTTTATCAGAAACTTGCACAGGGAAATCAGCGATGTCTTTCACAGAATAAATATTTCCTCTGCAATTTTTTAGCAGCTAAGAGATATCTGTTTATACATTATACAGTAGAAATCATGTAATCAAATTCACTGGAGTTTCTCCTGAGGATTTCCGCTGGAAATAGACACTTCGTGTTCATTACAGTTTAAAAAGAACCTGTCAGCTGATTCATAGCGCCCAAACCACGGGCAGCACGAGTCAAAGACCAGCTCTCACATTCTAAAATTCTATGTTTAACGTAGCCAGGGGGATGAGCTGACAGGTCCCTACTGGCTTCCCGATGCCGGCTCAACTAGACTTACAGGTCTATCCCTGATCTGTCAGTTTAGCGCAGTGGGCGGGGAGAAGCCAGAAGGGACCTGCCTCTTGGACTAGTCAGCCCATTCCCGGACATGTCTGTCTCTGCCCTAATTCATAACATTTTTGAAGGCATGTGCCGGTCTCTGATTCATGCTGCCCGTAGTTTGAGCAGCAGGAATCAGTTGACAGGTTCATTGAGAATGAGCCATGCAGAGCTTTATTACCAATGCAACTGTTCTCTCCTCACAAGATCATTTTATTTGCATGCAGATTTATTTCTGCTGATCATCGAGGATAGTGTGTACTATAAGTTACAGCATTTCCTATAAATAGGGAATAGAGAAGGAAGAATTACCCCACTAATGGTTTGTCCTCTTTATACTGTTTGTGATTTCAGGTGAGATTTAGCAATACTACGGTTTAGTGAACCCCTCTCCTTGATAATAATAGTAATATTTTTTTTATTTGACACCAATAAAATCAACAGTACTTCACTCCTTCTACTTTTCAAACACATCAATGATGGACCTATTGCAGGAAGGTTATGATTATTACTGCAAATATGCAATTTTGACTGAAATCACCTTGGTTAATTATTTTAGGTCCAGACTCTGTACTTGAACCTAAACCCGAACCCATTGACTTTTAAGTTCAGGTTCGCTCATCTCTACTTGTGACTTTTTACTCATAAAGGTTGCAAAACTGATTAAAGACAGAAAAAAAGAGCCTTTTGACTTTGTGCAAAATTCATGAACTGTTTTAATGAATTTGGCACAAAAATGTCAGTGAAAGATGAATACAAAGATAGAATAAGAAGTGACTTAAAGGGAATCTGTCACCCCATTTTTCGAGTATCAGCTGCCGGCACCGCTATCAGGGGCTTATCTACAAAATTCTGTAATGCTGTAGATAAGCCCCTAATGTAACCTGAAAGATAAGAAAAAAGTGTTATATTATACTCACCTGGGGGCGGTCCGGGTCCGCTCTTGACCGATGTGTGTTGCGTCCGGCGCGTCCCATCTTCTAACTTTGACGTCCTCTTCCTTGCTGCCTGTCATGGCTCCTGCGCAGGCGCACTGCTCTGCCCTGTTGAGGGCAGAGCAGAATACTTCAGGGCACAGGTGCAGGACCTCTCCAGGGACCTGCGCACTGCACTACTCTGTCTTGCTCTCAACAGGGCAGAGCAGTGCGCCTGCGCAGGAGCCATGATGGGAAGCAAAGAAGAGGATGTCACCGTTAGAAGATGGGAGCCGCCGTACCGGACCGCGACACCCATCGGACCAAACCCGACTCGGACCGCCGCTGGGTGAGTATAATATAACTCATTTTTCTTCTCTTTCAGGTTACATCGGGGGCTTATCTACAGCATTACAGAATTCTGTAGATAAGCCCCTGATGGCGATGAGGGCAGCTGATACTCAAAAAATGGGGTGACAGATTCCCTTTAAAAAGAACCTACAATTGATGACTTAGGCCCTTATTGTTTGTTCAAAACAGTAATATACAATGCAGAAAGGTGATCATCACCACTACTTCTTAAAAGAAGGAATAAAATGATATAAACATCCATATTCATCAACCTATGAAAAACTGTCCTGGGCAAATTTTACATCCATATACAAGAAAGATTCAGAGATGGTAAATAATGCTCCTTGAAATTCTGTGCCTCTGATAGATTTCTGCTTTCCCGATGTAAAATATATTTATTTTTATAGCTTATAGCAGGAGATGCTATTGTGTCATCTCACTTACCAAAGTCAGAACTGGCTTACTTGGTAAATTCAATTTCAAAGCAAACAATCTATCCAGAGAACCTGCAGTTCTGGATCTGTGCCAGTGTGTCAGCGCAAACAATGAGTCATTGTAAACTTCATACGAAACATACAATTTATTTCAACAATGATCCGTTTATAGGATTTCCTCAAAGTCTCACAGTTTGTCTCCAAGGCCTGCGATTGCCTACCATGCTTGCAATCTGGCACACTCTAAAGGCCACGATGACCTCATCTTTAATGTTGATATTGTTAGCACCAAAGGTTGTAGTGCAACTGATTCATCTATCTCTATACTCCCGCAAGCAGTGGTGAAACTAGAGTCAGATGGCCCCCTATGCAAAATTTGGACCTGGCCACCCCGCCCACCTTCCTCTGCCTGTTGGTCAGATGTATGGGCCCATGTAGCCCTCTAAATCCTACGAAGCTACGAGTATCACTCCCTCCCATTATGTACTAATGTCCCCCATCCTGGGCTCATCCTAGTATATATGTCCCCCATCCTAGTACTGTATATATGTCCCTCATCCTGGTACATATATATACTCTATACTAGTACATACAGCCATGGTGTTGGCACCCTTGAAATTGTTCCAGAAGATGAAATATTTCTCCCAGAACATTATTGCAGTTACACATGCTTTGTTATACACATGTTTATTTTCTTTGTGTGTATCGGTACAATAAAAAAACGGAGATAAAAAGGCAAATTTTGGATGTCATTTAACACAAAACCACAGAAATGGGCTGGACAAAATTGTTGACACCCTCAACTTAATATTTGGTTGCACACCCTTAGGAATAAATAAAGTCAGTCGCTTCCTATAGCCATGAACAAGTGTCTTACAACTCTCAACTGGATTTCTGGACCACTCTTCTCTTGCAAACTACTCCAGGTCTCTCCTATATTGGTGTCTTCTCCCAGCAGCAATTTTAAGATCTCTACACAGGTGTGCAATAGGATTTAGATCCAGACTCATTGCTGGCCACTTCAGAACTCTCTAGTACTTTGCTTTCATCCATTTATGGGTGCTTCTTCAAGTATGTTGGGGTCATTGATCTGCTGGAAAAGCCTTGAGCTAGGACACAAACCCAGCTTTATGAGACTGGGCACTACATTGTGACCCCAAATCCTTTGGTAATAATCTTCTGATTTCATTATGCCTTGTAGACAGTCAAGACACCGAGTGCCAGAGGCAGTAAAACAACCCCAAAACATCTTTGAAGCGCCACCATAATCATTCTGTTTTCATTAAACACTAGAATGATGTGCTAATTTACCAAACAGCTCTATCTTGGTCTCACGTGTCCACAAGACATTTTTCTAGAAGGATTTTGGCTTACTCATGTACACTTTGGCCAACTGCAGACTAGCTTTTTATGTCTCTGTGTCAGCAGTCCTCCTGGGCCTCCTACCGTAACGTTTCATTTAATTCAAATGTCGATGGATATTTCGCCCTAACTGATGTACCCTAAGCCTGCAGGACAGCTTGAATTTCTTTGGAACTTCATTGGAGCTGCTTATCCATCATACGGACTACATCCGGGTGGATTAGCTACGCTGCTATGGGTTGTCAACTTCTTGATTATTTTGCATACTATGGACAAAGGAACTACATGACCTCTAGAGATGGACTTGTAACCTTGATATTGTTGATTTTTATAGAATTTTGGTTCTCAAGTCCACAGACAATTTTCTTCTCTTTCTGTTCTCTATGCTTAATGTGGCAAACACAGACACATAACGCAAAGATTGAGTCAATGTTTGCCCTTTTTATCTGGTTTCAAGTGAGATTTTTCCTAATGCCCACACCAGTTACTTGACACAGGTGAATTTGAACGAGCATCACATGCTTGAAACAGTTCTTCACGCACAATTTTGGAAATATGCCAACAATTTTGTCCTGCCCGTTTTGGGGGTTTTGTGTGAAATTATGTCCAATTTGCCTTTGCCTTGCCATTTTCTGGAACAATTTCAAGGGTGCCAATACTTTTGGCCGTGACTATATGTTCCCCTTCCTGGTATATATGACCTCTATCCTGGAATATATAACCTCCATCTTGGTATATACTGTATATCCCCCCATCCTGGTATATATGTCTCTTATCCTAGGCCCCATCCTGGTATATATATCTCCCATCCTGGTATACAGTGGGGAAAAAAGTATTTAGTCAGCCACCAATTGTGCAAGTTCTCCCACTTAAAAAGATGAGAGAGGCCTGTAATTGACATCATAGGTAGACCACAGCTATGAGAGTCAAACTGAGTAAACAAATCCAGAAAATCACCTTGTCTAATTTAGCAAAATTTATTTTTCAAATTATGGTGGAAAATAAGTATTTGGTCACCCTAAAAACATAGAAAAAAGACAAAGTGTGGTAATGCCAACAGTAAATATCTAGATCTCACCAAGCAATATAATATACAGCACGGGTGAGACAACTCTTAAGATGGCAAATGTTGTAATGTCTGATTAGATTCTTAGTTGATGTTTAGAGTCTTCAAATATAAGATGATTTAGAAGCAGATATATTTTCTAATATGTTTAAAGGGGTTGTCCTGTCTTCTAGTAAAATTCTGCAGTTACTCTATGTGATTCCAGACTTCTGAATCCTTACAATGTGTGCACCACACGCTGTCAGGATTCGCTAGTGTTGCCGGTGAGAGTGATTTGCATACTTCCAGCCACATTCCAACTAGACATGCTCAGCCTCACTCAAATCACTTGTATTGTGTGAGGCTTAGCATTCTAGTCGGCACATGACCGCATGTATGTGGAGATCCCGCCAGGGCCATGGGGATACTCGGTATGGGGCTGATTCTTAAGGGGATGTGTCACGGCAGCAATAACCCGGTCCGTGGCCCTGGGCGTCCAATGAAAATGATTATAAAAGGGGAAATAAGGTTTATAAGGGGTTAATTCGTGATGCCACCTGTGGTATTTGGCAATTAGATGTTAGCCGACGCTGCTTGAAGAGACCGCTGGGGCTGATGATAATGCAGCAGAGTTGTTAGCTGTCCACAGGTAGAGCTAAATCCCAGGTCAGTAATAGTGTAAAATGATGGTGATGATGGTTGTAGTGCAGGGCTGAGGTGACGCACCAAATAAACAGGAGGACACAGCGGGGTACAGTCTTCACACTTTTACTCACAGTTTGTGGTGCAGACCAGGTCACTGAGTACAGATGGTAATGGAGATCCAGGCAGCCTGGAAGCAACTTAGGATCCACTAAGCCAGATGGGTTGGAGGCCTCCTTTCTGCGCTGTACTATGAGGTCCTTGCTGCCTAAAGCTATGCTTGGTCCTCTGTTCCTTACTGTTCTTTAGTCCTTGCCTGCATGGCAGGCAGCTTGTGCTTTTTACAGGTGTTACTCCTTCGTGGTGGCTCTGGATCTGGTATGCTGCTGTGCCTTCAGGTGTGTGATGGAGCCAGGAAGCCTGCAGTCTCCTGCCCTCTGGATTTGGCTGCTGGGACTGTTGTACCCGTGCAGCCACGGACTCCGGTGTCCGGTGTCAAGTGCTCTTCCCTGGGGTGAGCTTGGTCACAGCTCCAATCCCCAGGCTTTCCTAAACTTCCACTTTCCTCTCTCTTCACTCTGCTCTTGGGACAAGCTCCTCACAGCTCCTGTCCCCTGTACAGACTCTCCCAGACTGTCTAACCCCCCCTCCAGGCCAGAACTAATAAGGAAGCTTTCCTGAAACCAGGTTTTGAGCTCCCCATTCTGGTCTGGAGTCAGGAAAGGTGTTGTATGCTGGTGTTATGCTTCCAGGCATGACATCACCCTCTGTGAGGGAGGCAATGCCACTGTGGCAACTGGACTCCTGGGCTGCCACATATGCAAGTCGTGTGACCACTTGCGCTTGCCTCCAATACCAGAGAATCTTGACAGCATAAGCTGCATACGCTGGAAAGATTTAGACATTTGCAGTAACATAGAGTGATTACGGATTTATCAGAAAAGAGGGCAAAACCTTTAATAATTCAAGCAGGTGTCGTCCCATATTAGCCCATGACTAAGCGTCATGGGCTAATATCTGGGGACCTACTAATGTACCATTTATAATCTATGTGTCTCCTATGTGAAAGAAGATATTTTGGGGTTATATGCTGTATTTTATGTTCTCCTATGCAACATATTAAGAAAAATACTGTGAAAAGCATTTGTGGTAGCGCCATTTCTAATAATTATCCATATTGTCAGAAGTGGGTATATTAAAAAATATTACATTTTCTGGCACTGTTATTATTTCATATATATATATATATTATATATATATATATATATACACTCACTGGCCACTTTATTAGGTACACCTGTCCAACTGTGTGTTAAGACTTAATTTCTAATCAGCCAATCACATGGCGGCAACTCAGTGCATTTAGGCATGTAGACATGGTCAAGACAATCTCCTGCAGTTCAAACCGAGCATCAGTATGGGGAAGAAAGGTGATTTGAGTGCCTTTGAACGTGGCATGATTGTTGGTGCCAGAAGGGCTGGTCTGAGAATTTCAGAAACTGCTGATCTACTGGGATTTTCACGCACAACCATCTCTAGGGTTTACAGAGAATGGTCCGAAAAAGAAAAAAAATCCAGTGAGCGGCAGTTCTGTGGCCGGAAATGCCATGTTGATGCCAGAGGTCAGAGGAGAATGGGCAGACTGGTTCGAGCTGATAGAAAGGCAACAGTGACTCAAATTGCCACCCGTTACAACCAAGGTAGGCAGAAGAGCATCTCTGAACGCACAGTGCGTCGAACTTTGAGGCAGATGGGCTACAGCAGCAGAAGACCACACTGGGTACCACTCCTCTCAGCTAAGAACAGGAAACTGAGGCTACAATTTGCACAAGCTCATCGAAATTGGACAGTAGAAGATTGGAAAAACGTTGCCTGGTCTGATGAGTCTCGATTTCTGCTGCGACATTCGGATGGTAGGGTCAGAATTTGGGGTAAACAACATGAAAGCATGGATCCATCCTGCCTTGTATCAACGGTTCAGGCTGGTGGTGGTGGTGTCATGGTGTGGGGAATTTTTTCTGGGCACTCTTTGGGCCCCTTGGTACCAATTGAGCATCGTTGCAACGCCACAGCCTACCTGAGTATTGTTGCTGACCATGTCCATCCCTTTATGACCACAATGTACCCAACATCTGATGGCTACTTTCAGCAGGATAATGCGCCATGTCATAAAGCTCGAATCATCTCAGATTGGTTTCTTGAACATGACAATGAGTTTACTGTACTCAAATGGCCTCCTCAGTCACCAGATCTCAATCCAATAGAGCATCTTTGGGATGTGGTGGAACGGGAGATTCGCATCAGGGATGTGCAGCCGACAAATCTGCGCCAACTGTGTGATGCCATCATGTCAATATGGTCCAAAATCTCTGAGGAATGCTTCCAGCACCTTGTTGAATCTCTGCCACGAAGAATTGAGGCAGTTCTGAAGGCAAAAGGGGGTCCAACCCCTTACTAGCATGGTGTACCTAATAAAGTGGCCAGTGAGTGTATATAAGCAATTTATGATGCAAAGTATCGTTATAATACAGTGTATGCTGCAGGGTAATAACAGCTATTTATAACATAAAACTGATAGATGGATTGTATCAGATGGTTACACCATCTCATATTCGGTAAATTGTGATGAAAGTCAATGTTTTGGTTATTGGGTGCTGAATTATTGAATATGAAGAGGATTAAATGGGTAATATGTAATGAATATATCTTATATTGTTTAGTGCGTGTTCACACTAGCTATGTTATTTCCATTGTTTGTTCTGTCGTAGGACCAAAGCAACAAAAAATAGCAGTGCCGTAACTGTCATATGGCAGAAAATAGCAGCGTTCAATCAACACATTGACTTAAAAGGGGTATGTCAGGTTTTCTCATGCAAGGATTGCATTGCAATCCTCGGACTGACCGTCTGCTCTCCAGACCTGAGCGTGACAGCGTGATCTATTTCTATGTAGCTTTCAAACTCAGGTTAGGAGGGCAGACGGTCAGTCCAAGGATTGCAATGCGATCCTTGTATGAGAAATACGTCCGTCTGTCTGCCCCCTACCTTAGCACCTCGGGTATCTCCAGTAGTATTAGTGGAGCAGATCTTCCTATATATAAAGGAGGGCGGGGCCTCCTACTGCACATGCTCACAGACATCTGTCCCAATATTCTAGAACAGGGCTCCCTCAGTGAAAGAAGGTGGCTATTTAAATTCTATATACAGTACCCCTTTAAGTAAAAGTTTTTAAAAAAAACAAAGGTTTTCATTTCCTTTAAGTGAATGAATTTATTGGAATCAAAGAAAAAGTAAAAAAAAAAAAAATATCCAAGAAAGTGTCCATATCATTTAACCCCTTAACCCCGGGCGATTTTACGTTTTTTGTTTTTACCTCCCCTTCTTCCAAGAGTCATAACTTTTTTATTTTTACAGTCTTATAGCCGTATGAGGGATTTTTTTTTGTGGGACGAGTTGTACTTTTGAATAACACCTTCCATTCTGCAACCCAGTGTACTGGAAAACGAGAAAAAAAATTCCAAGTGCGGTGAAAATATAAAAAAACTGCATTTCCACAATGTTTTTTTTTTTTATTTTTTTACCATGTTATTTTTATGGTAAAACTGACCTAGCAATATGATTCCCCAGGTCAGTATGAGTACGCAGATACCAAACATGTATATATTTTTTTATTTAAGTAGTGAAAGAAAATGTATGACAACCCATCGGTGCCCGCAATCACGTGATGGGTGCGTTGATAGGCGGGATAAATGACGCACTTTCTGTCTGTGTGTGATAAATGACACTGCCAGTGGAAATTGGTTAACAGCCGCGGGTGGATCTCGGGGGTACTGGATGGCTGATTAAATATTGTATCAGAGGAATGTTTCCCAGCTAGTCACCAGAAGATAACCAATTCCAAGATGACTAGGAACTAATGAACTTACCACTAGCAGGGACGTAACTACAATATGTGCAGGTGTTGCAATCGCAACCGGGCCCCGGTGCCTAAAGGGCTCAAAAAGTCTATTTGAATCTATGATCTACTCTTCACCCCGCGACCTCCCCCCCAAAAAATTGTTTTTATTGAAGATCATCTAACTTAGTTTCAGATCAATTAAAATCTATTATTGAAATATAATCTATGTAATTGTTCATTTATTCATCTGCAAAGTGAAACACGAAGGTTTCACATTAAAGCCGTTTGGTAATCACACATGCTGTGTTCGAGAGATGTTTGTTGCCTTTATTGCCATGCTTTTATGCCTCAGAGTATGCACTTGATCTTTTTTACTGGTTTCTAAACTATTTGGGGATGATGAATCTAAATTCCGAAGGAGAAATTTCTTTTACTATCTGACATCCTATTCGGCAAACAGTGCGCCTGATACATAGCTGTCGTCATCTCGCCATAAAACATTGCTGCCACGCTCAAGAAATTGTGACATTCAGCCGTGAGCAGACTGACACACGTTGTGCAGCAGGCACAAATCATGGCAGAGCTGTATAGCATAAAGTCAAAATGTCGAACAAGTATAGCACAGATATAGGTGCCAGGCATAAATGGAAAGCAATACTAGATCAACTTGGAAGTTTTTCCGTTGCTCTTGGTAACATATGTACTAAAGACTTCTTTTGGTTTGGCTTGTTTGGTTTTGTTGTGCAGTTGTTGGAAAAGATAACACCTACGTGAATCTAAAAGGGTCTTTTGATGAAAGTCTGTGGTCACTCTATGTTACTGCAGACTTCTGAAAGTGCAGCACATGGTCAAGATTCTCCGTATTGCAATTCACATACAGTGGGGGAAAAAAAGTATTTAGGTAATGAGTGGAGGACAGAGGAGCCTCTTAAAGAAGAAGTTTCTGGTCTGTGAGAGCCAGAAATCTTCCATGTTTTAAAAGACCAAATACTTATTTTCCACCATAATTTGCAAAATATATCTTGTCAAATCAGACAAGGTGATTTTCTGGCTTTGTTTTGTCATCTTGACTCTCATAGTTGTGGTCTACCTATGATGTCAATTACAGGCCTCTCTCATCTTTTTAAGTGGAAGAACTTGCACAATTGGTGGCTGACTAAATACTTATTTTCCCCACTGTACCACGTGCCGACTAGACGTGGTCGACCTTACTCATTACAAGTGAATTGAGGGAGGCTACCCACTTCTAGTCTGAATGTGGCTGGAAGTATGTAAATCACATATTTGCAGTCACTATAAAAGAAGGAAAGAAAGCTCAAAGTGTGCACATTAACAAAGACCGCCAATGACAAAGGTTAGTCAAAAGCTTACCTTTAGTCAGGATCGGACTAGCCTACGGGAGAACAGGAAAATCCTCTGGTAGGCCCCTGTGAAGGATTGCTAATAAGTAGTGCTATTTCATTTGAGCAGAAAAAGATATGATCTAATCATTCAGTAAGCAAGCTAGTCAAGTTGTCAAAAGTAAATCTATGTACAAGGGGTCAGGTTATTTTTGCATCTACTTAAACAGTGGACACCAAGAATCAATGTTACTGGTGGCCTGGCCTTTGTCAACCCAGTCCAACACTGCCTTCAGTGGTTGTACATATGGGCACAACCCTGTGGTACACGTGTGAATCAATAGTGCTGCTGCTCCACCCGCTGGATCTCCCACAGGATCCAGAACATCTTGAAGAGGGAGGTTTCTTGTTGTGTTGATCTTACAGTGCTGTCCACAAACGTCCAGTCCAGACCGAGAAAAGTAGGCTTTAAAAACTTCACTTGCAACACATTTCTGAACAGGCTAGCATATCGAGCCTCCCTCTTCATAACTGTAGTCACGGGTCTGCACACTCACTGCAACACTGGTAAATCCTAACAGCGTGTGGTGTGCACGCTGTATGTATTCAAAAGTCTGCAGTCACATATAATGACTGCAGATTCTCATCAAAAGACCAGACAACCCCTTTAAGCTGGGTTTACACCAGCCAATGGGCAACATTAAACAGCAACATGTTTCATGTCAGCAATTGTTTAATAACCTCTTAAGACAAGTTGACACTATGTGAGTCCAGTTTACGTAGAAAGATGTGTTGCCGAGAACGATGATCTTTTATGCAAGCCAAAATATAATTTCATCCAATAAGCAAGTATTTTCGTTATTCATTGGGTGACCGACGGACTGCATGATTACTTGGATCGAGCATTCCAAGGAACATTCATTCCCAATAGTTATGCATTGTAAGTGCACCTATAGATAAAATAAAGGTGTAATTGCAGTTGACAAATGTAACTTGATATCACAAATTTAAAAAAATAGGTAAAAGTGTCCATCAAGTTCAATGTATAGTTGTGCTGTGTTGTGTTGTGCCAAAGCAAAACCAAAAACCACCAAAAATTAATTTCCCGTCCTTATGGAATAAAAAATCCCCCTGTCTCTAAAAGTGAAAATAAACTACTCCTGTAACAAGGCTTGAAGGGGTTGACCCACTATGCCCAGTGAGGGAGAAAAATAATAAAAATAATTGATGCTCACCTTCAGGACCAGTAACATTTTTTTTCATTTTTTTTTGTTATTTTTCTCATGTTCCTTGGTCAATTAAAGTGAATGTGAGCAGATTTTTGCTATGTAATCCGAGGACAGTGTGAGATAAGGTCTGTGACACTGATTTCAGGCATGTGTCACTTATTAGGCTGTGCACTGTTGTTTCAATACAATGAAGGTTTTATCACCAGGAAATTATCACTGCCCGAATGATACTCGTGAGCCCTAGTCCAACTCTGCCCCCAGCACTGTACAGTGAACACAGAAAGCTGCAAATTAGTCGTGTGGACAGAGGCAGCTTTCCCAGCTTTGCTTCATGCTACATCTAAGAACTCTGTGTCACGACGGCAGCACCCAGTAAACTAAGTTATACACTGCTGGAAGCAGCGTCTCTTTTCCTACATTATTCTGCTCTCAGATCAGGTAGCAAAAGCCAGGTGAAAATTCCCATTAATAAGTATCTGACTAGTAGAGGACAACCTCCTTAAAATGCAAAACCTGCAGTGTATGTCTACCTATTATATACAGTGTATAAAAGTAGAATAAAGGTGGCATTTTCATCATGGTGTAAGAAGATGAGCCGAGAGTCAGCGGTTTCAGGTGCCCTTTAAGGCCAGAACTATCGGGACTGTCACCACTGTTGATGGGGGATGCTTCTTCTGGGAGGAAAATACGCTCCCGCTGGACAGCAGGGGGCGTGGGGTATATAAGAAGGACTGAGCGCGGGAACGGGTCAGACTCGGCGGGAACGCGACAGGAGAAGGATGACTCCCTCTCCACTGCTCCGGCTGACAACTCCACGCCGCTCGTACCTCAGCATGCTCAGCTTGCTGACTATAAGATTGACTTTGATGCTATTGAGTTATCATCTGACCTTGTTCTTCTGGACAGCCCTGTCCTGTCTGTGGTAGCGGATAAGCTGCCTAGAAACTACCCCAAAGGACTGCCCGCTGCTGCGGACTGTGAGCGTGCCAACAGCTCTTGTTAGGTGCCATTCCTGAGGAATCCACATCAAGGACTGTATCAGGATCCTGACAGCGCCGGCGTACAGCCTCCGCTGAGCAGGGACTCACCCGCACTGTAGGGACCCCTGGGGACCAGAATAGCCAGAAAGTATAGGTGCACAGGACCTTAGTGATGAAGTTTAGCAAGCCGGCACGGGACCTACGGTCATGTGACTGCAAGGGGGCGGGGCTTAGCATCCTGCTTTCAGAGAAGACAGCAAACTCAGAGTCAGGCAAAATGGAGGACGTTCACAGTACGGACAGTGAGGTACAGAAGGGGTAAACAGATGGGAGGTCAGAAAAAGCCAAAGGTCATACACAAGAGGGCGACGCGGTACCAAGGGGACGAGCAGAGAGAAGTTGGGTCACAAGCAGAGAGTCATACACGAGAGGTAGCGCAGTACAAGAGGGACAGGCAGAACTCATAACAGGGACAGAACCGAATCAAAACCGAACAAGCAAGCAAGATATCAGGCACAAGGCACACGTACGCACAAGGTCAACTAACTCAGCTGAGGGCAGGAGTATAACTGACGCCGGACCTAGGTCCAGTGAGCATTAAATAGCCACCCTCTGCCAGGGAGAGGCGGAATAATTAACCCCCGATCAGACCAGGACGGGCCAAAGCGAAACCCCGCCCTGGATCATGACAGACTGTTTCCACGTTCCATCGCACTCAAGCCAAGCAGGACCGGATCCATCAGCACCGTCAGGCGACAGTGCTTCTCATTCCTCCGTAGCAGAGCTAGAGACTTAGTCCATGATTTGCATCCCCGTCGGGAGATTTTCCAGCCTTTCCCCTGCAAGAACTACAAGCGATAAGTTACCTTGTTTTTGTATTTCTTATTCTTGAGCATTGTGTTTGTGTGCAATTCCCTGCCGTACTATTCTTGCCTTCCTGCATGGAGTATTACTTGTTAATTGCCTGTTCAGTAAATCTTGTTATCTCCTTCTCTGCTTCTGGCTCTTCACTGCATCCAACAAACCTTACTCGTTTTACAACCACAGCTGCTTCCACAATCCGATCGCCTTATGCACAGTGTATTGCTGCATCTCAAGTTTAGGATGACGTTTGTCAGTTTCTTTAGTTTATTTAGGGAAACATGTCGGCCCTAATATGCCAGCCTTCTGCAGAAGAATAAAACAAAGTATGATGGACATATTTTTACATGTACTAATAGAGTCGGTAACAGACAGTCTTTGACATAAATTAATGATATTAGTTCATTTTCAGATGTTTCTATTACTTTTTCCTGCTTTCGATACTATAATTGGTTTTATGGACAATCATTTAAAGCCAGTTTCTATCATTGAGCATATTGTTACAATTTACACACGGGACAACTTGCTGGTCAATTAGCTCTCGTGATCATCATGTTTTGTGATAAATTGCTGGTGTGCAGATTCCTATACTATAGATTTGGTTTCAAACTTGTCGCATCCATATCCTTAATACACAGCTAAGCAAACACATCACAGTACAAAAATATCCTGGGCATTGGTATTAAGGCCCCATCACACACAGCGATATCGCCAGTGAGATCGCTGATTTTGTGACATCACAGCGATCTCAGCAGCGATATCGCTGTGTGTGACGGGGATCAGCGACCGGCCCCCCTGCCGGGTATCGCTGATCGCGCTCGAACGTCCTGGGCCATTTTTTGATCGTTGGTCTCCCGCTGGCCAGCATGCATCGCTGTGTGTGGCAGCGAGAGACCAGTGATCAGCGATGCTGGACGCTGGTTTCCAATGTAAACAGCGGGTATCTAAGCACCGCGCGGCTCTTGGCTACCCGCTGTTTACCTTGGAAACCAGTGTGCATGCTTGGTTTCCAGGGTAAACAGTGGGTATCTAAGAGCAGCATAGTTCTTAGATACCCGCTGTTTACCCTGGAAACCAGCGTGCACTCTGGTTTCCAAGGTAAACAGCGGGTAAGTAAAAGCCGTGCGGCTCTTAGATACCCGCTGTTTACATTGGAAACCAGCTTGCTCGCTGGTTTTGATCGCTGGAGGGGCTGTCTATGTGACAGCTCACCAGCGATCAGCCTAACGATGTCCCAGCAATCCCATCCATGTCGGATCGTTGGTGGGATCACTGGGACATCGTTATGTGTAACGGGGCCTTTACACATCAGTCTATACCATTTCTCATGATGGTGATAATGCTGATAATGATGACAGCCCACCGCCCATCCTACCCCAGACTCAGAGTCACA
Organism: Dendrobates tinctorius; assembly: GCF_039654945.1. Lineage (NCBI taxonomy): Eukaryota > Metazoa > Chordata > Amphibia > Anura > Dendrobatidae > Dendrobates > Dendrobates tinctorius. Next base: position 27,970,163 of record NW_027361797.1, read on the forward strand.
GCTTTTTTAAGCATAATAAGGCAGGATAATAGTCCATGAAAAGAGCACAAAAGAGATCCGCACCGCTGGAGCACCTGTGTCCGCACACCTATTATAGGTGTTCAAACCGCTATTAGGCTTCCTAGCCCAGACTCACGGGTGCCAATCAAATCAAATAACAGAGCAAAAGTTCATGCACAAAAAAGAAGAGTAAGGGTTGCACTCACCATCCCTTAAAATTCACTTTATTTCGGCAGTTTAAAACATACAGGACAGGAGAGTCTCATGTGGCGTGAACAGGACGACAATCGTTTCATGCAAATGCGCTTCTACGGGTCTTGTATGTTTTAAACTGCCAAAATAAAGTGGATTTTAAGGGATGGTGAGTGCAACCCTTCCTCTTCTTTTTTGTGCAAAGACTAAGGCAGGATAATACAGTATATTCTACAGTTCATCACAGTAGGCATCAAATTGATTTAGGGGGACATGAAATCTGTGCTTTAATGGAGATTTTTAACTGAGCAGTTCCAGTCACCGCTGACACTGGGCACAGCTGATCGGTGGGTGTGTCAGGTGTCACACTCCCACACTCCCACCAATCAGATATTGATGACCTAAATATAGTGTGGAAGGTCAACTCACAAAACCATGTTTGGTTAAAGTCTCTGGGTGGTTTATTGCATCATAAACCAAAAACCCAAACTGGTAACAGAAAAACAGCCTTTCTAGCTCAAATAGAAAAAACAGTTCATACACAGTCCTGCCCAGTACTTCTGGGACATCACATATAGCAGCTCTCACAGGAGCTTCAGTATGGAGGCTTCCATTCCTCCACACAACACAGACATAGAAAAAAAATGCTGACTGGACATTTAACTCCTTCTAGCAACAACCAGGAGGTGGAGATATGGTAGATAGGCATCCCGCCAATCTCTGACCTTGTCATCATGAAAGCCAGGCTCATATAGTGACTGGATTGCTCTCCACACATATCATGCTGGAGAAAACACTTGTATCTTTCACATCACGCAGGAAAGCAACCTGTGACACATATCTCCCCTCATGTACGGCACCAGTGACCCTGTCACAATAGGTAACCAATGTTAAAGTTGGGGACAAACTCTTTAAATCTATATTTAATGTGACCACACTTTGACTTCAAAACACCATCAAAGTAACAATTCTTGAGTTCGAAGGAACTCATTTTGAAGGAACTTGGCAGGGAAGTTGGTCCAAACGTGCTGGAGAACTAACCACATATATTCTACTAGATGGTGGCCCGATTCTATCGCATCCGGTATTCTAGAGTCTCTGTTAAAATAAAAAATAGTGATATACTCACCTTCCGATGGCCCCCGGACTCTTTCTCTCCTCTCCATGCTCCCGGCATCTTCCGGTTCTAGTAATGCTTTGCGCGAAACACCGCGAGAGTGACGTCATCTTCAGCCCTTCTCGCTAAGCATTACTGGGACCGGAAGATGCCGGGCACGTGGAGAGGAGAGAAAGAGTCCGGGGGGCCATCGGAAGGGGAGTATATCACTATTTTTTATTTTAACAGAGACTCTAAAATACCCGATGCGATACAATCGGGCCACCATCTAGTGTATTATACTCCTGTTACACCCGGAGCTGCTGTCACTGTTCTGCTGTTACCTAATGTATTGTACTCCAGTTACAGCCAGAGCTGTAGTCACTGTTCTGCTGTTATCTAATGTATTGTACTCCAGTTACTCCCAGAGCTGCAGTCACTGTTCTGCTTTTACCTAATGTATTGTACTCCAGTTACACCCAGAGCTGCAGTCACTGTTCTGCTCTTACCTAATGTATATTGCTCCAGAATATGTACAGGACTGTGCCTGTGTAATGAGCAACGCAGCAGTGATGCCTTTAACGCTGTAATGTGCCTGTACAATAAGCGATGCGGCCGTGTTGCCGCGATGACTAAGCGACTGTCGCTGATTGGTCGCGGCAGTTAGGCCGTGACCATTCGGCGACGCAGGATTTCGGTTACAGACAGACATGATAAGACAATTATATATATATAGATGGATGTAGGCATGCACAAATTTTATTTCTTCCCATAATTCAACACAGACTTGATGTTGTTGAGATCAGGGCTCTGTGGGGCCATATCATCACTTTCAGAACTCCTTGTTCATCCATACACTGAACATAGTTCTTAATGACATTGTCTATATGTTTGGGGTCGTTGTCCTGTCGCTGAATAAAATTGGAGCCAATCGGACACCTCCCTGATAGTATTGCCTGAAAGATAAGCAATGGTGACCCTAATATGATTTTTTCTATGGCAGGACTCTCAGATGTGTATCCACAAGGCATACATAATGGTATTGGACAGTATGATAACAGTTGTAGTGACGCACTTTGTGGTACATCTAGAACTTTCAGATGTCAAGAATAGACTGGTAAATGATAAGACCATGATCACTCTGTTTAGTTCATGCTGCCTTACTGGAGAAGAATAAGAAAGGCTACGGAAACTAAATTGATTGTCACCGGCATAATCAACATTCTTTGCAAATCTTCAATTGGAATGTGAGCCGGAAACGTTCTGATGTAATTTGCCACAGATCACACACTAACAGCTGCGTGAGTGGATCGATATTGAAGTATCTGAGTATTCGAGCATGTCCCAAAAGACAATGGTTTGCTGGCGAGTATCTCACAATGCTTTTAATTGAATTAATTTGTTTATGAGTTGATGGTGAGAATGACACATGAACGTTTCGAACGTAACCAAACTGTATTGAACAAGTGAGCAAAGAAAGCAGAGGAGGGTATAAATAAATGAGTCACTTCTTCGTTTGGCGGCTTCAGAGCTCACCTGTACACGAATCCGCATCTGACTGCAACGGCTTCCACTTTAAGCTGCTAATTTATGGTTGATGTCACCTATTTAGAAAGGATATTCTGCTAGTAATGTACAATTTTATGGATAATTTATAAGTCTACGGACACAATATATTTTATCTTTGCCACCTACTCCATGAAATCTAGCAATAATGGGAATGAGACACATATATTTTACATCTAACAGAAGTATGCTATTTGGGAAATGTACTGGGAAGCTGCTCTGGGTCAATAAACACACAGCTGTGAAGCACAAAGCGAGTACTGTACATGATGGCACATCAGTGTGGGGGCACTGTGTATGCAATGCCGAAAATGAGCATGTCGGGGATACAGAAACTGCTGAAAAGGGATGAGAAAGAAAGAGAGAAAGAAAGAAAGGCAGAGAAAGATGGTTGATAACTTGAAGATCAGCGAAAGAGAGGAGGAGAGAGATATACATATTTGATAGATAGATAGATAGATAGATAGATAGATAGATAGATAGATAAATGTTAGATAATAGAGAGATAGATATGGGCAGCACGGTGGCTCACTGGTTAGCACTGCAGCCTTGGAGTCCTGGGTTCAAATCCCACCAAGGACAACATCTGCAAGGAGTTTGTGTGTTCTCCGTGGGTTTCCTCCGGGTTAAAAAAGAGAGAGAAGCCAGCGCTGCCTAAGGTTAGAACGCAATACATAAAGTATACACATATTAATTTCTTACTGTATTTTAAAATGAGACATTTAGCAAATAATTGATCATTTTTTTGAGCCACACCGCCGTGGCAAGGCATTCTCATATGGGGCAGTCCTACTCTACGTTTTTAATATTCGCTGTGCCATTACGGCCTCCTAAATAATTTAAAAGCAAGACTGCATAAAATGCAAGATGTACCTGAAGCGTCTCAGAATCACTCCCATGGCGCCAGAAAGGGCGAGCGCAGATAAAGGCTGACCAGGTCCAGACATGGACATATCAGGTCTAACCTCCACACTGCCTTAATGGCACAGCGAATATAAAAAACGTAAAGTAGGACTTCCCCCATATGAGAATGCCTTGTCATGACGGGGTGGCTCAAAGAATTGATCAATTGTTTGCTAAATGTCTCATTTTGAAAATACAGTTAGAAATCAATATGTGCAAATACATTTTATGTATTGCGTTCTGACCATAAGCAGCACTGGCTTCTCCCCTTTTTTATCTGATATTGGTTGGTGGATGACCACCACTGTTGCCGTGCGCACTGGGTTATGTATGCCATTCTTTCTGTGTTCATTGTGATTGATCTAGGCTGCTGTACACACATGCAGCAGCCCTGCCCTGCCCCAGGTTCTGTTTGATTGTGCACCTGTGTCTGGGCCTGTTTCACCCTTCATCTATGGTGCTGGTTAGGCAGTGTGGGGGTTGGACCTGAAATGTCTATGTCCAGACCTGGTCAACCTTTATCTGCGCTCGCCCTTTCTGGCGCCATGGGAGTGATTCAGGAACGTTTCAGGTACAATTTGCATTTAATGTGGTCTTGCTTTTAATACATTTAGGAGGCCATAATGGCACAGCAAATATAAAAAACGTAGAGTAGGACTGCCCCATATGAGAATGCCTTGGCGTGGCGGTGTGGCTCAAAGAATTGATCAATTGTTTGCTAAATGTCTCATTTTGAAATACAGTAAGAAATCAATATGTGCATATGCACTTTAGGTATTGCATTCTGATCGTAAGCAGCGCTGGCTTCTCCCCTCTTATATTTTCCTCTGGGTTCTCCGGTTTCCTCCCACATTCCAAAGACATACTGATAGGGATTCTAGATTGTGAGCCCCATCGGGGACAGCGATGATAATGTGTGCAAAACTGTAAAGCACTGCAGAATATGTTAGCGCTATATTTCAGACAAAAAAAATCCAACTCTTTGTGACTATCATTTGAAAACTCTACCTGATATATTTGGTGTATACTTTACCTATAGAAAATAATCCATTTTCTGCTCATAAGCTGTTGAGAAGCTCCAAGTAATTTGATTTTCTGACGCTTTTCCGTCCTTAGGGAGATTCAGATAATGACATTTCCTAATATATACAGAAGTCCTGTGCGCATCCCAACTGGTGGAGCATTGGCTTTACCTTTCCAACCTACATGAGACCTACATGCAAAATCCCATTGATTGCAGGATTGGCGTAGCTGACATTTTAATCTTCTCATATATCTTTGTGCTGGTGCCTACAAACACTTAGACCTAGCCTTCAGCAAACCATAAAGCTCTGCATAAAGAATCAGCTTGGACAAAGATTTTCTTTTGATGACTACCACTTAAATGTTTCAGATCACCAAACAAATGTAAATATTAGACAAATATAACACAAGTAATCACAAAATGCAGTTTTTAAATGAAGGTCTTTATTATTAAGGGAAAAAGAAATCCAAACCTACAGGACCCTGTGTGAAAAAGTGATTCCTCCCCCCTCTCAAAAAAAACCTTACATTAAATGTGGTTTATCACATCTTTGGAAAGCCGAGTTCAAATTCCCTAGCCACATGCAGGTCTGATTACTACCACACCTGTTTTCAATCAAGAAATAAAATAGGATCTGCCTGACAAAGTGATATAGACCAAAAGAACCTCAAAAGCTAGACATCATGCCATGATCCACAGAGATTCTGGAGCAAATGAGAAACAAAGTAATTGAGATCTATCAGTCTGGAAAAGGTTATAAATAATGTTGAGCCTTCCGATACTGCAAATATCGGGTATCAGCTGATATTCGCTGTATCGGAATTCCGATATTTTTACAATATCGGATACCGGAATCGGAAGTTTCCATAATGCAATGAGCCACTGTTGTGGCTGTGAATGGCTGCTGAAATGATGTCATCATGATGCACGGACTGTGCGCATCATGATGCGCGGTCTGTGCGGGCCTGCCGGGGGTCTGTGCGGGCCTGCCGGGGGTCTGTACGGGCCAGCCGGGGGTCTGTGCCGGCTGCCGGGGGTCTGTGCGGACTGCCGGGGGTCTTTACGGGCCTGCCGGGGGTCTGTGCCGGCTGCCGGGGGTCTGTGCGGACTGCCGGGGGTCTGTGCGGGCCTGCCGGAGGTCTGTGCCGGCTGCCGGGGGTCTGTGCGGACTGCCGGGGGTCTGTACGGGCCTGCCGGGGGTCTGTGCCGGCCGCCAGGGGTCTGTGCGAGCCTGCCGGGGGTCTGTACGGGCCTGCCGGGGGTCTATGCCGGCTGCCGGGGGTCTGTGCGGACTGCTGGGGGTCTGTACGGGCCTGCCGGGGGTCTGTGCCGGCTGTCGGGGGTCTGTTCGGACTGCCGGGGGTCTGTTTGGGCCTGCCGGGGGTTGTGTGTGTGTGCAGGCATCGTCCGATGGGACTACAAGTCCCATCGGGCTATGCCTGCTTCAATGACAGTGATTGACACATTAGCCAATGATGGGACAGTAGTAGTCCCATCATCCGGCTAATGTGTTGAATGTAAAAAAAAATATATATATACATACTACATACATACTACATACATACTACATACATACTACATATATACAACATTCATACAACATACATACATACTACATACATACTACATATATACTACATTCATACAGCATACATACATACTACATATATACAACATTCATACAACATACATACATACTACATGCATACTACATATATACTACATTCAGACAACTTACATACATACATAGTACATACTACATATATACTACATTCATACAACATACATACATACTACATACTACATACATACTTCATATATACTACATTCATACAACATACATACATGCATACTACATACATACTACATATATGCTACATTCATACAACATACATACATACTACATACATACTTCATATATACTACATTCATACAACATACATACATGCATACTACATGCATACTAAATATATACTACATTCATACAACATACATACATGCATACTACATACTACATACATACTACATATATACTACATTCATACATCATACATACATAGTACATACTACATACATACAACATACATACAACATGCTACAGACATACAAAATACATACTACATATATACTACATACAATACATTCATACATTCATACAGTACATATATATAGACATACAGTACATATAACATAGAGTACATACTCACCATTACTTGTCACTTTGTTCCCCGAAGCCAGTGTCATCTATAAAAAATATGAAAAAAACAAACAAGCAATATACTCCCTGATCTGCAGAAATCCACGAGTGTCCCATGACGATCTCCTGCACTGCATCACTGAGAGGCTACTATAGTTCACTGGTCTCACTTTATGGCAAAAGCTGCGTGGGAACTTTCTCACACAGCAATGCCAAAAGTGAGACTAGGGACAATTTTTTTTGCAGTGGCGGAGGAATACAGTGCGGAAGGATACCTACCTCCCGTCGTATTCCTGGGGCCCCTAGAGAATGGTCGCATCAGCTGATGCTGCTGTTCTCCACGGGAGTTCGTCGTGGGACACTCGTGGATTTCTGCGGATCAGGGAGTATATCGCTTGCTTGTTATTTTCATATTTTTTATAGATGACACTGGCTTCGGGGAACAAAGTGACAAGTGATGGTGAGTATGTACTCTATGTTATATGTACTGTATGTCTATATGTATGTATTGTATGAATGTATGAATGTGTGTAGTATGTATGTAGTATGTATGTTGTATGTCTGTAGCATGTTTTATGTATGTTGTATGTCTGTAGTATGTATGTAGTATGTAGTATGTATGTTGTATGAATGTAGTATATATGTAGTATGTATGTATGTTGTATGTATGTTGTATGAATGTAGAATATATGAAGTATGTATGTAGTATGTAGCATATATGTATGCTGTATGAATGTAGTATATACAGTATGTAGTATGTAGTATGCATGTATGTATGTTGTATGAATGTAGTATATATGTAGCATGTATGTAGTATGTAGTATGCATGTATGTATGTTGTGTGAATGTAGTATATATGTAGTATGCATGTAGTATGTATGTATGTTGTATGAATGTTGTATATATGTAGTATGCATGTATGCTGTATGAATGTAGTATATATGTAGTATGTATGTAGTATGTATGTATGTTGTATGAATGCAGTATATATGAAGTATGTATGTAGTATGTAGCATGTATGTATGTTGTATGAATGTAGTATATATGTAGTATGTATGTAGTATGTAGTATGCATGTATGTATGTTGTATGAATGTAGTATATATGTAGTATGCATGTATGTATGTTGTATGAATGTAGTATATATGTAGTATGTATGTAGTATGTATGTATGTTGTATGAATGTTGTATATATGTAGTATGTATGTATGCTGTATGAATGTAGTATATATGTAGTATGTATGTATGTTGTATGAATGTAGTATATATGAAGTATGTATGTAGTATGTATGTATGTTGTATGAATGTTGTATATATGTAGTATGTATGTAGTATGTATATATATATATATATATATTTTTTTTACATTCAACACATTAGCCGGATGATGGGACTACTACTGTCCCATCATTGGCTAATGTGTCAATCACTGTCATTGTAGCAGGCATAGCCCGATGGGACTTGTAGTCCCATCGGACGATGCCTGCACACACAACCCCCGGCAGGCCCACACAGACCCCCGGCAGCTGGCACAGACCCCTGGCAGGCCAGCACAGACCCCCGGCAGTCCGCACAGACCCCGGCAGCCGCACAGACCCCCGGCAGGCCCGTACAGACCCCCGGCAGGCCCGCACAGACTTCCGGCAGTCCGCACAGACCCCCGGCAGCCGGCACAGACCCCCGGCAGGCCCGTACAGACCCCCAGCAGGCCGGTACAGACCCCCGGCAGTCCGCACACACCCCCCGGCAGCCAGCACAGACCCCCGGCAGTCCGCACAGACCCCCGGCAGGCCCATACAGACCCCCGGCAGGCCCGCACAGACCCCCGGCAGGCCCGTACAGACCCCTGGCAGGCCCGCACAGACCCCACCTGCACACACAGACACGCACAGTGTCCGCCCACGCACCGCCCACACTTTTCCCCCCTCCCGAACAGGATGTGCAAGTAAAGAAAGGGGTTTTTTAATTCCGATATTTCTGTCCCATTGACTTGAATGGGACTTCCGGTATCAGAATCGGCGATACTTTTTGGCTATCGGCCGATCCAATCCGATCCAATATTTCTCAATATCGGATGGTATCTCTCAACACTAGTTATAAAGCTATTTCTAAAGGGAACCACAGTGAGTGCCATTATCCAAAAAATGGTGAAAACATGGAACAGTGGTGAACCTTCCCAGGAGTGGCCAACAAACCAAAATTACCCCAATGGGCAGCGATGATTCATCCAAGAGGTCACAAATGATCCCACAACAACATCCAAAGAACTGCAGGCCTCACTTGCCTCAGTTAAGGTCTCTGTTCATGACTCTACCATAAGAAAGAGACTGGGAAAAAATGGCCTGCATGCCAGTTCCAAGACAAAAAACACTGCTGAACAATAAGAACATAAAGGCTCATCTCAGTTTTGCCAGAAAATATGTTGATGATTCCCAAGACTTTTGGGAAAATACTAAGTAGACTGATGAGACAAAAGTTGATTTTTTTGGAAGGTGTATATCCTATTATATCTGGAGTAGATGTAACACAACATTTTAGAAAAGGAACATCATACCATCAATAAAATATGGTGGTGGTAGTGTGATGTCTTGGGCTGTTTTGCTGCTTCAGGGCCTGGAAGACTTGCTGTGGTAAATATAACCATGAATGCTGTTTTCTACCAAAAAATTCTGAAGAATGTCCTGCCATCTGTTCATGACCTCAAGCTGAATCGCACATGGGTTATGCTGGAGGACAGTGATCAAAACACACCAGAAATTCCACCACTGAATGGCTTAAGAAAAACAAAACTAAGACTTTTGCGTGGCCTATTCAAAGTCCTGACCTTAATCCGATTGAGATGCTGTGGCATGACCTTAAAAGGCGGTTCATGCTTGGAAACCCTCCAATGTGGCTGAATTGCAACAATTCTGCAAAGAGATTAAGAACTCTAAGATTGATGGAAGTAGAAACAAGCAGGGTAAAAAATATGTAATAATGTAAAATAAATAAAAAAAATGATAAAGATGCAATATTTATAAATAGTTGCCTTTATTAAGAATTGGCACAACATATGAGTGCATAGATTAAAAAGACACAATACCACAACACATAAATGAGACCATATAAAAAGAAATCAGCTTAGTATTAGAATATTAAATTCTTATGATTCCCATAATATATAGGCTTAGAACCTAGAATCAGGTAAATACATTGCCTCAAAGCAGTGAAGAAGTGAAAATGTAAAAAAATATATATCAAATATAATGAAAAAAGTTAAATGTTGGACGTGCTCTAAAGTGCTTAAGTGCTAACATGTGCAAATGTGGCTAGGAATCCAGAATAAAAATGTACAATGAGAGCAAATACAAAACGCCAGTGCAAGATGGAGGACAAGATTACCTGTTAAGCCAAATGTGCAATGTAGAGTGCAGGTCTGATGCGCCCCGATGTGCGTTTCGGAATAGATCTCCTTCGCTGGGTCAGCCATCCATTTATTTCAGAGGGGTATATATATATATATATATATATATATATAATACGTATGTATAGATGCACATGTGATATTAATTTTAATATAGCGGTATTTGATTCTATACTCCTCTGTTTAATTTTATTTAACAATTCTGCAAAGATGAGTGGACCAGTTTGCAGACTGCAGTTGTTGCTGCCAAGGGAGGCCCAACTAGTTATTAGGTTTAGGCAGCAATCACTTTTCCGCACAGGGACCTGTAGGTTTGGATTTATGTTTCCCTTAATAAATACCTTCATTTAAAAACTGCATATTGTTTTTACTTATGCTATCTTTGCCTAATATTTATACTTGCTTGGTGATCTGAAACATTTAAGTTTGACAAACATGCAAAAGAATAGGAAATAAGGAAGGGAGGAGGGGGAAAACACTTTTTCACACAAAATATATATATATATATATATATATATATATAATATACAATTTATCCACCAATAGATCATAAAAGATCTTAGGGCGCCATTTTGTTAACTTTATTGATAATTTTTTTCAGCTGTAACTGGGGCATCCACCAGAGCCACAGTTACAGGGAAATACAGAATGCTACTGTGACATAAGTCACTGGCAGAGCTTACATGGGACTGCAAAGATCCAGTATCTTTGCTTTGCCATTTGACACCTAGCAATCATGTGATCACCATGTGCTACAGAAGCACCGACCAAGTGGGTACTTCCATACATTACATAGCACTCATTAAACATTATGTAGTCACAAAATAGAAGACAGAAGTAGTAATAAACTGCTTTTGTCTTCTAGAATTCCAAACTGACTTGCTCCTGCTAGATAGCAGGAGCTTTAACCCTGCGTCATAAATGTGCAATAGTATAGAAATAAATCCCAGGATCAAGTGTCGTAAATTTACAGTGCTTGGTTCTTATGAGGATAACATTTGTGCCCTCTATGTAAAAGCATTGGCTCACATACCAGTAATGGTGAGCTCAGAGTGTCACTCCTGTGATGTGTGTATGTGTGGAGAGGGGGGTTGGAGCTGTATATGGCTCATGACCATCTCTCAAATCTGAATACGGCCCTCAAGGTAAGAAAGGTTGAGGACCTCTGGTCTAACCCATTTATTAAATTAAACACATTTTTGTGTATTTAATTAAAGAGATTAAGTAACCATAAAAATGACCTACTGTTTTAATCAGTTTTTTTTCCATTAAAATGATTTTTTTTTACGATTGGCCTTGACATTTTCACACACTCATTAGAAGCTCAAATACAAAAGATAGAGTCTGAGTCAGTCTAAGGCCTGTTTCACACTTCCATTTTTGACCATCAGTCAAAATCAGCCGGTTTTTGAAAAAAACGGATCCGCCATTTTTTGGCAGATCAGTTTTTTTCCCCATTGAGTTGCATTATCGGCGGATCTTGATGGATGGCCATCCGCTGGATCCTTTTTTTGCGGATCCGCCAATTTTTTTGCGTCCGCCGGCATGCCTGGACGGACCCTGCAACGTTTTTTTTGCTGCAGGATCCGCATTTTACAGTGCGCATGCCCGGAGAAAGGAAGTCAGCCGGAAATTTAACCCTGAAATCCTTTCTGGCGAACTGTACCCTTCCTTTCCGGGCAGCGGTTCCTTTAAAATTCTTCATTCAGCGGATCCGTCAAAAAAACGGATCCGGTGCCATCCGTTCACATCAGTTAGGAACGGATCCGTTTTTCCACCTTTTTGGCGGATTTTAACTGACACAAAAAACTGAAGTGTGAAACAGGCCTTATGCTGATGATGTACAAGTAGATTTCATGAAACAACAGGAAATTAAGAGTCTAAAATAGCCCAAAAGGCAAGTGTTAAAATAACAAGATTTCTCATTTTAATTTTAATAAAAATTCCCTTTAAGAACTCATTTATTGCACTATACTTACTCAAAAACTTTATTGCAACATATGCAGCATGTCGGCAAGGAGTTCTTCCCGTGTTTGTGTGGGATTCCTCCAGATTCTCCGGTTTCCTCCCACACTTCAGAGACATACTGATAAAAAACTTAGAATGTGAGCCCCAATGGGTTACAGCGATGACAATGTAGGTAAAGCGCTGCGAAATATGATGAACCTAAGTGAGCAAATTAAATAACATGCTTTCAAAAAACTTTGACAGCTGCAGTTCGCATCACAAACTCTAAGTAGACACATATATAATAAACATCTCCCGATAGAGTATCAAAAAACCTTTTTTTTAATTAAAAATGGGTCATCACATGCGACTAAGGGTCCCGTTTCACATAGCGACGCACCAGTGATCCCAAAAATGATACGACCTGGTAAGGATCGCTGGTACGTTGCTACATGGTAGCTAGTAAGAAGTCAAACAGGCAGATCTCTTCAACAACGCAGCAACGATACGGCGATCTGTATAATGACCTTGGCGGTCGATGGGACCTTGTCACACAGCAGCTATTCTGACGACTCACGCCTGTGTCCCTGAGTTCTGCGTCGCCAACGAGGTCGCTCGTCGGCGTCAAACACGGCGATGCATGCTGGCCAGCGGGACACCAACGATCAAAAAATGGCCCAGGACATTCGAGCACGATCAGCAATATCCAGCGGGGGGGGCCGGTCGCCGCTATGTGTCACACGTAGCGAGATCGCTGTTGCGTCACAAAATCTGTGACATTTCAGGGATCTCGCTAATGATCTCGCTATGTGAGACGGGGCCTTAAGCCAAGCAATGTGAGTTCAAGTTAAGTTGAGGAATTAAAATAATGGAATTCCATTATATATACACAGAAATCTTGTGAACATCCCAACTGGAGGACCATCGGCTTTCCATTTTATTCCACTCCTCAAGCTTTTAATTTTATTAAATGTATTAGACAATGGTAAATCCTCCGCGAGCATCATCTGTCAAACACCTCTGGCCTTACTTCCTCCCTCACTCATCAAACATCAGTTCATGAACAGATTCTTTAACACTTGCTACCTAGCTCCATTACATGTTATGAAAATATGTTCATGAAATTGATAATATGCATCCATCCTCTTAAGAAGTGAGCATTCAACCTACATTTCTCTTTTATGAATCACAATATTTTCTTAGAAACGTAGAATCATTTTTGAGTTTTCTATTCATTGACTTGCTGGCTTTCAAGTATACAGGTGGCTAAAGGTTCTTGCTATGTTCAGGTCTCGAATATATTGAAAAGAATTCTTAGAATCATCAGTTCATTAGCTAACATTCTTCCTTACATAGCAACGTCTGAAGGTTACATATAAAGTACGATATCGGACAACTTACATTTAACATTTTATCATTGCCATAGACCAAAGTTTTGACTCATATTTGTTATATTTTGATTTGCTGTCATTTTAGTCTTTTTCATACATTATGGAAAGCAGGTTTCTAACGGGCATCATGGTGGTTGACCGCCAATCAACAAACAATAGGTTGCTGTTTTATGCATGTTCTCCAAGGCTTACAATCTGCATGCAGTTGTATGTTTTTCCATGGTTTACTATCTTCATTGTGTTTGCATGTTTCCCCATGGCTTACTCTCTTCATGGAGTCTGTATGTTCTCAATGGCTTGCTGTCTTCATGGATTTGGCATGTTCTCCCATGGCTTACCCATGGAGTTTGCATATTGTCCCATGACTTACCATCTGCATGGAATTTGAATGTTTTCCCATGGCTTACCAATGGAGCTTGTATGTTCTCCCTTAGCTTACTATTTGCATGGATTTTGTATGTTTTCCCATGCCGTACTAACTGAATATTGTTGCTATGTTTTCCCATGGCTTATGATCAGCATGGAGTTTGTATGTGCTCCCATAGATTGCGATTTACATTGATTTTGTATTTTCTCCCATGGGTTACTATCTTCATGGAGCTTGCTTGTTTTGTCATGGCTTGCTATCTCACTTGAAGCTTGTATGTTTCAGTGGTTTACTATCTTCATGGAGTTTGTATTTTCTCTCATGGCTGGCCATCTGTACGGAGTTTGTATGTTCTCCTATGAATGACTATCTCTATGACGGCTGCATGGACTTTGTATGTTCTCCAATGGTTTTTCACCAGGTGCTCAATAAACAAGCTCTACAGATATTGTAATTACCTTTCTGTAAGACTGGCCGCAGTGTGTATGTTTGTAATATGGAGTCATATAGGGATAGTTTATCATCCCCATTGGGAAAATTACAGATTTGAATATTAATGATTTCCATAGAGCAATGTCGAATATGCTTGTCCACAATGACTATTTATCAGATCTACTAATAGTTTCAGGTATTATAGGGTTCATGGACAGAATCCATGCTTCGTATCATGCCCAAACCTTCTACCTACTTTTTCTAAGTCTTTTCTTCCCAAATGTTCAACTGTATCAGTATTTCCCAAATCAGATCCTTACAGCAGCCCAACAGACCATGTTTTCAGGATTTCCTTAGTATTGAACAGGAGATGGAATTACTATCAAAACATCAGAAATTGACACAGGTTTTTCACCTGCGCAATACTAAGGAAATTCTGAAAACATGATCTGTTGGAGGCTGTGAAGACAGGGTTTGGGAAACACTAGTCTGTATCAATAAAGTCCTAAACCAAAGTCCACACCTTGTACAGTGGCACCTATGTGTCCTCGGCGTGGGCTTTTTAATGTAATTCACAACAGATTTCAGTTGTTTGATGCGTTTTATAATGTAGTTCTAAAATTGTTTCTAATTTTGATGCAGAGGTCTTGTAAGATTTGTGGAATCACAAGAAGAATACATCTTCTTGAGACATGTTCCTCTGAATTTTAGAGGTTGGTTGGTTTTGGTACAAATGGACCATCTAATATTGATAGCATTGATACTGCCTGATTGGCAAGTACCAGTTGCTTTATTACCCTTAAGTTGGTTTCCTTTCTAGGTGACATTTTCCACTGAATTTATTAGACAGGGTTTTTCTATCTTCCAATAAAATATTTCACCTTTATGTGTCACTAGGGCGGTATATTACACTCTTTTATGCCCAACATAGCAGTTGTGTCGGTAATAATTTACATAAATCATTAATTATCTAAGTTGCACACTCTGCCCTCTAAATGCCAACCAAATTGACGATCTACTTCCCATCTGCAATTACATTATTTAAAGTCCCTATATTCCCCTTGTTTAACGCTATCATATAGATAATAACATAAAGAAAACTTGATCTTGCCACAGATATTGAAGGAATAGGACTCCGATGCAATAAGACTTCACATTGGCTTTGGTTATAAGGAGCAATGACAGGCTCAATAGACTTGTAAGTGGAAGAACACTTATTTGAAATGCTGGGGACTACGCTTCGAAAAACCTCACTCCATTGCACTTCACATCTATATAAATGCATTTTTTTTTCTATTCCACAGAGAACTATTCACACCACACATGTCCTTCTCCTCTCCAGTGAATCCCCGGAATGGTAACAGTAAGACTGAGAAGAAAGGGCATTTATCAAAATCCCTAAAAGGGAAAGATTCCTGGAGGAAGAGGATCAACAATCTAAAGGGAAAATCAATGGATCTATTTTAATTGATGTGGAATGAATGAAGGAAAAAAAACGACCATCTAGATAATCTTCACCTGCAGCACAATTGATGTCACTTCATTATAAACTTATGAAGCGTTTGTTAATTTCCAGCATTCTAGAAGATTTTCTGTAGCTCCATACAACATAGGGTTAAGCTTATCTAGTGTGATCACATGTGTTTCCAGTGCAGGCAGAATATAGATTGTTCATTTCCATGGAGCTTAGAACCAGTCAGATACATCTGCCCTTTGATGACTTTATGGCCATAGACATACAGATTTGGCCACGATCAAAAAGAGCTTTCACCTATGCGAGCACTCCAGAGTAAGTCGCCTGAATGCAAAGACAATGAAAAGAATGATTTCCCTGA
Source organism: Dendrobates tinctorius (assembly GCF_039654945.1). Classification (NCBI taxonomy): domain Eukaryota; kingdom Metazoa; phylum Chordata; class Amphibia; order Anura; family Dendrobatidae; genus Dendrobates; species Dendrobates tinctorius. Next base: position 27,986,515 of record NW_027361797.1, read on the forward strand.
TGATCAGTTTAACACTTGCATTTCCCTAAATGGGAAATTATGGATACTTATTGGTATTTATTGCAAAGAAAGGTAAAACAGTGACTAGAGACCAAGAAGGATTTGGAAGCATGGGTAGATTTTCCAACTGATTTAATAGATTTCTGCAGATCATAAAAGATCACTGGTTGCTATGATTGTCAGTATGACTCCTGGTTAACAGTGGGATCAACGTAATGAGCGGCAGTTCTATGGACACCTTTATAATACTGTGTGTATAGGTGTCTTAGGATAGATGGATGGATAGATAGATAGATAATAGATGATAGGTAGATGGATGGATAGATAGATAGACGTATTTAGGATTTGTTGAGAAAAGTCAGACCCTTTCATCTCCATCTGCTATCATGTGGTTGAGATTAGCATAATGAATCAGAGGGAACAGAGAAGTTAAAAATATGTTATGTTTTCACACAGATACTGACATGATCTGAATGTCGAGAAGATGGGAAAAACGGGCTTTTATCCCAAACTGTCATCCCGCCCACTGCCCACACAATCTTCCCTCTGTATCCATCTCCTTCGGTGCCAGTTGCTGGTGCATCGTAGTTCTCCTCCGATGCCTTCGCTATTGTCCACATTGTTGTACTAGCCCCCATGGCCTTTCCTGTACCTGTCCAGTTCCACATACTCATCTCTGCGCCCTCCACTTCTGACAACCTCTCTCTCTCCCCCTTTCTCTTGATCATCCATCATCATCATCATCATCACCGCCCTACAAAATTAGGGGCAATCTTCCAACAACAACATATCCACATGCCAAGAGAGACTTCTCATTTCTCGGAATGGCTTCTTAAATCCGTTACTCAGAATTTAGCCATGATGACAGTACTAATGGCTTTGGTAGAAAAGAACAGCTCCGTGAACACAGCCAACATCTACAAGAAGGATGAGTTTAACCTACATACATGCAGACATCCACAGAGCAGGTGTTTGCTGCACTTTCCATTTCCAAGATACAGATCTGCGGCTGCTGAGCCAAATTCCAAGATGCGTGTAAGATTCAGTTAAACCTAAAAATCTGGGATTTTGTCAGCGCGTGTGTGGGTGGTGAAGTGTGTTGTGTATCACAGCTTACATTAGACCATCATACACACTGGGCAGTGTAGTGTACCCTACACTGTACACATTCCAGATCTGGGTTACTGTAACCTCCTCTCCAGATATTGTGGAGATATGATACTTTTAATTGCAGATACAATATTGGTAAATATTTTAAGCATAATAATCATTGATCTAGATGTCAATGGACAGCTGTAGGCATAAAGTGAACCCCGACCTTAGTGTATAGGGTCAGGGGTGACAACAGCAGAAATGACAAGCGTTGGCGTTCATGATATAGATGAATTGGTCAAGAGTGACATACCTTGACATGTTTTCCCTCTGAGGTCTGTGAGCTTTTTCCAGTCCAAGTTTAGTGAATATCCCTACAAGGACCATGACAGCTACTACTCCACATATGATGTAGACAATCAAGTTTGTTTTATCCCTAGTGGGGTCGTGCATGGGGTCATCAATTTTTGGAGGTGTCTTTCCTGGTAGCAGCCAGATAGGTCTATCATAGTTTGTGCAGACGCTTTGATCCAGTTTAGCCTGTTTGAACTTACAGCAGTATCTGAAGCCACAAGTACCACAACAGTAGAGAAAATCCCCCGAACTGCAGTTAAATGGAGGGTCCCATTGCCCCATGACATCGAAATACCCCCTGCAACCCTCTGCAGTCTGAGGAGGCTCTGAAGACTCTAGATCTCCATGGTTGGACAGGTTGACATCTGATACCACTTCAGTGCTCCCAAAGTGAAGTCCAGTCTTGCCCTGCGTGCCACCCAGTAAAGTAAAGAGATCCACAAGGAAGTAATATAATATTGCCCTAATTCCTTTCATGATAAGTAGCTGCCTTAGCTTAACTTGATATGGAAGATCCAAAGTGGCAAAACCATGAGGATGAGAAGTAAAGAGGTCTCAGCCCATCAGACCAGGTCCTCACCAGTGCAGTCCTCACCTGGAAGGTGTGATGATGAGGATTATGGTGGTGATGCTCTGCTCTATTGCAGTAAGCTCTGCCTGTTTCTGCTCTGCACTTGTGGAATCGAGGAAAGCAGAGGGGATTCTGCTTTGTTAGAGTAGTGTAAAAAGAGAGAGAGAGGGATGGGGGGAGGAGGAGGATGGAGGGGGAGGAATAGATATAGGAGGAGTGGAGACTGAGGGAGGGATGACATAGGTCTTGAGTATGGAGGGAGAGCTTGCAAGAGATGAGGAGGAATGGGATTTAAGTGAGTGCAAGGTGAGCAGCAGCAAATCATCCTACATGTGCACAAAGTTTACAATCCTCCAGACACATTACAATCAGCACACATTGTACAATCTTCTAGCACTGGTCTGCACTGATATCATGTAACCATAAAGTAACTTGTGGGACTAAGTGGCAGACGACATGAAGCCTTCCAATGGAAGTAGGACTGCACATTTCAGCAGGTGCTCTCACATGCTTATGACTCAGGATGTGTGAAGGATATATAGGTCATCGCTACCCTGGAAATACATATATTTGTGCTTTCATGTGTACAAATATATGAGAATTACTGAAGAAAAATGTCAAACAGAAAGGGGCAGAGAGGCTTTTATGTCCCTTTCACAATCCAGATGTGGCCGCAACTTGGAACAGATAGCTAGATAGATAGATAGATAGATAGATAGATAGATAGATCGACAGATGATAGATAGATCGATAGATAATACATAGATAGATGATAGATAGATAGATAGATAGATAGATAGATACTTTAGATAGATATATAGATAGATAGATAGATCAACAGATAATACATAGATAGATACTAGATAGATAGATACATAGATAGACAGATAGATAGATAGATAGATAGATAGATAGATAGATAGATAGATAGATAGATAGTGTGGCGTAACTGTCATAAACGTGCAGGTGCTGGTATGTCACCACGAAACCGAGACAGATCAAAAGTTAAAGGGTTTTATTTACAGGGATATGATACTCCTCACGGCGAGAAAGCAGTGGGGGTTAAACTGGTTTTAAAGCAGTATATCAAACAGTCAAAAAGAATAATAGTTAGGCTGAGTTCACACGTGGCTTTTTTTGTGTTTTCGCGGCGGTTTTAAACGCACGATTTTGCCGTGAAAACGCGAAAAATAAGCATCCCATGCATTCCTATGGGATTCCGCAATGCTGTGCTAATGCTGCGGTTTTTCCTGCGGCGGAATCGCTTCACGGTAAAAAACGCAGCAAGCTCATTAATTTAGCGGAATCGCGGCGATCCCGCACCCATAGGATTGCATTGTTCCACTTACTTCCCGCATGTGGCTGTGCCCACCATGCGAAAAGTAAGCAGAACATTTGCGGATGGTGCCCACTGCCTGGAGGAGAGGAGACTGTACTCCAGACTTTGGGTACCATATCCCTGTAAAAAATAGAATTAAAATAAAAAATATTGTTTATTCTCACCTTCTGGCATCCCGCGCAGCCTTCCCGCCTCTCTCCTGGTCCCAGTAATCCTTTGCGCGAATGACCGCGCTGACGTCGAGATCTTGCGGGGGCGCGATGTCTCGCGGTCATTCCGCAAAGGATTACTCGGACCGGGAGCGTGGACAGAGGCGGGAAGGCTGCGCGGGACGCCGGAAGGTGAGAATAACAATATTTTTTATTTTTTTTATTATTTTTTACATTTTATCTTTTACAACTGATGCCGCATAGGCAGCATCAGTAGTAAAAAGTTGGTCACACTTATCAAACACTATGTTTGACGAGTGTGACCAACCTGTCAATCAGTTCTCCAAGTGATGCTCCAGATCGCTTGGAAAATGCTAGCATTTTGCAAGCTAATTACGCTTGCAAATCGCTAGTTTTTCCGCAGGAAAATCGCGGGAATTTAAAATGCGATTTTCCCGCGGAATGTAATCCGGAATTCTCACGGTAACTTCCGCGAGAATTCCGCTACGTGTGAACGTAGCCTTAGAAACAGGTGTTCTTGGAACTTATCAGTCTGCTGAGTACGATACTTGCTTATAGGGTTGTCTTCTCCCGCGTCGGCGCCGTCAGCAGCGGCACTTGTCATCTCTCTAGTCGCTGTAGGCTCTGCAGTCTCTAAAGACCCACAACAGGGGTCTCGGGGGTTAATGAAGAAAGGCAGGGGGAACACAAGGCATTCTGGGTGACCCCTGCTCTGAGTCTATGCTCCAAAACTAAACAGTCTCTCCACAGGAATCAAGGGCTCTGTGTCTCTATAAGTCTCTCAACAGGAGTCAGGGGCTCTGCACCAACACTGCAGGTGCCGGAGCTACGCACAGGGGTCACTGTCTCTTTACAGAGTCAGAGTGTACCTCTCCAGTCACTGGATGCAGTCTCTCTGCAAAGTCCCCCTGGATTTGTCCCCTGAACGGGAGTTCTCTCCTGCGTGCAGCTGCAACCTGCCCTGTCCCCTCCACATGCTGCTCTGAGCTTCGCGTGCTCTCAGGCTACCCTCCTTCCTCTTCCTCTCTCCTCCCAGCAGTCACATGACCCAGCATGTCCAGGGCAGAAAGTCTTCCCCCTAGCAAGCCTGCTGTCTTGGCAAGTGTATCCAGGTCAGGAGCGGAGAAGGTAACCTCCCTCTGAGTCTTCTTGTGCTTCACCCCCTTACATAGCACCTACTATGTGTGTTGGGGAACACTCGCTTGGCAGCAGATTAACATAATCAGGCACAGGTTTTTCACACAAAACAGTCCATATGGTTTATTTAAACGTCATAAACCGCACTTTAAGCCATGTTGCACATTACCGGCTTACACAGTCAATTACTTCATCACATATGGCTTTACACAGCATTCACTAGTCATGCCTGACTCCAGTCACTGGGTGACTGCACAGTTCAGTAAATGACCATTGTCAATGCACATAGTTCTTTCCCCATACCCGGGGTTACCTCTCAGGAGCTCCTGCTCCACAGGCTGACTCCTCGTCAGTCCAAGGTCCTCAACAGGATGGCATCTTTCTCAGTGTAGGGCCGTCCCAGGCTCTGCACACACATGTGGCCTGTCCGGGAGCTATTCATGACGTTCGTCCAACACCAAGGCCACCAGGTCCAAGGTCTCACCGCGTGCTCTTCAGGAAGTTCATCCCCAGTGGGGACCTTCCATCACAGACCTTCCAGGACCTAGCACTCTGAACCATTCAGGTCCATGAACTCTGCCCATGTGACCAAACCTCAGTCACATTATATGGTAACCACCCCCATGGAAGGGCGGTGCATGTGTGGTTAGTCAATTCCCACCCAGCTCTCTGACTAACCCTATAAGCCCCTCTTATAAGTAATACACAACAAACATTTGTGGAACTATAAGTACCAGCATAACCATATCATTTTAGGCTTACAGCGCATAGAACCTCTGTGTCACATGGACCCGTCCGGTGTGACGTGACCCGCAGGCCGGTAACTGTAAACAACAAGACGCGGCACATGATACAGTCCTGTGTGACATGGCCCGCAGGCCGGTAACTAAAACAGCAAGACAAGGGGAAAGGAAAACAGTTACAACGGTGGGCCCTGCGATAGGGAAAGGGGAAGTGGAGACCTCCTGCACTCCCCTGAGTCAGTGTCCCTAACGCTCCTAACGTTCCCTATGCCGGTTCTGCACCGGGCGCCGCTCAGGATACCTGTCACCCTAGCACACCCTACACCTATCCCTTGCTAGGGAGCTGGGTGGCGCAGGCACTGGCCCCACCACTGTACTAATACACACGAAGGAAAAACACAAACAGGGAAACACCACTTAGCTTTACTCTGTTGCACTTGCTCCTGGCAACAGAGTCCACCACCAGAATGCAGCTCTCCTCCTGAAACACTGCCACCAAGCTCTGTCAGAGCTACAAGGAAATCCCCTATGACTCCTTCCACACCAGGGCTAAGACAGTGCTGCAAGGACTGTTCTCCAGCTCCTTCCTCCACCAAGGATGGTTGAAATGAATACTATCACCAATGCTGATTGCAACACCTGTGACTCTTTTATAGCAGAGCCAGCAATCACACCTGCAATCTAATCATGTGCACTTAACTAAAGAAACAGAGTGCAATGACGCTCACCACCACCGGGGGCAAGCTTAGAGCAAACTACACCACAGTGCAATAATCCTAATGGCCACCAGGGGCAAAAACCAAACTTAAGCACAGCTTAGAAAAAAAAAGGTTACCTGTGCTTAATATCAGTCCTGATCCAGCATGGATCATGACACTCTGCGACACATACCGACCATTTACAATATTGCCAGTCCCTAATTCACCATCATCAAGTGCATCCTGAAGCACACACAGTGCCCCCTAGCTGAAACAGAGGCTACTGCATCACAATAGATACAGTTTGAGCCATATATATTTGGACAGAGACAACATTTTTCTAATTTTGGTTCTAGACATGTATTGCCCCATGTATTGCCCCATTTACTATATAATGGCCCCACTTATTGTACCATGCAGTATATAATGCCCCATACCGTATAATGGGCCCCATATATTGCTTCACATAGAATAATACCCCCATATAGTGTACGTGTGTGTATGTGAGTACGTGTGTGTATGTGAGTACGTGTGTGTGTGTATGTGAGTACGTGTGTGTGTATGTGAGTACGTGTGTGTGTGTATGTGAGTACATGTGTGTGTATGTGAGTACATGTGTGTGTGTGTATGTGAGTACGTATGTGTGTGTGTGTATGTGAGAACATGTGTGAGTGTATGTGAGTGTGTGTATGTGAGTACGTGTGTGTGTGTGTGTGTGTGTGTGTGTGTGTGTGTGTGTGTGAGTACGTGTGTGTGTATGTGAGTGTGTGTGTATGTGAGTATGTGTGTGTATGTGAGTACGTGTGTGTATGTGAGTACATGTGTGTGTGTACGTGTGTGTGTGTATGTACCTAGTGGGCAGGCAGCGGCGGGTCCAGCGGCGGCGGGGGGTTCAGTGCCGGCGGGTGCTCGCACCCCATCTCCAGCACAGGCCGCAAGCCGCGGTCTTTCCTGCCGGCTGTGACGGAGGTGGGTGGGCAGGCAGCGGCAGGTCCTGCGGGGGGTCGGCAGCGGCGGGTCTAGCGGCGACGGCGGGTCCAGCAGCGGTGGGGGGCACAGCGGCGGCGGGGGGTCCCGGCGGTGTCCCGCTGGTGGTACTGTGGAAGGGCCTGGTACCACCAGCGGGTGCCATATTGGAATACCCATCACTTGGGTATTTCAATACGGCGGTCGGCGTACTTACGATGCGGCGCGGTGGATTGTGGGATTCGGGGACATCCAGACGGAAGTGGATGACGGACAATTTAAGGCAATTATATATATAGATATGAAAATGGTATTCTTCTTTTTAGGCACATTGTACTGATATATAGATTGCATCTCTATAAAACTGTATATTTGGGGTAAAATAAAAGTCAGGGATTTTTTTCCTATAAAATTACCAAAAAACACTAAAAAAATTACCGTGTCTGCAAATTGAGATTCTGATTTGGCTTTTATCCTAAGTCATATTACAAGACTCATTAAAGGGTTGATTGTGACTTGTAGGATCGCTACTACCAATAGGTGGCGCTGTAGAGTAAAAGTCCTCTTTCTCTCTGAAGAGGCAATTTGCATATAAAATTTCCCAGAGGAGCATTGCACGGCGAATAAGCCTCCTTACCTTGACAAGCCAGAGCTGGTATGTCACTCTCCACAAGGAGAAACCTTACCCCTTAGACCTCAGTCCAGAGCCTCTCACCTAGCCAAATCAGATCTCATACTTTGCACTGATGAGAGCCAATAGCTCGAAACACCGTGTCTGCAAATTGAGATTCTGATTTGGCTTTTATCCTAAGTCATATTACAAGGCTCGTTAAAGGGTTGATTGTGACTTGTAGGATCGCTGCTACCAATAGGTGGCGCTGTAGAGTAAAAGTCCTCTTTCGCTCTGAAGAGGCAATTTGCATATAAAAAAATTACGATTCTGACTTTTTTAATGCATTTTTACTAATATAAATAATGTGAACATATTTAGGATTCCTGCAATCGTAACAACCCATACAATACAGTCAAAAATTTATTTATGATGATCGGTAAAAAAAAATGGCGTGATTGACATTAAATCCTTTTTAGCGTGAATAAAGCCAGAAAAAAAGTAACAAAAACATAACACTTGCATACATGTTTGTCAAAATGGCTGTTAAAAATCGTGTCCCCATTCAGCTTTCCCTTGAGAAGACATAAGGCTCAGCACTCAGCTCAGTGATTGACTTTAGCGGTCACATTTGCTACAGACATGATGTCACCACTGCGGTCTGTAAACAAAGACCAGACTGGTGGCAAGGAGCTGGTAATGGAGCAGGGGAAGGTGAGTAATCCTGAGTCATTATTTTTAGCACAGGCATGCTGATGGTGTACAGGAGGATGAAAGGGGGAAATCTTCTTAAAAGAGCTAGTTATGAAGACAGCCCTTTTTAAGATTCTCCCTGCTGCCTTTGGTCCGGGGTACATTGTGATATTCAAAGTCGCGAGAAGCTTTGGCTTTATGGCTGAAGGAAAGAACTGAGATGGTCTGAGCATATACTGTACTTATATAAACAAGAACCTAGGCGTGAAATATGGGAATCTTTTCAGAAAGTTTATGGAGCTCATTATAGTCTTTGGAGATGGTGGGGTTCTGTTGGTGTGTGTCTAAAGATGAATCCATCGCCATCAGCTTTCCTATAATGGAACAGGACAACAAAAGAGTTTAGCAGTAGTGTGAACACAGCCTTTCTCTCTAACATTTTCTGTATGTGGCCAGGGTAAGATGAAATGGTAAATGGGTGTCACTTTTGGGGTGTGGTTAAGCAATTGCAAAGGGAGTAACCAGCAGCGGATCTTGATGATTTACCCAAGTGCATCCAGCTTGGCAGAATATTCCTCAGACTAATTTTAATCCACCTGATTCATAGCAGAAAAGGTGTGTAAGTGCAGGCAATTCTGCATGTGGTGGTCATACTTCATGCTGAATAAAATGAGAGGTTTTGAAAATATTGTTTCCAGATTTTTCATAATTTGCACATCATTAACAAGTCTATCCTTCCTGTGATTTCCATAAATCTATGACTTTTCCTTTTAGATGTTGCAAATCCAATGTTGTATATATTATACACTGCCTTGAAAAAGTATTCTAACTTTTCCACATTTTTTTCAAGTTACACCTACAAACTTAAAGGCAATGTATTGGAATTTTATGAGACATACCAACATAAAGTAGCAAGTATTTGTTAACTGTAAAGGACATGATACATGATGTACCAATTATTTAAAAAATATAAATCTAAAATTTGTGAGATGCATTTGTATCAAGCCCCTGTAATCTGATACAACTAAATAAAATCCTGAGTGACCAAATGCCTCCAGAAGTTACATAATTAATACATTGAGTCCACCTGTGTGTAATTTATTCTCAGTATAACTACAGCTGTTCTATGAAGGCCTCAGAGGTTTGTTTGAGAACTCTAAGGATCGAACAGCATCATGAAAATCAAGGAACACATCTGACAGGTCAAAGATAACGTTGTGAAGGAGAGTAAAGCAGGGTTAGGTTCTGAAAAAAATAGCTGAAGCTCACTGAATTTCACAGAGCACTGTTCAATCCATTATCCAAAAATGAAAAGAGTATGGCACAACTGCAAACCTACCAAGACATGGCTGTCCACCTAAACTGACATCCCAAGTAAGGAGAGGACTAACTAGGTTGGAGACTCTGTATGCAGTACAACTATTAGTCGTTTGCTGCACAAATCTGGCCTTTATGGAAAAGGAGCAAGAAGAAAGCCATTTTTCAAGCAAGCCATAAAAGTACTGTTTGCAGTTTGCAAAAAGCCATGTAGAGGACACAGATAGCATAAGGAAAAATATTCTCTGGTCAGATAAGACCAAACTAGAACTTTTGTGACTAAATGCAAAATGCTATGTGTGGCGTAAAACTAACACTGCATATCACCCTGAAAACACCATCCGCACCGCCAAACATGGTGGTGACAGCATCATGCTGTAGGGATGCTTTTCTTCAGCAGGAACAGAGAAGCTGATCAGAGTTTGTGGGAAAATTGATGGAGCTAAATACAGGACAATCCTGGAGGAAATTCTTTTTCAGGGTACATTGTTATTTCGCCTCTTGTCCTCTGCACACCGCTATGTTTTTTTAAAAAATCTCTCTATATAAAACTGAATGTATGTATGTATCACCAACCAATCACGAAGCATCTTTCATTTCACCAGAGCTGTTCAAAGGAAGCTGAGCTGTGATTGGTTGCTATGAGCAACAGTTTTCCTTGCAACCAATCGCTAAGCATCTCTCATTTCACCAGAGCTGGATAAAAGAAGCTGAGCTGTGATTGGTTGCTATGAGCAAGTTTTCCCTCTTGACAACACCTCAGCAGACACTGACATGGTGGGAGAAATCTAGCATCCCCGGGAATATAAGCTCCCAGCTATTGTCTTCCCACCAGAGAGGAGCACAGAGCACATGACAGAAATGTATCCCCCCTCCTGCGGATCATTGGTATGCAAGTTAGGGCAAATGCACTCAGCGTTTTGGTACTGACCTCAAGCCTTTCTTAAAGGAATCTGCGGTATGGAAGGCAGGGCAAATCCATCCATTGCTTCGCTTCTGACCCCAATCCTCTCTTAAAGGGATCCTCGGTATGGAAGTCAGGGCAATTGCCTTCAAATGCTCTGGTACTGACCCCAGGCTCTCTTAAATGGATCTCCTGTACAGAAGTTAGGGCAAATCCCTCAGTGCTCTGATTCTGATCCCAGGGTTCTATTAAAGGGATCATTAGTATGCAAGTCAGGGCAAATCCATCCAGCGCTCTGGTTCTGATCCCAGGCTTTCTTAAAAGGATCCCCGGTATGGAAGTTAGGGCAAATCCACTCAGCGCTCTGGTTCTGACCCAAGGCCCCTCTTAAAGGGATCCCCGGTATGGAAGTGAGGGTAAGTCCAATCTGTACTTTGGTACTGACTCCAGTCCTCTCTTAAAGGGATCCCCGGTATGGAAGTCAGGGCAATTGCCTTCAAATGCTCTGGTACTGACCCCAGGCTCTCTTAAAGGGATCTCCTGTACGGAAGTTAGCGCAAATCCCTCAGCGCTCTGATTCTGACCCCAGGGTTCTATTAAAGGGATCAATAGTATGCAAGTCAGGGCAAATCCACTCAGTGCTCTGGTTCTGATCCCAGGCTTTCTTAAAGGGATCTCCGGTATGGAAGTTAGGGTAAATCCCTCAGGGCTCTGATTCTCACCCCAGGCTTCTATAAAAGGGATCATTGGTATGGAAGTCAGAGCAAATCCACTCAGCGCTCTGGTTCTGATGCCATGCTTCTCTTAAAGGGATCCCTGGTATGGAAGTTAGGATCTCAGCGCTCTGGTTCTGACCCCAGGCTGATGGGATGATGTGGGATATTAGGGGTAGTAGTCTGGTGGCTCTGGCTGACGGGATGATGCGGGTTATTAGGGGGAGTAGTCCGGTGGCTCTGGCTGACGGGATGATGTAGGATATTAGGGGTAGTTGTCCGGTGGCTGTGACGGGATGATGTGGGATATTAGGGGTAGTAGTCCGGTGGCTCTGGCTGAAGGGACGATGAGGGATATTATAGTGAATGTGGCTATGCGGATTGGGCGGGGCTCTACAATCAGCTTTATATAGATAGATATAATCATTATCATTTGTTATAATTAACCGTAGTTAGTTACTATGCCCGGGCAGCGCCGGGCTCTTCAGCTAGTTTTTAATATATATGTAATTTATTATTAAATTCTTTTTGAAAAATATTGGTCTCATCATTATTATATTTTTTGCTGTCATTTATGTCCTTTTTTGTGATACAATAAATTTGATATTTTTATCATGATTTTCTGTGAATGTCTTTTGTAAGGGATATATGGTTTAAATTAGATATTCAATTTTTGTTAGATAATCCTCTTTCAGTATATTCTTGGTATTTCTTTCCTATATAGGTTAATACAAAAGATATGAGACTGGGGCATAGATTCACCTTCCAGCAGGACAATAACCATAAACATACTGCCATAACTACAATGGATGGTTTAGATCAAAACATATTCATGTGTGTGAATGGCCAATCACAGTCCAGACCTACTGTAAATCTCATTGAGAATCTGTGACAACACTTGAAAATTACTGTTCACAGACGTCTCCATCCAATCTCACTGAGCTAGAGCTAATTTGAAAAGAAGAGTGGGCAAAAATATCGCGCTTTATATGTGCAAATTTGGTAGAGGCATACCCCCAAAACACTTGGAGCATTAATTGCAGCAAAAGGGGATTCTACAAAGTATTGACTCAGGAGGGCTGAATATAAATGCATGTCACGATTTTCAGATTTATATTTTAAAAATAATTAGAAAACTCTGTATCATTTCCTTTACATCTCACAAATACTTGTTACTTTGAGTAGGTATATCACATAAAATTCCAATAAAATACACTTAAATTTCTGGGCGTAACTGGAACAAATGTGGAAAAGCTCACAGGGTGTGGGTACCTATTCCCAGTATGCACATGAAAGAGCTGATGCAAAACATTATTGTTGAATGCCCAAAGGTCTTCTATTCTTCTGAATCAGCGGATATTGGGCATGTCAATATTGTCAGCCCTTTGACAGTCATTTGGCTGGTACTCACCAGTAAACTACCAGCTGTGAGGATCGTGCACAAGGAAGGGTCTCATAATCATACGCAGAGCTGATTATTTCCAATAAACAGGCAATTTCCAGAAACAAAAACACAATTCTTATTCCAATGAGAATAAAAATACCCACATAGATACATGTGATTCACCCAGCCAGTGTTTCATCATTTCTAATTTTAACCTGAAGAATGGAAGGAAAATGGAGAAAATCTGTTATAAGTGACTCGTGGAACAGATTCTATTTTTCTCTAATTTGGGAAAGACATAAGGACAGCCCAGTTTATTTTAGGAGTGGAGGAGGCCTGATTAAACAAACTAAACATGGAGCAGGATGCTCAGAGCAGCGTTACCAGAGGCACCTTGTCATATCGCAGCAACGTTAAGCAATATCTGCATGGAACAGAGGGGTTAGAATTGGTGGTATGCATGAGGACATTTATTCCCTAGGCTTGTGTCAGTTTTTATCATTTAGAATACTTTATGTCAAATTTGGAGACTTTATGTCAATAATTTTAACCCATGCTGACGCAGAGCTTGTTTTGGCATAGATCTGTCAATCACAGCTATGACTGCCTTAGCAGATTTCAGGATTTGTTTTGTAAGAAGTTTGTTAAATGTTGGTAATGCGATACATAAATGTCCGAGGCCTTCTTCACGTGTCCGTTTTTTAAGGACTTCAAATTCAGACATACGCACACCCATTTCATTCAATGGTGATTCAATGGTGGTGCACACATGTCAGGTTTTTCCACTTGGAGCGTGTGTCCGTGTGAAAAACCTGCAGACATGTCGTTTTTTTCTGTGCAGCACAGACAAAATGCATGCCGCACATGTGCACACTGATAACACACATATGACATCCATGTGTCATCAGCGTGACACACACCAGCGCCTGGGGACAAGCTGCACAGTTTGCGCTGTTCCCAGGCACCGGTCGGCAGTTCTCGTCATTGTCTCCTGCTCGCACTGAGATCAACACGACAAGGAAACAATTATGGGCAGCGTCGGACTGGCCCACCAGAGAACCGGTGGATTCTCCGGTGGGCCCTGGCATCTGGTGGGCTCTGGCACCTGCTGGCATACAGGGCCAGCAGTTGCCTAGGGCCCCTGCTGCTCCAGGGGCCCCCAGCCAGTGGTGTGTCGCACACCATGCAGCTGCTATGGGGGCCCCTGCCAGTGGAGCAGCAGCGGGTGTCAGGAGGCAGAAGTCCCTGTCCCTACTGCTAAAGAGAAATGAATATTCACTGCAAAGCAGTGAATATCATTTCACAGTCTCCACCCCCAGAGGCCCCGCCCCCAGCCCAGTAAGCCGCTCTGCATCTGTAAATCAGGGCCGGTGCCGCCCTCAGTCCTCTCTGCTCCTGACTCACAGCTAGTGCGCGATGGCGTCACTACATCGCGCACCCTCTGTGTGTCTGGCAGAGGGGGCAGCTCCTGACACTGAAGCCGGGATCAGCGTGGGAGCGAGGAGGAGAGGTGAGTATCGTGGTTTGTTTTTTTATATCTCTATCTCTCTCTCTATCTGTCTCTCTCTCTCTCTATCTATCTAGATATCTATCTCTATATCTATCTATCTCTATATATCTCTCTATATATCTCTTTCTCTATTATCTATATCTATCTATCTTTCTCTATCTATCTATCTCTATCTATTATTTATCTAACTATCTATCTGTCTCTATATCTATCTATCTATCTCTATCTATCTATCCATTATTTATCTCTATATTTATCTCTCTATCTATCTATATCTATATCTATCTATCTCTATATCTATCTATCTGTATATCTATCTCGCTCTATATCTATCTATCTCTATATCTAATGCTATGTATCTATCGCTCTATCTCTATAGCTATCTATTATCACTATATCTATCTATCTCTATATCTATCTCTATATCTATCTTTATATCTATCTATTATCTCTATATCTCTATCTCTATCTATCGCTCTATCTATATCTATCTAACTCTATTTCTATCTCTATATCTATCTCTATATCTATCTCTATATCTATTATCTCTATATCTATCTATCTATATATATCTGTAGCTATCTATCTCTATATATATCTATATATCTCTATATTATTATTATTATTACTATATCTCTATATTTCTATCTATTATCTATCTCTATCTATAATCTATCTATCTATCTATCTCTATATCTATCTATCTATCTCTATATCTATCTTTCTATCTATAGCTATCTATCTCTCTATCTATCTATCTATTTATCTATCGTTTATCTATCTATCCATTATCTATTTTCTATCTATCTCTATATCTATCAATCTATATATCTATATTTCCATCTATATCTATCTTTATATCTATCTCTATCGATCTCTATCTATTATCTATCTCTATCTATCCATTATCTACTATCTATCTCTATACCTATCTATTTCTACATCTATCTTTCTATCTATATCTATCTAACTCTATATCTATATAGCATTATACCCTATGAGGGGGCAGCATTATACCCTATGAGAGGGCTATATTCTATGAGATGGCTGCATTATATTCTATGAGGGTGCTGCATTATATTCTATGAGGGGGCTGCATTATACTATATGAGGGGGCTGCTTTATATTCTATGAGGGAGGCTACCCCAACTCCTGCTACATAATTAAGATTTGTACTACTTTATATTATACCCTGATATTAGTGTGTTTTACCACACAATTTGTGGTCTTGTATTTATTTCTATGTAGCTACATAGTGGGCCCCAAGAATGATTTTCTCTGGTGGGCCCAAGGTGCTCCAGTCCGACGCTGATTATGGGAGATGTATTCAGCCGCCTATGTGTACCTCCTGTGTAAAATAAATAATGAATTTTAAAAAAATAGCGTGGGCTCAGCACAGTTTTCATAACCAGCAGAGGAAAAGCCCACAGCTGGGGGCTGATGTTAATAACCTGGGACAAGGGGCAATACCGCATAAGGTTCCCAGGCTATTAATTACAGTTCACAGCTATGTGTTTAGCCTTTCCTGGTAAATTTACAGGGGACCCCAGAAAAAAATGACATAGAGTCCCCCATAAAGATTCAAAACAACAACTGCTAAACAGACACCTGTGAGTTGATATTAATAGCCTGGAAAGGGGTCAGAGATATTGCCAACCATCTCCCCCTATGCTACCAACATCAGCCCTCAGCTGCCCTAGAAATGGCACATCCATAAGATGTGCCAAATCTGGTCCTTAGCTTCGCTCTTCCCACTTGCCCTGTGTAATACTTGGCATGGCTGTGATGGGGTTGTAAGTGCCCATAGCCTTTAACCTTGTATTTTTCCCACAGCCTTTCAACAACCTTTAGTCAGCTGGTGACCTCAAACAGTAACATGGACTTCTGTTTAGAAGTTTGTGTTCAAGGTTCAACACCCTGAACCATGAACTTTACTGCTCGTGTTCACTCATCCTTACTCATCACAACTGGTACGACAAGCATTTTCAAGGCCACCATCAGGGCTTTACTGCCCTGACTGGCATGTGAGGCCCAATGAGCAGAGGGGGCCCACATCAGGCCCATCTCTTCTACTCATCAGGCCCCAGCGGCAGGCTTCTGGCAGTGCAGAAACTGAACCTGCATCCAAGACGTAGGTCCAGTTCATTTCTATTGCCGTGTGGGCCTGGTGCAGACACGGTGCAGGATGGAGACACAGGGCAGAATGGAGACACAGGGCAGAATGGAGACACAGGGGCAGGATGGAGACACAGGGCAGGATGGGGACACGGGCAGGATGAGAGACACAGGGGCAGGATGGGATACACGGGGCAGGATCAGAGACACTGGGGCAGGATGGGAGACACGGGTGAAGGATGGAGACACGGTGCAGGATGGAGACACAGGGGGCAGGATGAAGGCACAGGGGGCAGGATGGAGACACGGTGCAGGATGGAGACACAGGGGGCAGGATGAAGACACAGGGGGCAGGATGGAGACATGGTGAAGTATGGAGGCAGATGGGACAGGAATATGGTGCAGGATGGAGACAGATGGGGCAGGATGGAGACAGATGGTGAAGGCTCATGGGGCAGGATGGAGACAGATGGGGCAGGATCATGGGACATATGGGGCAGGATCATGGGACAGATGGGGCAGGATCATGGGATAGATGGGGCAGGGTCATGTGGCAGATGGGTATGATCATGGGACAGATGGGGCAGGATGGGGAGATCATATGGGGCAGGATGGCACATCACATAAGGGCAGAATGGATACTCATGTGGTCAGGAAGGGAGAACATATGGGGCCAGGATGGGAGAAGATATGGCTGGAACGAGGAATGAGACACACGGGGGCCAGGGTGGTGGATATTATTAACATAGGGCTAATTAGGGGATATTATTACTGCAGTGATGTATTTATTTTATTTTTTGAGGATATTGTTTTAAATGGGGGAGGCGATCCTGTTACTGTGTAGAGCGACACTATGTCACCTTTTTTTCTTCATCTGGTGCAATTTAGAAGTTGGGAAAAAAATTAAGTAATGTGTTCTGCAAGCGGTGCTCTACATAACTGTTATTTACTGCATAGAGAAGCCCTGGCTGGAAGAAGTGATGGTGGTCTGTGCTGTATGAAGATGAAAAGATGTTATGTCTCTCTCTGTCAGTAGATAATGGTGCCTCGTCCAATGCCAGGTAGTCTGTCTTTTCTGGGTTTCACCCATTCATGGGTGGGGTCATCTTCTGTCACTCCACCCATTTCTCCTGTACAGGTTGTAAGGGCGGCAGCTCCTCCTTCGCCCGCACCCATTTAAGGCGGGCATCTTTCACAGCGGGGTGCAGCCTTCTGGAGCCAAATTCTCTGCATGACGCCCACGAAAGACCGCAATTTCCCCATTTTTCGCACCAACGACTGCCATCTTTTCTATAGCGGTCGGTGCCATTTGCAAATCAGCAACATCCGCCATCTTCTTTTGCAGTGGTCCACTACTCAAAGTCTCTATCATCCGCCTGCAATGCTGTAACGGTGGGCAACAAAGCACAAGTCCCAAATTCACAGTCATAAAATTCAGAATTGCTGTCAGCCGACGGCTCCATTTCTTCCAATTTAGGAAGCACATCTCACATTTCAGATTCATAGGTCTTTAGGCTGCGTGGGTCCATCCTGCCGCCACTACGCCAAGTATAATGCAAGGGGCTTCGGAGTGGTAGTCCTGACCGAGCTCACCCACTAAACACAGTCTGTATACACCCTTGCCCCTTGTACATGTGATATGAGATTGATTAGGCCTTTCCCCCAAACGAAGTTACCTTCTCTCCTGTTGTCACAGCAGTCCAGGTGATTAAAAGTCCAGAGCTGTAGCTGTGTTCCAACAGGGAAAACATAACTTTTATTGAAAACAGGTAATGAAGAATGGACATCAACAACAATCCCAAACACTGGATTTCCTGTTCTTTCCCTGACATGAACTGCAGTCGCACCCACTACGGCTGCGGCAGCCGAGGATCCCAGTCGCCCAATCTACTGGTATCTGAGCGCCTGAGACCCCTTCAGCGGAGGCCCCTCTAAAGTCCAGAGAGCCTGTATGGAAGTCCTCTTTAGTCCATAGTCTTCTTTAGTCTGGGGCAACAGACCTCTCCCATCTGGGGGTCTGGCAGTGCCCCGTCTGTCTGACATGTACCTGTCAAGGATCAATTCAGAACTGGAGGGAAACAGCAGCTTCCTCTCTCTGCTGATGCTGACCCAGCCCCTCACATTAACCATTTCTTGCCCTGACTCTAATACAATTAAAGGGGATACAACACAATACATTACATTATAATACAGATACAGCATAACAACATATAGAACATACAGGTGCTGGATATATGTACATGAAGTGCATGGGGGGGTCACATGGGAGGAGGAGAGGGCACGACTGAGGGATCCTGCCACCTCCTTACATCAGGCTATGTATCACGCTTAATCCAGGTCATAACAGCCAAAAAGGCTCTGTAAATTAGTAATTCTGAGACTGTAGTACTCAGTATTTATCAGTAAGTCAGTACTTATTTATTTCCACTGCTCTATTGAGTATTTTGTTTTTTGTTTGCTTTTGTTTTTTCTATTATACTCTATTTTGTTCCAGAGATATAGGCCTTTTTATTTATGGCAAATTTTTATGGGATTTATCAAGGAGACATTAATCACAGGGTAATAATGAGGAGCAGTCTCAAGATATGCCACCAGAGAATCCTGAGAGCAACTCGACCTTAGTATAAAACTAAAAATTTACATATTTTTCGCAATAAATAAAAAGGATCATATCTCTAAAATTGTATTACATTTTTTAAAAAACAGAATATTTATGGATGCAGCAGGCATAAAAGGAAAGCAAAAACTGCCCACTTTTAACCTGATCACAGGTCCTCTTCAATTGATTTGGACCTTTATTGAGTAAAAAAAGAGTGGCTACAAAGAGGATTGCTCCCTGTGGAGGACCCAGCATGTCAGTGCATTACATGGACAGCCAATATGTTTTAATTGACATCGCGTACTGCTGTAATTTACCCTGTGGATGCACTGCAGGGGAAAAGAATATTTGCTTCAAGATGAAGACTATGGCCACATGTCGATATGTAAAAAAAAAAACAAATCCCAAGAAAAAACAAAATGAGCATATAGTCTGTAGTACATAAGTGGTAATTGTACATGTAATTAAAATTGGGTACTTGTTTAAAGGGAAACTGTCAGCAGGATTGTGCACAGTAACCTACAGACAGTGTCAGGTCTGCACTGTCATACTGATTTAAATGATATTTTGGTTAATGAAATCCGTCTTGTGGTTAATCTTTATTTTCAGTTTTTTGTTAATAATATGCCCGTGCTCCAGGGCGGCCTGTGGGGGGTTTTCATGTGGTGTTCTGATTAGGTATTCATAATGCAGACTGCTGACAGGTCACTGATCCCTCTCTGACCTGCCCCCTAGTTTGCATAATCAATACCTGTACATAGTGAAGAAAAAAAAACCCTTCTGCAGGCATGTGCAGCTATTGGTGTACATAGCTGTGATCCTATAGCTGCTATTGCGCATGCGCTGGCAGCGCCCTCTTGCTAGAGAAGAAAAAAAATTCCTCCTCAAAGACGGCGCTGTCCACGGCATCACAGTAGCAGTTTTTGGTGATTTCAAACGTGACAGGCAGCATTTTTAAAAAATTTTTGTTACACACCTCAGGAAAAGTTCAACCACATGTAGTAGCTATACATTAAACATGCGATTATGCTGCAGAGCAGGAGCCACGGCTGGCACCTGCCTGCAAAAGGGTTTTATTTTTTTCTTCACTATGTATAGACATTAATCATGTAAACTAGGGGGCAAACAGATAGCAAAAAATAACCTGTTGTAGCTGATAAAAGAGGTAAACAGCAGCCATTCCACAATTTAAAAACATCAATTAAGATTATATGCTGTGTCATCACAGATATTTGAGACAGGATAGGACCATCCCAATTGGGTGCTCCTTGTCATGGTGGGATATCTTTTAATCTTAATTATGCCAGACATCTATTTTCAGTAGGCCAGGAGACATAGGCTATTGTCTGAATATTGACTATTGAATTTATGTGTTTTTCTTCGGTGGGTCAGGAAACATAAACTCTTGTCGTATGAGTCTGAATGTTGACGCTTGAATTGATGTTTGTAAATTGTCTAATGGCTGCTGTTTACCTCTTTTATCAGCTCCAACAGGTTATTGTTTGCTATCTTTGGAGGACAGGGACGCAGGGTCATTGAATAATCAATGTTTGCTATATGTTGATTATCCTTTGTATAAGTCTATGTAGCTGTTGACCTGCATAACAGTGGAGCACAAACTATGCAGACTGATTATATACTCAAATACTGAGAGTTAATTTCATCCCACCTGCCCCCTGACCTGTGGATGATTACATGAACCACAGATGTGGGTATAAAAGGGGATTTATATCCTTCTGCAAGGGCAGAGAGACTCTTCAGAGCAACAGCCAACGCACCATGGCACCATTAAGTGGAACACAGATTTGACATTTTACAGTATGCTGTTTTAAGGGACCTCACTCCTAGCTGGAGGAATGTAGATCTGTTCCATTGACCATCATTGAACTCATGGATATGTTTGGGGAATCCAGGTTGGGACCCTCCAGTCACTTGGCCCCATGGATTCGTTTAGGGAAGTCAGGTTGGAACCTTCCGGTTACCTGGCCCCATGGAGATGTTCAGAGAAGCCAGGTTGGGACTCTACAGTCACTTGACCCCATGGTGACATTCATAGAAGCCAGGTTGGGACCCTCTAGTCACCTGGCTTCATGTCTCAATGGACTGTCGGCTTACTAGGCTTTTTGATACCTCCTCTTTGTGGGTTCTGACCAAAAACTGGGTGTCACTGGTGGGGGTAATCATCCCTGGAAGCGTTGAAGTAGCAGCTGCTCTAATTCCAGCGAATCAGCAGAAGGGTGAGACTCCATTTTGCACTATCTTGTGTATTTGCCCTGGGTTGTTCTATATGTTATTGTCTGTTGGTGGTTCAATAAAGAATTGCCACCCTGTTTTACCCTCACCCTGTTTTTTCTGAGTAGTATTATGCTCACGAGAAAGGAGAGCGGATGTTCAGTGGGATGAGCCGTGGTCCATGCGGTCTCGTGCCAGCGGACGAGAATACCCACTGACTACCCGGGTCACCACATTTAGCTTGTGTCAGCAAACCACAATGTAGATAAGGCCAGAGCATGACCCAGGAACGATTGTTCAGACATCTGCCTGTGGGAAGCTATATAGATGTTTGTACAAGAAACTACATCAAAACCTAAGTAATGAGCCGGAACATAAGTTAGTATACATGCAATCTGTAAGAGCATACTGTAACCATTTCACAGACAAAACCCAAGAAAAAAAAACAAAACAAAATAAGCATATACCCCGTAGTAAGTAAATAGTACATGTAAATAACAAAGGATACTAGGTTAACACTATTTTGATAAAAAAAAAACCCATAAAAGCATAATTGCACGTTAACCAACATATGCTCCGGCTCATTTCTTTGGTATTACATGGCGACATGTGGCACACAATTCTGAAATCACAGTGTCTCACTGCAACATTGCATTTAATTATTTCTACTTGCGTTATATTGTGGAGTCTGCAATGCAGAGTTGTTAATGTTTCCAAATGTGTTGGATTTTGTATCACTGTTTGATGATCACATACTACTCACTGGTCATAGACATCAATGCAAGTTTCATGCAGCTGAGACTTGTGTGTGATGTCTCTCCCATTAAGACATATCATTACAGCTCTAAAATTGCTCATATTTTTGTTTCACTGTGTTCACATCTCTACATTATTATACCCCTATTTTCAAGAGCTGTTTTGCTATTGATTTCCATGGTCTTCATTCGCAGGTTTTTGGCTGGCTAAGGCTGTCACTCAGGAAAATTCTTGTTTTTTGCAGAAGATGCAGCAACAGTACTTCAATCTTTGTTTCACATATAAATTGTATAAACAATATTGATTCATTCTTAGCTGCAATTTACAAAACCAAGAAGTGCTCTCAGTGCCAGTAACCATACAACCTTGTAGTTTTGTTCCATGACACAAAAACAGAATTCGGCATTCATAGTTTTATAGAATATGTTGTGATACTTTTCCTTTATTTATTATGCTTACTGTATATGTGGCGCCCCTGAGGCTCAGTCGCTACAGAGGTACTGCACCTCCTCCTGAGGTGTGGTGCCCCACCATCCAGGTAAGGTGGAAGCACCTGACCACACTCCAACACCTGCACCCCACACCACAAAGTAGTGTAGCAAAGCACCTTCGGCGGCTCCCTGCTTGGAGTATAGCAAAGCACCCCTTGGTGGCTCCCTGCTTGGAACACGAAACGTGCTGGGAGGTGGGTGGAGTTTAATTTGCACCAAAAGAGCAGGAAGAGTGTAGTCAGTCAGTCATTCATTCATTCAGTCAGTGAGTGAAGATGTAGAAGGACAGAGTGTGAGACAGAGAAGATCCCCAGGAGAGGCATGGAAGAAGGAAGTGCTGCAGCAGGCCACAGTGATCTGGGTCTGCTGGCACAGGAAAGAGACAGAGAAAGGAAGCTTGATTCTCCATTGGGAAGAAGGATTAGCACAGAACGTGAGGAGAATAAGAGAACAAGGACCAGGGTTAGAGGAGAACCCTTTTCAAGTTCTAAGCGCAAGGCCGGGGTCCGGTCCCCGAGGTTGTACGGATACTAAGGGTCCTGCAGCAGACACCGGAGGAATAGAAGTAGTGACCACTTTATTCCCACCCAAGACTTGGGGGCACAACAGCAACATATTAGTGAGCCGGGACTTAATAGCAAGGAGTCCCTGAAGCAGGCTACAGCTGTCTGCCATACAAGTAGGGTTCATAGGAACATCTGACAGGAGGAACTCCAGTGTAACTCAGTACTAGGAGTACTTCATTCAAAGGCGCTAAAGAGGAGACGTTCAGAAAAGGCACATATGTTGGCAGAGTGTTGGAAAGGAGTATTCCATCTGGCCTGGAGGTTGACAGAGTCCCTAACCCGGAGGACACGGCACGGAAGCGGGCACCTGTTTGCACAACAGACTGTGAGTAAAGCTTTGGAACTACATGCCCTGGTGTCCTCCACTTATTCCTGCGCCAACCTGCCCAGCACTGCTACATCCCTCGCGCCTGACACTACACCATCTTAGTGTCACTTCACCTACACTGCCCTGGGACTACAGCCCTGCCTGTGGAGGGCTATAACATCACTGCTGCACCTCACCATCTGTCCCAGAGGATCTATCTGCAGCGTCAGCTTACATCTCTATTGCCGAATACCACAGGTGGCGTCACGAATCACTTTCACTACCATAAGCACACTGAAACAACCCCTTTTACAATGGGCGCCCAGGGCCACGGGCCGGGTCCCAGCTGCCGTGAAATCTCGCATTGAAGCTCATCGGGCCCGGTACCGAGTACCCCACAGCCCTGGGTGTGAGGGCATCCCATATACAACACCTTCATATTCTGCAGCAAATGATGAAAAAGAGAAAAGAAAATTCAACAGCTCCCCAAAAACATATGGCAAATGTGTATGAAAGTCCACACGAGAAAACCCACGTATATCTGGGGATATTGTAAAAAATCCTTGCAAAACTTGTTCTGTTCCCTCATTAGCGTTTAAAACCTGACACAAAACCGGACACCTTCCCTGAAACCACGCGTTTTATTTCCACGTGTTTTTTGTGCGATTTTTTGCACAAAAAACGCGCTTTTGATGCTTTTTTTCCGCGCGGTTTCTGGGAACATTGCGGAAATTAATGAGCATGCTGCATTTTTAGCCACTAAGCGTTTTCTGAGCGTTTAAAAACGCATGCATTGGCACAAAAAGCCAAAAATGCATTAAATTTAATGGGAAGCGTTTCTGCAGCGTCTGATCCGGCTCAAACGCTGCGGAAACGGGTACAAAAACGCAATGTGGGCACACAGCCTTAGGCTATGTGCACACGCTGCGGAATTGTATCTGCAGATCCGCAGGTAAAACCGCAGCTAAAATGACCTGCGGTTTTACCTGCAGATTGGCCTGCAGTTTTCCCCTGTGGTTTGACCCCTGGACAATGGAATAGGTGGGAAACCGCAGCGGAATCCGCAGAAAGAATTTATATGTCAATTCTTTCTGCAGATTCAAAACCGCAACTTTTCCGCAGTTGAAAAACTGCAGCATGTGCACTGCGGATTGTAAATCACATAGACTTACATGGTACTGTACACTGTCTGCGGAACTGCTGCGGATCTGCAGAGGCCAAATCCGCAGCGGATCCACAGCAGAATCCGCAGCGTGTGCACATAGCCTAAGTCAGATTTTAACCCATGACTGCAATGTTTTGAACCACTAGATCACCAGGGTTTCATTCTTAAAAAGTTTGTCCAGTTTTCTGCTAACGATAATTACATGGATCGGATCCTGTAATGTCCAAAACTGCTATTTACCTGCAGATAGAGGGGTAATCTGGAAGTAACTAGCTGCGATCACAGTATAGTGAGCTGTGACAGTAACGACTCCCTGCACCATCCTAATGGCTGGAAGAGGGCGACTGCAGAATAAAACTTCATTTTCTCCCGGTATCCAATGATCCAGTATGCCGGCTAATCAGGATTTAAATGCATTTTACCTGCAGATTACCCATAAATCTAGAGGTAAATGGTGTTTCTGGACATTGCAGGTTCCCTTTAATAGGCTTAAGTACATTTATGTAACTTTCTGATATACGTTGTTTAGATCTACTCAAAAGGATTGTAGATTTCTATAAAAATATAAATTGCAGATACATCTTATTCCACTCTTATCGTACAGGCATGTGGCCACTGTAGCCAATCTCTGGTTGCAGCAGTGACCAGTAATTGGTTGCAGCAGTCACACAATGTCTTTCTCAGAGGAGAAGGTTTGGAAAATTATAGGGGTTCTGACAGCAATATCAGGGGGAATTGTCAAGTGAGTATTTTTTTTAATTTTTGGGCTATGGTGGGGTGGTTTAAAAAATCATAGATAACCCCTTTAAGCTCAGACTGTGACTGCTGTTACATTCGACTTCCCATAATTTTGTTTCAGGTTAACTCTACCATGTATGTGTCCGTCATTGTGCTATTTTCCAGCTTGGAGCAGTGTTCAAAGTCAATGTGCCACATACAAGTTCTGATTGTTACAAATCAATTATTCAATATACGATATGTATTCTACAACTAAGACTATTATGAGTTCATTTATGGTTTTAGACTTTACCAATATATTTCTTTCTCTTTATTTGATTGACTGACGAGGATCTGACCGCATCGTCTAGCACAGGCCATTTATTGCACAGCTATCCTCTTACTTAAAAGAGGGACACCAGGAATCAGTGTGAAAACAATCTCTGTACTCTCCATAGTCCCTCTTCCACACTTTTCTATAGAACCTACCTTCTGTGCTTCCATAATTACAACATTAACATGGTTGTTTTATCTGTAAATGACCAATTGTAGGTCTTTTGGTGAGTCTGGACTTGTGTGTTGGTAATTTGGTGTTGTTGTCCTCAAAGAACATGAAGTTCAAGGTTTCTTCTTTGATACCTGGGACCCAGGTTCATCGTTCTCTATAAGATTGTAGCCGTTGTCAATCCAGTAGCGTTTCGCCTTGCTTTACCACCCACTTTTAAGCTTCATAATGTGTTTCACTGATCACTTCTCAAGCAATATATTGCTTCTTCTGAACCATCCCAACCACCACCTTCCCCAGTCAATAATAAGGGGAATCTGGAATTCCAGATAGCTAAGATTATCAATTCTCACTTGTCGATCTCATCAGTATCTAGTATACTGGAAGGGTTATGGTCCTGAGGAGAGAATGTAGGTACCATCATCTGAAGTTCATGCGGTCAGGTTTGTCCGATCTTTTGACTCTGCACACCTAGATAAATCTGCCCCTGAGGTTCCAGAGGTCCCTCTTAGAAAGGGGGGTAATGTCACAGGAATAACCAGGAGAGAGAGGGGCCAGAAGATCATGGCATCTGGTTTACACAAACTCCTGCACTGGTTAGAACTGCTTTACCATCATACTAAACAGCCAAATTCCACCAAAGCCCTCGATCTCCTGTAATAAAACTAAAATAATAAAACAACAATATACCATACCTGTCCGTCGTTTTGTCCCATGCCATAATCCATGTCTGGGGGAGAAATAGTTTTCAAAATGGACAGTGTCAAGATGTGACCGTCCAGGCTGTGAACCACTGGTGAATGAGCTGCGGAGATCGAGGGCTTCGGTGGAATTAGACGAGGTCGTAAGTATGGTTTAATTAAGATTATTAAAGGAGTCTGTGTCATTCTTTCAATTAAAGAACTTTTTCTGGATGTCTGTGTTTTCTTACAATGTGACTTTGGGGTTAGTAATGGGAGTGCCTTATTGACACCTGTCCATTACTAACCTAGGGGCTTGATGTCACCTGACAATACAAAGGTGACATCAAACCCCCAGCTATCACCACTTGCCACCACTACAGGGCAAGTGGGAAGATCCGAGCGAGCACAGCTGAGCGCTAACGCTGTCTTTTAACAGCATGGGAACCGTGGCTCTCTGACCAGCGGGGATGATTTTACCGCCAATCAGAAGCAGTGTTTGCCGCGCTGCCATGCACATGACAGCATGACAAACACCCAGTGTTCGAGCAGTCTAACCCGAACAGTAACACGGACTTCTTGGTGAAGTCCGTCTTTGGTGTCCATGCCCAAACAGTAGGTGTTCGGTATGGACGCTGAACTTTTCGCCCATCTCTAGTAAACAGCAATATGTAGCTGGAAAAAATGGGCATATGTGTGCCTGGCGCTGTAATGGGACACTATGGCTTACACTGCCATGTGGGACATTTTAGCAAACAAGATTTCAAGGGCAGTGAACATATAATTATAGGTGGCCCTGACCCATGGTGACCACCCCATAACATGCACTAGCTGTGGAAAAACTCCCAATACTTTGTATACAAAAACACATGGAGTAAAGACATCCACCAAGGAAAATATAAAAAATAGTTTTATTCTGAAAAGTTAATAATATAGACAATGAAGTACATAAAGACGGGTCACATAATAAAAGAGCTCCATATGATAAGGAATTCAGGTACAGAAAAAACACACATGTAGCAATACTAACAGCAATGGAATGTGTATAATGGATATGCAGAGATAAGTAAAGTGCCAGTGCTTAAAGTCTTTCTTTCAGATATCCAGAGAATCCCACAAAGTGACCCCCTCACAGTAATAAACCATCACAACATAATAGCTCAAAATCTTAGTCTGGAGGCCACATAATGGAAAACCTGTTCAAAACCACTTACCCATAGCTAATTAGTATGCCACACGTGTAGCCCCTACGCGCGTTTCGCGTGGGCTTCGTCACAGCCCCCCGACGAAGCCCACGCGAAACGCGCGTAGGGGCTACACGTGTGGCATACTAATTAGCTATGGGTAAGTGGTTTTAAACAGGTTTTCCATTATGTGGCCTCCAGACTAAGATTTTGAGCTATTATGTTGTGATGGTTTATTACTGTGAGGGGGTCACTTTGTGGGATTCTCTGGATATCTGAAAGAAAGACTTTAAGCACTGGCACTTTACTTATCTCTGCATATCCATTATACACATTCCATTGCTGTTAGTATTGCTACATGTGTGTTTTTTCTGTACCTGAATTCCTTATCATATGGAGCTCTTTTATTATGTGACCCATCTTTATGTACTTCATTGTCTATATTATTAACTTTTCAGAATAAAACTATTTTTTATATTTTCCTTGGTGGATGTCTTTACTCCATGTGTTTTTGTATACAAAACATGTGGGACATTTTGTTGCTTGCACTGTTATGAAGACCTTGTTTGATTGACTTTTTTACATAGGCACTCTGTGGCTCGACGTGTAATGGGGCATTGA
Organism: Dendrobates tinctorius; assembly: GCF_039654945.1. Classification (NCBI taxonomy): domain Eukaryota; kingdom Metazoa; phylum Chordata; class Amphibia; order Anura; family Dendrobatidae; genus Dendrobates; species Dendrobates tinctorius. Next base: position 28,014,654 of record NW_027361797.1, read on the forward strand.
AGGAGGAGTACATGAAGTAGTGTGGAAGTAGAGACAGGTGAGTGCTAGAAGTCCATTGTGAGACATTGGCATTGGGATACTGTGTGGCTGGCATTTATAGGTCTCAATAGCGTAAATGGCGCTGTTATGGGGCACTGTAGACCTTTATGGACAGACATGTCAGATAGTATTAATTTATAAACATTTCTCTTATGCAGATATATGTAATATATATAATAATACTACTTGGTAACATGCTACTCACACTAAAGAAAAGAGGGGATCGTTGTTTTGGTGACAGAATTGTCTAATGATGGAAAGGGCATCATTTTTGGTTTTGTATTTGGTTACACTCTATTGCACTTTACAATACAAAACATATCAAACCAATATCTATTAGATCACCTTTCAAAAATATCTTTTGGATTGCTTCTTAATAAAATTGTCAGATACCGGAAGCTATTTTATTCAAGAATTATTGACGGAATTTGACTGATTCTGCCTAAAGCTTGTGTGACCAATTATTAGAATGATCACTGTGCCACCAGTATCCCAAAAACCTTTTTTGCCGAATGGTATTAAAGAAACTTCTGAGCCAAAGAGATTACACGGCAACTAGATCGCCTGGGATCAACAGGCTATTGGCATACTGATAACGAGGATCCCAGTAACCACTACTTTTAACTGGATATCAAACACTCTCATTGACCACAGGGCGATAATCTCTCAATTCATCTTATTCAGAGTAGCAGGGGGAATATTTCCGCACTATCAATTTTGTACTTAGTTTGGAGGTCGGATTTAGTCCTAGTAGTTGAAAAATCTGTAATATCTTCTTGACATTTAATGCTTAAGATGTAAGTATTTATTCATCACTAATTGCAGCTTCTGTAAGCAGTCTGATAGATATCAATGATGGATACAAATGAAGCAAATCTGAACAAATACATGTTAAATAAGCTTCTATTGAATGTACTGGGTAGCTTTAGTGAATAGCACTAAATGGAAAGCTGACTGGCTACATAAAGAGCAACAACTAAAGACCAATGAAGACTGACTCTTGTAACCAGGCTCTCTGCTAAAGACATTTTTCACCCTGGCTTCATGGCAATTCTTTTCAGAGCTATCCTGTCATGTGAACAGTTTATTCAAGACAGAGTGACAGCAGACAGAATAAAGCTCCAGGTTACCATGTGAACAATGGGAAATGTATTAAGAGATGCATAGAAATGACTGACGGAGAGAAGATAAAAACAGTTTGCTAGTGAAACAAAAAAAATAAAGGAGAAAAAAGTTGCTTGGAAAAACTGAGTTATCCACAGAAAATTACATTGTATTGAATTCATGAGTGGTCTTCTAAACACACATCCAGTTGCAGCACCCGCTAGGGCCGAGGTTACTCGGTACCGGGCCGGTCAGTTCTTTAGGCGATGCACGGCAGCGGTGACCCGGTCCGTGACCCTGGGTGTGCAATGGAAATAAAGATGATGATTTTGGGGACTAAAGATGGTTATAATTTGTGACGCCACCCATAGTGTTTGGCAATGATGATATGGCCGACGCTGCAGTTCAGATCCACTGGGGCAGTTGGTGATGCAGCAGAGTTGGTACAGCTCTCCACGGGTAGAGCTAGGCCCCAGGGCAGTTATAGTATTAAATGTGATGATGGTGGTTGTAGTGCAAGGCAGGTGATGCTGTAAATAAATCAGAGGACACAGTGGAGTGCAGTCTTCACACTTTTACTCACGGTTCTTCCAGTTACAATCCCCATCCGGGGTGCTGTTTCCTCCGGGTCGGTGGGCCAGTCAGTTCTCAGGTAATTTGGGGCACACTGTTCCAGATCCCCCTTCTGATGTTCCTCTCCTGGTCGTGTCACTGTGTGATTCCCACCTCTCCTGCCCTGCACCTCACACATAGTGTCCCAAGCCAGCAGCCTTGGATCCTGTTGGGCGATGTTCTCTTGGTCTCCTTGATCCTATCCGGCTGCCTTTTCAGCGAATGTTTGCGGGTTTGGCTGTAGCACATGCAGATGCTGCAGCCTCCGGTTAGCTAGCCGAGTTCTCAGTTTCTCCACTAGTCAGGGGCCGGTCCCCTACTGCGACCTGGTCCCTCCATCCGACTACCCGTGCCCCTAGGACCCCTTCTTTCTCTTCTCACTCTTCTCTAGTCTAGGGACGAGCTCCTCACTGCTCCAGTCCCTAGCACCAACTGAAAACACTGCTCTCAATGTCACTCCCTTAAGCTCCTCCCCTTCTCCACTTTCTCCACCCACACCTACCAAGTCCCTCCCTGGTCTGGAGAGGTCTAGTGTTGGGTCCTAATGTGTGAATCCTGGGTAGTGTCCCCTCCTTACCCGAGAGCGGAGAGCCACACCTTTTGCTGAGGTGCAGTACCTCTCTGGCGACTGAACCCTCAGGGGCCCCACACAATCCTATCTTCATGCACAGAGCTCGATCTTCCATAATTTGGAATAAAATTAGACACAATAATAAAATATAAAATAAAGCTTTTATAGGGATTATCCGAACTTAAAATAAAAACTGTAGAGGTTAACCATTCCCAAAACTATTATCCAAATCTAATCTAAAATGCCATTTAGCCCCCCACATCTACCCCGGATATCTTTTCTAATTTTTTCTTGTTTCCTCTCATTTCGTGGGCAATTCCCTAGCGCAACTCTTGTATTTATTGTGGTTACTTCCCTATGGTTACCCTCAGCATTCTAATTACAAATCCCATGAACCATTGTGCACATGCTCAGAAGCTGTGATATTCAATGACGAACAGCATCCAAGGAAATATGAAACATAGTCACGTGCTTGTGATGGCACATCGTAGTCCACAGCCCAGGACATGGATGAATCTGATGTGACATCACAGGAAGCAATAGTGGACTTGGCCGCAGTGTCATTTGACTGACACCATGATTGGCAAGTAGAAGCAACGTTGGGTAGAAACGTATCTGGGCAAGACTCGATAGCAAAATCTAGGTCTGTAAGGTCTACATCTCCCAGAATGTCACTCTCTGCAGTCAATTTGCTTTGCAAAACTATAACCAGTTATCCTCAGGTGGGTACTGATGTAAGCCCAGAAGTTCTTGTTTTTGAAGATCCCTCAGAAAATAGAACTTCACATCAATATGTTTAGTTCTTGGGTTACCTCTTTCTATTTGTGTAAGTGCCAGAAATCCTTGGTTGTCTTTCTAAGTTCAATTTGTAGTTAATTATCTTAAGTTAGTCTACTAACATACCTAGATCTGCTATACTGCTTGGCTCTGTTGCATCATCAAAAGTGAGTCATCTGATATACCTGGCTCTGCTGTGTTGCCAGACTCTGCTTCCTACAACATTAGTCAACTCTGCTCCATGTGTACTGTAGCTCTCCTGTCCTACTAAGCTCTTCAACATCAATGAGACCACACCATTGATCCATTGTCCTGACTTTACTTCATCAGCCTTCCTATGCTGATTCTTTAGCCTCTGGACCATTCAGTCCTCTAAATGACTTCCTGATTCTACAGCCTCTATTCATTCAGATACCATCTATGCTTCTTCAGCCTCCATTGAGCCAACCGGCTTATCGTACTGCACCAATGCTACCTGTCTCTGCTTCATTACAACTGCTCATCTGCATTTCAGCACATTGCGTTCCTGTACTGATTGTCATTTGTCAGCAAATTACTTCCTATAGTTGCTTTCCACTGGAGATTTCACCTATTTTGTATCTTTAAAATCAAAAGTTTCAATTATTTCTTGTATCTTGTGCTATTTGTTCAGGAAGAAAATTGCCTTAGGCTGGTTTCACATTTGCGTTTTTTTGCGCTGGAAAAAAACGCATACGTGCGCATGCGTTTTTTCCCCTATATTTAACATGGGTGCGCATACCTGCGCGCTGTCATGCGCACGTATGCGATTTTCATGCGCTGCGTTTTTTTGGGGTGTGCGTTTGTATTTTCCAGACGCAGCATGTTGCATTTTTTGGCCCTGCAAAAAAGCGCATGCGCACGTATGCGCACGTTTTGCGCTAAAAATGGCCATTATAGCCTATGGATGCGCATACGTGCGCACTGGCATGCGCATGTAAGCGTTTTTTTAGCGCTGCATTTTTTTGGTGGTGTCCACTTGTTGTACTAGTTATAATCTTCTAAAGTCAAAAAAAAAAGTCTATATAAAGGAGGTGCCTGCCAAAACTCTGCCACTACTACACTGACAGATTGGAGAGCAGACAGTCAACAAGGAACCCATCTTCTATCAGCGAAGAATGTGAGTATATTACATTATATGCCTGTCCTTTTAAATTATGTATGTACTAATGATTTTTATTATTTTTACATGCAGTATGTCTTCAGAATCCGAGTATTCCCCATCGCGGCAGGAATTGGCGCAAGCAGACCGTGAGGTGATTATTTTCGTGCATCTGGTAAGTATATCTGCAGCTTCTCCAAATCTCTTACGTTTTTTTCAACTTTTTTAAGACATCGTCATCATCATCTTCTGCGGACGGGACTAGTGAGGGCGAAGAGCAGGAGCAGCGAAGCCAAGTCCCGGTGGTGATACGGAATGTATGTATCAAATGATTTGTAATGTTCTTTATTTTTTATCTTTTATTTTTACTCTTTTTTATGTTTCTTTTTTTGTAACTTTTTATTCAATTTAAATTTGATTATTCTAATGAATGTGTTTTGTCTAGGTTCCACAACGGGATGAAGACGTCTACCTGGATAATGAGCAGCTCATCAGCCTGGTCCAGGAGCGTTCGCCGTTGTGGGACAGCCGTGACCGGCTGCACAAGGACATTGTGGTGACCCGGCGGCTATGGAATGAGGTGGCCGCAGCGTTGATGGATGGCTGGGACAGCGCCACAGCATCCTCCAAAAAGGCGTTTAGTGAGTATTTCCCTGCTCTGTATTGTGCCTCAGTGACTGTTGTCCTTGACGGCACTGTTGGGTTTCGTGCTAGGTGTATTCTAGCAGGAAACCCAACAGTGTCATCGGGGTCTACAGTGACTGCTTTGAGTATTGTATTGCTACATTGTGCCGCAGTGACTGTTGTCCTTGACGGCACTGTTGGGTTTCGTGCTAGGTGTATTCTAGCAGGAAACCCAACAGTGTCATCGGGGTCTACAGTGACTGCTTTGAGTATTGTATTGCTACATTGTGCCGCAGTGACTGTTGTCCTTGACGGCACTGTTGGGTTTCGTGCTAGGTGTATTCTAGCAGGAAACCCAACAGTGTCATCGGGGTCTACAGTGACTGCTTTGAGTATTGTATTGCTACATTGTGCCGCAGTGACTGTTGTCCTTGACGGCACTGTTGGGTTTCGTGCTAGGTGTATTCTAGCAGGAAACCCAACAGTGTCATCGGGGTCTACAGTGACTGCTTTGAGTATTGTATTGCTACATTGTGCAGCAGTGACTGTTGTCCTTGACGGCACTGTTGGGTTTCGTGCTAGGTGTATTCTAGCAGGAAACCCAACAGTGTCATCGGGGTCTACAGTGACTGCTTTGAGTATTGTATTGCTATATTGTGCCGCATTGACTGTTGTCCTTGACGGCACTGTTTTTTTTTTAACAACAGTGGACAAAGTCCGAACACGTTGGCGTTCGATCAAGGACCGCTTCAACAGTGATGTTCGTGCTGAGGGCCAGGTTCGCAGTGGATCTGCGTCAAGGACCAGAACTAGATACCGTCACTATCACGCGTTGCAGTTCCTAAGACCGGTCCTTGCCACGAGATCGTAAGTATTATAAATTTTGGGTTTTTATTTTTATTAATCTGTGTTTTTCTAATCCACAGCTGATGCTTCTTGTAAAGGCATGGTAGTAATGATTTTCCTTTCTTCCACAGCACCTGGAGCAGCACCCTGCAACCTGGCCCTGGAGCGGTCCTTCCTCGGACGTCCTCTGACCCGTCCCAGCCATCCGACAGCCAGGAAGCACCTTGCAGGTCAACCACACACACAGCTGGTGACCAGGAAGCTGGGCCATCAGGTGTTCCCCTGTCCCAGGTCTCTGCCACTGGTTATGCGGGCACTACCCGCCATCGGCAGAGGGCCTTGGACCGGAATGTCTTGCCCGAGTTTATGCATTTGAGCGAGGCCTTTAATTCCAGCCTCAAGTCACTGTCCGACAGAGTTGAAAGCGGTTTTGCACTCATGGAACGTGGTTTTAACCACTTTGAACACCGCTTCAATTCTGTAGAACAGCGCCTTGACCGTCTGGAGGCCGACCTCAACAGACCAGCACACCATTTTATTAGTAAGATTGAAAAGGGCATGGCGGAACACCTTAGTCCTGAGCAACAGCTGAATGTGCTGCAGGCCTGCAACAATGCTTTCTTGCAGGCTATGCAGCATAATCGGTACGGTCAGCAGTCAGTGGTGTCATTTCCACCTGTGCCACCATTGACTCGCTTCACCTCACTACCGACTTGTGCTGCATACCACTGCACGGACACCTCTATTCAAAGCCAGGACACCCACCGTTACACCACCACAAGTCTGAGTGCAGCTGGTCACTTCACCGACACCACCATGGCAAGCGCTGCTCCTGTCTGGAGCACCACCGCCACTCCCATGCATGCGTGGAGCTCAGCCACCACTAGGCAAACATGGAACAGCCCTGCCGCTACAACAACATGTAGTAGCCCTGCCACCACCACTCTGCAAACCTGGACCATCACTGCCGCCACCAGTCCTCCTGCAAGGACGAGCACTGCCAACGAAGAGCAGCAGCAGCAGCCACCTCAGCAGCAGCAGCCACCTCAGCAGCAGCCACCTCAGCAGCAGCAGCAGCCACCTAAGCAGCAGCAGCAGCCACCTCAGCAGCAGCAGCAACCACCTCAGCAGCAGCAGCAGCCACCTCAGCAGCAGCAGCAGCCACCTCAGCAGCAGCCGCCACCTCAGCAGCAGCAGCAGCCACCTCAGCAGCAGCAGCAGCCACACCAGCAGACGGGGGACCTACATTCAATATTTGCCCCTAGTTCAAGGCGAAATCTATCAAGGCGGGCATTGGGCCAAAGTCGGTCCAGGCACACAAGCCTACGGCGACATGCCATTACAACTAATGTACCTGAACAGATTTCCTCTCCTCCAAGTGTTCCTAGTTTAATTCCCTTAACTGGACTACCTTCCCCCACAAGTTTTGTTGCCCCTTCCCCTCAAACACCGTCTTCAACTGCAAGTGTTGCATATTCCCTGCACACCCCCAAATTGAAACCATCTGCCCCCAAACGCCGGAAAAAATAATTTTTTGGTTTATTTTTGTGATTAAAAATAAATATACATTTGTGGTTCACCATTACAAAGTTTCATTAATGTTGTTTGCGCCGCTCACACACACTGATGGGTAAATACATGTTAAAAACCAACCCAAGGCCTAGTATAGTCATATGTGAAATAACACGGACTAGTATAGTCATACCAAGGCCTAGTGTAATAACTCGAGTTTTACCAACTTGGATCTGGTTTCATGAAAAACAAACTGTTGAAACTTGTCTTAAAAATAAGTTTCTTTCTAGTTTCACCAGTTTGTTTTTTGTGAAACAAGATGCTAGTTGTTAAAAATCGAGTTATTACAGTAGGCCTTGGTATGACTATACTAGGCCGTGGTATTTCACATATTACTATACTACTAGCCCCAAGGCCTACTATACTCATATTTGAAATACCACGGCCTAGTGTAGTCATTACAAGGCCTAGTGTAATAACTCTAGTTTTACCAACTAGAATCTGGTTTCATGAAAAACAAACTGTTGAAACTTGTCAAGTTTCACCAGTTTGTTTTTCGTGAAACAAGATCCTAGTTGGTAAAAATCGAGTAGGCCTTGGTATTACTATACTAGGCCGTGGTATTTCACATATTACTATACTACTAGCCCCAAGGCCTACTATACTCATATTTGAAATACCACGGCCTAGTGTAGTCATTCCAAGGCCTAGTGTAATAACTCTAGTTTTACCAACTAGAATCTGGTTTCATGAAAAACAAACTGTTGAAACTTGTCTAAAAAATAAGTTTCTTTCTAGTTTCACCAGTTTGATTTTTGTGAAACAAGATGCTAGTTGTTAAAAATCGAGTTATTACAGTAGGCCTTGGTATGACTATACTAGGCCGTGGTATTTCACATATTACTATACTACTAGCCCCAAGGCCTACTATACTCATATTTGAAATACCACGGCCTAGTGTAGTCATTACAAGGCCTAGTGTAATAACTCGAGTTTTACCAACTAGAATCTGGTTTCATGAAAAACAAACTGTTGAAACTTGTCAAGTTTCACCAGTTTGTTTTTCGTGAAACAAGATCCTAGTTGGCAAAAATCGAGTAGGCCTTGGTATGACTATACTAGGCCGTGGTATTTCACATATGACTATACTAGTAGGCCCAAGGCCTACTATACTCATATTTGAAATACCACGGCCTAGTATAGTCATTCCAAGGCCTAGTGTAATAACTTGTAAGTTGGAATGGAGCAGATTACATTCATCCACTCAATGCTGACTTGTATTCCCCATGGACTTTCATTGGGGTTGGGTTTTGAGGGTTGTGTTTTGAGAAAATCACATACTTTTTTTTCAACTAGTTGCACAATTTTCTCTTGAAAAAAATTGGTTTCCTGATTCATGGCCTGCAGCTTTGCTCGTTCCAATATATTTTTATTTAATTGGAGTTTAAAAAATATAGTGCACTCAGTAATGGTATCAAATAAGGTTTTTTATTACCATAAACAAACAAAAACATTACACCATTTCATCTTGCCAGTGCACCCGTCCTACATCAGAAATAAAGTAGGCCGCAAATTGGTCCCTCATTTGGCCAACTTCAACGGATGACCTGAGAGTGTGCTGAGTGAATTCAGGCAATGGGTTAGGAGCATCATCGTCCAGTTCAAAGGTCGGGTGCTCTTTAGCCATCACAAAGTTATGTAGAACCACACAGGCCTTCACCACCTCATCGACTGTTTCAAGTTTAAGATTAATGGCCGTGCCCAGAATTCGCCATCTGGAGACAAGAATCCCAAAAGCACACTCGACAGTTCTTCTGGCCCTGGTCAGCCTGTAATTAAATATTTTTTTGGTGTGCTCCAAGTCCCGGCTGGAGTAGGGTTTTAGTAAGTTTCCGCACATTTGAAAAGCCTCATCGCCAACCATTACAAAGGGCAGTGGCGGAGCTTCGGTGTGAGGAAGAGGCCGTGGCATAGGGAAATTAAATTGGTTGCCATACAACCTCCGGCCCATGTCTGAGTTTTTAAAAGCCTGTGAGTCATTACCACGGCCAAATGCTCCAATGTCCACTGCAACAAACATACATCCGGCATCCGCAATCGCCATGAGTACTATTGAAAAGTACTTTTTGTAATTATAGTACTCAGATCCCGTTCTTTGGGGTTTGATGATCCGTATGTGTTTACCATCAACAGCTCCCAAACAGTTGGGAAAATTGCATACTGTCCAGAATTTGTCAGCAATTTCCATCCACTTTTCAGCGGTGGGCAGGGGCATAAATTCTGGACAAAGAACATTCCAGAGAGCCCGGCAGGTGTCAGCAACAATTCCAGACAAGGTAGAGATTCCAATACGGTACTGGAAGTGTAGTGAAGATAGGGTTTCTCCAGTCGCCAGGAATCTGTGAACAGACAAAGAAGTAAAATTAATATTTATGTATATTATTTTAAAAAACTATAAAATAAAATATTAGTACATTCACGAAAACTAATTACCCAAGGTTTTGAATACTAAATTTAAAAAAAAAACATCAGACCGCACCCCTTGGTTTTTAAAACATACCGTAATGTCACCAGTAGCCGTTCCTCAGGAGGAATCGCACGACGGAGCTGTGTGTCCTGTCTCCGGATGGATTGTTGGACACGAGCAAGCAAATCCATGAAACTTTCGTGGGACATCCGGATATAATCTGTAAATTTCTCCGGGTTTGACTGGAGCTCGCTGTAGAGGGTGTGGTATGCCCCACGGCTCTCCCGGAGTTCAACAATCGGATGTATCCACATACGCCGCCGTCTTCGCTGCCTCTCTCTCTTCCTTTGTTCATGGCAAGCAACTGCATACGCCTGAGCCATCGCGATGTCCAAATCCAAGTTGAAGTGAAAACTCTTCCAGCGCAGATCCATGGTCACGAGAAGAATCAAGCAAATGTGAAGAATACTGTAGACAGGGTCTATATATTAACATACCACACCCACAATGAAGTCCCATTGGTCTTGTGTGTTGTTGAATGGTTGTTTTTTCTTTTTTGGGGGGTTTTTCCAAAGTCTGTAAAAAAACGCAAACGCACAAAAAACGCATACAAACGCACAAAAACGCTGCGTTTTTTTCCTGCATGCGCATAAAAATGCTTGAAAAAAACGCAGCGTTTGTATGCATTTGTATGCGTTTTTTTAATGCGTTTTTTTGCGGGAAAAACACGCTGCAAAAAAAAGCAAGTGTGAAACTAGCCTTAGTTATCTGAAAGTCTTCATTTCTAAGCATTGCATTTATTTTGAAGCTCCAGTCTCTAGTGGCTTGCTTTAGACCATAGATATTTTTGTAACATTTGCATACTAAGTCTTGTCTTTCAATCCTTTTGGATGTTCCATGTAAATGTTTTCTGATAAATTATTGTGCTGGAATGCTGTTTTCGCACTACAATGTTTCACCTGCATTTTCTTTGTGGCTGCTACTGCTAACAAAGTCCTGATTGCAGTATGTTTTCCTACTAGAGCAAATGTCTCTTGATAATCCTCTCCATATTTTTGTGTGTGTGCTTTCTTAGCCAGTCTTGTTTTGTATTGTTCATCGATACCATCTATATTGTATTGTAATTTAGAAGTCAATTTACATCCTATGGCCTTTCTCCCAGCTGATAGCTCTGTTAGTGTCCATGATTTTGGTGTCATGCATTGATCTCATTTCTTCCCCTGCGGCCTTTATCTATTTATTGGATTTCCCTTCTGAGAGCTGAGATATGTATTTTCAAGATGTGCGCTCATATATGCTGGCTGTGTTTGTAGTGATCCATAACTCTGCTCTGCTGTTTCTCTACACAGTAGCTGCAGAGATCAGTAAAGAGAGGAGGGAGTGTTTTTTTCCCTTGTGTTGCTGCGTGCTTATGATTGGTCATCTTTATGTAGGGGAAGAAGAACACACCCCCCCAGCGACAAAGCTCTGGTAACACCCAGTTCAACTTTATAAAAACTATCATCTAAATTTTAAACACTTATATTTACTCAATGGTAAGGAGAAATCAGAAAGTAAAAACTATGTTTTACTCAGCTTTGCAGCTACTTTTCCATAATATGGCCAGTTTAACTTTTATCACTTGTCATTTGACCTTTGTTTAGTCACTTTTGGAAATTGATTATGATGTTCTGCTTGACACACTGTACAATCTTTTTTAAGTATCTCTGTATCATCTGAAACATGCTCTAGTTTCTGATAACACATATACATCTGCAAAGTCTAAGATATTGCGTGACCTTGTATCTGTTGATTTAATAACGATTACATTGTTACTTTCTGTACAGTCCTGGATAAGTTCTTTTTTCTCTCTGGCACTGATCTAGTGGCCTTGTCTTTACAAATTCCAGTGACCCATCTGAATGAGGTCTATAGTGCATTAATCAATGCACTCTATAGGGGAAATTAATAAAAGCGTTTTAACTAGAAAATTGGAGTAAAACTCTTTTAAAAATCACAAAAAATGTTTGCGTAATGTGGAGTTGCACAAATATTTTGCAACTTTTGGCATTTTCCACCAGTTTGAAAGGAGCGTCTTCGAAATTGGTGGAGATGGAGAGGAGCCAGGGGTGGACGAGGCATGGATATGGTCACACACACATCGAAATCAGCAACAGAGACCGTGCTTGTTACACCAGAAATACTACTCCAATCTCTGAATGGATCAGCACTCACGCCAATGAGAAGATGTGCCAATTTCGTTAAGTGGTGTGCGTCTCTTAATGAATTTGTCGCATGAAGCTCCAGGGAGCCCTCCATTAAGACAGGCATGTGCAAAGCCATTCTTAATGAGTCAGCTCCTACAGTTGTGGCCAAAAGTATTGACACCCCTGCCATTTTGTCAGATAATACTCAGTTTCTTCCTGAAAATTATTGCAAACACAAATTCTTTGTTATTATTATCTTCATTTAATTTGTCTTAAATGAAAAAACACAAAAAGAATTGTCCTAAAGCCAAATTGGATATAATTCCACACCAAACATAAAAAAGACGGTGGACAAAAGTATTGGCACTGTTCGAAAAATCATGTGATGCTTCTCTAATTTGTGTAATTAACAGCACCTGTAACTTACCTGTGGCACCTAACAGGTGTTGGCAATAAGGCTACTTTCACACATCAGTTTTTTGCCGTCAGGCAGGATCCGGCTTTTTTTAGAAAAAACGGATCCGGCATAAATTTTGGAGAACTGTAGAAACGGATCCGTTTTTTTGCTGGATCCGTCTCTGTTCCTGGCGGCTGGCCAATTGGATCTGAGCATGCGCAGACTTAAAAAAACCGGATCCGGTTGCTGGATCCGTCTTTTTCTGGATCCGGCGCATTCCGGCGCCCATAGACTTTCATTGTAGCAAAAAGCTGGAAGCGCCGGATCCGGCGCTTCCGGCTTTTTCGCCGGAGACAAAAAACGTTACAGTAGACGTTTTTTCAAGACGCCGGAATGAGACAAGTTGCCGGATCCGGCAAAAAACGGATGAAACGCAATGCCATCCGGCACGATCCGGCGCTAATGCAAGTCAATGGGGAAAAACCGGATCCGGCATTGCATTTTCCAAAAAAAGCCGGATCGCGCCTGAAGGCAAAAAACTGATGTGTGAAAGAGGCCTAACTAAATCACACTTGCAGCCAGTTGACATGGATTAAAGTTGACTCAACCTCTGTCCTGTGTCCTTGTGTGTACCACATTGAGCATGGAGAAAAGAAAGAAGACCAAAGAACTGTCTGAGGACTTGAGAAACCAATTTGTGAGGAAGCATTGTAGGGTCGGTGGGCCGAGCTGGGGGGTGGGGGGTCGTCCCTCTTCTTACCGTGCAGAGATAAAACAGAGACACGATGGAGGCAGATTCTGGGTGCAACAGGTCCAAGTTTATTTCACTCGCCGTCCGTCTGATTGCCTCAGAGCACACCGCACTTCCTTTACCTCACGGCCCTCCGTTTCCAGGGCCGCTTCTTACACACCGCACGTTACACTGGGGGACGTGTATGCACACACCGTCCCCTCCTCACTCGTCGAGGCTCCTGACAGGTCCGTCACTGTGGCCGCCTTAGGCCCGTAAACCAACAGCGCTTCCACTGATCAGTCGTCGTGTCAAATACGGTGTCTCACACCCAGTGCCTCGTCCCTTCTGCGGTTCTTCCTGTCAGGACCACCCCCCTGACGTTCTCTCTCCTCAGTCCCCCTGGTTTAGATTCTCCTCACAGCGTACAGACTGTTGCAGTCCTCCTGTCACTGGAGCTCTCCCTGGGGACAGGAACCTTCTGGAACCCTCCCTCAGTATTTATAGCTCTCCCGGTCCCCTGTCATGGTAACCCCGCCCCCCATGACCAACGGTTTCTAAAGCCCTAAGCTGTTGTCAAGTCCCTTGCTCACACTCCTCCCTGCCATCTAATGGTCAACCCAAGGTACTGCACGTCCACTACACTTTCCTAGCTGTTTCCCCACTATAATAACTGACACCTACCTACACTGTGCAAACCTTTCCTTCTTCACTCTGACCAGTCCGTCCGTCCGTCAGGTCACCTTCCCTACAGAATGAGCAATCTCAAGGCTACAAGTCCATCTCCAAAGACCTGAATGTTCCTGTGTCTACCGTGCACAGTGTCATCAAGAAGTTTAAAGCCCATGGCACTGTGGCTAACCTCCCTAGATGTGGATGGAAACGAAAAATTGACAAGAGATTTCAACGCAAGATTGTGCGGATGTTGGATAAAGAACCTCGACTAACATCCAAACAAGTTCAAGCTGCCCTGTTGTCCGAGGGTACAACAGTGTCAACCCGTACTATCCATCGGCATCTGAATGAAAAGGGACTGTATGGTAGGAGACCCAGGAAGACCCACTTCTTACCCCGAGACATAAAAAAAACAGGCTGGAGTTTGCCAAAACTTACCTAAAAAAGTCTTAAACGTTTTGGAAGGATGTTCTCTGGTCAGATGAGACAAAAGTAGAGCTTTTTGGGCAAAGGCCTCAACATAGAGATTACAAGAGAAAAAAAGAGGCATTCAAAGAAAAAAACACGGTCCCTACAGTCAAACATGGCGGAGGTTCCCTGATGTTTGGGGTTGCTTTGCTGCCTCTGGCACTGGACTGCTTGACCGTGTGCATGGCTTATGAAGTCTGAAGACTACCAACAAATTTTGCAGCATAATGTAGGGCCCAGTGTGAGAAAGCTGGGTCTCCCTCAGAGGTCATGGGTCTTCCAGCAGGACAATGACCCAAAACACACTTCAAAAAGCACTAGAAAATGGTTTGAGAGAAAGCACTGGAGACTTCTAAGGTGGCCAGCAATGAGTCCAGACCTGAATCCCATATAACACCTGTGGAGAGATCTAAAAATGGCAGTTTGGAGAAGGCACCCTTCTAATATCAGGGACCTGGATCAGTTTGCCAAAGAAGAATGGTCTAAAATTCCAGCAGAGCATTGTAAGAAACTCATTGATGGTTACCGGAAGCGGTTGGTCGCAGTTATTTTGGCTAAAGGTTGTGCAACCAAGTATTAGGCTGAGGGTGCCAATACTTTTGTCTGGCCCATTTTTGGAGTTTTGTGTGAAATGATCAATGTTTTGCTTTTTGCTTCATTCTCTTTTGTCTTTTTTCATTTAAGACAAAAGACATTTAAGACAAATTAAATGAAGATAATAATACCAAACAATTTGTGATTGCAATCATTTTCAGGAAGAAACTGAGTATTATCTGACAAATTGCAGGGGTGTCAATACTTTTGGCCACAACTGTATGTGTCAGATAAATTCAGTGCATTCTATGTGCAGGGCCGCAGCTATAATGAGCCAAGTTGAGCCAGGTGCTGAAGTGGCAGGCAGCAGGGGGCGGCATTATGTGCTCCTCTATCCGCAGCACCTACAATTTAGCCTCTGCACGCTGGTGCTGCGGTTGTGCAAGAGGCTGTAATTGATGAGATCACAGGAGGGAAGGAGTCAGGGGCCCCTGATCATGTGACCCCTGACTCCTCCCCTCCCGTGACCTCATCACAGGTCCTGTAGTCGCTCCTCTCCTCATCTGTAGCGTCTTCAATCCGGATATCATGTGACCCTGACTCCTCCCCTCCTATGACCTCATCACAGGTCCTGTGCGCATCAGCCCTTGTTTTATGCAGGACTCTGCTGTCTGTGCTGGCTGTCATCGTCCTGGATGAGGGAAGTTTATTTGTGGGGTCAGGGGGGTTTACACGGTGTATGTGGCAGAGCTGCGAGTGTGTGAGGTGTACGGAGCAGAGCTGCAAATGTATGAGGTGTACGGAGCAGAGATGTGTGTGTACACGGAGTGGAGCCATGTGTTTACGAGGAGTACGGAGCAGAGCCGCGAGTGTGTGAGGTGTACGGAGCGGAGCTGTGTGTGTGCGAGGTGTACGGAGCAGAGCCGTGTGTACGAGGTGTAAGGAGCAGAGCCGCGTGTGTACAAGGTATAAGAAGCAGAGGCGTGTGTGTATGAGGTGTAAGGAGCAGAGCCACGAGTGTACGAGGACCGAGGTGCACGGAGCAGAGCTGCACGTGTACGAGGTGTACGGAGTGGAGCCATGCGTGTGTACGAGGTGTACGGAGCAGAGCCTCGAGTGTGTGAGGTGTACGGAGCAGAGCCGCGTGTGTATGTGGTGTACAGAGCGGAGCCACATGTGTACGAGGTGTAAGGAGCGGAGCTGCGTGTGTACGAGGTGTAAGGAGCAGAGCCGCATGTGTACAAGGTGTAAGGAGCAGAGCCGCGTGTGCACGAGGTGTAAGGAGCAGAGCCGCGTGTGTACGAGGTGTACGGAGTGGAGCCGTGTGTGTGTACAAGGTGTACGGAGCAGAGCCACGCGTGTGGGAGGTGCATGGAGCAGAGCTGCATGTGTACGAGGTGTACGGAGTGGAGCTGTGTGTGTACGGAGTGGAGCTGTGTGTGTACACGGAGCGGAGCTGTGTGTGTACGAGGCGTACGAAGCAGAGCCGCGAGTGTATGGGGTGTGCGGAGCTGTGTGTCTGTGCGAGGTGTACGGAGCGGAGCCACGTGTGTGCGAGGTGTAAGGAGCAGAGCCGCATGTGTACAGAGCAGAGATGTGTACGGAGCGGAGCCGTGTGTGTACACGGAGTGGAGAAGTGTGTACGGAGTGGGGCAGCGGGTGTGCGAGGTGTACGGAGCAGAGCAGTGCGCGTGCAAGGTGTACAGAGCAGAGCATGTGCGAGGTGTACATTGCGGAGCCGCACATGTACGGAGCAGAGCCGCACGTGTACGAGGTATACGGAGCAGAGTCGCGTGTGTGTGAGGTGTATGGAGCGTAACCGCGTGTGTACGAGGTGTATGGAGCAAAGCAGCATGTGTACAAGGTTTATGGAGTGGAGCCATTTGTGTACAAGGTTTACAGAGCATGGCCATGTGTGTACAAGGTGTACGGAGCAGAGCTGCATGTGTACGAGGTTTACGGAGTGGAGCCATGTGTGTACTGAGTGGAGCCGTGTGTGTGCGAGGTGTACAGCACGGAGCCCTGTGTGTATGAGGCATAAAAAGCAGAACCGTGTGTGTATGATGTATACGAAGCCATACGTGTACAAGGTGTATGGTGGGGAACATTCATACCTCCCAGCGGGACAGTCCCGATTTTGAGAGAGATTCTGCCCCACTGCCCTGACTGGGAGCTTACTTTTCCCGCGGACACAGGAGTACACAGCGGAGCCCCGAGGAGCACTTTATAATTCGCACGTGACGTTCCACCGGAAGTGACGTGCTAGAAGCTGACTGGAAATTAGGTAATTTCGGGAGGAGATTGTGACGGAACCATGGAGGTACTTCAGGGAATGCTTCAGATCCATCACCGTATCCTCCCCCAAAAGCGCCGACAGCAGGATCGCCGTGGAATCGGGATGCCGGCCATGAGAGCGGATCATGATGTGTCCTGCATCGGGATGCTCAGGTGGGCACTACAGTGGGAGCCGGGCTGCTGTAGTATCTTTATAGAATCTTTCTTTCTCTCTCTGTTTCTTTCCTACTTCTTTCTTTCTTTCGCTGTTCTTTCTTTCTTTCTTTCTTTCCCCTCTTTCTTTCTCTCTCTCTTCTTTCTTTCCCCTCTTTCTTTCTCTTTGTTCTTTCTTTCTCTCTCTCTGTTTTCTTTTTCTCTCTGTTCTTTCTTTCTTTTCCTCAGTACAAGTCAGTGTGCCCACAGTACCAGTCGAATAAGAGGGGTAGGAAATTAGGTGGCACTGGTCACATTGAGCCTCTCATACTTTTTACTGGTGTATAATCATATGCCCTGAGCACCCCAGTAAAGTGGGCCAGCGCCAGACAACAGGGTACAAACAAATCACTATTACTATCAGTCCAAGTGGACAATTATATAGGTAAAGTTAATGATGTCCCTGTGCCAAGCACTGCGGAGGATCAGAATACACTGAGGAGACCAGAACAGCGGGGTTTGGGTAGAAGAATTATATGGGGCCCATTACACTGTATGAAGTAATATATGGTGCCCATTATGCTGTATGAAGTAATATATGGTGCCCATTATACTGTATGAAGTAATATATGGTGCCCATTATACCGTATGCAGTAATATATGGTGCCCATTATGCTGTACGAAGTAATATATGGTGCCCATTATGCTGTATTAAGTAATATATGGTGCCCAAAATACTGTATGAAGCAATATATGGGGCCCATTATGCTGTATGAAATAATATTTGGGGCCCATTATACTGTATGAAGTAATATATGGTGCCCATTATACTGTATGCAGTAATATATGGTGCTCATAATACTGTATGAAGTAATATATGGGGCCCATTATACTGTATGAAGTAATATATTGGGCCCATTATACTGTATGAAGTAATATATGGGGCCCATTATACTGTAAGAAGTAATATATGGGGCCCATTATGCTGTATGAAATAATATTTGGGGCCCATTATACTCTATACAGTAATATATGGGGCTCATTATACTGTATGATGTAATATATGGTGCCCATTATACTGTATAAAGTAATATATGGGGCCCATTATGCTGTATAAAGTAATATATGGTGCCCATTATACTGTATGAAGTAATATATGGTGCCCATTATACTGTATGCAGTAATATATGGTGTCCATTATGCTGTATGAAGTAATATATGGGGCCCATTATACTGTAAGAAGTAATATATGGGGCCCATTATCCTGTATGAAATAATATTTGGGGCCCATTATACTGTATACAGTAATATATGGGGCTCATTATACTGTATGAAGTAATATATGGTTCCCATTATACTGTATGTAGTAATATATGGTTCCCATTATGCTGTATGAAGTAATATATGGTGCCCATTATACTGTATGAAGTAATATATGGGGCCCATTATACTTTATGAAGTAATATATGGGGCCCATTATACTGTATGAAGTAATATATGGGGCCCATTATACTTTATGAAGTAATATATGGAGCCCATTATACTGTATGAAGTAATATATGGTGCCCATTATTCTGTATGCAGTAATATATGGGGCCCATTATGCTGTATGAAGTAATATATGGGGCTCATTATACTGTATGCAGTAATATATGGGGCCCATTATGCTGTATGAAGTAATATATGGGGCCCATTATACTGTATGAAGTAATATATGGTGCCCATTATACTGTATGCAGTAATATATGGGGCCCATTATGCTGTATGAAGTAATATATGGGGCTCATTATACTGTATGAAGTAATATATGGTGCCCATTATGCTGTATGAAGTAATATATGGAGCCAATTATACTGTAAGAAGTAATATATGGGGCCCATTATGCTGTATGAAATAATATTTGGGGCCCATTATACTGTATACAGTAATATATGGGGCTCATTATACTGTATGAAGTAATATATGGTTCCCAATATACTGTATGAAGTAATATATGGGGCCCATTATGCTGTATGAAGTAATATACGGGGCTCATTATACTGTATGAAGTAATATATGGTTCCCATTATGCTGTATGAAGTAATATATGGTGCCCATTATACTGTATGAAGTAATATATGGGGCCCATTATACTTTATGAAGTAATATATGGGGCTCATTATACTGTATGAAGTAATATATGGTTCCCATTATACTGTATGAAGTAATATATGGGGCCCATTATGCTGTATGAAGTAATATATCAAATCAAAAATCAAATCAAATTTATTATCGCCAAGTACATATTACATATATACAAGGAATTCTTTGTGGCAAAGAGGCAACATAATATATAACAACAGATACAACAAGTAACATCTAACAAGACAGATACAGTATATAGTCTACACATGACGATTTAATTGTTGAATAGAGAGTGGATAGAAGCTGTTCAAATGGCGGTTGGTGCTGCATTTGGGGACTCTGAAGCGACGTCCTGAAGGGAGTAGTTGGAATGAGGAGTGTCCCGGGTGAGAGGGATCGGATGAAATTTTCAATGCGTGGGATCGAATACTCTTATCATAAAGATCCTGGATTTTAGGCAGGGGGGAACCTATAATTCTCTCTGCTGTTCTGAAAGTCCTTTGTAAGCGGAGTTTGTCATGCGCAGTGGCTCCCCCATACCAGACTATCAGAGAGGAACAAATCACAGATCTGATGACAGCATTAAAGAATAAGATCAGCAGATTCTTAAACAAACCATATCTTTTCAGCTGACGCAGGAAGAACATCCTCTGTTGTGCTTTTCTTATAACAGCATCCACGTTTTTCCCCATTTAAGATCATGAGAGATGATAACACCAAGGAATTTGGTCTCTGTGACCCTAAGAACCACTTTGTCATGGATAAAAAACGAATCTGAACTGAGAAAGTAAATTAATGTGTATGCACAATGTAAGTGCATATTAACACATGACCATTAACCAGAAAAAGCAAAAAGCAAAAAACACACAAATATCCTGAACTAAAAGGTAAAAAATAAACTGCAAATAATGCATAAAGGTAATAATAATAATAAGGATGTTTAGTAAACATAATTTTGATCAAAATAATGTACAAGCCATCCCGCCACGTCACGGCAACCCTCGTGGGACAGTCCCTACTCTAGTATTTAAAACCTTTTCACTTGCCAAGTGGCGTAAATGTGAACAAGGGTCGAGCGGCTGAACCACTAGTAACAGCTTAGGCCAGACAGAATGGCTTTCCCAGCTCAGAAAAAGGGCGGTCACACCCATATATGCACTGAATGCACAATGAAATGAATAAAAAACGAATCTGAACTGAGAAAGTAAATTAATGTGTATGCACAATGTAAGTGCATATTAACACATGACCATTAACCAGAAAAAGCTAAAAGCAAAAAACACACAAATATCCTGAACTAAAAGGTAAAAAATAAACTGCAAATAATGCATAAAGGTAATAATAATAATAAGGGTGTTTAGTAAACATAATTTTGATCAAAAGTATCTCATGTTGATCTTTCCTAAAATCCACAACCATCTCAGCAGTTCTTTTAGTGTTGAGTACAAGATTATTGGCTTTACACCAGTCACATTCTTTTCACCTCACTCCGATACAAGTCTTCAGCATTTCCCCTGATGAGACCAATCAGTGTCATATCATCGGCAAATTTCAAGATTTTTACTGAGTCTGCTGAAGAGATGCAATCATTCGTATAGAGAGAAAACAGAAACGGGGACAAAACACAGCCCTGAGGTGCCCCGATGTTTGTGACCAAGGTGTCCAAAGTGAATGGTCCAACTTTTACACTCTGTATCCTGGCTGTCAGGAAGTTATAAATCCACAAGCTTAAGTTGAGAAGGACTCCAAGAGCTACCATTTTCTTATGAAGTAATTCGGATCAATGGTATTGAACGCTGAGCTAAAGTCCATGAAAAGAATCCGGACATATGAGTGCAGTTCATCTGTATGATCCAAAATGTACTTCAGTGCTAGATTGACAGTGTCGTTTGCCGGACAATTCTCCTTATACGCAAACTGAAGCGGGTCCCATAGCTTCTGCGTGAATTTTATCAGGTGGGACATCATAATTCTTTCGAAGACTTTCATAGCTACAGATGTGAGTGCTACTGGTCTATAGTCGTTCAACTCAGAGGATCCCACTTTCTTGGGGACAGGGATAATTGTGGAATTTTTCCAACACTGAGGTACAACGCACTCTTTCAGTGACACGTATATATTTGTCAGTATAGGGGCAAGCTGGGTAGCACATACTTTCAGACACATTGGAGATACACCATCAGGGCCAGGTGCCTTTTTGACCTTAAGTCCCTTCAGGATGCGTATCACCTCTGTCTCGGAGATCACTACTTGGGTGTTGCACAATGAATGATCTTTATATGAACAGACTGAGGAGCTTAGAGATGAATAGCCACTGTGTGTAGAGCTTGCCTCAAATCTGCAGTAGAATTCATTTAACTCTGCTGCCAGACTTCTGCTGGGGTTCACTATAGTGGGGTGGCTTTTATAATTGGTGACCTCTCTTAATCCTCTCCATGCAGATCTAGTATCTTTTGATGAGAACCTTTCCTCCAGAATCTTTGCATACTCGTGTTTGGCTAACTTGATCTCTTTAGATAGCGAGTTCCTAAGTTTCTTGAATTCAGTAATATCGCCTGCTTTATAAGCCTCCTCTTTTCTCTTACGGATCAACCTGACTTTATTTGTAAACCACGGCTTGTTGTTTCCCCGAAAGTGGACAGATTTGGATGGAATAAACGTGTCTTCACAAAAACGGATATATGAGGATACTGCATCAACCCATTCATCCAGACCCGAGCATGTTTCCTGGAATACCTCCCAGTCCGTGCATTCAAAGCATGCTTGTAGTTGCAATTTTGCCTCCTCAGACCATGTCTTCTTTGTATAAACTGTAGGTTTGGATGTTTTCAACCTTTGCCTGTAGGCTGGAATTAAATGAATTAGACAATGATCTGAAAAGCCCAATGCAGCTCTACTCACTGCCCTGTAGGCCCCTTTTATGACTGTATAGCAGTGATCAAGCGTATTGTTCTCTCTCGTGAAGCAGTTTATATGTTGAGTAAATTTGGGGAGATCCAGGTTGAGTTTTCCTTTGTTAAAGTCCCCCATTACGATCACAAATGCTTCTGGAGATCCTTTCTCCCATTCTGATATTTTGCAAGCTAATTCACCAATAGCAGCTTTAACAGATGCTTGAGGGGGAATATATACTGCAACCAGAATCATAGATGAAAACTCTCTTGGAGAGTAAAATGGTCTACAATTGAGTGCAAGGTACTCTAGATCTGGAGAGCAACCTTTTCCCAGTATGTTAACATCACAGCAGCAGCAAGTGTTGATGTAGAGACATACTCCACCCCCCCTTTGTTTACCTGAAGCTACACAATCACGGTCAGCTCTGTAGATAACAAAACCAGGTAGATCCAGACTACAATCAGGGATGGTCTCATTCAACCAGGTCTCAGTAAAACAACGAGCAGCTGAATTGGCCATATCAGATCTCATGTTACAAAGTAAGCTCAGATCCTCCATTTTGTTAGATAAGGAACGGACATTAGCCAAGTGGAGTGATGGAAGAGCTGTTCTGAACCCTCTCCTCCGAAGGCGTGCCAGGACGCCTCCTCTCCTACCTCTCTTGCAGTACACCTCCACAGGTTTCACAGAAGTAATGGATTTTATGTACTCAATTGTTGAATTAGCAATCATGCTCCAAGAAGGGGAGTCCATGAGAAATTGCGGATGATTCCAGAGTAATAAATCGTCCCTTGAAATCATAAGAGTAGGTTTACAGAGTGCAGTGGCCATGATTACACTCAGCTTGTAGCTATAAAGACTGAACAGTCACAGCTTAGCAGAGTTAAATGTACAACTTTCCATAAAGGGTGCTCCCAGCACTGCTGGGGGGGAGGGCATGGGTGCAACAAGACAGGGACATCAGGGGACACGCCAACAGTCAGTCCAAACCTGCCCAGCTCACCCCTTCAGCTCCACCTGGACCACAAGATCTCCAGAACATCTCCTGCACCGCACACTCCACCAGCTTTCCTATCCCGGGATCATCTGCATGCTGGAAATGGGTACAAGTTGTAGGAAAGTTGGCAGGCAGCCAGCAGCTTCACACTCTCCCAGCTGAAACCAGGCACGGAGCTCCACAAGGACAGAAAGACACCTGTCCCAGCTGGTCGCAGTCTCCACACTACTCCCAGCTCTGCCGAATCCTGTAGCCCTACAGCTCCACGTGGACCACAAGATCTCCAGAACAACTCCAGCACCGCACACTCCACCAGGTTTCCTATCCTGGGATCATCTGCTTGCTGGAAATGGGTACAAGTTGTAGGAAAGTTGGCAGGCAGCCAGCAGCTCCACTCTCTCCCAGCTGAATCCAGGCACGGAGCTCCACGAGGACAGAAAGACACTGGTCCCAGCTGATCGCAGTCTCCACACTACTCCCAGCTCTGCCGAATCCTGTAGCTACGCAATGGTGAGTGAACCAAAGGGAGAATTAACAATTAAACGGGGTAAAAAACTAAAAAACTCAGGAGCCTCATGCCAGAGCAGCCATATGTGGGGCTCATTATACTGTATGAAGTAATATATGGTTCCCATTATATTGTATGAAGTAATATATGGGGCCCATTATACTTTATGAAGTAATATATGGAGCCCATTATACTGTATGAAGTAATATATGGTGCCCATTATACTGTATGCAGTAATATATGGGGCCCATTATGCTGTACGAAGTAATATATGGTGCCTATTATTCTGTATGTAGCAATATATGGGGCCCATTATACTGTATGAAGTCATATATGGGGTCCATTATGCTGTATGCAGTAATATATGGGGCCCATTATGCTGTATGCAGTAATATATGGGGCCCATTTTACTGTATGCAGTAATATATGGGGCCCATTATACTGTATGAAGTAATATATGGTGCCTATTATGCTGTATGAAGTAATATATGGGGCCCATTATACTGTATGAAGTAATATATGGGGCCCATTATACTGGATGAAGTAATATATGGGGCCCATTATACTGTATGAAGTCATATAGATAAAGCTGCGACTCAAGGAGAAGTCATTATTATGGGGGACTTCAACTACCCTGAAATACATTGGGGAACAGAAACCTGCAGTTCCAGCAAAGGTAATGGGTTTTTGACAACTATGAGAGTCAATTACCTTTCACAACTGGTTCAGGACCCAACAAGAGGGGGGGCACTGCTAGACCTAATATTAACCAACAGGCCAGACCGCATATCAAATATAAGGGTTGAGGGTCACTTGGGTAATAGTGATCACTAGAGTTGAGCGACTTTTGGTTTTTTAGGGTCGCGTTTCGTTTCGTGAAACCCGACTTTTCCAAAAGTCAGGTCGAGCAAGATCGTCCGATTATAGGGAAAAGTCGGGGTCATCCCGAAACACGAAACCCAATGTAAGTCAATGGGGAATAAAAGTCGGCAGTGAGAGGAGGACAGGAAACACACCTACAGTGCCCATTTGAATGCCAAAAGCATCAATTCTTCTTACTTAAGCTTGTCAACCTTAATTAACTTCATAATACAAGTTACGCACTGAAAAATGGGGGTTATTTGGCTACAAACTGTGGGGGGGGGAGGGCTGGCTCCAGGTTTTCATGTGCCCTGGGCGAAAGAGCGCCCCTTTAACACATACCACAACTCATCATGCTCCGATAAGGCAGAGAAATAGCGGTATAGTACAATGAAAAATACCTCACTTTTTACATCTCATGACGAGGCCCATCTATTTCTCCATACAAAATCATTGGTCCCATATAATGTTTGAAACAGTATATGATGAGCTCCACATAATGCTACAGTATATGTTGGTCCCCATGGATGAAGCTCCACTGTCTTATGGGCCCAAATAATGCTCCAAACATAATGGGCCCCATTTCTAATGCTCTAGTGTATAATGGGCCCTGTAAATGCTGCTCCAGTGTCTGATGTCCACCTTTGGAATGTTCCAGTGTATGGTGGGCCCCATCTATCATTCTCCAGAGTATAATTGCTGTCCCAACATTGAAAACAATCAAATAAGTCTCCTCGCTAGGGAATCCCTGTACTTGTCTGGACAGGTGCTGTAGCTTGCTTAACAGCTCGCCAGCCGTTCTCACGCCCAGTATGGATTACACGTGATTGCACAAAGGTGAGAAAGGGTACCGTATCCCCAGATAACATGTATGGATAGCGTACACATTCAAAATATATGTCTCAGGAGGCAGGCTCAGACGGTGTTAGGCCCAGTATGGATTGCACGTGATTGCACAAAGGTTAGAAAGGGTACCGTATCCCCGGATAACATGTATGGATAGCGTACACATTCAAAATATATGTCTATACAGCATGAGGCAGGCTCAGACGGTGTTTAGGCCCAGTATGGATTGCACGTGATTGCACAAAGGTTAGAAAGGGTACCGTATCCCCGGATAACATGTATGGATAGCGTACACATTCAAAATATATGTCTATACAGCATGAGGCAGGCTCAGACGGTGTAAGACCCAGTATGGATTGCACGTGATTGCACAAAGGTTAGAAAGGGTACCATATCCCTGGATAACATGTATGGATAGCGTACACATTCAAAATATATGTCTATACAGCATGAGGCAGGCTCAGACGGTGTTAGGCCCAGTATGGATTGCACGTGATTGCACAAAGGTTAGAAAGGGTACCGTATCCCTGGATAACATGTATGGATAGCGTACACATTCAAAATATATGTCTCAGGAGGCAGGCTCAGACGGTGTTAGGCCCAGTATGGATTGCACGTGATTGCACAAAGGTTAGAAAGGGTACCGTATCCCCGGATAACATGTATGGATAGCGTACACATTCAAAATATATGTCTATACAGCAAGAGGCAGGCTCAGACGGTGTTAGGCCCAGTATGGATTGCACGTGATTGCACAAAGGTTAGAAAGGGTACCGTATCCCTGGATAACATGTATGGATAGCGTACACATTCAAAATATATGTCTATACAGCATGAGGCAGGCTCAGACGGTGTTAGGCCCAGTATGGATTGCACTTGATTGCAAAAAGGTTAGAAAGGGTACCGTATCCCTGGATAACATGTATGGATAGCGTACACATTCAAAATATATGTCTCAGGAGGCAGGCTCAGACGGTGTTAGGCCCAGTATGGATCGCACGTGATTGCACAAAGGTTAGAAAGGGTACCGTATCCCTGGATAACAAGTATGGATAGCGTACACATTCAAAATATATGTCTCAGGAGGCAGGCTCAGACGGTGTTAGGCCCAGTATGGATTGCACGTGATTGCACAAAGGTTAGAAAGGGTACCGTATCCCTGGATAACATGTATGGATAGCGTACACATTCAAAATATATGTCTCAGGAGGCAGGTTCAGACGGTGTTAGGCCCAGTATGGATTGCACATGATTGCACAAAGGTTAGAAAGGGTACCGTATCCCTGGATAACATGTATGGATAGCGTACACATTCAAAATATATGTCTATACAGCATGAGGCAGGCTCAGACGGTGTTAGGCCCAGTATGGATTGCACGTGATTGCACAAAGGTTAGAAAGGGTACCGTATCCCTGGATAACATGTATGGATAGCGTACACATTCAAAATATATGTCTATACAGCATGAGGCAGGCTCAGACGGTGTTAGGCCCAGTATGGATTGCACGTGATTGCACAAAGGTTAGAAAGGGTACCGTATCCCTGGATAACATGTATGGATAGCGTACACATTCAAAATATATGTCTATACAGCATGAGGCAGGCTCAGACAGTGTTAGGCCGAGTATGGATTGCACGTGATTGCACAAAGGTTAGAAAGGGTACCGTATCCCTGGATAACATGTATGGATAGCGTACACATTCAAAATATATGTCTCAGGAGGCAGGCTCAGACGGTGTCAGGCACAGTATGGATTTGACGGCCCAGATTACACAGCGGAGGAGCAGGGAGAGGTAAAGATTGCAAATGCTGGGGCCCTGCCCAAGCAAGGGGGGCCCACTCGTGGGCGTCGGTACTGGCACTGGGCCCCTCATAGTACAGCGGTGTGTCTGACGGCGGGTGTGCACCACCACCGTCAGAGACACTTGATTGCACTATGAGGGACCCTGTGCCAGTGCCCGCGCCCAAGAGTCGGCCTACCCACCTGTCCAGGGCAACGGCACTCGCACGGTGTCGTGCGGTAGGTGGTGACCCCGGCCATGGGGGGGAGGCAGCACAGTTAGGGAGTTTTAGAAAGTGGCATATGTTGATGTTGGACATTCAGCTGATGCAAAAGGCGAAATAGGTGAAGTACCAGGAAGAGGTGGACCAAAGCAAGCCATTTTTCTGTCACCCTATGTGTCATCAGGGGAAGGTGGGACAAAATCCTTGGAAACCCATGCGTGGTTCATTTTAATGAAGGTTAGATCATCCACATTTTGGGTTGACAGACGGGTCCTTTTTTCTGTCAGGATTGATCCAGCTGCACTGAAGACTCTTTCCGATAGCACACTTGCAGCTGGGCAAGCGAGCTCCTGTAAGGCATATTGTGCCAATTCAGGCCAGGTGTCCAGTTTAGCGGCCCAATAGTCAAAGGGGAATGACCTGTGTGGGAGAACATCGATATGGGAGGAAAAGTAGTTTGTTACCATAGTTGACAACTGCTGTCTCCTGTCACTTTCCATCGATGCAGTATTACCAGTTGTGTGAGCGGTATTTGAAAAATCAGTCCACAACATTGTCATGAAACCCCTGTCTCCAACGCCACTTCTGCTGTGTGCACCACGAACACCTCTGCCAAGCTGCCCCCGGCCCGTACGGCTCGTGTGAGAACCATCACCGCTGCTGTGTGCTGGGAATGCCTCAAGCAACCGATTTACCAGAGTTGCTTGTTTATTAGCCAATATTAGGTCAAGGTTCTCCTGTGGCATGATGTTTTGTAATTTGCCTTTATAGCGTGGATCCAGGATGCTGGCCAACCAGTAGTCGTCATCGTTCATCATTTTGGCAATGCGGGGGTCCCTTTTTAGGATCTGCAAGGCATAATCTGACATGTGGGCCAATGTTACCGGTGTCAATGATGCACTGCGAGTGCTGGGTGGAGGAGCACTTTCTGGCAAATCCACATCCCTCCAGTCACGCACAAACCCTGTACCAGACCTTGCCACGCCAACATTTTCACTTGCCCCACGAGATGCATCCTCCTCCCCTAAGTAATCATCCCCATCATCCTCCTCCTCCTCCTCTTCTTCCTCCACCTCGTCCAGGAGAGGTCCCTGAGCAGACAATGGCTGAATGTCATCAAGGATTCCCTCCTCCTCTTCCTCCTCATCAACATTGGCTGCAGACGCCTGCTCCTTAAGGTGCGTCAAAGTTTGCATGAGCAGACGCATAAGTGGGATGCTCATGCTTAGGATGGCGTCGTCTGCGCTTACCAGCCGTGTGCATTCCTCAAAACACTGAAGGACTTTACAAAGGTCTTTCAGCTTCGACCACTGCACACCTGTCAACTCCATGTCTGCTCTCAAAGTGCCTGGCCGTGTATCCTCCCACAAATGCATTATGGCCTGCCTCTGCTCGCACAGCCGCTCCACCATGTGCAGGGTGGAGTTCCACCTTGTTGCAATGTCGATAATGAGGTGGTGGTTGGGAAGGTGGAGCAATCGCTGCAGCTTCTGCATACGAACGGAGTGTACAGGCGACCGGCGGATGTGCGCGCACAGTCTTCGCACCTTCTGGAGCAGGGCTGTTAACTCCGGATAATTTTTGAGGAAGCACTGCACCACCAGGTTCAAGGTGTGAGCCAAGCAAGGTATGTGGCTGAGTTTTGAAAGGGCTATGGCTGCCACAAAATTACGGCCGTTATCACTAACTACCTTGCCTGCCTCAAGATGTACACTGCCCAGCCATGACTCAGTTTGTCGCTTCAAGTACTCGGCCAGCACCTCGGCGGTGTGTCTGTCGCCCAAACACATCATCTGCAACACAGCCTGCTGACGCTTTCCACTAGCTGCTCGATAGGGGGACACATCGTGTGCAACAGTGGCAGCTGCAGATGGAGTGCTCGTACGACTGCGCTCTGTGGACGAGCTTTCGCTTCTGGAGGAGGTGGAGGAGGAGGAGGGTCGAACGCCTACAGCCAACTGTTTCCTATACCGTGGGCTAGGCAGCACTGTCCCACCACCGCTGTCCCCTGTGGACCCTGCATGCACCACATTAACCCAGTGCGCAGTGATGGACACGTAACGGCCCTGGCCATGCCGACTGGACCATGCATCAGTTGTGAGGTGCACCTTTCCGCTCACTGACTGCTTGAGTGCATGGACAATGCGGTCTTTCACATGATGGTGGAGGGCTGGGATGGCTTTGCGAGAGAAGAAGTGGCGACTGGGTAGGTCATAGCGTGGTACTGCATAGGCCATGAGTTCGCGGAAAGCTGTGCTTTCCACCAACCGAAAGGGCATCATCTCAAACGAGATTAGTTTGGAAGTGTGGGCGTTCAAACCCAGTGTACGCGGATGAGAGACTGAGTACTTTCTTGACCTACTCATAGTGTCTGGGAGGGTGAGCTGGACTTGAGAGCTGCATATGGTGGAAGTAGCGGTGGACAGGGCGGACTGAGAGAGGGTTGATGATGGTGATGGAGTTGGTGTTCTTTCTGATGGCCTAGAATCAGTCTTTCGTTGATATAACAGTGGGATTCCCTGACTGCTGTGGCCTTGCAACGACACCTCAACATTTGCTGCTGTGCTAACCGGTGGGCTTACAGTGGGGGAAACAATGTAGCGTTGCTGACTACCTTCGTTGTGATCAGTTGCACATGTGGCACTTGAGGTTTGGTGTTGTGTCCACGCTTGCAAGTGCATGCTGGTTAAATGTCTAAGCATGCAACTGGTATTCAAATTTTTCAGATTTTTCCCTCGGCTAAAGGTCTTTGTGCACTTCTTACAGATAACCTTGGCCTGATCATGAGGATTTTGTTCAAAAAAGTGCCACACTGCACTCTTCCTACTTTGGCAGACATTTTGCGGCCTAGCACGCTGTGATCTTTTGACCCTCTGGACAAGCTGTCCAGCAACTCTTTTGATGTTTGGAACCTGTCTTTGGAGTGCTCTGGGCCTGCCAGATAACAGCTGTTGTGATGTCGATGTCTGCTGTGGATGCTCCTCATCTGAGCTATTGGAAGCAGCACCCTCTTCCCCCAATGGATGCCAATCTGGGTCAACAACTGGGTCATCCATCACCTCCTCTTCTATGTCATGTGCACCTTCCTCTGTGTCACCGTGTTTGGTGGTATAGTGTGCGGGAAGGGGCACCTGAGTCTCATCAGGGTCAGAATCTGGCTCTGTACACTGCGAGGACAATGTAGTGCTCTGAGTGAATGTACCAGCAGAATCATCCATCAGCGGCTGTGCATCAGTGCACTCCATGTCAGATTCATCTTGGCCTGGGTAATTCACCATTTCACTTGATAATCCAGGCATGGTATGTGAAAACAGCTCCATGGAGTAATCAGTAGTATGGCCTGCGTCATCCTTCAATCTTGGTTGGGGTGAAGGACACAAGGAAAGGTGTGGTTCATGAACATGAGCCTCCAATGACAACTCAGTGCTTTTACTTTTTACAACTGAAGAAGAGGAGGCGATAGAGCTGGAGGCTGAGTCAGCAATGTAAAACAAAACTTTTTCCTGATGCTCTGGCTTTAAAAGCGGTTTGC
Source organism: Dendrobates tinctorius (assembly GCF_039654945.1). Lineage (NCBI taxonomy): Eukaryota > Metazoa > Chordata > Amphibia > Anura > Dendrobatidae > Dendrobates > Dendrobates tinctorius. Next base: position 28,045,512 of record NW_027361797.1, read on the forward strand.
CAACTCCTAGAAAACTAAGCGTTCGAGGCCTTATGTAGCCAGACGATGACGCAGGCTCAACACCTCCTGCATTCGGTCCTATTTTGCTCTTGCCACTACCATCAGATCCACCACCAACACCATCATTACCAGCTGCCAACCCCCGCCCAATTCCACGGCCTCTTCCACCAGCCTTCCTCATTTTTGGTAGAAATGTAGACAAAATCCAACAAACTATATAGTATGTAAAACAAGGTGTCTATAGGACAGGGGAGATTTTGAATTTCTGCACACACTTTTGGACACTGGACACTTTTGGATTGTGTGAGGCCCACTGATATCTGAGCGCTATGTGACAGGCTCGATGGCACAGCTGTGACCTAAGTGACTAGAGAATAAGTGAGATTTTGAATCTCTGCACACACTTTTGGACACTGGACACTTTTGGATTGTGTGAGGCCCACTGATATCTGAGCGCTATGTGACAGGCTCGATGGCACAGCTGTGACCCAAGTGACTAGAGAATAAGTGAGATTTTGAATCTCTGCACACACTTTTGGACACTGGACACTTTTGGATTGTGTGAGGCCCAATGAATATCTGAGCGCTATGTGACAAGCTCGATGGCACAGCTGTGACCTAAGTGACTAGAGGATAAGTGAGAGTTTGAATCTCTGCACACACTTTTGGACACTGGACACTTTTGGATTGTGTGAGGCCCAATGAATATCTGAGCGCTATGTGACAAGCTCGATGGCACAGCTGTGACCTAAGTGACTAGAGGATAAGTGAGAGTTTGAATCTCTGCACACACTTTTGGACACTGGACACTTTTGGATTGTGTGAGGCCCAATGAATATCTGAGCGCTATGTGACAGGCTCGATGGCACAGCTGTGACCTAAGTGACTAGAGGATAAGTGAGAGTTTGAATCTCTGCACACACTTTTGGACACTGGACACTTTTGGATTGTGTGAGGCCCAATGAATATCTGAGCGCTATGTGACAAGCTCGATGGCACAGCTGTGACCTAAGTGACTGGAGAATAAGTGAGATTTTGAATCTCTGCACACACTTTTGGACACTGGACACTTTTGGATTGTGTGAGGCCCAATGAATATCTGAGCGCTATGTGACAAGCTCGATGGCACAGCTGTGACCTAAGTTACTAGAGGATAAGGGAGATTGGATTGCTTTTAAAAAAGCAGTTTGCGGAGCAGTGGGTAAACAGCAATGCCAGCCTGTCAGGAAGCCTTAAAAGGCAGCCCAACAACCAACACCACTGATACACCACTATATAGCCTCCCCTTGCACTGCACACAGTGACTGGTGTGTTGTGCAGGCCAAATTGCTATCAGCAGCAGAAGCAGTTTTTTTTTCTTCTCAGCAGGACAAAAAAAAAAAATTGGGATTGCTTTTAAAAAAGCAGTTTGAGGCCCAATGAATATCTGAGCGCTATGTGACAGGCTCGATGGCACAGCTGTGACCAAAGTGACTAGAGGATAAGGGAGATTGGATTGCTTTTAAAAAAGCAGTTTGCGGAGCAGTGGGTAAACAGCAATGCCAGCCTGTCAGGAAGCCTTAGAAGGCAGCCCAACAACCAACACCACTGATACACCACTATATAGCCTCCCCTTGCACTGCACACACAGTGACTAGTGTGTTGTGCAGGCCAAATCGCTAGCAGCAGAAGCAGTTTTTTGGTCTTCTTCCCTGCCTAACGCTCTCCCTACAGAATCAGCAGCAACCTCTCCCTATACTGAGATCGGCAGAAGTAAGATGGCGGTCGGCGTGCACGCCCTTTTATACCCCCTGTGACGCCCACCAAAGCAAGCCAATCACTTGCATGCCCTTCTGAAAGATGGTGGTGACCCGTGCCTATGTCATCACGTTGCCCACAGTGTCCGTGGATCCTGATTGGCTGAAAAAGAGCGCAAAACAAACTTTTGAAACGCGACTTTGGCACGTAAGTCGCCGACCTCGTGGCCGACCTCATCCTAGGGTCGGGTTTCGTTTCATGAAACCCGACTTTGCCAAAAGTCGGCGACTTTTGAATTTTTTCGACCCGTTTCGCTCAACTCTAGTGATCACAAAATAATAAGTTTTCATGTATCCTTTAATAAGATGTGTAGTAGAGGGGTTACAAGGACATTAAACTTTAGGAAGGCAAATTTCCAACGGATGAGAGATGATCTTGGTGCAATTAACTGGGACGATATCCTGAAACATAAAAATACACAAAGAAAATGGGAGACGTTTATTAGCATCCTGAATAGGACCTGTGCACAATATATACCGTATGGGAATAAACATGCGAGAAATAGGAGGAAACCACTATGACTGAATAGAGCTGTAAGGAGAGCAATACGTGACAAAAAGAAAGCATTTAGAGAATTAAAGCAAGTAGGTAGTGATGAGGCATTAAATAAATACAGAAAATTAAATAAATTCTGTTAAAAGCAAATCAAGACAGCAAAGATTGAGACAGAGAGACTCATTGCCAGAGAAAGTAAAAATAATCCCAAAATATTCTTTAACTGCATAAATGGTAAGAAGCTAAAAATGATAGTGTTGGCCCCCTTAAAAATAGTCTGGGTGAAATGGTGGATGAGGATGAGGAAAAAGCCAATATGCTAAATGACTTTTTTCAACAGTATTTACACAAGAAAATCCCATGACGGATAACATGATCAGGGATAAAAATTCTCCATTAAATGTCACCTGCTTAACCCAGCAGGAAGTACGGCGGCATCTAAAAATCACTAATATTGACAAATCCCCAGGCCCGGATGGGATACACCCTCGAGTACTGCAGGAATTAAGCACAGTCATAGATAGACCATTATTTTTAATCTTTAAAGATTCCATAATAACAGGGTCTGTACCACAGGACTAGCGTATAGCAAATGTGGTGCCAATATTCAAAAAGGGGACAAAAACTGAACTTGGAAATTATAGGCCAGTAAGTTTAACCTCAACTGTGGGTAAAATCCTGGAGGGTTTTCTAAGAGATACTATACTGGAGTATCTGGAGAAGAATAACCTCATGACCCAATATCAACATGAGTTTACAAGGGACCGTTCCTGTCAGACTAATCTGATAAGCTTTTATGAAGAGGTAAGTTCAGGACTGGACCAAGGGAATGCAGTGGACGTGGTGTACATGGACTTTTCTAAAGCTTTTGATATGGTGCCACACAAAAGGTTGATACATAAAATGAGAACAATGGAGATAGGGGAAAATATGTGTAGGTGGGTTAAGAGCTGGCTCAAGGATAGGAAACAAAGGGTGGTTATTAATGGAGCACACTCGGACTGGGTCACAGTTAGCAGTGGGGTACCCCAGGTGTCAGTTTTGGGCCTGCTTCTTTTTAACATATTTATTAATGACCTTGTAGGGGGCATAGAGAGTAGAATTTCAATATTTGCAGATGACACTAAACTCTGTAGGGTAATCAGTACAGAGGAGGATAATTTTATATTACAGGAGGATTTATGTAAACTAGAAGCTTGGGCTGATAAATGGCAAATGAGCTTTAATGGGGATAAATGTAAGGTCATGCACTTGGGTAGAACAAACAAGATGTATAATTATGTGATTAATTGTAAAACACTGGGCAAAACTGTCACTGAAAAAGACCTGGGTGTGTGGGTGGACGACAAACTCACATTTAGTGGCCAGTGTCAGGCAGCTGCTGCAAAGGCAAATAAAATAATGGGATGCATTAAAAGAGGCATAGATGCTCATGAGGAGAACATAATTTTACCTCTATATAAGTCACTAGTGCGACCACACTTAGAATACTGTGTACAGTTCTGGTCTCCGGTGTAAGAAAGACATAGCTGAACTGGAGCGGGTGCAGAGAAGAGCGACCAAGGTTATTAAGGAACTAGGGGGTCTGCAATTCCTATACAGGTTATTACACCTGGGGTTATTTAGTTTGGAAAAACGAAGGCTTAGGGGTGATCTTATTACAATGTATAAATATATGCGGGGACAATACAAAGACCTTTCTAATGATCTTTTTACTCTTAGACCTGTGACGGGGACAAGGGTGTGTTATTGCACATTTAACTTTTAAAGGGGTTGTCCATTACATAAAATGCCATGCATAAAATCTCAAACAGAACATCACCCAAGGATGGCACTGCTATCACTTATCACAGCTTCTATCGCTATTGGCCATTGATGATGTTTGGAATCAATTAAAATGGTGGTGAGATAGACCATGAGAAATGACTGCACCTTTTTTCACTGCAATCATAATTCTTTCCTCACTGCCGCCCCTGAGCTCCAGTCCCCACCTCCTCATTTACTCAAATGTGACATCATGGGTTGGTAATAGAAGCAGGGTGAGTGAGAGCAGGGGCGTAGCTAGAACTGATTGGGCCCCATAGCAAACTTTTAAACGGGGCCCCCTCAAAGACACACCCCCTCAAAGACACACCCCCTTCAAGACATTCCCAGAGGTCCATGCGGCAGGCAGCTCTGCAGAGAGCTAATAGACAGCGAGGGCTCAGGGAAGGGGCGGGACTGAGCTAGTCTGAAGCAATACACTCTGTGACTGGCTGCAGGCAGCGAGGCGGGCCCAATATGTGCTTCGCTCCGCACAGCAGGCACAGAAATGCAGCATAGGCTGCAAAATCATAGTGTACATTTTTTTCCGCCGGGGCCCCGGATCTCCTACACTACACGCATCGGGCCGGTGGGCCCCCAAGACAGCGTTGGCCACCCACTGCACCCGCCATAGCTCCACAGTAATGTACTTAATTAAATTGCACTACGGGTAGCGCAGGGGCAGACACTGACAGCTTGGGGCCCCTGTGCAAGAAATGTGTCTGGGCCCCCCTCCTTTTATGGCGTCAAAGCTATATATACACACATACATACATGTATATATATTACATAGTCTCCTTTATTATGTATATTGCTGTCCCTTACACAGTGCCCTCTCTTATGTAAAGTACCGTCCCTTAAATATTGAATTATATTGAGCCCTGTTTTTTATTACATACTGTCCTGTCTTGTTAGCTGTATAATGCAATGATGGCTGATGGAGCATGGGAAAGTTTCCTTTCTAATGGAGGAGCTGATGGACTGGTAGTTTGGTCACCGGCTGCTCCATCAGCAGTCATTTTATATCTAACAAGAGAGGGGACTATGTAATAAAAGAGGGAACTGTAAATAACAAAATTAACAAGAATACAGAGACAGCACTATACATGACAGCAGAGGAAGCTATATAATAAGGGACGGCACCATATATAACTAGAGAGGATGGCACGTAAAAAGGGACGTGTTATACATAATAAAAGAGGAAGCTATGTAACTAAGGGTGGTGTTATACAGAATTAGTGAGTCCACTATATACTAAGGGACTGTGTTAGACATAGTGAGTACACTATATGCTAAGGGACTGTGTTAGACATAATAAGCGATAAAGTCTTCCTCCACCTCCCCCTGTTCCTAAGGCCATTATAAGTCCCCCTTCCTAACATCCCAATCCCCCACACCCCTCATTGTCCTCCTCCCCTCACATCCCATTATTGTCATCTCCCCCACCCCATCATTGCCCTCTTCACCACCTCCATCATTTTCTTCTCCCCCACCACTATCTTTGCTTTCTCCCCCACCACTCCCATCATTGCCCATTCCACCACCTCCATCATTTCCTCCTCCTCCACCACTCCATTATTGCACTTTCCATCACCACCAGTGCATTCTCCCCCACCACCCCATCATCATTTCTTTTTCCCCCACCACCCCATCATTGCCTTCTCCATCACACCCATAATTGCCTTCTCTCCATCACCCCCATCATTGCCTTCTCCCCATCACTCCCATCATTGCCTTCTCCATCATCCCATCACTGCCTTCTCCCCATCACTCCCATCAATGCCTTCTCCCCATCACTCCCATCATTGCCTGCTCCATCACCCCATCACTCCCATCATTGCCTTCCCCCATCACTCCCATCATTGCCTTCTCCATCACCCCATAACTGCCTTCTCCCCATCACTCCCATCATTGCCTACTCCCATCATTGCCTGCTCCATCACCCCATCACTCCTATCATTGCCTTCTCCCCATCACTTCCATCATTGCCTGCTCCATCACCCCATCATTGCTTGCTCCATCACCCCATCACTCCCATCATTGCCTTCTCCCTATCATTGCCTGCTCCATCACCCCATCACTCCCATCATTGCCTTCTCTTCATCACTCCCTTCTCTCCATCACTCCCATCATTGCCTTCTCCCCATCACTCCCTTCTCTCCATCACTCCCATCATTGCCTTCTCCCCATCAATGCCTTCTTTCCGTCACCCCCCATGGCCTTCTCCCATTACCCTCATGGCCTTCTCCCATCACCCCGGGCATCATGGCCTTCTCTCCTCATCACAGTCTTCTCATGTCCACATCTCCTCCAGGGCCAGGCTAACCTACACACACAGACACACACACACATACACATATACATGCACACAGACATACACACACACAGACACACACACAGATATACACACAGACAGACATACACATATACATGCACACACAGACATACATACACACACATACACATACACAGACACACACACACACAGACATACATACACACATACAGACACACACAGACATACACACATACATACATACAGACACACACACATATATACACACACAGACATACACACACATATACATACATACACACATACATACGCACACAGACATACACATACATACACACACAGACATACACATACACACAGACATACACACACATACACAGACATACAAACAAACACATACATACACACACAGACACACACACAGACATACACACAGACATACACACACAGACATACATACATCCATACACACAGACACAGACATACACACATACATACACACACAGACACACACATACATACACACACACAGACATACACACATACATACATACACACAGACACACATACATACATACAGACACACATACATACACACAGACATACACACACATACAAACATACACACACAGACATACACATACATACACACACAGACACACAGACATACACACACACAGACACACACACATACATACAGACACACATACATACACATACATACATACACACATACACAAACATACACACACACATACACACAGACACACAGACATACACACACACAGACATACACACATACAGTACATACACACACAGACATACACATACATACACACACAGACATGCACACATACATACATACACACAAACACACATACATACATACAGACACACATACATACACACAGACATACACACACATACAAACATACACAAACATACACAAACAGACATACACATATACATACACACACAGACATACACACACACAGACATATGTTATGAGCTCATTTTCTCCTTCACCTTTGATGTCCGATGAACTCCCTCTGCTGGTGAAAGGAGGTAGTGAAATTGATTTGGATGGGAAAAACCTGAACAGGTGGAGTGTGATTGGACATCCGGAATCTCTGAGTGGATATAAGGCCGCTGACGCTCTGCTGGCTTGCTGGTGATCCTCTCTGCTCTGAGCTCTAGCCTCCAGTTTAGTCCTGTCTACTAAAGCTAAGTTTTTGCTCTGCTATTGTTCCATGAGATTTTGTCTGGTTTACTTAGTGCTTGTGTTCAGCCAGCCCTGGTTGGGACTTGCTGAACTCCATTTTTTGTCTCTGATCAGTTGATCTCTTTGCTCTGTTTTCAGAATATATCTGAGTGCTGATATAGTGATTTTGAAGTCTAGTGACTTCAGGGCCTTTTTTTATCAGACGTGTTGGACATTATTTTTGGCAGGGTTTTTGCGTGATTGCAGACAGTTGCTTTTCTTTCCTGTCCTATCTAGTTAGTGAGGGCCCCATCGTTTGCTCAGCCTGTCTTTCTGTCTGTATTTGTGTTTTCATCTGTTTTTCACCGTCAATACATGTTTGGGGCTGTCTATTGCTTTGGGGTCTGCTCTGGGGCAGTTTAGATTTCCCCTTTCTTTCTTTAGGTTTATATAGTTCTCCAGCTGTGAACGAGGTGTCTAGGACCACCGTAGGAACACCCCACGGCTACTGTTAGTTGTTGTGAATAGGATCAGGGGTCTGCAATCCGCTAGCTACCAACCTCTCTGGTTTTCTGGGCTTAGCTTGTATTTTTGTTTTTTCCTCCTCCGGTGACTCATTCATAACAGACATACACACATACATACATACACACACAGACACACATACATACATACAGACACACATATATACACACAGACATACACACATACAAACATACACACATACACAAACATGCACACACAGACATATACACATACATACACACACAGACACACAGACATACACACACACAGACATACACACATACACACAGACATACACACACACAGACACACATACACACACACAGACATACACACATACATATATACACACAGACACAGACATACACACATACATACACACACACAGACATACACATACATACACACAGACTTACACACATACATAGATACACACAGACACACATACATACACACATACACACAGACATACACACATACATACACACACATACACACAGGCACACAGACATACACAGACACACACACATACACACACAGACATACACACAGACATACACACATGCACACACAGACATACACACATACACACACACATACATCATACACACATACATACACACATACACACACAAGTGACTGACTGACCTGTGGCTACCGGCTGGCCGGCGCCACAGGCACAGTGAGTGAGACAGTCTGTCTCCTCCTCTCCTCCCCCCACAGCAGCAGCGCAGCACAGCGTGACTGGCGCTGATATCATCTCACCTCAGGCTCAGGCCTGGCTCCTCTCCTCCTTGCGCCTGGCGCTCCACATGGCTAATTTGAATAATTAGCCATGCGGTGCTGGAGGGGCCCCCTCTCCCCTGGGGCCCCCGTGCAATGCGGGCTGCACGGGCGGTAGGTCCGCCCCCAGGGTAGCGCCGATCGGAGCTGGGGAGCCGGGCCCCTATATGGGCCGGGTCCAAAGCAACCTCTTCCGCTGCTACCCCGGAAGTTACGCCAGTGCTCGCCAGTTCCTTGGGCCTTGTGGTCCTACTCCTGGGGGTTGGCCCTCTACCCCAGGGGTTACTCGTTTAAAGAACAGAATCTTGCGAGGTGGCCTGCTTTGTGGCAGTGAAGACAGATGGGACGCCCGTTCTGGTCATAGCGATCGTTGTTCCTCCCTCGGAGTGGCGGAGTTCTCCTCTTCCGGAGCCACGGGACATCCTCTGGACTGGAAGCAAGCTGGCTCTTCTCCTTGGAGGACACCTGCAGGGACTGCACAGTTTTAGTAAGTGCAGCCATCCCTTTGGTCAACTCCTGGACCTGAAGACGCAGCTCTTCTGTCAGATCTTTATCCAGAGTCTGTGCATCAGCCTCCACAATGATGGAAGGGAAGGATGTTGCTTCCTGGTGGTAGGTGATCGCTGGGTGCCTAGGGGGCGCTGGATGGCAGATAGTTGGTTCCTGCAGCACCCAGATAGCCCTGTCCTTGAAATCAGCAAAGTCCAGATCAGGGTTCTGTAGGGCTATGATGTGCAGCTGTGCTCTGTGGGTGCTGGATAAGAGTCCTTCAATAAATTGCTCCTTTAGCAGTCCGTCTCCATCTTTCACACTGTCAGGGTCAATCTGCTTGACAGCTCCCAGCGTCTCCTGCAGGTTAAGAGCATAGTCCCTTATATTGTCCTGTGCTTTCTGTTTACATCCAAAGAACCTTATCTTGATTTCGGCTGCAGTGCGGGTGTCAAAGGTGCTTCTTAGCTTGGCCAAAATCTTTTTAACAGTCTCTTTGTCAGTGTCCTGCCAGGCTTTTACTTCTCTCTGTGCTGCACCTGTTAGCTGCCCAGTCAGGATGTTCACCTTCTGGCTTTCAGATAGAGGATACACCTCAAATAAACTGCACAGTCTCTCTTTAAATTCACTCAGGGTATGTGGCTCCCCTGAATACTGCGGTAGCCAGGCTGCTCCTGGTATGTAAGGCATAGACAGCGGCATTATGGGGACCCCTGCGGTGGGCGCTGTTTCTTGCGGTGCCCTGGAAGCAACACTGGCTGCTGGGTTGCGCTGGCTTACCAGATGCCGCTCCTCGGCTGTATCAGGGGACGCCAGAACTGTAGGCCTCAGGCTAGTTTCACACTTGCTTTTTTTTGCAGCGCGTTTTTCCCGCAAAAAAACGCATTAAAAAAACGCATACAAATGCATACAAACGCTGCGTTTTTTTCCAGCATTTTAATGCGCATGCAGGAAAAAAACGCAGCGTTTTTGCGCGTTTGTATGCGTTTTTTGTGCGTTTGCGTTTTTTTACAGATTTTGGAAAAACCCCACAAAAAAGAAAAAACAACCATTCAACAACACACAAGACCAATGGGACTTCATTGTGGGTGTGGTATGTTAATATATATACACCCTGTCTACAGTATTCTTCACATTTGCTTGATTCTTCTCGTGACCATGGATCTGCGCTGGAAGAGTTTTCACTTCAACTTGGATTTGGACATCGCGATGGCTCAGGCGTATGCAGTTGCTTGCCATGAACAAAGGAAGAGAGAGAGGCAGCGAAGACGGCGGCGTATGTGGATACATCCGATTGTTGAACTCCGGGAGAGCCGTGGGGCATACCATACCCTCTACAGCGAGCTCCAGTCAAACCCGGAGAAATTTACAGATTATATCCGGATGTCCCACGAAAGTTTCATGGATTTGCTTGCTCGTGTCCAACAATCCATCCGGAGACAGGACACACAGCTCCGTCGTGCGATTCCTCCTGAGGAACGGCTACTGGTGACATTACGGTATGTTTTAAAAACAAAGGGGTGTGGTCTGATGTTTTTTTTTGTAAATTTAGTATTCAAAACCTTGGGTAATTAGTTTTCGTGAATGTACTAATATTTTTTTTATAGTTTTTAAAAATAATATACATAAATATTAATTTTACTTCTTTGTCTGTTCACAGATTCCTGGCGACTGGAGAAACCCTATCCTCACTACACTTCCAGTACCGTATTGGAATCTCTACCTTGTCTGGAATTGTTGCTGACACCTGCCGGGCTCTCTGGAATGTTCTTTGCCCAGAATTTATGCCCCTGCCCACCGCTGAAAAGTGGATGGAAATTGCTGACAAATTCTGGACAGTATGCAATTTTCCCAACTGTTTGGGAGCTGTTGATGGGAAACACATACGGATCATCAAACCCCAAAGAACGGGATCTGAGTACTATAATTACAAAAAGTACTTTTCAATAGTACTCATTGCAATTGCGGATGCCGGATGTATGTTTGTAGCAGTGGACATTGGAGCATTTGGCCGTGGTAATGACTCGCAGGCTTTTAAAAACTCAGACATGGGCCGGAGGTTGTATGGCAACCAATTTAATTTCCCTATGCCACGGCCTCTTCCTCACACCGAAGCTCCGCCACTGCCCTTTGTAATGGTTGGCGATGAGGCTTTTCAAATGTGCGGAAACTTACTGAAACCCTACTCCAGCCGGGACTTGGACCACACCAAAAAAATTTTTAATTACAGGCTGACCAGGGCCAGAAGAACTGTCGAGTGTGCTTTTGGGATTCTTGTTTCCAGATGGCGAATTCTGGGCACGGCCATTAATCTTAAACTTGAAACAGTCGATGAGGTGGTGAAGGCCTGTGTGGTTCTACATAACTTTGTGATGGCTAAAGAGCACCCGACCTTTGAACTGGACGATGATGCTCCTAACCCATTGCCTGAATTCACTCAGCACACTCTCAGGTCATCCGTTGAAGTTGGCCAAATGAGGGACAAATTTGCGGCCTACTTTATTTCTGATGTAGGACGGGTGCACTGGCAAGATGAAATGGTGTAATGTTGTTGTTTATGGTAATAAAAATCCTTATTTGATACCATTACTGAGTGCACTATATTTTTTAAACTCCGATTAATTAAAAAACTTCCCATGTATAACTGAATTTTGTTATGTTCACACACCTGGGCAGGTAAATACACATACGAGTTAAAATGCAGCATTGCTAGTCTGCGTGAAATATATTGGAATGAGCAAAGCTGCAGGCCATGAATCAGGAAACCATTTTTTTTCAAGATAAAATTGTGCAAATAGTTTAAAACAAAGTATGTGATTTTCTCAAAACACAACACTCAAAACCCAACCCCAATGAAAGTCCATGGGGAATACAAGTCAGCATTGAGTGGATGAATGTAATCTGCTCCATTAAAAGTTATTACACTAGGCCTTTGAATGACTATACTAGGCCGTGGTATTTCAAATATGAGTATACTAGGCCTTGGGGCTAGTAGTATAGTAATATGTGAAATACCACGGCCTAGTATAGTCATACCAAGGCCTACTGTAATAACTCGATTTTTAACAACTAGCATCTTGTTTCAACAAAAACAAACTGGTGAAACTAGAAAGAAACTTATTTTTTAGACAAGTTTCAACAGTTTGTTTTTCATGAAACCAGATTCTATTTGGTAAAACTAGAGTTATTACACTAGGCCTTGGAATGACTATACTAGGCCGTGGTATTTCAAATATGAGTATACTAGGCCTTGGGGCTAGTAGTATATGTGAAATACCACGGCCTAGTATAGTCATACCAAGGCCTACTGTAATAACTCGATTTTTAACAACTAGCATCTTGTTTCACCAAAAACAAACTGGTGAAACTAGAAAGAAACTTATTTTTTAGACAAGTTTCAACAGTTTGTTTTTCATGAAACCAGATTCTATTTTGTAAAACTAGAGTTATTACACTAGGCCTTGGAATGACTATACTAGGCCGTGGTATTTCAAATATGAGTATACTAGGCCTTGGGGCTAGTAGTATATGTGAAATACCACGGCCTAGTATAGTCATACCAAGGCCTACTGTAATAACTCGATTTTTAACAACTAGCATCTTGTTTCACCAAAAACAAACTGGTGAAACTAGAAAGAAACTTATTTTTTAGACAAGTTTCAACAGTTTGTTTTTCATGAAACCAGATTCTATTTTGTAAAACTAGAGTTATTACACTAGGCCTTTGAATGACTATACTAGTCCATGTTATTTCACATATGACTATACTAGCCCTTGGGTTGGTTTTTAACATGTATTTACCCATCAGTGTGTGTGAGCGGCGCAAACAACATTAATGAAACTTATTAATGGTGAACCACAAATGTAAATTTATTTTTTATCACAAAAAAAAAATTTAAAAATTATTTTTTACGGCGTTTGGGGGCAGATGGTTTCAATTTGGGGGTGTGCAGGGAATATGCAACACTTGCAGTTGAAGACGGTGTTTGAGGGGAAGGGGCAACAAAACTTGTGGGGGAAGGTAGTCCAGTTAAGGGAATTAAACTTGGAACACTTGTAGGAGAGGAAATCTGTTCAGTTACATTAGTTGTAATGGCATGTCGCCGTAGGCTTGTGTGCCTGGACCGACTTTGGCCCAATGCCCGCCTTGATTGATTTCGCCTTGAAGTAGGGGCAAATATGGAATGTAGGTCCCCCGTCTGCTGGTATGGCTGCTGCTGCTGAGGTGGCGGCTGCTGCTGCAGAGGTTGCGGCTGCTGCTGAGGTGGCGGCTGCTGCTGAGGTGGCGGCTGCTGCTGAGGTGGCAGCTGCTGCTGAGGTGGTTGCTGCTGCTGCTGAGGTGGCGGCTGCTGCTGAGGTGGTTGCTGCTGCTGCTGAGGTGGCGGCTGCTGCTGAGGTGGCTGCTGCTGCTGAGGTGGCGTCTGCTGAGTTGGCTGCTGCTGCTGAGGTGGCTGATGCTGCTCTTCTTGTTCAGTGCTCGTCCTTGCAGGAGGACTGGTGGCGGCAGTGATGGCCCAGGTTTGCAGAGTGGTGGTGGCAGGGCTACTACATGTTGTTGTAGCGGCAGGGCTGTTCCATGTTTGCCTAGTGGTGGCTGAGCTCCACGCATGCATGGGATTGGCGGTGGTGCTCCAGACAGGAGCAGCGCTTGCCATGGTGGTGTCGGTGAAGTGACCAGCTGCACTCAGACTTGTGGTGGTGTAACGGTGGGTGTCCAGCCTTTGAAGAGAGGTGTCCGTGCAGTGGTATGCAGCACAAGTCGGTAGTGAGGTGAAGCGAGTCAATGGTGGCACAGGTGGAAAGGACACCACTGACTGCTGACCGTACCGATTATGCTGCATAGCCTGCAAGAAAGCATTGTTGCAGGCCTGCAGCACATTCAGCTGTTGATCAGGACTAAGGTGTTCCGCCATGCCCTTTTCAATCTTACTAAAAAAATGGTGTGCTGGTCTGTTGAGGTCGGCCTCCAGACGGTCAAGGCGCTGTTCTACAGAATTGAAGCGGTGTTCAAAGTGGTTAAAACCACGTTCCATCAGTGCAAAACCGCTTTCAACTCTGTCGGACAGTGACTTGAGGCTGGAATTAAATGTCTCGCTCAAATGCATAAACTCGGGCAAGACATTCCTGTCCAAGGCCCTCTGCCGCTGGCGGGTAGTGCCCGCATAACCAGTGGCAGAGACCTGGGACAGGGGAACACCTGATGGCCCAGCTTCCTGGTCACCAGCTGTGTGTGTGTGGGACCTGCAAGGTGCTTCCTGGCTGTCGGATGGCTGGGACGGGTCAGAGGACGTCCGACGAAGGACCGCTCCAGGGCCAGGTTGCAGGGTGCTGCTCCAGGTGCTGTGGAAGAAAGGAAAATCATTACTACCATGCCTTTACAAGAAGCATCAGCTGTGGATTAGAAAAACACAGATTAATAAAAATAAAAACCCAAAATGTATAATACTTACGATCTTGTGGCAAGGACCGGTCTTAGGAACTGCAACGCGTGATAGTGACGGTATCTAGTTCTGGTCCTTGACGCAGATCCACTGCGAACCTGGCCCTCAGCACGAACATCACTGTTGAAGCGGTCCTTGATCGAACGCCAACGTGTTCGGACTTTGTCCACTGTTGATAAAAAAAAACAGTGCCGTCAAGTACAACAGTCACTGCTTCACAATTTAGCAATACAATACTCAAAGCAGTCACTGTACACCCCGATGACACTGTTGGGTTTCCTGCTAGAATACACCTAGCACGAAACCCAACAGTGCCGTCAAGGACAACAGTCACTGCGGCACAATGTAGCAATACAATACTCAAAGCAGTCACTGTAGACCCCGATGACACTGTTGGGTTTCCTGCTAGAATACGCCTAGCACGAAACCCAACAGTGCCGTCAAGGACAACAGTCACTGCGGCACAATGTAGCAATACAATACTCAAAGCAGTCACTGTAGACCACGATGACACTGTTGGGTTTCCTGCTAGAATACGCCTAGCACGAAACCCAACAGTGCCGTCAAGGACAACAGTCACTGCGGCACAATGTAGCAATACAATACTCAAAGCAGTCACTGTAGACCCCGATGACACTGTTGGGTTTCCTGCTAGAATACGCCTAGCACGAAACCCAACAGTGCCGTCAAGGACAACAGTCACTGCGGCACAATGTAGCAATACAATACTCAAAGCAGTCACTGTAGACCACGATGACACTGTTGGGTTTCCTGCTAGAATACGCCTAGCACGAAACCCAACAGTGCCGTCAAGGACAACAGTCACTGCGGCACAATGTAGCAATACAATACTCAAAGCAGTCACTGTAGACCCCGATGACACTGTTGGGTTTCCTGCTAGAATACGCCTAGCACGAAACCCAACAGTGCCGTCAAGGACAACAGTCACTGCGGCACAATGTAGCAATACAATACTCAAAGCAGTCACTGTAGACCACGATGACACTGTTGGGTTTCCTGCTAGAATACGCCTAGCACGAAACCCAACAGTGCCGTCAAGGACAACAGTCACTGCGGCACAATGTAGCAATACAATACTCAAAGCAGTCACTGTAGACCCCGATGACACTGTTGGGTTTCCTGCTAGAATACGCCTAGCACGAAACCCAACAGTGCCGTCAAGGACAACAGTCACTGCGGCACAATGTAGCAATACAATACTCAAAGCAGTCACTGTAGACCACGATGACACTGTTGGGTTTCCTGCTAGAATACGCCTAGCACGAAACCCAACAGTGCCGTCAAGGACAACAGTCACTGCGGCACAATACAGAGCAGGGAAATACTCACTAAACGCCTTTTTGGCGGATGCTGTGGCGCTGTCCCAGCCATCCATCAACGCTGCGGCCACCTCATTCCATAGCCGCCGTGTCACCACATTGTCCTTGTACAGCCGGTCACGGCTGTCCCACAACGGCGAACGCTCCTGGACCAGGCTGATGAGCTGCTCATTATCCAGGTAGACGTCTTCATCCCGTTGTGGAACCTAGACAAAACACATTCATTAGAATAATCAAATTTAAATTGACTAAAAAGTTACAAAAAAAGAAAAAAAAAAAACAGTAAAAATAGAAGATAAAAAAAAAAAAAAAACATTACAAATCATTTGATACTTACATTACGTATCACCACCGGGACTTGGCTTCGCTGCTCCTGCTGTTCGCCCTCACTATTCCCGTCCGCAGATGATGATGACGATGTCTGAAAGTTGAAAAAAACGTAAGAGATTTGGAGAAGCAGCAGATATACTTACCAGATGCACGAAAATAATCACCTCACGGTCTGCTTGCGCCAATTCCTGCCGCGATGGGGAATACTCCGATTCTGAAGACATACTGCATGTAAAAATAATAAAAATCATTAGTACATACATAATTTAAAAGGACAGGCATATAATGTAATATACTCACATTCTTCGCTGATATAATGTGTTCTTGGTTGAATGTCTGCTCTTCAATCTGTCTAGTGTAGTAGTGGCAGAGTTTTGGCAGGCACCTCCTTTATATAGCCTTTTTTTTTTGGACTTTAGAAGATTCTAACTAGGATAAAAAGTGGACACCACCCAAAAAACGCTGCGCTAAAAAAGCGCATACCTGCGCATGCCAGTGCGCACGTATGCGCATCCATAGGCTATAATGGCCATTTTTAGCGCAAAACGTGCGCATACGTGCGCATGCGATTTTTTCAAGGGCCAAAAAATGCAACATGCAGCGTCTGGAAAATACCATCGCACACCCCAAAAAAACGCAGCGCATGAAAATCGCATACATGCGCTTACAAGTGCGCAGGTATGCGCACCCATGTTAAATATAGGGGAAAAATCGCATGCGCACGTATGCGTTTTTTTCCAGCGCTAAAAAACGCAAATGTGAAACCAGCCTCAGCTTTTCACTTCCCACGTGCTCTTTTTGAGTTGGGAATAAAGTTTATAAGTGATTCGTGACGCCACCTGTGGTGTTCGGCAAGGCAGGTGTTAAGCCGATGCTGCAGACAGATCCTCTGGGACAGATGGTGTGGTGCAGTAATGATGTTGTAGCCCTCCACAGGTAGGGCTGTTGGTTCCAGGGCAGTGTAGTGGAATGTTTAGGAAGAGGGTGCAGTGGTTGGCTCAGAGATGTAGCAGTGCTGAGGATGTTGCAGGAAGGAGACAAGGACACAACAGGGTGCAGTTTTGTTACCTTTACTTGGCAAACGCAGTCCAGGGTCCTGGTTACAGATGGCACAGGAGCAGGCTAGCCTGGAAGCAACTCAGGGATCTCTCTATCAGATGGGTTGTGTAGTCTCCTTCCTAGCGCTACAAATATGAACCTAGCACTCAACTTAAAGGTATTTGTAAGGCGGTTTTTTGTAGTACACAAAAAAAAGATGTTTCGGTCAATGTGACCTTCTTCAGTTATGAGGAGAATGATCTCTCTAAGGTAATGAGCTTGTCAGTATATAGGAGAGGGGCAAACGTGCCTCCAGATGCGGTGTCCACCGGTGGGAGTTGCGGTCTGGTCCGACGCCTCTCTTCTTCATGCGATGACGTCCTTTTCTCCCATCCTGTAATGGCTGCGGCGCAAGCGCACTGCTCTGCCCTGTTGAGGGCAGAGCAGAATTCTGCAGTGCGCAGGCGCCGGACCTCTCCAGACGCCTGCGCACTGCAGGACTCTGCTTTGCCCTCAACAGGGCAGAGCAGTGCGCTTGCGCCGCAGCCATTACAGGACGGGAGAAGAGGACGTCATCGCATGAAGAAGGGAGGTGTCGGACCAGACCGCAACGCTTACAGGACCAGACCGCCCACCCCGGTTTGTATAATATAACGTGTTTTTCTTCTATTTCAGGTTACATCAGAGGCTTATCTACAGCATTACAGAATGCTGTAGATAAGCCCCCGATGTCTATGCCGGCAGCTGCAAGCCGAAAAAAAGGGTGACAGATTCCCTTTAAATATTACATACATCTCTTCATACTTGCTAAAACATTAGCTCATTTTGTAAAAACTTTGTACTGCCTATCTTGAACAGATCTGAGTTACCACCTGAGCTGTATAAATCCTTTTGCTAATTGTAATTATAAAAAAAAATCAATAACTCATTTTCTATACAGAGATAAAGTGCAATTCACCAAAGAAAGTTCTGTGCAGACATTGAGCAGGCAAGGAATGCTGGAAGATTTCAGCTCTGATGCTTGCAGAATTGGGAATAACGTCACAGATTCTAATACAGTCTGTATCGCAGTAATAGAAAAGTAATGCAATATATTTGTAAAGTTAATTAGCGATATTTAAACTTGAAGAATTGGCTCAAAGAAATTCTCCAAAATAGACAACTTAGAAAAAATATGGAAATTACAACTTGCAGATATACAGTACTGTGCAAACTTTTTAGGCAGGAGAGGAAAAAAGGCTGCAAAATAAGAATACATTCAGAAATAGGAGAATTAATTGCTTACTTTTATCAATTAAAATACAAAGTGAATGAATAGAAATTTAAATCAGATCTATATTTGTTGGGATCAGTCCACCTGTAATGGTCAACGTGTAACTGGACACACCGCCTCCAGCAGGGCGAATTTATATGACACATGCGACCCTGGATACACCGCCTCCAGTAGGGCGAATTTAAATAAAAAGACATGCAGCCGGATACACCGCCTCCAGCAGGCGAATTTCAGAAATACACATGAAACTGGATACACCGCCTCCAGCAGGGCGAATTTAAATAATAAGGGGAAACACCAGGGAAACAATTACAATGGTGGGCCCTGCGATAGGGAATGGGGACGTGGACACCTCCTACACTCCCCTGAGTCAGTGTCTCTACACTCCTACTTATCCCTAGGCCGGTTCCGCACCGGGCGCCGCTCAGGATACCTTTAAACCCTAGCTCGCCCTGCACCTTACCCCTTTCTAGTGAAATTGCCGGTGCAGAGACTAATCCCAACACTGCACTGAAACACACTTAAAGGAAAGGTACAAACAAGGAAACACGACCTAGCTTTGCTCTGTTGCTCTTGCTCCCAGCAACAGAGTCCACCACCAGAATGCAGCTTTCATAGCTGCCACCAAGCTCTGTCAGAGCTGCAAGGAAATCCCCTCTGACTCCTTCCACACCAGGACTCTGACTGTGCTGCAAGGAACTCTCTCTAGCTCCTTTCTCCACCAAGGATGGTTGGAAATGAACACTATCACCAACACCAGTGAGAGCACACGACACACCTTTATAGTTAAGCCAGACGAATCACACCTGTTAGTGATTCCCGTGTAATAACGCTAACCACCACCGGGGGCCAACTCAACAAAAGACACCACTGTGTAATAATCCTAATGGCCACTGGGGGCAAAACCAAACTTAAGCACACAGCTTAAGGAAAAAAAAGGTTACATGTGCTTTTAACTGTCATCATCCAACCTGGATCATGACAGTACCCTCCATCAATGATGGGCCTCTGGACCCTCAAGACCTCTCCTCATCAGGGAACCACCTACAGCGGGGACGCCCAGATCCAGAGTTCACACCTGCAACTACCTGCACTTCAGGTTTCTGACAAACGAGCACCGCTGGTATTGGCAATGTATGTTCTGGAGGGACCACAAATCTCGGAAGCGCCGACCTGGGGAACGAGTTGTGTATGTGCATGTTTGGGAGTAACTTGAGCTGGTAAGACTCCAGGCCCTGGATAGCCGACACCAGATACGACATGATCACCTGAAAATTCCAGACCCCCGCAACACACTTCCACTGGATGTTTTTGGTGGCCACCCATACATGCTCGTTCACACACAGGTCCGGACCTGAACGTTTATTGCCACACATTCGTTTGTCAAAATAGGGTGAACTCATTCTGGAACTGACAACAGAGGCGTCCCCCTGTGTCACCACACTAACACCCTTGCAATTCACCAAGGGGTACACCACCCGCCAACCCCTTCCACCACGAGGTCTCCGCCTCCCAGGGTTGGCTAATGGCGAGGTTTGAGCCTTGCCCCTACTCTCCCGCAGCACCTCTGCTGCCCCCATTGGAGAGGCAGGGGATGTGTCAGAGACACCGCACTGCACTTGCTCACAGAGCCAGTGCGCGTGTCCTGAGTACAGAAGCAGTGCTAAAAGATACCTGGGGAGCAGGGCAGCAGAGGTGACCATGCGTGCTTCAAGCTAATAGTGTCAGGGTCCAGTCAGCGCTGGAAAGTAAAGAGGCACGGGACCTGCGGACACTGAAACTGAATACTCTGCACGGGACCTATGGTCATGTGACTGCAAGGGGGCGGGGCTTAGCGTCCTGTATTCAGATAGGACAGGACACCATACAAACAACTCAGAGTCAGGCAAAACAGAGGTCACAGCAGTACGGGCAAACGAGGTACAGGAGGGACAAACAGACGGGTAGTCAGACAGAGCCAAAGGTCATACACAAGGGGGCGACGTGGTACCAAGGGGACAAGCAGAGAGAAGTCGGGTCACAAGCAGAGAGTCATACACGAGAGGTAGCGCAGTACAAGAGGGTCAGGCAGAACTCGTAACAGGGACAGAACCAGATCACAACCGAACAAGCAAGCAAGATATCAGGCACAAGGCACACGTATACAAGAGGTCACTTAACTCAGCCGAGGGCAGGAGTATAACTGACACTGGACCCAGGTCCAGTGAGCACTAAATAGCCTCCTGCTGCCAGAGAGAGGCAGCACAATTAACCCATAGTCTAACCAGGACGGGTCAAAGCGAAATCCCGTCCTGGATCATGACAGGATGGTTGTGGAGAGACGGCAGAGACAGTAGCCCCTAGGCAGCAGCCCTCACACGACTGCTCCCAGCTGATTACTTCCCTACTCCGCCAATCTAAAACTGGGTTGTGTTTTTTAGACCAAGGGGGGCCAACAACAATAGGTGCTGGATTTCCCTCCAAGACGTAGTATGACTGGGACTCGTCATGATGTTCACTATACAGCACAATGTCTTCTACGACTTGGTTTAACCTCCCCGGCTCAGTGGGACAGAGTCAATGGCCTGGACGCTTATGGGTCTGTCCGGCATCTCACACCTCAGACCATGAGTCTGGACAAACTGAGCATCCACCAGACTGACTTCAGCTCCACTGTTCACAAGCACCGGTATGCCCTCAGGTACCTCGCCAACCATCACCTCTGCTGACATAGTACCTTCTGAGGGCAAGGAGGAAATATACACTCCCAGGTTGTCTTCCTCCACACGACCAGGGGGGCACGGCTTCTCTGACAGTACAGAATTTTTGGCGTCAGTGCCAAGGACTAAATCATTAGTCTGCTCACTACAGGGACGTACCCCTTCACCTTGGGGAACACCAGGCAGCACCATGGGGACACCGACTCCACCCACCTGCATGGGTACGTCCACCTGTATAGGCAAGTCCTGCTCCCCAGCAGGGACTCCACGGCACATCCTCACCAAAGCCGTATATGGACCCTCTAGTTGAGGCAGAGGGTAGGCCTCAAACCCATAATTCCGCTGCAGGTGCTGCTGAACCGCATCATTCAGCTCCTCGCTAATCTCAGTAAGGGCCAGCAACAACTGCTTACTGGTCTGAACTTGGCCCATGGCTCACCAGAGAGAAAAAAATGTTGTGGCTGGAGATAATGTAATGGTCAACGTGTGACTGGACACACCACCTCCTACAGGGCGAATTTATATGACACACGCAACCCTGGATACACCGCCTCCAGTAGGGCGAATTTAAATAATAAGACGTGCAGCCGGATACACCGCCTCCAGCAGGCGAATTTCAGAAATACACGTGAAACTGGATACACCGCCTCCAGCAGGGTGAATTTAATTAATAAGGGGAAACACTAGGGAAAAAATTACAATGGAGGGCCCTGCGATAGAGAATGGGGATGTGGAGACCTCCTACACTCCCCTGAGTCAGTGTCTCTATACTCCTACTGATCCCTAGGCCGGTTCCGCGCCGGGTGCCGCTCAGGATACCATTAAACCCTAGCTCGCCCTGCACCTACCCCTTTCTAATGAAATGGCCGGTGCAGAGACTAATCCCACCACTGCACTGAAACACACATAAAGGAAAGGCACAAACAGGGAAACACCACTTAGCTTTGCTCGGTTGCTCTTGCTCCCAGCAACAGAGTCCACCACCAGAATGCAGATTTCGTCCTGAATAGCTGCCACCAAGCTCTGTCAGAGCTGCAAGGAAATCCCCTCTGACTCCTTCCACACCAGGACTCTGACTGTGCTGCAAGGAATTCTCTCTAGCTCCTTTCTCCACCAAGGATGGTTGGAAATGAACACTATCACCAACACCAGTGAGAGCACACGACACACCTTTATAGTTAAGCCAGAGGAATCACACCTGATAGTAATTTCCGTGTAATAACGCTAACCACCACCGGGGGCCAACTCAACAAAAGACACCACTGTGTAATAATCCTAATGGCCACTGGGGGCAAAACCAAACTTAAGCACACAGCTTAAGGAAAAAAAAGGTTACATGTGCTTTTAACTGTCATCATCCAACCTGGATCATGACACCACCCTTTGCATTGAAAGCCGCATCAGTTCTTCTAGGTGCACTTGTGCCAGTCATGGATTTTGTAGGATTATAGTCAGGTCTATGAGTAACCAGTTATACCAAATAGGTGAGAATGATCATAATTTCCGTGTGGTGTGTGACAAAGTCACTGGTAAAGTACTGGAGGGGAGATGTGTCACTACGCTTAATGGCATCTGTGATGTGAAACCCAAAAGTATTTTATTCTAGCATACTATTCTGTAAGGAGTTAAGCTAATTTTCATAATGGGCTGGCTTTTATGTGGACATCCATAGAGCCGTTGGGAAGTTGTCCACCTTATCTCCATCCCAGGGTGTGGTCTGGGGCTTAAATAGCTGGGCTCCAGAGGCATTCCTGGTTCAGCAGGGCTGGAAGGAAGATCTCCAGTCTTTTTGTGTCCTGAGGAGGAAAGACTAAACCTGTGTTGCTCTAGATTGTGCTGTTACCCGCAAATGTATGGGCTGTGTTGCAGCATTTTGTTTTCTTTGTTGTTTTCCTGTTTTTGCCTGAAGGGTGTGTTGGTTTTTGCCACCATATAATAAACCAACCAAAGATTTAAAGAGACAGTGTTTGTTCCTGTTTTCTACCTCCGTGTACTGCCGAGTGAGTTGAACTACCACAGGTGGTTGAAATTCAGTCATTAACTAAAAAAGAAACAGCTGTGTAGGAGGCAGAGCGTTAAGTTAAGAACAGCCAAGCTCTGATACAAAGGTGAGCAGATGAAAGACACATCATGATTACTTCCTATTGTAACTGGAAGATATCCAGAAGGCAGTTTATTTTTCAATGGGTTAGAAGTAGTGTGATAATGAGTGTCTGCAGGTGACAGTGAAGCATGGAGGATGCGCTTTGCAAATTTGTAGCTGTGTAAGTCATGTAACAGGGTGTGTTCCTCACAATACAATGACATCACAGGCGAGAAAACCAACTCCAAGAACAAGACCTTTGTGCTGTACAGTGTGGCACCCAAATAATCTGAACCTACTATACATTATATAAATCTACCTACTGGCATGCCTGTCTAAAGGGGTCACCTGTTACCTGTTAACACCCTGGGAACTGGGACAATTGTATGAGTGTAATGTTCGAGCTCGCCTGTGGTACTACACAACAGTTTATAATCTTACAAATCAATTAACTCTATTCCCCAACCAAATATCCTTTCCCATCCCGATGTGATTTCAATGAACTCAGAGGAATAGTCTGTCCTCAACTATACCAATAATACCCTAACAGTTAACCAACTGCGTAGACTATGTAGCCGTAAGCAAAGTCTATAGAAGTTGAAAAATTATCCGGTACTATAATGTTCTTCAGAAACTTGCTCAAGTTCAAGTTTGTTCTAAAGTCCATTGCATGCCATATCGTCACCTAGGGGTGGAATGGGATTTTCAGTTACGCGAAAAACAGGAAATGTGACAGAAAATCCGGAAGTTCTGAACTATGATTTTGGCAACAAACGGGGCTTGAGACAGTAAATATGGCTAGGTGTCTAACTACAGGTTCTGTCTCAGCCTTTAGCAATTTGGTACCAGAACGTAGTGAGGTATATGCATGGTTACCCACAGCGGTGGTGCAGTGGGCCTTAGTTTCCTTACCGACCTGAGTGTGCAGACAAACAATCAGTGTATACGGGCAGATGTGGGCCCCTCCAGCAGGTAAACGGTACCCTTCATGAGCATGGCTTAACCCCAGAGGGGTTTCCAACACCGCTCACGCAATATCCTGGCCTTTTTCATCTCTCAGCAGCGTCTCTGCAGAAATCTCCCCATATCTGGACAGGTTGTAGTCACAGAGACAATCAGCTCGAATCTGCGGCTGCTCTGGTCTAGGTGGGAAGCTTCCACAAACCTATCTACAACTGGTACAGTATTAGGTTGGTTTCACATTTGCGACTGTGTGCGCAGTGTTTGATCCACATAGATCCGCATGCGTCATGTGTACGTATATTTAACATGTTGTACGCAGGGACATGTGTCTGCATGCGTTCGCATGCTTTTGCGTACCCATCCGTCGTTTCACGGTGTGCGGCGGGACACGGCAAATGCAGCATGTTGCATTTTTTGAAGCGTCAAAAATCTGTCAAATATGCACAGGCATGCGCATGCGGATGAGTGCGTCAAAAAAACGCATTACTGTCTATGGAAATGCATTGGTACGCAAGGACATGCGTACACATGTTTTCAATATGCATGCGTTCTTCAAAATGTAAATAGAAATCCCATTTTGTCTTGTGTCATATCGAACGCATGCGCATAAAAATCACTAAAATTGACAAATCCCCGGGGCCGGATGGGATACACCCCCGAGTACTGCAGGAATTAAGTACAGTCAGAGATAGACCATTATTTTTAACCTTTAAAGATTCCATAATAACAGGGTTTGTACCACAGGACTGGCGTATAGCAAATGTGGTGCCAATATTCAAAAAGGGGACAAAAACTGAACTTGGAAATTATAGGCCAGTAAGTTTAACCTCAACTGTGGATAAAATCCTGGAGGGCTTTCTAAGAGATACTATACTGGAGAATCTGAAGAAGAATAACCTCATGACCCAATATCAACATGTGTTTACGAGAGACTGTTCCTGTCAGACTAATCTGATAAGCTTTTATGAAGAGGTAAGTTCAGGACTGGACCAAGGGAATGCAGTGGACGTAGTGTACATGGACTTTTCAAAAGCTTTTGATACGGTGCCACACAAAAGGTTGATACATAAAATGAGAACAATGGGGATAGGGGAAAATATGTGTAAGTAGGTTAAGAGCAGGATCAGGGATAGGAAACAAAGGGTGGTTATTAATGGAGCACACTCGGACTGGGTCACGGTTAGCAGTGGGGTACCACAGGGGTCAGTATTGGGCCCGCTTCTTTTTAACATATTTATTAATGATCTTGTAGGGGGCATAGAGAGTAGAATTTCCATATTTGCAAATGACACTAAACTCTGCAGGGTAATCAATACAGAGGAGGACAATTTTATATTACAGGAGGATTTATGTAAACTAGAAGCTTGGGCTGATAAATGACAAATGAGCTTTAATGGGGATAAAGTTAAGGTCATGCACTTGGGTAGGACAAATAAGATGTATAATTATGTGCTTAATTGTAAAACACTGGGCAAAACTGTCACTGAAAAAGACCTGGGTGTATGGGTGGACGACAAACTCACATTTAGTGGCCAGTGTCAGGCAGCTGCTGCAAAGGCAAATAAAATAATGGGATGCATTAAAAGAGGCATAGATGCTCATTAGGAGAACATCATTTTACCTTTATATAAGTCACTAGTGTGACCACACTTACAATACTGAGTACAGTTCTGGTCTCCGGTGTATAGGAAAGACATAGCTGAACTGGAGCGGGTGCAGAGACGAGCGACCAAGGTTATTAGGGAACTGGGGGGTCTGCAATACCAAGATAGGTTATTACACTTGGGGTTATTTAGTTTGGAAAATCGAAGGCTTAGGGGTGATCTTATTACAATGTATAAATATATGCGGAGACTGTACAAAGACCTTTCTAATGATCTTTTTACTCTTAGACCTGTGACGGGGACAAGGGGGCATCCTCTCCGTTTGGAGGAAAGAAGGTTTAAACATACTCACAGACGCGGATTCTTTACTGTACGAGCAGTGAGACTATGGAACTCTCTGCCGTATGATGTTGTAATGAGTGATTCCCTACTAAAATTTAAGAAGGGACTGGATGCCTTTATTGAAAAGTATAATATTACAGGGTATATACACTAGTTTCCTTAATATTGCGTTGATCCAGGGAGCTAGTCTGATTGCCGTATGTGGAGTCGGGAAGGAATTTTTTTCCCCAATATGAAACTTACTGTTTGCCACATGGGTTTTTTTGCCTTCCTCTGGATCAACATGTTAGGGCAGGTTAGGACAGGATATGGGTTGAACTAGATGGACTTAAAGTCTTCCTTCAACCTTAATAACTATATTACTATGTTACTATGTTAAGCAATGAAAACGCATGCAAAAATGCATACAAACGCATGCACACACAGAAGTTTTTTCCGTCAGGCGTAAGATGATGCACATAAAAACCACTGCGTAAACATGCGGTATACATGCGTTTTTGCATGCGTTTGCGTATGCGGATGATACGCTGCAAACTCAAACGCTAATGTGAACCTAGCCTTATACTGATGTGGACACAGGTATACACATTTATACCACACTGGTGAGCTGACACGCATCTCACAGCTGCATTTTAGCAAATGGTGATGGGGGTTTGGTCAGGATTAATAGTGTCCTCAATCTTGAAATCTACAGGCAAATACTTATCCATAATGTAATAATAATATCCGGGGAGGAGTCAGATTGGCTCCAAATTTATTCAATAGCAGGACAACGACCTTAAACATTAAGAACTATCTTCAGTCTAAAGCCCCCTTTACATTTAGCGATGCATCAGCGATCCCGACAACGATAGACCC
This sequence comes from Dendrobates tinctorius, assembly GCF_039654945.1. Classification (NCBI taxonomy): domain Eukaryota; kingdom Metazoa; phylum Chordata; class Amphibia; order Anura; family Dendrobatidae; genus Dendrobates; species Dendrobates tinctorius. The sequence continues at coordinate 28,072,872 of NW_027361797.1, forward strand.
GGTCAGGATCGCTGGTGCATCGCTAAATGGTTGCTAGTGCACTGCCACAGAGGCAGATCTCACAGCGATGTAGAGATGCAGCAGCGGTCGTTACTTACCTTTCAGACGCGGCGATACTGACGTCCTCCCGCCCGCGTCCACGTGTCACTCGTCAGCACCAGCAGGAAGCCCAGCAGGAAGCGCCCGACAAGAAATGGAGGTGCACAATCTCGCGCGATCAGCGACAGACAGCGGAGGAGCCGGTCGGAGGTAAGTATCACACAAAATCGGTGACGCTTTAGCGATATCGCTAGCGATATCGGTATGTGTAAAGGCCCCTTAAGAAAGAACAAAGAGTCTTGGAAGTGATGATATGGAGCCCCCGCACAGTAGCGTAATTGCCATCCAATGGGTCCCAGTGCACAATGTGGACTTGGTCCTCCACTAGCATGTTGGTCAGATGCATAATAATACTGTAATAATGTCTTCCATCATGGCCCCTATATTGTAATAATGTTCTCCAACCTGTAATAATTTCGTCCATCCTGGCGCCTGTCTTGTAATAATGTCCCCCGCCCTGGCCTCCATCCTGTAATAATGTCCTCCGCACTGGCTTCATCCTGTAATAATGTCTTCCATACTCTATTGATGACTCCGATTCTGTAACAATCTCCCCGGTTTATAATAATGTCTCCCATCCTGGACCCCCATTCTGTATTAATGCCCACTGTCGTGTAATATTGGCCATTGGCCTGTAATAATGGCCACTGACCTGTAATAATGTTTTCCATCCTGGACCCCCATCAGGTAATAATGTCCTCCATCCTGGCCCCTGTCCTATAGTAATGTCCTCAGCACTGAAACCCATTCTGTAATAATGCATTCCATCCTCTACTAATGACCCAATTGTTTAATAATGTCCCCAGTTTTATAATGTTTTATAATAATATCTCCCATTCTTGGCCCCAATTCTGTAATAATATCCACTGTCTGTAATAATATCCACTGTCCTGTAAAAATGTTTCCCATGCCGGGCCCCCATCTACTATATAATTGTCTTATTTTGTCTGTCTGTCTGTAACCGAAATCTCGTGTCGCTGATTGGTCGTGGCTGCCAGGCCACAACCAATCAGCGACAGACGCAGCTGTTTGTAACTGTAAGCTGCGCCTGCCGCTGATTGGTCATGGCCGGCCATCATCTAGGCCGTGACCAATCAACGACTGGCGGGATTTCCATTACAAACATAGAGACAGACAGAATTAGACGATTATATAGTAGATACACATCTGTATGAGGAGAAATATATATATATACACACGTCTGTATGAGGTGAAATATATATATATATATACACACGTCTGTATGAGGAGAAATATATATATATATACACACGTCTATATGAGGAGAAATATATATATATATATATATATATATACACACGTCTGTATGAGGAGAAATATATATATATATATATATACACGTCTGTATGAGGAGAAATATATATACACAAGTCTATATGAGGAGAAATATATATACATATATACATGTCTGTATGAGGAGAAATATATATATATACACGTCTGTATGAGGAGAAATATATATATATACACGTCTGTATGAGGAGAAAAATATATATACTTTATATATTCTGTATGTCTGTCTCTCTGTTTGTAACGAAAATCCCGCTTCGCTGATTGGTCGCGCCCGGCCAGCCGCGACCAATCAGCGACAGACGCAGTCTGTCCGCAAATTGGCGCGGAATTCGAACAGCGCGCCACCGTTACCGTCGGGCTCCTGCCGCATGGATTTGCTGCAATCAGCTATATTGGAGCGGAATCTTCATAAATAAACTACATACATATTGTAGAATACCCGATGCGATAGAATCGGACCACCATCTAGTTCTGTAATAATGTCCCATGAACTGGGCCCCGATTGTTTAATAATGTCCATTGTTCTGTAATAATATCCACTGTCCTGTAATACTATCCCGAATCCTGGGCCCCTTCCGATCTTCTCCAGTACATTTTTTAAAAAAAGATTATTCTTACCTTCCCCCATACCCGCGATGTGCGTCTTCCTCTTTTACAGCCAGCACATAAGTCAGCAGCTGACTTCAGCATGTTAGCACGGGCAACGCATGGCGTCACAATCATGCGCCGCTCGTCACTGGCGAGCCAACATCATCCCAGGAACAACCTCCATGCCACGGTGCTTCAATACCTGTGTGCAAGCGTACCTAGAGAAATTGATGCCTTAATGCTGTTTTGAAGGCAAAGGGAAGTGAGTGACCCCAAATATTGATTTGATTTTGACTTCTCCTTTGTTCATTCACTTTGCATTTGGTTAGTTGTTAAAAATAAACTATTAACACTTCCATTTTTTAAAGCATTCTTAATTTGCAGCATTTTTTTTTCACACCTGACTAAAACTTTTCCACAGCACTCTATGCATATATGCAATGCATATATTCCTTATAACTATACATATGATGATATCACGAAAATAAAAAAAAACTGGTAATTAATGCCTATTGTTCACATAGCAGTAAATTATCATTTCATTCTTTCAGGGACGATGGTAAGGGTTGTGTTTTCTGCTGTCAAACCCTATCACAGGCATTTTGATACATACACGATTTACCACAAAACCGAGCAAGGGTTATTATAGACGCAGCGGATCAGTGCATTACATTTCATTCTTGCGTGGCACAATGTAACCTCTATGTTCAGTCTAGTATAAAACAAATGACTTATGCTTTTCTCTCGTTAACAATGTTATGTCCTTGTTACAGTTGCTGAAACAATTCACATGGTATTAAAACCTTCTTCTGCAGCAGTTCCTTATGCTGTAGGGATTAGTGAACACTGAATTCCCCCGCAGCAATAAGTGGTTAAATATTTATTTGCTGAGTCGATTAGAAAGACAGCTTTAATGATACAAGGAACATGTCTCATGAAATTCCATCACTGACAAACACACGCTTTCCATCTCGTTGATCTAAACCTAAATAAATGGTGAGGGAGGAGCAGTAACGGGCAAGACATGAAACGTTTCTACTAAGGTCTGCGAAAAATATGGTGACGTGCAGCACTCGCAGCACTTCCAGATGTGTAAGCTGCACCATTGACGTTCCACGTTGTGTAGTAATCTCACATACTGTATGATTCCATATCACGTTCTGCATGGGTATCAGATGTGTTCGAAATGGAACTAAGCTAAATAGAGACACACAGTTGCCTAGTTTTTGAGGGAACTCGGCAGGGAGGTTTCTCCAATCATCATGGAGAACTAACCACAGATCTTTCACGACTTTCCCCTTTTAGATGATGCAACTTCAATTTTGAGAAGCGTACACGTGTTCTGTGCCGTTCCACTGAAGTCTGACAATGCTAGTTGTTGGCTGCGCAGAGCCATAAACTTTGAATGGAGCAGCAGAAATGAGCCAGGGGTGAGTGAGAGGACCAAGGGAGAATGGTGGTTGCAAGTGACTCTGTTCTGGCAATCAATGGAGTTCTAAGTAGAGATCTAACAGTTATCACCTATCCAGTAGATAGCTAAAAACTTGCCTACAATGGAATAGATCTTTACAGCTAACCTGTCACCAGGTTTGGCCGACATGATATACGGCCGCCACCTTTCAGGCCTGATATACAGTATTCTATAATGCTGTATATCTGCTCCCAACCCGTCCTGTAAGAGAAGAAAAAGAGCTTTTATTATACTCACCTGCGGGGCGGTCCGATCCGAGAGGTGTTGCTAGTATTGGTCCGGCGCCTCCCTACTTCTTGCAATGCCGTCCTTCTTCTTCCTTCGTGTGGATGACACATCCCTACATCAGCATTCTCAGTATCGCGCTCCTGCACTGTTGTGGCTCTTTGACCTTTCCTTTCGATTGCGTACTGTAGTACTTTGCTCTGCTCTAGTTAGGGCAGAGAAGTACACCTGCGCAGGAGTGCGATGCCTTGAAACATGTGTGCATGACGCAGGGAGGCGTCATCCACATGAAGCAAGAAGGAGGACAGCAACACGAGAAGATGGGAGATGCAGTACCAAGACCAGCAAAACCCTTTGGACAAGACTGCCCTGCTGGTGAATATAATAAAAGTTATTTTTCTTTCTCACTGGTCGGGTTGGGGGCTGATATACAGCATTATAGAATGCTGTATATGAGGGCTTAAAGGTCGTGGCAGTATCTCATATCTGTCAGACCTGGTGACAAGTTCCTTTCACGCATTGAATAGAACTTGAGGTTACATTCTTTAACGTTAAGCTGTTAAAAGGAAGCTGTGCAAGCATGAATGTAAATTAATTGACTGCTGGGAAATACATTTTGATATAGTAAACAATATGTTCACTTACTTTTTTGGTGACTTGTAAAGTTCCTGTGATGCTTCCAAGAAACTGAAATGGTGTTGCCCGTCTTAAATTGGAAAATAGTACAAATAATTGGACATCTGGACTTTAAGGCTATATCCACATTGGCAACCAAGTTTTTGTCTCACCAGCACTGCGCTATCCCTTCAGGTTTAGGCATGATAAATATCTCCAATCAGTAGTGATTCAGTAAGGTCTTGTATTGTTTCAAATTTCAACAGTGTGCAGCATTAAAAAAGATATCACTTGTAAATACTCCAAGATCAAATAACCTGTGTCACTTATTCAATCCTTCTCCAATGCGTTTTATTCCATGTGCATATATGGGTAGATACTTTGAAATGAACAGCACTCCCTTAAAGGGGTGGTCTGGTCCAAAATGATAAGTCTACAGTTACTTTGTGTGACTGCAGACTTATGAATCCCCACAGTGTGCACCCTGTACGCTGCGGGGATTCGCCAGTTTCTCAGCCGGGAACGGCGGTGATGTAAGCGTTATGCATACTCCCGGTCAGATCCCAACTAGTGGGCATGGCCTCACTCCATACACTTGTATGGCGAAAGGGCGCTGTGTCTAGTGCTGTGGCCATCCAGTTGGGCGTGGCTGACTAATGGGAGTGGCCTCGCTCAATACATGGGGGATTCGTATGACATCATTTTGGACTGGACAACCCCTTTAAGGCTAATTCAGACATCTGAGGCAATCGGTCTGAGCACAGGTTGCTAATGCAGAGACTGATCGTGGATCGCCTGACCCACGTGTGACAGCCTCTTAGAGATACACCAAGCTGTCATGCTCCAGTCAGGAGAGCCACAGCCAGTCGGTGCCCTTCGGTCTGATCTAAAGCCCCCGTCACACACAGCGATCTCGCTAGCGAGATCGCTGCTGAGTCACAAGTTTTGTGACGCAACAGCGATCTCACCAGCGAGATTGCTGTGTGTGACACTTATCAGCGACTGGCCCCCCTGCCAGGTATCGCTGATCATGCTCGAATGGCCTGGACATTTTTTTGATCGTTGGTCTCCCACTGGCCACCACGCATCGCGTGGCAGGCGGGAGACCAGCGATCAGCGAGCTGGAGCTGGTAACCAAGGTAGACATCGGGTTTCTAAGCACCGCTCGGCACTTAGAAACCCGATGTGTACATTAGATACCAGTGTGCTGGTGCAGGGAGCTGGTAACTACGGTAAACATCGGGTTTCTAAGCGCTGAGCGGCGCTTAGAAACCAGCTGTTTACCTTGGTTACCAGCTCCCTGCACCAGCGTGCTGGTATCTTAACGTACACTGCGGGTAACTAAGCGACGTGCGGTGCTTAGAAACCCGATGTCTACCTTGGTTACCAGCTCCAGCTCGCTGATCGCTGGTCTCCCGCCTGCCACGCGATGCGTGGTGGCCAGTGGGAGACCAACGATCAAAAAAATGTCCAGGCCATTCGAGCTTGTTACCCACGTGTCGCTGTCCTGATCGCTGCTGAGATCTGCCTCTTTGGCAGCTCACCAGCGATCATGTAGCGACACACCAGCGATCCTGACAAGGTCATATCGTTGTTGGGATCGCTGGTGAGTCGCTAAGTGTGACGGGGCCCTTAGAGTGATTTCATCAAATTTCTGAAAGAGCCTTTAAGCCCCTGTGCTGACAAAAAAAGATGACTAAATGTCATTGCCACAGTTTTTGCAATTCTCATGGGCTTTAGTTTACTGGCAAACTAAATGTAGTGCTTTCAGAGATACTCACTTCTAAGTTTGGAGAGCTACAAGGGTATTTTGTTCTGGCTAGCTGGAGGTTATCAATGTCTGAATGGTAGGAGTGCAACCTCCCCACCCCTGCTGATCATGTTTTCCCGGTGTCTGCAGCTGCCAGAATTGCTCAGTTGTAAAGCTGCACAGCTCTGTGTACGGAATATTGGCCGTGGCCAAGTACTGCACATACACCCCCTATTGATTTGAATGGGTGACAGATATGCAGTACCTGGCCATGGCCACTATACAGTCAACAGAGCTGTGCTGTGAAGCTCCACAATTAATCACATCCAGCTGCTGCTGACACTGGGAACAGCTGATCGGCGGGGGTACCTTGTTTTGCTTCCCCACTGATCAGAGATTGATGACCTATCCTAAGGATAGACCATAAATGTTAAAGTCCCGGACAGCCCCGATAATGGAAGATGGAATGCAGCACTGCCATGGTATTCTAGCTAATATCCATCATTTATTAAAGGTGTTCACTACTAACACAACCCCTTCTCATTCCCACGCTTGGCCCTGATAAAATAAAAAAGCCTATATTCATCTCCTGCGCCATTCCTACATTGTTGGCAGTCGTGGTCCCGGGGCTCCTGTGTGCTTGTATGACACGTGGCACCCGGTGCCCAATCAGCGCTGGCGTCACTGTCGCCGCCTTGTGACGTTTTGAACATGAAGAGGAAGTCCGGGCTGCAGCTGCTCTCTGACTTCCTCTTCAAGTTCAGTTCAACAGAAGGCAAGGACAGTGAGGCCAGCGCTGATTGGGAGCCGGACACCACATGTCATACAACCACACATGAGCCCCAGGACCACGAGTGCCAACAATGCAGGAATGGTGCCAGCATGGGAGGTGAGTATAGGCTTTTTTATTTTATTGGGGCCAAGCGTGGGAAATGAGAAGGGGCTATCCTAGTAGTGGACAGCGCCTTTAAAGGCTGCGTTTGAAATCCAATCTGGTTTAGTGACTGGCTGAACCTGCCATTTTCATTGTGTTGAAACTGAACCAGAACGTAGGACACAGAGTAAGCATCAGGACAGGAAATCAGTAAGGGTGAGTGTTGCTATTATTATTTTTTAAATATATTAAATATTTAAAAAATGTCTATATACATATACTGTATATTTATATATTTTTTTCCATATTGCGTGTAAGGCCTGTTTCACACTTCAGTTTTTTTCCATCAGTCAAGATCCGCCATTTTCCTAAAAAAACGGATCCGCCATTTTGTTTGGTGAATCCGTTTTTTTCCCATTGTCTTGCATTACTGGCAGATCTTGACGGATGGTCATCCGTCGAATCCATTTTTTTGCGGATCCGCCAATTTTTTTGTGACCGCCGACATGCCCGGACGGAGCTTGTAGCGTTTTTTTGGCTGAAGGATCCACATTTTTGTACTGCGCATGCCCGGAGGAATGATCTCAGCCGGAAATTTAACCCTGAAATCATTTCTGCCGCTCTCTAAAAATTCTCTCTCTCGTCCCCGGACTGCGGTTCCTTTAAAATTCTTCAGCCAACGGATCCGTCAAAAAACCGGACCGCTAGCATCCATTACCAACTGATCCGCTTTCCGCCATTTTGGCGGATTTTAACTGACAAGAGAAAACTGAAGTGTGAAACAGGCCTAAGTTGCATATTTTTCAATTACTATTTGTTATTTGTATATGGTATATAGCTTGTTATATTGTATAACGAAAGATCTGTTGGCCAAGCATGAGAAACTGCGGTATATCTTCTACACAATAAATCTTAAGTCCCTGTCTGGCCATCTGAATTGTTAAGAGATGAGTGATTTGCATCCAGCTGTGGCACAAAGGTTTGTCAATTTTGTCATAGTTGTATGGTCTTATTATACATATTCCATTACATAGCACGTTCTTATCTGTTTCGTTGTCATTATTCACATTTATTTGTCAAACAGCACTCTCTCTTGGGGATTTCACAGTATTTTTTGGAAGTTTGCGTATATCAAGCAATGCCCTTATTATATTGATGCAGTCTCGCCATCTGGGAGTATGTGACAGGCGATATATACCAAAATGCATAGGTTGTCAGTGAGCGTTGCATGTTAACGGGCCCCATGCTGCTGCTGTAAATAATAATGTTTTATAAGGACTTTTTTCAACTATTTAACTTAATGTGTATGTGGGGGATTTGGAGTCTTGTAGTAGAGCAATGATCTGACTACAATAAAGAAATCCTGAGAAACGTATGAAAACAAAATGTCAGATCTGTCTAATTTGCCAACTACTGAAAAGGAAAATCTAAGCGGGATTCAATTAATGATTGCTGGACACGTGTGAAACACTTTTTAATGATGTATTTGATAAGAAATGTTAATAATCATTTAAGGCATTTCCACTCCGTAAGACAGAGACATATGATCAATTATTTTTCATAGTTTCATATATACAGTAGTTTTGCATGGTATAATTCTTTATACTTCTTTTTTGCCTTTACTTTGTCTAGGTAAACTGCTGTCATTACCTTAGTATGCCAAAGGGAAAACTACCATTGAGATTCATTAGCATTCCAAGATTAAACTAGGTCCACCAGGCTCCTATTAATGACATTTTAGATGAGGAACTTGATTTTTTTGTTCGTCTATATGCTGCCCTGGTGATTTTCTACAATATTTCAACTCTGGTTTGTATTTTTGCTCAATTCCACCATATTATCTATATATTATTAATTGTCTAGTTTATTATTACATATTTCTGTGCAGATTTATGTATTATATATCAGGTCTTTATGGAACACAATGACAAGTCATCACTAATTTCTGGCTACTAATAAAGCTTAAATCCCTAACTCCTATGGATTTCAATTGAGAGGGCAGCATTGAATTTGAACTTGTTTTTTTTGGATAGAAAAATATCCCAGTGGTGGGTGAGAGTCATGCGTCATACAATTGTATCAGGAAATGTACCATTGACCTGCTAGAAGCATTTCTAACAATCAGATTTTAAAATCTGGTCGACACACAGCCAGGATTAAGTCTAGAGGTTCTCAATTTGGTTAAGATCTTTGGGGCAATGAATGGCATCAATGCCTTCATTATACAGGAACTCTCTACCAACTAAACATGTGGCCGAGCATTTTCATACATCAAGAGGAACCATGGAAACATGGCACCAGTGTAAGGTCAGACGATAACTCTGAGAATTTCATCCTGGGCCTATACTAGTCCAGGTATGTGGAGGTTTGCACATTCTTGAAAGGATAGACCTTTCCAGACAATACTGATTCACCACCAAACTGATTTTGCTAGATGATGTTGCAGATTTGATAACATTCACCCATAGGTGGATTATAATGAGAGCAATCTGGATTACTGCCCAGGGTCCAAAGCTCTAGGATGGCCCATGGCCAGATTGCCATCATTATAATGTTTTGTGTGCCACCATCGGTGGCTCGCTTTTCCGGACAGGAAGCTTTCCTGGAGCTCTACTCCTGGTAATGCAGGATGGCATAGCATCTGCATAGGAGCTCCCGTTGCCTTTTTTGAGTTGTGCATCAGCTGGCGACAGAGCGATGATGCCATTGCACCGGTGCCGGCATGTTGTCGTGCCGGCACTGGCATGTACTCGCTAGCCACAAGAAATGGAGCTGCAGGAGATTGTTTGGAGAGGTAAGTATAAGGTTATGTGCCCACGGTGCGTGTTAAAACGCACACCAAAAACCGGACTCCTTCCCAGAAATCGCGCGTTTTTTTCCGCGCGGTTTCACCGCGATTATGATCGCGATATTGCCGCGATTTTCATGTGCGATATTCAAGCACTTTCCAAGCGATTTGAAGCATCGCTTGGAAAGTGATTGACAGGTTGGTCACACTCGTCAAACATAGTGTTTGACAAGTGTGACCAGGTTTTTACTATTGAGGCCGCCTATGCGGCCTCAATAGTAAATGATAGAGTGTTAAAATGCTAAAAAAAATAAAAAAAATCGGTGTATATTTACCTTCCGGCGTCCCGCACTGCATTCCCGGGCCACAGCGTTCCCAGTAATGCCTTGCGAGACCTGTGATGACGTAGTATCGCGTTGCTATAGCGATCTCGCGAGACCGCTAGAGTCACGCGAGACTACGTCATCACTGGACCGTGCCGCAAGGCATTACTGGGAACGCTTAGGCCGGGAATGCAGCGCGGGACGCCGGAAGGTAAATATACCCCGATTTTTTATTTTTTTTTTTACACTGGTATGGTACCCAGGGCCTGGAGGACAGTCTCCTCTCCTCCACACCGTGGGTACCAACCGCACATGAGACGCTTAACTTCCCGCATGGTGGGCATAGCTACATGCAGGAAGTAAGCGATTCTCATGCATTCCTATGGGTGCGGAATCACGGCAATTCTTTGCGATTCCGCACAAAAGAATGAGCATGCTGCAATTTTTTCCGCGATGCGATTCCGCCGCGGAAAAAAGCGCAGCATTAGCACAGCATGTGCGGAATGCCATAGGAATGCATGGGGGGCGTTCTGTACACGATTTTTAAACGTTTTCGCTGCGTTTTCACGCCGAACATCGCGGCAAAAACGCTTAAAAATCGCTACGTGGGCACACAGCCTTAAACACATTTTTCAATAAAATTAATTAAATGGGGGTGGGAGAGAGCAAATGAAAATGAATTGAGGGTTTGGGTGGGAGAGGAATTTACAATTAATTAAAAGTGGGGGTGGGACAGAACAAATAACAATGAATAGAAGATGGGGGTGGGAGAGAGCAAATTATAATTAATAGAGAGTGCGGGTTGGGAGAGAGTAAGGTATAATAACTTGAGTGAGGGGGTGGAAGAGAAGATATTACATAATGAAATGGGAGAATGGAGGCATGTAAATAAAATGAATTGGAGGGGCATTGGAGAGTGACTGGTAATTAATTGGGGGAAAGATACAGGAGCTAATTAATTTATATATTTATTGGACGGGTAAAATTGGCTGATTATAGTTAATGAGGGCACAGTGGTGGATTACCAATTTATATTTTTAATGGTGGATTGCATTATAGATAATCATATATTAATGGTGGGTGCATGTCTGTACTTAGCAGTGCAGTATGGGGGGATTTCTTATTCAGGAAATATATATGTGACCTATTTATTCTATATGGGGTACTGTATATGAGTATGTTTACATTTGCCAACCGGCAGGGCTAAATGACCACCAATCGGTAAACCATTAGCAATCGGCAGAGGTTTACTGCGGTCTCCCTGTTTAAACAGGCTATTAAAAAGTTGATACAAAACTAAATTTTATTTTCAGCCTAAATCTCTATTTAATACCATAATCTAATCTTTTTTCTAGTATACCTTAATTAAAAAGTCCCTATCTTTCCCTCACTACTCTATCTAACTGCCTTTTTTACTACTTCCTATTTGATGATGCTTTATTTGAGAATCCCAGTGCATGCTGGGATACTGAGATGAAGCGTCATCATGGGGCAGAGACTGCGGTCACTGCCGCAGCCCCTTCTCCCTTTCTGAAACTAAGCGTCATCAGAGACGTCCATTTCAGGGGCTGGGCTAGTCCCTGCTCTACTGAGCATGTGTCGGATGTCAATTTCGATGTGTGATCACTTCAGTAGATTCCTGTCCCTGTGCACTATTCTTCTCAGTACACAGTGACAATGGCTGCTCTCACCGGCTCTGATCAGAAGTGATGAGTCAGGAAGTTTAAGAATATAACACTATATAGCCCTTATACTGTACACCTTAAAAACAAAAATCATCATCTTTCATTCATCTCGTTCCCCCAAAAATGGAAAAATGTGATAAAAAAAAAGCTCCATGTACCCCAAAATTGAAACAATAAGAACTACAGTACACTTTGCAAAAAACAAACCCTCCTACAGCTTTAGTAACAGAAAAAAAAATATGGATCTCAGATTAAGATGACAAAGCAAATGTTTTTGGGTTTTTTTCATTTTATAAAATCAGTAAAATATAAAACGACTATAAATTTCTTAATGTCGTAATCATATTGACTACAGAAAAAAGGAAGAATTGAATTGAGAACTGAAGGTTTTTGTAAACCATTCCAATCCATAAATAATTGCTTACGTTTTAGTAGAATATACAATCATGGCCAAAAGTGTTCGCACCCTTGAAATTGTTCCAGAAAACAAAGTATTTCTCCCAGGAAATTGTTGCAATTACGCGTTTTGTTATACATATACTTTATTTATTTCCTTGAGGTGAATTGGCGCAACATAAAAAAAAACAGAAAAATGAAAAAGAAAAATTGGCAAATTGGTCATAATTTCACACAAATTCACAAAGAATAGGCTGGACAAAATTGTTTGCACTTTTTGAAAATTGTGGGTAAACAACTTTGTTTCAAGCATGTGATGCTCGTTAAAACTCACTGGTGGCAAGTAACAGTTGTGGATAATATGAAAATCACAAAGAAAAAAAAAAAATATTCAGCTCACCCCTCGTGATTCATCCTGAACTTCAATACATCTGAGCACGGACACGTCTCTGCCAGAAACGTCTTTGAATACTTCAAGTGAAAAAAGGTCCAGCTCCAGGAATAAAATTCAATGCTTTTATTAATACACTTTTTAAAAAAATATATATACATGGCTGCTGTGATCATATAATCGGTATATCCCTTAGACAGGATTACCGCATGGGGATAATTCAGAGGAGCTCTGTATGCGTTTCGAGCAAGAACTGCTCTTGGACTCAGAGTCTAAGAGCAGTTCATGCTCGAAACGCGTACAGAGCTCCTCTGAATTATCCCCATGCGGTAATCCCGTCTAAGGGATATACCGATTATATGATCACAGCAGCCATGTATATTTTTTTTAAAAAAAAGTTTATTAATAAAAGCATTGAATTTTATTCCTGAAGCTGGACCTTTTTTCACTTGAAATATGAAAATCACACCTGAACCCGGATACAAAGGGAAGAAGCTGACACAATATTTGCATTGTATGTCTGTTTGTGCCACACTAAGGATGGAGAACAGAAATAGTAGAAGTGACCTATAATAATAATAATAATTTTTATATTTATAGCACCAACATATTTCACAGCACTTTACAATTTTACACCTGAGAACTTGAGAACCAAAATTTGTGAAAACTATCAACAATCTCAAGATTACAAATCCAACTCCAGAGATCTTGATGTTCCTTTGTTCATCATGCACAACATGAACAAGAGGTTTACAACCCATGGCACTGTAGCTAATCTCCCTGGATATGGACAGCAGTAAATAATTGGTTAGTGATATTCTGGTCCAGCGGGTTCAGCCGATCATTTAAAAAAGTTTGGTTTGGGCACATCCGTTGTTTGCCAAACATGGGCTCTGATCGGCGGTAAGAGCATTACCGCCGGTCAGAGTGCTGCGATTCACACGCTGTCAAACAAATGACATCGTGTGAACCAGCAGCTCTGAACGGTGGTAAAAATGTTACCGCCGGTCACAGACAATGACTGATGAGAGTACTCCTGGCTGACGAATGCTCTCCTGCTCTCAGCACTATCAGACAGTAACACGGACTTCCTGGAGAAATCCTTCTTCAGGATCCATGCACAGACACTAGGTGTTCATATGAACCCCAAACTTTACTGTACTGTCCATCACTAAAAATGATGAAAGGTTGCAACACATGATAGTCTGAATGGTGGATAAGAAGCCCCAATCAAGTTCCAAGGAAATTCAACCTTCCCTGCTGGCTCAGCATGCATCAGTGTCAGCGCGAACTATTCGTCGACATTTGAATGAAATTAAAGGCTTTGGCAGGGGACAAAACGTGTGTATAGTAATGATAATTTTCTGGGAGAAATTATTCATTTTCTGGAACAATTTCAATGGTGTCAACATTTTTGGCCATGACTGTATGATAAATTGACATCACATACTTGGCCCTATCTTGGATCTCTTGATACCTAACAAACCGGATATTCAGTGTTTCACACTCACACACCACTTTCTCATTTCGTCCCCTATCTGTTGGTTTCCCAGAAGGTTCAGTTCTAGAACTCCTGCTCTTCTCGATGTATACCTTCAATTTTGACAGCTCATAGAGTCCCATGGCTTTCAGTATCATCTCTATGCTGATGACACACAGATCTACCTCTCTGGACCAGATATCACCTCCCTACTAACCAGAATCCCACAATGTCTGTCCGCTATTTCATCCTTCTCTGCTTGATTTCTAAAACTTAACATGGATGAAACAGAATTCATCATCTTTGTCCCATGTCACTCAACCCCCCCAACAGACCTATCCATCAAAGTAAATGGCTGCTCACTCTCCCCAAGCCAACAAGGTTTCTGCCTCAAGGTAACCCTTGAATCTGCTCTCTCATTCAAACCACATATCTAAACCCTTTCCACTTCCTACCAACTCTAACCCAAAAATATTTCTCGGATCCACGCATTCCTTAACCAAGAATATGCAAAAACACTAGTGCATGCCCTCATCATATCCAACCTCAACTACTGCAACCTCCTGCTCTGTGGCCTCCCCTCTATCAGTCAGCGATATCTGGTCCCCTCTATCAGTCTGGCACCCCTCCAATCTATCTTAAACACCTCTGCCTGACTAATCTACCTGTCCCGCTGCTATTCCCTGGCCTCTCCTCTCTGCCAATCCCTTCATTGTTTCCCCATTGCCCATAGAATCCAGTTCAGAACCCCAACTATGACACACAAAGCCATCCACAACCTGTCTCCTCCATACATCTGTGACCTAGCCTCCCGGTACTTTCCTGCACGCAACCTCCGATCCTCACAAGATCTCCTTCTTTACTCCCCTCTTATCTTCTCTTTCCCCAATCGCATACAATATTTTTCCAGTACATTCCCCTACTCTGGTACCCTGTACTCCGACATATCAGACTCTTGCCTACCGTGAAAACCTTCAAAGCGAACCTGAAGATCTCCCTCTTCTAACAAGCCTTCAACCTGCAGTCATCCTCGTTCCACCAAACTGCTGCAAGACTAGCTCTACCCTCACCTACTGTATCCTCCCCCATCCTCCTGTAACAGTCGGTGACTTGCATTGTTCATGGTTATTGTACTTGTTTTTATTACGTATAACCCTTTTTACATGTAAAGCACCATGGGATAAATGGCGCTATAACACTAAATAATACTAACAATAAGAAATTAAAGAGTGGCTGTCAAATCAAAGCTTGTCCCTTAAAGAAAAACAAGCCCTCATATGGTTGTGTAAAAAAAAAAAATGTAGTTCTTAGAATGAAAGGATGAAAAAAACTAAAGCAAAAGAAATGAAAAATGGCCAAAATAACACAACATTATTCCTCCCATCTGTAATATCAAACCATCCCATTAGCTGCTTCCTTTATATGAATAGGTATGGATATGAACTGAATTGCTGTTTTCATGCCCGAGTGGATTCATAATATATATTTCAACGTTAAGCAGATTATTCAGAATATTTCGGTACTCATGTTTCTCTAATGTCTACTACCGTATTTAAAGGTCACTGTCCTTCAACGAGGGTGGCTAAGAATTGAAAAAAACACTCAATATTTGTAGACATTATGCTTTCATTAGAGCTGACATCTAGGTTCATCTATAGGATATGTAACGCAAGGACATGGATAACGGAGGATACTGAGTGCCATTCCATTTAGCTGCCTTCAAAAAAATGCAAAAATATGTAAAGAAGTGAAAAAGTAGGACAACTCAGGCTATGAAATGAGAATTACTGAAGTCGGTTACAGCATGCAAAGAAGTTTTAAGATGCTTTTAATATAAGCTGTGGTTTGTGTGTACAGTATGTGGACGTGAGAAAAAAACACAATTTTTGGCCATTAAGTCGTATCCTCGTTTTCTACAAGTTCTGATTACTACAAGCTTCAGCAGTATAGTATATCCTTATGTGATCAACCGCTTTCCCCCTCCAGCATCTCCCATTCCCATCTCCATAGATTCCTACAAACAACAGTTGTAAGTTCATGTCTAACTGAAGACAGATTTTGAGAGTAGTGAATGATTAGTTCATTTGAGAAGAGTTGATTGACAAGAAAAGAGTGGAAAGAAGCATTTTCTTCTAATAAGATATATTATGAAGTTTCTTGTCTTCACTTGAACTATTGAATGGTGGAAAAAGCTGAAGTTACATTTACGAAGTTTATTGTAACCTCAGAGCTTTGAACTGATTAATCAGAATTGTTAACAAATATACAAAGCATTGCTTTATGTAGTATAAAATGACATAAATTGATCTTAATTAAAGCGAATTGATAATAAAGCTAATATAATCTTGTTTTTGTATCCTGTGATACAAAATGGTCAAGGTAAGGCCAAATTTGCTTTTCAAGGATAGAACCCATATCCATTATAGTCTGTGGACATGTTTACATATCCTTTTTTTGTTGATGCACCAATCGCCCACAGAAATAAGATAGGGACATGTACATTTTGTCCTTTAAAAAATGGATACTGTAAATTTTTTAGTGATTAATGGGTTGGAACAGCTTGCATACAAGCATAACAGATATGACAATGATGATAAAAACAGACACATGACCCATAAATGCATAAAAATTGGATCCAGTACAATGAAGAAAATCAGTCTGGCAAAAAAGGGATGTCTGAATGAGTGGTAGATGGAGCAACTTGCTAAGCCCAGTGATTGGCTGCAGCGCTGTTGATGTGATGACACCACTGCAGCCTGTACACAATCATTGGAGCAGCAGTGGAGATTAAGCACTCTACCCAGGGAGGGTGCGTATCAGCTAATTATTATTTTTAGCATGGTCACAATGAAAAAAAGGTTAAAAAAGTGCTTACATAAATAAGTATACAAAAGGGTATCTTCCACTATTAAACATATACATTGCCTAGATCCTAAAAAATGTAATATACTTACCTGACATTGCTGCCTCTGTTATCACTCTGTGTGCAGTGATGTCGATGAAGAAGGTGGCCTTCCCAGTGTTGCCATCTCAGCAAGTTTTTGTAACACCTATCTAAGGGTATAGGTGTTGCTGAGTGTTATTGTGCCGTTTAGGTAGGTTGCGTATTTCTTTGGGCCGGCCTATTGTGGGTCCTGTCAGAAACTGATATTAATATCTCATTCAGTGGCTATTAGATAATACCACACCCTGTGTAAACTCTCAACAGTCTGCCTGGAGTTGTCAGTTATTGTACTTGGTTTTACTCCTAGTGCACTGTCCTTGCTCTTGTATCCTAATTCTGAGCATTACTTGTGACCCCCAACTTCGTCTGACCCTGTGATTCCCCTAGACCTTGAACTTGGCTTTCTTGACTATGCTTCGACAGAATCTCCAGTACCTGATCATAGCTATTCCTTTGACTTAGCTAGGTGTACTGATTATATCCCAGTTACTGTTACTCTATTTATTGCCCAGCAAGTCTGACCACTCTTGCCTCAAACTTGCTACATTTCCAGCCACTTCTCCATGGACACAACCCAATGGGCCCAGTTTTAAGTCCTGATCTTTGTAGAGGAATAAACTTCGACAGAATCTCTAGTACCTGATCATAGCTATTCCTTTGACTTAGCTAGGTGTACTGATTATATCCCAGTTACTGTTACTCTATTTATTCCCCGACAAGTCTGACCACTCTTGCCTCAAACTTGCTACATTTCCAGACACTTCTCCATGGATACAACCCAGTGGGCCTCATTTTAAGTCCTGATCTTTGTAGAGGAATAAACTGTTATAAAGGTGAAGTCAAGCATGACCTGAAACATGCTAAGTGAAGTATTTTACACCAAGTCTGTCTGATGAAAACTTTTTCAGCTGATGGCCCCAGACTAATCTCCTAAGACTCAAGGCTACTGAATACCCTTCCCCTTGAAATCATATGAATAAAGCTCACCTTTTCATGCCACGTCATTCTACTGTCTGAGCAGTTTTAGTGTAAACCATGTAGGGATTCACTCTCAGGTAGGCATTAGGTAGAGTTCACACAGGCAATGCTGTTTGGTCCAAACAAGTGCAGTTCTATTTCTTTCATAAAACTCTAAGGGATTCAAAACCAAAAAACAATATCTTCCAGACACAAAGGTATAAAAGCAGCTAAACAGTTCATTCAACACGCACATTTATGTCAGTGCGGGCTCCCCCGAACAGATTACAGTCTTTTATCCCAGAGCAAACATTATACACTGAAGAGGAACAATCCCATCAATCTCGGATTCTGCTAGTGCCTGGGCTTTAGGCACCTAGCAGAAGTATTCCACTCCGTGGACAGTTCACACTGAACAGGCTGCAGCTTCCACACTGTTCTCTGCAGCTCAGAAAGACTGCTCAGCTTTTCCTAGTTGACCTTTGCCATCTCCACTCAGAGAGAGATCATGGTACATCTTTCTCTCAGATATAGCTCACATTTTGGCTGGTCACTCATCAGCAGCACACTTGATTCTGCTTCATTCAGTAAACTTACACACCTAGTGAACTCAAGCCCTTGTTCTTAGTCAAAACTATAAATGTGAATCAAATCAGGACGTACAGTGCTAGGATTTAACCAAATGCTGCCTGGCTTTGCTTCAAGCCAATAATCAGTTATTATTTTCAAGATTTTCATCTGCACACATGATGCATTATTGTGCACACAACACTTATCGTCCCCATGTAGTACCATGCTTGTTGTTAGTATTCTGATCTACTTGATTCTGGTCACCATAAAGTGTCAGTTAGGCTTATACAACTTTATTAAAAACTTGTTTTAATTTTTTGAATACTTTGCTTGGCAGCAGTAAATGACTGTGGTCATTTGATATGTTGTCCCTGTTTTTTTTTCTCAGCTTGTAATTTAGCTCAACCATACTTTTCATCACCAGTTGCCACAAGGTTGCAAAAGAGAGATATTTCATTTTGTAAAGCTTGTAAGCATCCTGGGAGACAGCTGGGACTGATATATTGTACGTGTCAGTTGGTTTATGATTGATTTTGTGTTATTTTTGTTTTGCTTGCTGTGAAACTTCTGACTGCTATTAGAGATGATTGCAACTGTCCTGAAATGGAGCCTTTGCTTGTAACAGAGCAGTTTGTTGATAAGATGTGGATAAAGTCTAAAATTCAATTGACGTTAGCCATTTCTCTTTGGCGGCTGCTTCTGCTCCGTGTGACATGTCCAACAAAGAGAAGAATAGCCATGATCAAAAGATGGTACAGTATCAGTGAACTACATCGACCAGTAAGTGCTGCCACCAGTCAACATAAGACCTGCCTGATGATCAATGTCACATCTCTCTTTGTACACCAGATGCATAGGCTCTGTGTACCCGTTCACAGAGACATTTGTGCACATTTTGTATTTAGCATGTAATAGCAGTGTGGCGTGTACCATATTCCCAAAGCAAATGTGGCGCCACTGAGGCTCGGTCGCCACAGAGGTACTGCACCTTCTCTTAAGGTGTGGTGCCCCACCAACTAGGTAAGTTGGGAACTCCTTTCCACACTCCAACACCTGCACCCACACACAGGATAGTTCAGCAATGGACCAGATTGCGGCTCCATGCTTAGAGGGTAGCAGAGCACCTTTCGTGGGTCCTTGCTTCGCAACACGAGATGTGCTGGGAGGTGGGTGGAGTTGAGATTCATATAAAAGGTTGGGAAGGTTTAGAATTACAGGTCAGTCTGACGGGAGGTCAGGCGGGAGAAGGACAGTCAGTCAGGAGAGACTGAGGACGGGTCCAAGAGAGAGAGCGTAAGGAGTGCTGCAGTTGCCTCAGTGATCTGAGCCAGCTGGCACGGGAAAGGAACAGAAGGAGAAGGACGTAGATCTGCAACCTAAGCTTCCATAAGAGAGAGAAGGAGTGGCGCGGAACGAAGGAGTAGGAGAACAGAGAGGAGTTGTGGGTTGGAAGAGGAACCCTGCCTATAGGTTCTCAGCGCAAGGCCGGGGCACGGTCCCCGAGGTTGTATGGACACTTATGGTTCTGCAGCAGACACCGGTGGAGTAGTTGGCTGTAAATGCATTACTCCCATCCAAGACTTAGGACACAACAGCAACACGGATAGGGAGCTGGGATCCAGGAGGTCCCTGATCAGGCTACAGCTGTCTGTCATACAAGTAGAGTTGTTAGGAACATCTGACAGGAGGAACTCCAGAGTAACCACGGTACTGGAGCTCTTCACACTAAAGGCGCAATAGAGGAGTTGTTCAGGACAGGTACATGTTGGCGGAGTGTTGGAGAGGAGAAGCCTGACTTGCCCGGGAGGTTGATCGAGTCTCTGCCCCGGAGGACATGGCATGGAAGCGGGCACCAGTGGTTACCAAGAACTGTGAGTAAAGCATTGAAACTGCAAGCCCTGGTGTCCTCCATTCCTTCTTGCGTCCGCCAGCACTGCTACATCCCCTGCGCAGGACACTACACCATCAAAGTGTCCCCACATCTACACTGCCCTGGGACAACAGCCCTGCCTGTGGAGGGCTTTACCAACATTGCTGCATCCCACCATCTGTCCCAGAGGATCTGTCTGCAGCGTCGGCTTAACATCTCCCTTCCTGAACACCACAGGTGGCATCACAAACTATTCCATTACACCATTACATTTCCCCATTATTTGGGCGCCCAGGGCCACGGACCGGGTCACCTCTGCTGTGACACATCCCACTGACACCGGCCCGGTACCGAGTACCCCGCAGCCCTGGGAGGGCAACCCACACACAGGATTCACGGAGAGGAGGTTAGGGAGTCTCAATGCTGGCATCCAAATTCCTGGAGAAACTGGATTCACATATACATTTATTTATGAACTATATACACTGTGTTCCAAATTATTATGCAAATGATATTTTTATATGATTTTCCTAAATAGTCAGTACAAATGACAGTCAGTCTAATAAAAGTCATCACCCGTTAGAGTATACATCAAATTTTATTGAAGAAACCTCCCAATGATAACAGTATAATCTCCAAAATGAATAAAAACTCAAATTGCACTGTTCCAAATTATTAGGCACAGTAGAATTTCTAAACATTTGATCTGTTTTAAAGAACTGAAAATGTTCATTTGTGGAATTTACAGCATTAGGAGGTCACATTCACTGAACAAAAAAGCTATTTAACTTCAAAACATCCTAACAGGCCAAGTTACATGCTATCATAGGAACCCTTCTGTGACATCACCTTCACAATTCTTGCATCCATTGAACTTGGGAGTTTTTGGAGAGTTTCTGCTTGGATTTCTTTACATGAAGTCAGAATAGCCTCCCAGAGTTGCTGTTCTGATGTGACCGGCCTCCCACCCTCACAGATCTTTGGCTTGATGATACTCCAAAGGTTCTCTATAGGGTTGAGGTCAGGGGAGGATGGTGGCCTCACCATGAGTTTATCTCCTTTTATGCCTATAAGCAGTCAATGACTCAGAGGTATTCTTTGCAGCATGAGAAGGTGCATTGTCAAGCATGAAGAGGATTTTGCTCCTGAAGGCACATTTCTGCTTTTTATACCATGGAAGACAGCTGTCAGTCAGAAACTCTACGTACAGTACTTTGCAGAGGTCATTTTCACACCTTTAGGAACCTTAAAGAGCCCTACCAGCTGTTTCCCCATGATTCCGGCCCAAAACATGACTCCTCCTCCTTGCTGAAGTCGCAGCCTTGTTGGGACATAGTGGCCATCCACCAACCATCCATCTGGACCATCCAGGGTTGCTCGACACTC
The DNA here is from genome assembly GCF_039654945.1 of Dendrobates tinctorius. NCBI lineage: Eukaryota > Metazoa > Chordata > Amphibia > Anura > Dendrobatidae > Dendrobates > Dendrobates tinctorius. The sequence continues at coordinate 28,094,598 of NW_027361797.1, forward strand.
ATCAGTAAACAAGACTGTATGAAAAATAGTCTTCATGTATGTCTGGACCCACTGCTACAATTTCTGCTTGTGAACACTTTTTAGAGGTGGCCGAATAGTAGGTTTATGCACCACAGCAAGCCTTTGAAGGATCCTACACCTTGAGGCTCGAGGGACTCCAGAGGCATCAGCAGCTTTAAATATCTAAATTGGGTGGTTATAGAAAAAAAAAAAAAAAAAAAACCTCTTATAAGTGCTCTTTATGTAGCTGGATAATAGCGAGAAAATAGCAATTAGTAATAGTCAATTGTAAGACCTCAGAAGAAGTACTTAAGGGAAAAAGAATATATATAGATGCTGGTGGCAATCTTAGTTCCAACCTGAACAATCACAAACTAAAAAGGCATGAGTGAGGGTAAAAACCTGAAATCACTGAACAGGTTATATACTGCAGGGTAATTCTCCCTGATAGTAGCTTAAAAAAAAAAAAAGTCAAAGTCAAATTGCAGCCTGTGAACGGCTGTGCAGAGTAGCCGCAATAGTAAATGCACAAGTCAGAGAGCGGTACCTGTAAAGATAATGCGATGCGAAGTCCTCACTCCAGTAAGCGGTGCAAGTTAAAATAGCGCTTTTTGCTCCAGCGCTTGGAAAAGGAGGGGGGGTTTGCACACTGGGGTATAGACGAGTTACAGGGCCTGCCCCGGCCGGTGGCAGCCTCCTGTCAGTGTACCTCCAGCTGTGGAGCAGACGTGAGCAGCCTCTCATGTTTCAAAGACTAACTGTCTTCTTCCTCAGGGATCCCTGAGGAAGAAGACAGTTAGTCTTTGAAACATGTTGGAAAGTCCATTGGTCCCCGTCGCAACCACCAGCAAGTGAAACTGACGTGGTCATGTGTTGACTCACATCACGAAGGTCCTGTATACCTGGAGCAGCTCACAGACGCCGGGAGCACGAGAGGCCGCTCACGTCTGCTCCACAGCTGGAGGTACACTGACAGGAGGCTGCCACCGGCCGGGGCAGGCCCTGTAACTCGTCTATACCCCAGTGTACAAACCCCCCCTCCTTTTCCATGCGCTGGAGCAAAAAGCGCTATTTTAACTTGCACCGCTTACTGGAGTGAGGACTTCGCATCGCATTATCTTTACAGGTACCGCTCTCTGACTTGTGCATTTACTATTGCGGCTACTCTGCACAGCCGTTCTCAGGCTGCAATTTGACTTTGACTTTTTTTTTTTTTTTTTTTTTTTTTAAGCTACTATCAGGGAGAATTACCCTGCAGTATATAACCTGTTCAGTGATTTCAGGTTTTTACCCTCACTCATGCCTTTTTAGTTTGTGATTGTTCAGGTTGGAACTAAGATTGCCACCAGCATCTATATATTTTCTTTTTCCCTTAAGCACTTCTTCTGAGGTCTTACAATTGACTATTACTAATTGCTATTTTCTCGCTATTATCCAGCTACATAAAGAGCACTTATAAGAGGTTTTTTTTTTGTTTGTTTTTTTTTCTATAACCACCCAATTTAGATTTCCCTCTTCTTTGAGTGTTCCAAGCGCACACTAATATTATTAGTTATTTTACCTTATTTCTTTGACACCCTTGTGACAGGTGTCTTAATGTTTGCTGCTGGAATTACACTCATACACAAGCGCCACTGAATCTCCATTTGTAATAGCTTTAAATATCTGTTTGCTGGTTTGTAATGGCTTTTTAGCAGCTGCTCTCTTAATCCGATGAACTTGCCTGGCAGAAACCTTCCTCATTCTGCCTTTATCAGCACAAACATGTCTGTGCTCAGAATCAACCACAAATCTCTTAACAGTACGATGGTCACATTTAAATTTTGGGGAAATATCTAATGTTTTCTTCTCTTGACCAAGGCATTGCACTATTGATGCTTTTCAGCAGCAGAGAGGTCCTTTTTCTTTCCTAAATTCCTTGAAACCTGTGCCCTGCTTAATAATGTGGAACATCATTCTTAAGTAGTTTTCCTTTAATTGGGCTCACCTGGTAAACTAAATATCACAGGAATTTGAGATTGATTTCAGTGATCCAAAGAGCCCTGATACACAATACCATCTATGAGTTTATTTGAAAAACAAAAAATTACATCTTTATGACACTTAAATCCAATTTGCATAATAATTTGAAACGCAGTGTATGTTGTAGCATGGATTGATTCAAGACCCTTTTTCAGTACTTATGAAAATGCCGTTTGCTTAAAATGGTAGTTGAGCTTGAAAAACTTTCTAGTCATTCTTAAAGGACAAAAATAGCAAAAAGTTTGAAAAGACTGTCTGTCCTCACTAAATGAAGCATAATTCATGTAACTATACAGGCAGCTAAACCGCTATACAGGGTTCCAATAAGGAGACTGTAGTTGAATCTGTGCTTTATTGAACGTGATGGTATATTGATGCACGGTGAAACTACAAGCAAAACATATATATATATATACACTCAGTCAATACAGGGTACATCAAGAATTCATGTATACATAATATATTATAAATCAACATTTGCACTAATAGCTAACCAGGGGAAGGACTAATTAACCAGGCTAATATGAGACAGGAATTAGATGCAGGAAGCATAAATACATACCAGCGATGCTATCACAAGGGGAGAAGAGAAATGAGATGCTTCCTGAATGCAGGCAGAAGGAAAATGGAGAACTAGAGGGAAAATACAATAATCCTTTGAAAAGGCTACCAGGATGCATTGCAACCTTACCAGAATGCACTGCAAAAGCTTACCAGAATGCACTGCAATGGTGGGAAAAAATACGAGCATCAAAAGTGAAAGTAAAATAACACTGCGGTTATGACTCTGGTCACTAGAGGGAGCAAGAAACACTGAAAACATAAGCAAGGAGATAATGAAGGATTATGAATTAGATGTTGGAGATAGAACAAAGAGAGTAAAAGATACAAAATTTATATTGTTCATGTATTTTTTTTTATATATCTTCACCCCTTTTTCTTTGATTGACAGCTCTGGCTTTACAAGAGCTTATTAGGCCATGTTATAAATTAATCTATCTGCGTTACTGTATCTTCATCTTAAAAAATGTACGTTATTTGTGGCTGCTTAGTACATATTTATGAGGCCTCCATAGCTTGGCAGTGAGAGTTGGAAGCAGCGCAGGTGTACAGCAACATATGACGCGGGATTTCATTAGAAGGGAGGAGTGTGTATGTTAAAATGTAGATTTTTAAAAATGTAGAATGCAGAATTTTATCCCTATGTCTGAAGGTTAATATTGGTTTCTGAGGTGCCCTTTAAATGTATGGGGCATGCTTGGATAATGCTGGTAGGCATTTTGCCTAAGTCATAAGCACACCAGAATCCTTCCATACCAGTAGTGCCCAACAGATTCCTGAATTGTAATTAACATACAGTTATTAAAGGGAACCTGCTCCTCTGGAAAACACTATTTACCTGAAGATGTAGGGTTGATCTGCAAGTAAATTGTGTTCTAATAATGCCGGGTCACCTTAGTGAAAGTGCAGCTCCCAGGAGCCGCCAGCTTTCAGTCACCGGGACATGCTTGGAGCAACTACAGTCAATTCTCACACCAACGCTCACTACACTGTGAGTGGTAGCTGTAAGCAAGCCGTAGGATTTTGATTGACAGCCATTTCTGCAGCGCATCTGTTAATCAAGTGCTATTGTGTGCTTACAACCACTACTCACAGTCTAGTGAGTAGTACTGTGACTATTGATTGTAATCGCTCCATGCACCCTCCTACGACTTAAAGCCGGCACCTCCTGAGAGAAAGTTAATTCATTGTCTCCCTGTAACACATTGTAAAGCTAGTTATCTGCAGATAGGGATGAGCAGATCCGTGAATGTTCGTGTTCGTTGGGTTCAACCAGACTGCAGTCCAATATTCAGCTAGGGCACCAGAATGCTACTCGAACTTGAACCCGAATCCAATAGAAGTCAATGGTGACTCAAACTTTGGTGCTGAAAATTAGTCATAATAAGGGCTATGGGGTTGCAAATGGAAGCAAAATGGGTGTAATAGCAGGACAATTGCCATGCAAACAAATGTGAATATGAAAATGACTTAAAATAACAGAATAAAAAAATCATAATTTTGAACCAGGAGGCGGAGGTTGAAGAGAAAGTGGAGGTGGACGTGGTAGTCTCTTTGAGGGTACTCTACAAAATAGCCTATGTGGAGGTATTCTAAAAAACAGCCTTATTGGGGGGTACTCTGCAAAACAGCCTCGTTGGGAGTACTCTGCAAAGCAGCCTGATTGGGGATACTCTGAAAAGAGTCTCGTTGAGGGGGTACTCTGGAAAATAGCCTAGTTGGAGACACTCTAAAAATAGCCTTGTTGGGGATACTCTGCAAAAAAGCCTCTTAGGGGTACTCTGCAAAACAGCCTTGTTGGGGGAACTCTGCAAAACAGCCTTTGTGGGGGTACTCTGCTTAACAGACTCCTTTTGGATACTCTGCAGAAAGCAGCCTCTGCCTGGCTACTCTGCAAAACAACATAGTTGTGGATACTCTGCAAAACAGACTCGTTATGAGTAGAGTTGAGCGACTTTTGGTTTTTTAGGGTCGAGTTTCGTTTCGTGAAACCCGACTTTTCCAAAAGTCGGGTCGAGCAAGATCGGCCGATTATAGGGAAAAGTCGGGGTCGTCCCGAAACATGAAATCCAATGTAAGTCAATGGGGAATAAAAGTCGGCAGTGAGAGGAGGACAGGAAACACACCTACAGTGCCCATTTGAATGCCAAAAGCATCAATTCTTCTTACTTAAGCTTGTCAACCTTAATTTACTTCATAATACTAGTTACGCACTGAAAAATAGGGGTTATTTGGCTAAAGTTGTGGGGGGGTAGGGCTGGCTCCAGATTTTCATGTGCCCTGGGCGAAAGAGCGCCCCTTTAACACATACCACAACTCATGATGCTCTGATACGGCAGAGAAATAGCGGTATAGTACAATGACAAATACTTCACTTTTTACATCTCATGATGAGGCCCATCTATTTCTCCATACAGAATCATTGGTCCCATATAATGTTTGAAACAGTATATGATGCGCTCCACATAATGCAACAGTATATGTTGGTCCCCATGGATGAATCTCCACTGTCTTATGGGCCCAAATAATGCTCCAAACATAATGGGCCCCATTTCTAATGCTCTAGTGTATAATGGGCCCTGTAAATGCTGCTCCAGTGTCTGATGTCCACCTTTGGAATGTTCCAGTGTATGGTGGGCCCCATCTATCATTCTCCAGAGTATAGTGCTCCACAAAAATTGCTGTCCCAACATTGAAAACAATCAAATAAGTCTCCTCGCTAGGGAATCCCTGTACTAGTCTGGACTCCTCGTCGTCCCCATCTTCCATCTCACTGCACAGTATTTCAACCTTGCAAGTGCTGTGATCCTGAGCAAGCAGGTGGGGCCCACTCGTTGGCGACGGCACTGGCACAGGGCCCCTGATAGTACGGTGGTGTGTCTGATGGCGGGTGGGCCGAACCTGCACTTTCATCTGCAGCTTCCTCTTTGTCACCGTGTAAGATGGAACTGTATATGGGAAGGGTAACCTGAGTTTCATCAGGGTCAGATTCAGGCCGGGTAGCGTGCGAGGGGAATGTAGTGGTCTGGGTCAATGTACCAGCAGATTCATCGAGCAGTGGCTGGGCATCAGTGCACTTGTGTCGCCCCCAGGAGTACGGTCGCCACAGTGGCATTACCTTCCTCCTAGGGAGTGTGATGTCATGCTTGGGAGCAACGAAGGATCTCTCTAGCAGGTTAACTGATTGGGCGGCGTCATGACCCTCCAAACAGCGTTCATGAAGGCAAAGTGTTTGTTTTACGTGGGCAGTATGGTTGCAAAGCTGAACCTTAAAGGAATGTCCAGAAGGGCACCACCAGGAGTGGAGCCTACGGTTAAATTCGACTCCACCTGGGAAACCTCAACCATGCCAGCTACAGAAAAGATGCACACATTGCAAGCTTAATTCCGTTAAGGAACGAGACTCCGTCATGCCCCGCGGTCCGAGTCAGGCTTACTAGAGGGACACGTGAGGCTCTGGCACATGAGATTGGCCAATAACTGGTGTGTCATGCCCTTACATGTCCGTGGCTGCATGTGCGCTACACTGAAAATGCCAGCGTTTGTCGCTTACAGGTGCAGATAACCCGCTGAACAACGTTAGTGATGGGGATCTGTGATTACAGTTATTACCCGCGAACGATGATTTCCCAGTAAGTGCAGGTCAACTGCAGTTCCGGAATTAGGCCTAACCGTCATTCCTGAAAAAATGAAAAATTTACGTGTGCAAACCACAGGAGCTGTAGCTTGCTTAACAGCTCGCCAGCCGTTCTCACGCCCAGTATGGATTACACGTGATTGCACAAAGGTGAGAAAGGGTACCGTATCCCCGGATAACATGTATGGATAGCGTACACATTCAAAATAACACATTCAAAATATATGTCTATACATCAGGAGGCAGGCACAGACGGTGCTAGGCCCAGTATGGATTGCACGTGATTGCACAAAGGTTAGAAAGTGTACCTTTATCCCCGGATAACATGTATGGATAGCGTACACATTCAAAATATATGTCTGTACATCAGGAGGCAGGCTCAGACGGTGTCAGGCCCAGTATGGATTACACGTGATTGCACAAAGGTTAGAAAGGGTACCGTATCCCCAGATAACATGTATGGATAGCGTACACATTCAAAATATATGTCTATACATCAGGAGGCAGGCTCAGACGGTGTTAGGCCCAGTATGGATTGCACGTGATTGCACAAAGGTTAGAAAGGGTACCGTATCCCCGGATAACATGTATGGATAGCGTACACATTCAAAATATATGTCTGTACATCAGGAGGCAGGCACAGATGGTGTTAGGCCCAGTATGGATTGCACGTGATTGCACAAAGGTTAGAAAGGGTACCGTATCCCCGGATAACATGTATGGATAGCGTACACATTCAAAATATATGTCTATACATCAGGAGGCAGGCTCAGATGGTCTTAGGCCCAGTATGGATTGCATGTGATTGCACAAAGGTTAGAAAGGGTACCGTATCCCCGGATAACATGTATGGATAGCGTACACATTCAAAATATATGTCTATACATCAGGAGGCAGGCTCAGACGGTGTTAGGCCCAGTATAGATTGCACGTGATTGCATAAAGGTTAGAAAGGGTACCGTATCCCCGGATAACATGTATGGATAGCGTACACATTCAAAATATATGTCTATACATCAGGAGGCAGGCTCAGACGGTGTTAGGCCCAGTATGGATTGCACGTGATTGCACAAAGGTTAGAAAGGGTACCGTATCCCCGGATAACATGTATGGATAGCGTACACATTCAAAATATATGTCTATACATCAGGAGGCAGGCACAGACGGTGGTAGGCCCAGTATGGATTGCACGTGATTGCACAAAGGTTAGAAAGGGTACCGTATCCCCGGATAACATGTATGGATAGCGTACACATTCAAAATATATGTCTATACATCAGGAGGCAGGCTCAGACGGTGTTAGGCCCAGTATGGATTGCACGTGATTGCACAAAGGTTAGATAGAAAGGGTACCGTATCCCCGGATAACATGTATGGATAGCGTACACATTCAAAATATATGTCTATACATCAGGAGGCAGGCACAGATGGTGCTAGGCCCAGTATGGATTGCACGTGATTGCACAAAGGTTAGAAAGGGTACCGTATCCCCGGATAACATGTATGGATAGGGTACACATTCAAAATATATGTCTATACATCAGGAGGCAGGCACAGACGGTGCTAGGCCCAGTATGGATTGCACGTGATTGCACAAAGGTTAGAAAGGGTACCGTATCCCCAGATAACATGTATGGATAGCGTACACATTCAAAATATATGTCTATACATCAGGAGGCAGGCACAGACGGTGCTAGGCCCAGTATGGATTGCACGTGATTGCACAAAGGTTAGAAAGGGTACCGTATCCCCGGATAACATGTATGGATAGCGTACACAATCAAAATATATGTCTATACATCAGGAGGCAGGCTCAGACGGTGTCAGGCACAGTATGGATTTGACGGCCCAGACTACACAGCGGTGGAGCAGGGAGAGGTAAAGATTGCAAATGCTGGGGCCCTGCCCAAGCAAGGGGGGCCCACTCGTGGGCGTCGGTACTGGCACTGGGCCCCTCATAGTACGGCGGTGTGTCTGATGGCGGGTGTGCACCACCACCGTCAGAGACACTTGATTGCACTATGAGGGACCCTATGCCAGTGCCCGCGCCCAAGAGTCGGCCTACCCACCTGTCCAGGGCAACGGCACTCGCACGGTGTCGTGCGCTAGATGGTGACCCCGGCCATGGGGGGGGGGCAGCACAGTTAGGGAGTTTTAAAAAGTGGCATATGTTGATGTTGGACATTCAGCTGATGCAAAAGGTGAAATAGGTCAAGTCCCAGGAAGAGGTGGACCAAAGCAAGCCATTTTTCTGTCACCCTATGTGTCATCAGGGGAAGGTGGGACAAATTCCTTGGAAACCCATGCGTGGTTCATTTTAATGAAGGTTAGATCATCCACATTTTTGGTTGACAGACGGGTCCTTTTTTCTGTCAGGATTGATCCAGCTGCACTGAAGACTCTTTCCGATAGCACACTTGCAGCTGGGCAAGCGAGCTCCTGTAAGGCATATTGTGCCAATTCAGGCCAGGTGTCCAGTTTAGCGGCCCAATAGTCAAAGGGGAATGACCTGTGTGGTAGAACATCGATATGGGAGGAAAAGTAGTTTGTAACCATAGTTGACAACTGCTGTCTCCTGTCACTTTCCATCGATGCAGTATTACCAGTTGTGTGAGCGGTACTTGAAAAATCAGTCCACAACATTGTCATGAAACCCCTGTCTCCAACGCCACTTCTGCTGTGTGCACCATGAACACCTCTGCCAAGCTGCCCCCGGCCCGTACGGCTCGTGTGAGAACCATCACCACTGCTGTGTGCTGGGAATGCCTCAAGCAACCGATTTACCAGAGTTGCTTGTTTATTAGCCAATATTAGGTCAAGGTTGTCCTGTGGCATGATGTTTTGTAATTTGCCTTTATAGCGTGGATCCAGGATGCTGGCCAACCAGTAGTCGTCATCGTTCATCATTTTGGCAATGCGGGGGTCCCTTTTTAGGATCTGCAAGGCATAATCTGACATGTGGGCCAATGTTCCCGGTGTCAATGATGCACTGCGAGTGCTGGGTGGAGGAGCACTTTCTGGAAAATCCACATCCCTCCAGTCACGCACAAACCCTGTACCAGACCTTGGCACGCCAACATTTTCACTTGCCCCACGAGATGCATCCTCCTCCCCTAAGTAATCATCCCCATCATCCTCCTCCTCCTCTTCTTCCTCCACCTCGTCCAGGAGAGGTCCCTGAGCAGACAATGGCTGAATGTCATCAAGGATTCCCTCCTCCTCTTCCTCCTCATCAACATTGGCTGCAGAAGCCTGCTCCTTAAGGTGCGTCAAAGTTTGCATGAGCAGACGCATAAGTGGGATGCTCATGCTTAGGATGGCGTCGTCTGCGCTTACCAGCCGTGTGCATTCCTCAAAACACTGAAGGACTTTACAGAGGTCTTTCAGCTTCGACCACTGCACACCTGTCAACTCCATGTCTGCTCTCAAAGTGCCTGGCCGTGTATCCTCCCACAAATGCATTATGGCCTGCCTCTGCTCGCACAGCCGCTCCACCATGTGCAGGGTGGAGTTCCATTTGTTGCAATGTCGATAATGAGGCGGTGGTTGGGAAGGTGGAGCAATCGCTGCAGCTTCTGCATACGAACGGAGTGTACAGGCGACCGGCGGATGTGCGCGCACAGTCTTCGCACTTTCTGGAGCAGGGCTGTTAACTCCGGATAATTTTTGAGGAAGCACTGCACCACCAGGTTCAAGGTGTGAGCCAAGCAAGGTATGTGGCTGAGTTTTGAAAGGGCTATGGCTGCCACAAAATTACGGCCGTTTTCATTAACTAACTTGCCTGCCTCAAGATGTACACTGCCCAGCCATGACTCAGTTTGTCGCTTCAAGTACTCGGCCAGCACCTCGGCTGTGTGTCTGTCGCCCAAACACATCATCTGCAACACAGCCTGCTGACGCTTTCCACTAGCTGCTCAATAGGGGGACACCTCGTGTGCAACAGTGGCAGCTGCAGATGGAGTGCTCGTACAACTGCGCTCTGTGGACGAGCTTTCGCTTCTGGAGGAGGAGGAGGAGGAGGGTCGAACGCCTACAGCCAACTGTTTCCTATACCGTGGGCTAGGCAGCACTGTCCCACCACCGCTGTCCCCTGTGGACCCTGCATCCACCACATTAACCCAGTGCGCAGTGATGGACACGTAACGGCCCTGGCCATGCCGACTGGACCATGCATCAGTTGTGAGGTGCACCTTTCCGCTCACTGACTGCTTGAGTGCATGGACAATGCGGTCTTTCACATGATGGTGGAGGGCTGGGATGGCTTTGCGAGAGAAGAAGTGGCGACTGGGTAGGTCATAGTGTGGTACTGCATAGGCCATGAGTTCGCGGAAAGCTGCGCTTTCCACCAACCGAAAGGGCATCATCTCAAACGAGATTAGTTTGGCAGTGTGGGCGTTCAAACCCAGTGTACGCGGATGAGAGACTGAGTACTTTCTTGACCTACTCATAGTGTCTGGGAGGGTGAGCTGGACTTGAGAGCTGCATATGGTGGAAGTAGCGGTGGACAGGGCGGACTGAGAGAGGGTTGATGATGGTGATGGAGTTGGTGTTCTTTCTGATGGCCTAGAATCAGTCTTTCGTTGATATAACAGTGGGATTCCCTGACTGCTGTGGCCTTGCAACGACACCTCAACATTTGCTGCTGTGCTAACCGGTGGGCTTACAGTGGGGGAAACAATGTAGCATTGCTGACTACCTTCGTTGTGATCAGTTGCACATGAGGTTTGGTGTTGTGTCCACGCTTGCAAGTGCATGGTGGTTAAATGTCTAAGCATGCAACTGGTATTCAAATTTTTCAGATTTTTCCCTCGGCTAAAGGTCTTTGCGCACTTCTTACAGATAACCTTGGCCTGATCATGAGGATTTTGTTCAAAAAAGTGCCACACTGCACGCTTCCTACTTTGGCAGACATTTTGCGGCCTAGCACGCTGTGATCTTTTGACACTCTAGACAAGCTGTCCAGCAACTCTTTTGATTTTTGGAACCTGTCTTTGGAGTGCTCCAGGCCTGCCAGATAACAGCTGATGCGATGTCGATGTCTGCTGTGGATGCTCCTCATCTGAGCTATTGGAAGCAGCACCCTCTTCCCCCAATGGATGCCAATCTGGGTCAACAACTGGGTCATCCATCACCTCCTCTTCAATGTCATGTGCACCTTCCTCTGTGTCACCGTGTATGGTGGTATAGTGTGCGGGAAGGGGCACCTGAGTCTCATCAGGGTCAGAATCTGGCTCTGTACACTGCGAGGACAATGTAGTACTCTGAGTGAATGTACCAGCAGAATCATCCATCAGCGGCTGTGCATCAGTGCACTCCATGTCAGATTCATCTTGGCCTGGGTAATTCACCATTTCACTTGATAATCCAGGCATGGTATGTGAAAACAGCTCCATGGAGTAATCAGTAGTATGGCCTGCGTCATCCTTCAATCTTGGTTGGGGTGAAGGACACAAGGAAAGGTGTGGTTCATGAACATGAGCCTCCAATGACGACTCAGTGCTTTTACTTTTTACAACTGAAGAAGAGGAGGCGATAGAGCTGGAGGCTGAGTCAGCAATGTAAGACAAAACTTTTTCCTGATGCTCTGGCTTTAAAAGCGGTTTGCCAACTCCTAGAAAACTAAGCCTTCGAAGCCTTATGGAGCCAGACGATGACGCAGGCTCAACACCTCCTGCATTCGGTCCTATTTTGCTCTTGCCACTACCATCAGATCCACCACCAACACCATCATTACCAGCTGCCAACCCCAATTCCACGGCCTCTTCCAACATACTTCCTCATTTTTTGTAGAAATGTAGACAAAATCCAACAAACTATAAAGTAATGTAAAACAAGGTACAAGGTGTCTATAGGACAGGGGAGATTTTGAATTTCTGCACACACTAGTGGACACTGGACACTTTTCTATTGTGTGAGGCCCACTGATATCTGAGCGCTATGTCACAGGCTCGATGGCACAGCTGTGACAAAAGTGACTAGAGGATAAGGGAGATTTTGAATTTCTGCAGACACTTGTGGACACTGGACACTTTTGGATTGTGTGAGGCCCACTGATATCTGAGCGCTATGTCACAGGCTCGATGGCACAGCTGTGACAAAAGTGACTAGAGGATAAGTGAGATTTTGAATTTCTGCAGACACTTGTGGACACTGGACACTTTTGGATTGTGTGAGGCCCACTGATATCTGAGCGCTATGTCACAGGCTCGGTGGCACAGCTGTGACAAAAGTGACTAGAGGATAAGGGAGATTTTGAATTTCTGCAGACACTTGTGGACACTGGACACTTTTGGATTGTGTGAGGCCCACTGATATCTGAGCGCTATGTCACAGGCTCGATGGCACAGCTGTGACAAAAGTGAAGAGAGGATAAGGGAGATTTTGAATTTCTGCAGACACTTGTGGACACTGGACACTTTTGGATTGTGTGAGGCCCACTGATATCTGAGCGCTATGTCACAGGCTTGATGGCACAGCTGTGACAAAAGTGACTAGAGGATAAGTGAGATTTTGAATTTCTGCAGACACTTGTGGACACAGGACACTTTTGGATTGTGTGAGGCCCACTGATATCTGAGCGCTATGTCACAGGCTCGATGGCACAGCTGTGACAAAAGTGACTAGAGGATAAGTGAGATTTTGAATTTCTGCAGACACATGTGGACACTGGACACTTTTGGATTGTGTGAGGCCCACTGATATCTGAGCGCTATGTCACAGGCTCGATGGCACAGCTGTGACAAAAGTGACTAGAGGATAAGGGAGATTTTGAATTTCTGCAGACACTTGTGGACACTGGACTCTTTTGGATTGTGTGAGGCCCACTGATATCTGAGCGCTATGTCACAGGCTCGATGGCACAGCTGTGACAAAAGTGAAGAGAGGATAAGGGAGATTTTGAATTTCTGCAGACACTTGTGGACACTGGACACTTTTGGATTGTGTGAGGCCCACTGATATCTGAGCGCTATGTCACAGGCTTGATGGCACAGCTGTGACAAAAGTGACTAGAGGATAAGTGAGATTTTGAATTTCTGCAGACACTTGTGGACACTGGACACTTTTGGATTGTGTGAGGCCCACTGATATCTGAGCGCTATGTCACAGGCTCGATGGCACAGCTGTGACAAAAGTGACTAGAGGATAAGTGAGATTTTGAATTTCTGCAGACACATGTGGACACTGGACACTTTTGGATTGTGTGAGGCCCACTGATATCTGAGCGCTATGTCACAGGCTCGATGGCACAGCTGTGACAAAAGTGACTAGAGGATAAGGGAGATTTTGAATTTCTGCAGACACTTGTGGACACTGGACTCTTTTGGATTGTGTGAGGCCCACTGATATCTGAGCGCTATGTCACAGGCTCGATGGCACAGCTGTGACAAAAGTGACTAGAGGATAAGGGAGATTTTGAATTTCTGCAGACACTTGTGGACACTGGACACTTTTGGATTGTGTGAGGCCCACTGATATCTGAGCGCTATGTCACAGGCTCGATGGCACAGCTGTGACAAAAGTGACTAGAGGATAAGTGAGATTTTGAATTTCTGCAGACACTTGTGGACACTGGACACTTTTGGATTGTGTGAGGCCCACTGATATCTGAGCGCTATGTCACAGGCTCGATGGCACAGCTGTGACAAAAGTGACTAGAGGATAAGGGAGATTTTGAATTTCTGCAGACACTTGTGGACACTGGACACTTTTGGATTGTGTGAGGCCCACTGATATCTGAGCGCTATGTCACAGGCTCGATGGCACAGCTGTGACAAAAGTGACTAGAGGATAAGGGAGATTTTGAATTTCTGCAGACACTTGTGGACACTGGACACTTTTGGATTGTGTGAGGCCCACTGATATCTGAGCGCTATGTCACAGGCTCGATGGCACAGCTGTGACAAAAGTGACTAGAGGATAAGTGAGATTTTGAATTTCTGCAGACACTTGTGGACACTGGACACTTTTGGATTGTGTGAGGCCCACTGATATCTGAGCGCCATGTCACAGGCTCGATGGCACAGCTGTGACAAAAGTGACGAGAGGATAAGGGAGATTGGATTGCTTTTAAAAAAGCAGTTTGCAGAGCAGTGGGTAAACAGCAATGCAGCGGTCAGGAAGCCTTAGAAGGCAGCCCAACAACCAACACCACTGATACACCACAATATAGCCTCCCCTTGCACTGCACACACAGTGACTGGTGTGTTGCATAGGCACAATCGCTAGCAGCAGAAGCAGTTTTTTTTTCTTCTTCCCTGCCTAACGCTCTCCCTACAGAATCAGCAGCAACCTCTCCCTATGCTAAGATCGGCAGAAGTAAGATGGCGGTCGGCGTGCACGCCCTTTTATACCCCCTGTGACGCCCACCAAAGCAAGCCAATCACTTGCATGCCCTTCTGAAAGATGGTGGTGACCCGTGCCTATGTCATCACGTTGCCCACAGTGTCCGTGGATCCTGATTGGCTGAAAAAGAGCGCAAAATAAACTTTTGAAACGCGACTTTGGTGCGTAAGTCGCCGACCTCGTGGCCGACCTTATCCTAGGGTCGGGTTTCGTTTCATGAAACCCGACTTTGCCAAAAGTCGGCGACTTTTGAAATATTTCGACCCGTTTCGCTCAACTCTAGTTATGAGTACTCTGGAAAACAGGCTCATTGAAGATACTCTGAAAACAGCCTTGTTGGGGGAATTCTGCAAAGCAGCTTCATTGGGGGTAACCTGCTAAACTGATTCCTTGGGGGTACTCTGCAAACAGCCGAGGTACTCTGCAAAACAGCCTTGTTGGGGGTATTCTGCAAAACAGCCTCTTTGGATGTAAGGTTCTCAGACTCTCTGCCATATCTGCTGTTATTTTTTGTTGAACCCTAGTTTTTCCCGTCAGCCATTTTGCTTTCTGTTCTGCTGCATCTACCTTGCCGTCAATTAGTATGGAGGTTTCAGTTTCTATGTTACCGCCCTGTTCTCTTCCACTTGCCCTTTTAAGCAGCCTCAGCTGTTTAAGCCAGTGCTTCAGAATCATGTCTGCAGTTAGCCTGTGACCTGGTTCTTGGAAGTCTTGAACATATTATTCCAGCCATCTTCTACATCGGATCCTTGGAACATGTGTGGACACAGGAATCCCTCTGCTTAGCCATCAACATTTGCAAGGGAAGTAAAAGAGAGACTTTAAACCTATTTCTGCAACTTATGCTGGATATAAGGGTTTGTTCCTGCCTGCTGTGTCTCCTGCCTCTGTACCTGCTACTGTGTTAACCCCTTAATGACCGCTGATATGTATTTTCACAGCGGCAGCTAAGGGTACTTAAACCACAGCACCGCTTTTTAACGGCGCTGAGGTTTAAGTATATAGTGCCCCCCAGAGATGGATTTTCTCTGGGGTCTCGGCTTCCGGGGGTAGCCGAGACCACAGAGAACATGATTTGGGTTGGTTTTTACTGACCCTGGTTTTGCGATCGCCATTATTAACCGTATAATGGCGACCGCAAAAAAAAGTCCCATGTGCCATTTAATTTCTCTCTCCTCTGATGTGATCGCACATCATAGGAGAGAGAAATAGGGTCCCCGATCCCCCCCGATACCTTCTGGTGTCCCTAGGTCTAGTGGCTTCCCCCCACGGCCACCGGCATCTTCTTCCAGTAAGAAAATGGCAGGCGCAGGCACAGTGCGTCCACCGAGATCTGCCAGCCAGCACCCAGCAACAATAGGAAGATTTTTTACTTTTGGTTCATTTTGGTCGCTGTGATAGACCATATCACAGTGATCAAAATAAAAAAAGTAAATAAACCCCCCCTTTATCACCCCTTAGTTAGGGAAAAGTAATGAAATAAAGAAAATATAGTTATTTCCATCTTTTCACTAGGGTTAGAGTTAGGCTAAAGTGAGTTGGGCTAAAGTTAGGATTAGGATTAGGGTTAGGGTTAGGATTAGGGTTAGAGTTAGGATTAGGGTTAGGAATAGGGATAGGGTTAGGATTAGGGTTGGGGTTAGGTTTGTAGTTAGGATTAGGGTTAGGATTAGGGTTAGAGTTAGGATTAGGGTTAGGATTAGGGTTAGGGTTGTGGTTAGGGTAATGGTTTGGATTAGGGTTAGGGGTGTGTTGGGGTTAGGGTTGTGGTTAGGATTATGGTTATTGGTGTGTTGGGGCTAGGGTTGTGGTTAGGGTTATGGTTAGGGTTGGGATTAGGGTTAGGATCCCCATCCCATTACCCCCTATCCCCTCCCCCCTCCCTCTGCCTCCCTAACCCATTTGTTATAAACTAATAAAAACACAGGAAAAGGGATTAGGGTTAGGGGTGTGTTGGGGTTAGGGTTGTGATTAGGGTTAAGGTTAGGTTTGGGATTAGAGTTAGGGTTGGTGCTAGAATTTGGGGGGTTCCACTGTTTAGGTAAATCAGGGGGTCTCCAAACCCAACATGGTGCCACCATTGATTCCAGCCAATTTTGCATTCAAAGTCAAACGGTGCTCCCTCCCTTCCGAGCTGTGCCACATAAGGGGTATCAGCGTACTCAGGACAAATTGCACAACAACATTAGTGGTCTAGTTTCTCCTGTTACCCTAGGGAAAATAAAATATTGGGGGCTAAAAATCATTTTTGTGCAAAAAAATGATTTTTTTATTTTCACCGATCTGCGTTATAAACTTCTGTGAAGCACTTGGGGGTTCAAAATGCTCACCACACACCTAGATAAGCTCCTTAGGGGGTCTAATCTCCAAAATGGTGTCATTTGTGGGGGGGTTCCACTATTTAAGTACATCAAGGGCTCTGAAAATGCAACATGACGCCCGCAGACCATTCCATCAAAATCTGCATTCCAAAACATCACTACTTCCCTTTTGAGCCCCGACGTGTGCCCAAACAGTGATTCCCCCCACATATGGGGTACCAGCATACTCAGGATAAATTGGACAACAACTTTTGGGGTCCAATTTCTCCTGTTACCCTTGTAAAAATAAAAAATTGAGGGCTAAAAAATCATTTTTGTGGAAAAAAAAATATTTTTTATTTTCACCGCTCTGCATTATAAACTTTAGTAAAGCACTTGGGGGTTCAAAATCCTCACAGCACATCTAGATAAGTTCCTTGGGGATCTAGTTTCCAAAATGGGGTCACTTATGAGGGTTTCTACTGTTTAGGCACATCAGAGAATCTGCAAACACAACATGACGCCCGCAGACCATTCCATCAAAGTCTGCATTTCAAAACCGCACTCCTTCCCTTCCGAGCTCTGCCATGCACCCAAACAGTGGTTCCCTCCACATATGGGGTACCAGCGTACTCAGGACAAACTGGACAACAGTTTTTGGGGTCCAACTTCTCCTGTTACGCTTGTGAAAATAAAAATTTGTGGGCGAAAAAATCAATTTTGTGGAAAAAATATGATTTTTTATTTTCACGGCTCTACGTTACAAACTTCGGAGAAGCACTTGGGGGTTCAAAGTGCTCACCACACATCTAGATGAGTTCCTTAAGGGGTCTAGTTTCCAAAATGGTGTCACTTACGGGGGGTTTTCACTGTTTAGGCACAGCAGGGGCTCTCCAAACACAACATGGCATCCGATCTCGATCTCATTTCCAACCAATTCTGCATTGAAAAAGTCAAACGGCGCTCCTTCCCTTCCGAGCTCTGTCGTGCATCCAAACAGTGGTTTACCCCCACATATTGGGTATCGGCGTACTCACAACAAATTTCACAACAACTTTGGGGGTCTAATTTCTCCTGTTACCCTTGTGAAAATAAAAATTTGGGGGCAAAATAAATCATTTTTGTGGAAAAAATAAGATCTTTTATCTTCACGGCTCTACGTTATAAACTTCTGTGAAGCACTTGGGGGTTCAAAGTGCTCACCACACATCTAGATAAGTTCCCTAAGCGAACTTGTTTCCAAAATGGTATCACTTGTGTGGGGTTTCCACTGTTTAGGCACATCATGGGCTCTCCAAATGCGACATGGCGTCCTATCTCAATTCCAGCCAATTCTTCCCTTCCAAGCTCTGCCGTGTGCCCAAACAGTTGTTTACCCCCACATATGGGGTATCAACGTATTCAGGAGAAATTGCACAGCAAATTTTGTGGTTCATTTTCTATTTTTACACTTGTGAAAATAAAAAAATGGTCCTGAAGTAAAATGTTTGAAAAAAAAAAGTTAAATGTTAATTTTTTCCTTCCACGATGCTTCAGTTCCTGTGAAGCATGTAAAGGGTTAATAAACTTTTTGAATGTGGTTTTGAGCACCTTGAGGGGTGCAGTTTTTAGAATGGTGTCACTTTTGGGTATTTTATGTCATGTACACCCCTCAAAGTGACTTTAAATGTGATATAGTCCCTAAAAAAATTATTTTGAAAATTTGGTTGTAAAAATGAGAAATCGCTGGTCAACTTTTAACCCTTATAAGTTCCTAGCAAAAAAGAAAATTGTTTAAAAATTGTGCTGATGTAAAGTAGACTAGAGTTGAGCGATACCGTCCGATACTTCAAAGTATCGTATCGGATGGTATCGGCCGATCTTTAAAAAAAGTATCGGTATCGCCGATTCCGATACCGGAAGTCCCATTCAAGTCTATGGGACTTCCGGTATCGGAATAAGAAAAACCCTTTCCTGCCCTTGTACAGCCTCTCTGGGGTCTGTACGGGCCTTTCGGGGGGCTGTGCCGGCCTGCCAGGGGGTCTGTGCAGGCTCCGGTGGTCTGTGCCGGCCTGCCGGTGGTCTGTGCAGGCTCCGGGGGGCTGTGCCGGCCTGCCGGGGGGCTGTGCCGGCCTGCCGGGGGGCTGTGCAGGCTCCGGGGGGCTGTGCCGGCCTGCCGGGGGGCTGTGCCGGCCTGCCGGGGGGCTGTGCAGGCTCCGGGGGTCTGTGCAGGCATCGTCCGATGGGACTACAAGTCCCATCGGGCGATGCCTGCTACCATGACAGTGATTGACACATTAGCCAATGATGGGACAGTAGTAGTCCCATCATCCGGCTAATGTGTTAAATGTAAAAAAAAAAAAAAATTACATGCTACATACATACAACATGCATACTACATACATGCTACATTCATACTACATACTACATACATGCTACATACATACTACATATATACTACATGCATGCTACATACATACTACATGCTACATACTACATGCATGCTACATACATACTACATGCTACATACTACATATATACTACATGCATGCTACATACATACTACATACATACTACATATATACTACATGCATGCTACATACATACTACATGCTACATACATACTACATATATACTACATGCATGCTACATACATACTACATACATACTACATATATACTACATGCATGCTACATACATACTACATGCTACATACTACATGCATGCTACATACATACTACATGCTACATACTACATATATACTACATGCATGCTACATACATACTACATGCTACATACATACCACATATATACTACATACATACTACATATATACTACATGCTACATACATACTACATATATACTACATGCATGCTACATACTACATGCTACATACATACTACATATATACTACATGCATGCTACATACTACATGCTACATACATACTACATATATACTACATTCATACTACATACTACATATATACTACATACATACTACATACATACTACATACATACTACATACATACTACATGCATGCTACATACATACTACATGCATGCTACATACATACTACATACATACTACATGCATACCACATATATACTACATACATACAATACATTCATACAATACATACATAGACATACAGTACATATAACATAGAGTAACATACTTACCAATACTTGTCACATTGTTCCCCGAAGCCATTGTCTTTTCCGGGATAAATATTAACATAACAAACCACAAAAATACTCACCCACGATCCGAAGCAGTCCACGAGTGTGTCCCACGACGATCTTGGGTAGAGAACTGCAGCATCAGATGATGCTGCCGTTCTCTACGGGCTGCAGGAATCCAATGACGGAAGGTAGGTATCCTTCCGCACTGTATTCCTCCGCCACTTAAAAAAAAAAAGTCCCTAGTCTCACTTTATGCCATTGCTGTGTGGGAAATTCCCACACAGCAATGGCATAAAGTGAGACTAGGGACTTTTTTTTTTTAAGTGGCGGAGGAATACAGTGCGGAAGGATACCTACCTTCCGTCATTGGATTTCTGCAGCCCGTAGAGAACGGCAGCATCATCTGATGCTGCAGTTCTCTACCCAAGATCGTCGTGGGACACACTCGTGGACTGCTTCGGATCGTGGGTGAGTATTTTTGTGGTTTGTTATGTTAATATTTATCCCGGAATAGACAATGGCTTCGGGGAACAATGTGACAAGTATTGGTAAGTATGTTACTCTATGTTATATGTACTGTATGTCTATGTATGTATTGTATGAATGTATTGTATGTATGTAGTATATATGTGGTATGTATGTAGCATGTAGTATGTATGTAGCATGCATGTAGTATGTATGTAGCATGCATGTAGTATGTATGTAGCATGCATGTAGTATGTATGTAGCATGCATGTAGTATGTATGTAGTATGTATGTAGTATGTATGTAGCATGTATGTAGCATGCAGTATGTATGTAGCATGTATGTAGTATGTATGTAGTATATATGTAGTATGTATGTAGCATGTAGTATGTATGTAGCATGCATGTAGTATATATGTAGTATGTATGTAGCATGCATGTAGCATGTATGTAGTATGTATGTAGTATGTATGTAGCATGTATGTAGTATGTATGTAGCATGTATGTAGTATGTATGTAGTATATATGTAGTATGTATGTAGCATGTAGTATGTATGTAGCATGCATGTAGTATATATGTAGTATGTATGTAGCATGCATGTAGCATGTATGTAGTATGTATGTAGTATGTATGTAGCATGCAGCATGTATGTAGTATATATGTAGTATGTATGTAGCATGCATGTAGTATGTATGTAGTATGTATGTATGTAGCATGCAGTATGTATGTAGCATGTATGTAGTATGTATGTAGTATATATGTAGTATGTATGTAGCATGTATGTAGTATGTATGTAGCATGCAGTATGTATGTAGCATGTATGTAGTATGTATGTAGTATATATGTAGTATGTATGTAGCATGTATGTAGTATGTATGTAGCATGCAGTATGTATGTAGCATGTATGTAGTATGTATGTAGTATATATGTAGTATGTATGTAGCATGCATGTAGTATGTATGTAGCATGTATGTAGTATTTTTTTTTTTTTTTTTTTAACATTTAACACATTAGCCGGATGATGGGACTACTACTGTCCCATCATTGGCTAATGTGTCAATCACTGTCATGGTAGCAGGCATCGCCCGATGGGACTTGTAGTCCCATCGGACGATGCTTGCACAGACCCCCGGACATCAGCACAGCCCCCCGGCAGGCCGGCACAGCCCCCCGGCAGGCCGGTACAGACCCCCACAGGGTGCACAGACCACCGGCAGGCCGGCACAGCCCCCCGGCAGTCCGGTACAGACCCCGGGCAGTCCACACAGCCCCCCGGCAGGCCGGCACAGCCCCCCGGCAGGCCGGCAGAGACCCCCGGAAGGCCCGAAATGACGGCGCATCATGATGCGCACACACCGCGCATCATGATGACGTCAGGCCGTCAATCAACTGAACTTCCGATTCCGATGCCGAATTCCGATATTGAAAAAATATCGGAAGTCGGTATCGGAATTCCGATACAGCAAGTATCGGCCGATACCCGATACTTGCGGTATCGGAATGCTCAACACTAAAGTAGACATGTAAGAAATGTTATTTGTTAAGTATTTTGTGTGACATATCTCTCTGATTTAAGAGCATAAATATTAAAAGTTTGAAAATTGCAAAATTTTAAAAAATTTTTGCCATATTTCCGTTTTTATCACATGTAAATGCAAGTCATATCGAAGAAATTTTACCACTAACATGAAGTACAATATGTCTTGAAAAAATATTCTCAGAATCAGTGGGATCCGTTGAAGTGTTCCAGAGTTATTACCTCATAAAGGGATAGTGGTCAGAATTGTAAAAATTGGCCTGGTCATTAAGCTTCAAATTGGCTCTGTCGCTAAGGGTTAAACCTTTCCCCTGTGGTATGCTTACTAGTATGAAGTAATACAAGAACTTCTAAAACAAGCCTGTGTTTCCTCGCACCCAAGCACAAGACTCTATATAGACTGTATTTAATTGTATTTAATACAGGTAGCAAAGCAACCTCTTTGGGAGTACAATGGAAATAGCTTTGTTGAGGGTATTTCTCAAAACAGCCTCTGAAGTGATACTCTGCAAAACAGCCTCATTGGGGGTGCTCTTCAAAACAGTCTCTGTGGGGTAGTCTGCAAAACAGCCCCACTGGGGGTACACTGCAAAACAGCCCCTCTGGGGGTACTCTGCAAAATATCTTTGTTGTGGGTACTCCTTTTTCCTACCACCACTGAGGATTGCTGAATGTTTCTCTGTCCATGTTGCCTCCTACTCCGCTTCCCCCACCACCTCCTCATCTGGTCAGCATAACACCTGCACAGCCAACTTTAGCACAGCCAAGGGGAAATGACAGCAGGCTGTTCTGAAACTCATCTGTTTAGGGGAAAAATCACACACCACGCAGGAGCGGTGGATGGGGAACAAACAATAGACCGATGAGTGGTTGGTGCCAATGAACCTCAAGCCCAGCTTGGTGAAGTGCGATAAAGGGTGAAATCTCATAGCAACCCTGGGCTTAGATAATTTGACGCACATCCTTGGCCTGGTGCATGTGCTGAATTCGGTGATGCAGAGCTTTCTGAAAAATTACCCCGAGATGTCAGAGCTGCTGCAGAAAGAGCATGCAATCTGTGCACGCCTTCGGCGTTCTCACCCTGCTGTTGCTCGCTTGTGTGTGCTGCAATGTCACTTCCAGGTTTCCAGCTCACCACCTCATCTGTGACTAATCAAAAAGGTGGAACTTCAACTTGCATATGCCGGAGAGACTGTAAAGTTTCAGTTATAGCAAGCACTGGTTAATCGCTCTGCAGAACACCAATTCAACACCAACGAGTGGGCCTCCATGGGGATCATGAATGCCGTGTTACATTGTTTTGAATACTCCACAAACATGGCCAGTGCTGATGATGCTATCAGTGGCGTTACAATGCCACTTCTATGCCTCCTTGAAAAAATTCTTCAGGTGATGATGGATAAGGTCATGGCACAGGAGGAAGACGAGGAGGAACAGGGAGCTTTCACACCATTATCAGGCCACTGATCCACACATGGCTTGGAGGGTGGGTTCCTTTACAAACAGCGGCCAGGTACACAACTGCCAGTCAGAGGACAGTTTTGGAGGCTGAGAATGAGTATGAGGAGGAGAAACTGCATTCAGTTCATGGGCACCACTGGAGCGTGACTAGGGGAATACAGACGACACAGAAGATACACCTCCCACCAAGAACAGCTTGTTGTTGCCTCTGGTTAGTTCCATCACTGGAGTGTGATTGAAAAATGCGGGAATACAAGTGCACACTGGTAGACCCACTACAGATGGCATCGCCACCTGACTTCAGGGGCTCAGTGGAAGCACAAGGCAGAAGAGGAGGAGAAAGTCACCAATGCAGCTGAGGCACCACCACCACGAGAGGGATGGTTAGCACGTCTGAAATGTGGAAAACCTTCTTCAGCTCACCACAACATCCAGCACCACCATCTGATATGATCCGTATTTGCCAGAGGCAGCATTTCAACAACATGGTGAAAGGGTATGTGTCCACACGTCTCCACATACTGATTGATGGGTATTCCGCATTTAATTTCTGGATCTCCAAATTGGATATATGGCCTGAGCATACCTTTTAAGCCTTAGAGGTGCTGGCTTGCCAAAACATGTGTTTAGCAAGGCAGGAGGTGTGATCACAGACAGGCGCATCTGCCTGTCCATAGCCAATGTGGGCAAGCTCATATTCATTAAAATGAACCAGGCGTGAATCCCAAAAGACTTGTCTGTACCTTTGGCTGAACAGAGAAGTATACCAGCCGCATCCAGCCACTGTTACATTAGGTACGGAAAGTATTCAGACCCGTTTAAATTTTTCACTCATTGCAGCCGTTTGGTAAATTTAAAAAAATCATTTTTTTTATCATTAATGTACACTCTGCACCCAATTTGAATGAAAAAACAGAAATGTAGAAATTTTTGCAAATTTGTTAAAAAAGAAAAACTGAAATATCACATGGTCATAAGTATTCAGACCCTTTGCTCAGACACTCATATTTAACTCACATGCTGTCCATTTCCTTGTGATCCTCCTTGAGATGTTTCTACTCCTTCATTGGAGTCCAGGAGTGTTTAGTTAAACTGATAGGACTTGATTTGTAAAGGTAAAATAAATCTTTGGCACTCAACTTGAAAAATAGATGATTTTTATTAGCAGTCACGGGTAAACATTTTGGTCAATACATCTGACCTTCCTCAATACACCAACTGCTCCTGAGGTGTCTGTATGAACAACACATGGGAGATAGTCATAGAGATTTGGACCCCTAAAATATAATCATGTAGGATCCTAATGAGATCCTCTGGTCTAAATGTAGATCAGAGAAGGGCTCAAAGTGCTTATCCAATATTATAGGTGTCTTTAACCTCTGGAATCATTAATGCATCATGTAAACCACAAGTTACTATCAGGATCCTGACAGCGCCGGTGTACAGCCTCCGCTGAGCAGGGACTCACCCGCACTGTAGGGACCCCTGGGGACAGGAACAGCCAGAAGGTACAGATGAACAGGACCTGAACGCTGAAGTTTAGCAAGCCGGCATAGGACCTACAGTCATGTGACTGCAAGGGGGCGGGGCTTAGCGTCCTGCTTACAGAGAAAGTAGAAAACTCAGAGTCGGGCAAAACAAAGATCATACACAGTACGAGCAAACGAGGTACAGGAGGGATAAACAGACGGGAGGTCAGACAAAGCCAAAGGTCATACACAAGAGGGCGGTGTAGTACCAAAGAGACGAGCAGAGAGTAGTCGGGCCACAAGCAGAGAGTCATACACGAGAGAGCAGTGCGGTACAAGAGGGGCAGTCAGAACTCGTAACAGGGACAGAACCGGATCAGAACCAAACAAGCAACAAGTTATCAGGCACAAGGCACACGTATACAAGAGGTCAACTAACTCAACCGAGGGCAGGAGTATAACTGACACTGGACCTAGGTCCAGTGAGCATTAAATAGCCGCCCTCTGCCAGAAAGAGGCAGAACAATTAACCCACAGTCTGACCAGGACGGGCCAAAGCGAAATCCCGTCCTGGATCATGACAGTTACAGTAAGCTAATGGGTTTGCGGCTGTTACAACCATGTGACACTGTATGTGATAAGGACCTAGACCATGGACCTGGGCACAGCGTCTATCGGTGGTGGATAGTGGTATCTCCTGCCAAACAAGAACGCGGTGTCCACCGTTTGTTCCAGGAACCTACATGATTATATTTCGGGGGTCCAAATCTCTATGAGTATCTCCCATGTGTTGTTCATACAGACACCTGAGGAGCAGTTGGTGTGTTGAGGAAGGTCAGATGTATTGACCAAAATGTTTACCTGTGACTGATAATAAAAATCATCTATTACTCAAGTTTAGTGCCAAAGATTTATTTTACCATTATTCTGGTGTGGGATCCTCCTTTGAGCACCTCCACAGCTGTGCCACGATATACATTTATATTGATTTGTAAAGGCACAAACCTGTCTATATAAGACCTCACAGTGTATGTCAGACCAAATGAGAATCATGAGGTCAAATAACTGGCCAAGGAGCTCAGAGACAGAATTGTGGCAAGGCACAGATCTGGCCAACGTTACAAAAGAATTTCTGCAGTACTCAAGGTTCCTAAAAGCACAGTGGCCTCCATAATCTTTAAATGGAAAACGTTTGGGACCACCAACCACCAGAAGTCTTCCTAGATCTGGCCGTCCAGCCAAACTGAGTAGATATGAGCGAATTTGCCTTTTTTAGGGTCGAGTTGGGTTTCATGAAACCTGACTTTCGCAAAAGTCGGGTCAAACGAAATCGGCTGACTATAGGGAAAAGTCGGAGGCCGACTGAAACGCGAAACCCAATGCAAGTCAATGGGGAAGCAAAGTCGGCAGGGAGTGGAAGACAGTAAACACACCTGCAGTGCCCATTTCAATGCCAAAAACATCAATTCTTATTACTGAAGCTTGTCAACCTTAATTTACTTCATAATAATAGTTACGCATTGAAAACTGGTGGTTATTTGGCTAAAGTTGTGGGGGGGTAGGGCTGGCTCCAGGTTTTCGTGTGGCCTGGGCCAAAGAGTGTCAGTGCGCCCCTTTAACATTTACCACAACTCATGATGCTCCGATACGGCACAGAAATATAGATAAATGTACCAAGTATGACTAGGACACATGGTAACAGTCATTACATATAATTAGTTTAAGTCCCCATGTGTCCACTCAGATTAGTTATGCCTATCACCAAATATAACATATCCAACGAAAAAGAACGATGATTAAAAGGCTTTTATCACTAATATAAAGAGAGACTTTATTATATAGAACCACAGATAAAATATTACATATCACCAATTGGGGGATAAAGGGGAAGTAAACATACACATATGTATATTGTGATTACACATCTAAAAAGACGCACATAACCAGCACCTGAGGTGTAACCTATACACCTCCAATTATATGACTATCCAAAATTAACAGTTTTGCTGAAACATAGTACATCAATCTCAAAATGGACACTACATTATTATGTCCTCATATTATACTGCTAATTTAGAAAATTCATATTATAGATGACTATTATATCATGTCTCCACCGCCGAGAAACTAACCGTTATATGTAAAAAAAAGGGGACGTAATCGTTTATAATACTAAACCTTATATGATGTGGTACCTAAAGGGGCCCCTTGAAAAAGGCAGGTCCGAAACGCGCGTCGGGGCGGACGCGCTACCCAAGCACCTGTGCACCTCCTGACCACCACTGCCGGTAATAATTAGTTTAATATGGACGTTAATCTATATATGTAGCAGCCATTGCTGATAATAGCCATTATGGTGTGATGTGATTTTTGTATATAGCGGCTGTTGCCGGTGATAATCACTATGGCATGTGTAGTGGCCACTTGCTGGCGGTATTGTAGATAACATTATGGGTGATTAGCCAGGATAAGTGGCTACATTTAGGTACCACACCATATAAGGTTTAGTATTATAAACGATTACGTCCCCTTTTTTTTACATATAACGGTTAGTTTCTCGGCGGTGGAGACATGATATAATAGTCATCTATAATATGAATTTTCTAAATTAGCAGTATAATATGAGGACATAATAATGTAGTGTCCATTTTGAGATTGATGTACTATGTTTCAGCAAAACTGTTAATTTTGGATAGTCATATAATTGGAGGTGTATAGGTTACACCTCAGGTGCTGGTTATGTGCGTCTTTTTAGATGTGTAATCACAATATACATATGTGTATGTTTACTTCCCCTTTATCCCCCAATTGGTGATATGTAATATTTTATCTGTGGTTCTATATAATAAAGTCTCTCTTTATATTAGTGATAAAAGCCTTTTAATCATCGTTCTTTTTCGTTGGATATGGCACAGAAATATAGGTATAGTACAATGACAAATACTTCACTGCTTACATGACATGACAAATCTATTTTAAATTGTACAATAGCTCAAAAAAAAAGAACAGTATATCACTCCATACAGTATTATGGCCACCACATTGTGCGCCATACAGACTAATGAGCCCCATATATTTCTCCATACAGAATAATTGGTCACATATAATGTTCCATACAGTATATGATGAGCTCCACATTATACTACAGTATATGATGGTCCCCATGGACGATGCTCCAGTGTGTTATGGGCCCAAATAATGCTTCATATATAATGGGCTCCATTTCTAATGCTCCAGTGTATAATGGGCCCCGTAAATGCTGCTCCAGTGTCTGATGTCCCCAATCTGGAATGCTCCAGTATATGATGGGCCTCATGGATGATGCTCCAGTGTATGATGAGCCCTAATAATGCTCCATATATAATGGGCCCTATTTCTAATGCTCCAGTGTATAATGAGCCCAGTAAATGCTGCTCCAGTGTCTGATGTCCCCCATCTGGAATGCTCCAGTATATGATGGGCCTCATGGATGATGCTCCAGTGTATGATGGGCCATAATAATGCTCCATATATAATGGGCCCCATTTCTAATGCTCCAGTGTATAATGGGCCCTGTAAATGCTGCTCCAGTGTCAGATGTCCCCAATCTGGAATGCTCCAGTATATGATGGGCCTCATGGATGATGCTCCAATGTATGATGGGCCCAAATAATGCTCCATATATAATGGGCCCCATTTCTAATGCTCCAGTGTATAATGTGCCCCATAGATGCTGCTCCAGTGTCTGATCTGCCCCATTTATAATCCTCCAGTATATGATGGGCCTCATGGATGACGCTCCAGTGTATGATGGGCCCTAATAATGCTCCATATATAATGGGCCCCATTTCTAATGCTCCAGTGTATAATGAGCCCTGTAAATGCTGCTCCAATGTGTGATGTCCCCCATTTGGAATACTGCAGTATATGATGGGCCTCTGTTATGAATGGGTCACCGAGGAGGATAAAACAAAACAAGCTAAGTCACAGAAAACCAGAGAGGTTGGTAACTATGCAGATTGCAGATCCCTGATCCTAACCACACAACTAGCAGCAGCCGTGGAGCGCTCCTACGATGAACCTAGATGCTTCATCACAGCTTCAGGACTAAATAAGCCTAAAGCAAGAAAAGGGGAAAGCTAACTGCCCCTGAGTAGACCCCAAAGGAAAGACAGCCCCCACACATGTATTGACGGTGAAACAAGATGAAAACACAAACACAGGCAGGAAAATAGGCTGAGCAAACGATGGGGCCCAAACTAACTAGAAAGGATAAAAAAGGAAAGACACTCTCTGCAATCTTCCAAAAACCCTACAAAAATAATGTCCAACACTTCTGATAACAAAATTAACCCTGAAGTCACTAGACTTCTCCCACTATATCAGCACTCTGAAATATTCTGAGACAGAGCAAAAAGAGGCCACTCTAATAAGGGACAAAAAGCAAATTGGCAAGTACAGATATGTAAGAGTGGAAATTCAGCACAGCCCCAGCCGGGGCTGGCTGACCACACAAAAAACTGAATAGACCAACAAAATCGAGTGTGAACATTAGCAGAAAAACTTAGCTTGAGCTGACTGGAACAGAGCTGAGAACCAAGACCTGACAAGCCAGAAGGAATCACCAGCACTAGAATAGGGAGTCGGCTGTCTTAAATCCAGTCTGAGATTCCTGAGGTCCAATCGTCATCCTCCTTATCAGGTGGCAGATCGCTACTGATTAAATCAGCATCACTACCTCCTGTTACCACCAGAGGGAGCCTGGAAGGAGAACTCACAACTGGTAGACCAGAAAATGAACTCACAACAGGCCTCATGGATGATGCTCCAGTGTATGATGGGCCCTAATAATGCTCCATATATAATGGGCCCCATTTCTAATGCTCCAGTCTATAATGTGCCCCATAGATGCTGCTCCAGTGTCTGATCTGCCCCATTTATAATGCTCCAGTATATGATGGGCCTCATGGATGATGCTCCAGTGTATGATGGGCCCTAATAATGCTCCATATATAATGGACCCCATTTCTAATGCTCCAGTGTATAATGGGCCCCTGTAAATGCTGCTCCAGTGTCTGATGTCCCCAATCTGGAATGCTGCAGTATATGATGGGCCTCATGGACGATGCTCCAGTGTATGATGGGCCCTAATAATGCTCCATATATAATGGGCTCCATTTCTAATGCTCCAGTGTATAATGAGCCCCATAAATGCTGCTCCAGTGTCTGATGTCCCCCATTTGGAATCCTCCAGTATATGATGGGCCCCATTTTTAATTAACCCAGGCATGGTATGTGAAAAGAGTTCCATGGTGTAATCTGAAGTGTGTGCTGCTGCAGCCTTCACTTTTGGTTTGGATGAACGACACTAGGAAAGGGGTTGCTCCTGACCAGAAGCCTGCACTGATGACTCAGTGCTTCCATTTTTTTAAACTTCAGAAGAGGAGGCGATAGAGCTGGAGGCTGTTTCAGCAATGTAAGCCAAAAACAGTTCCTGATGCTCCGGCTTTAAAAGCAGTCTACCTACTCCCAGAAAAGCGAGCCTTACAGGCCTTCCAAAGCTACACCATGACGCAGGCTCAACACCTCCTGCCTTAGCTGCTATTGTGTTTTTGGCACTACGACCAGATGCACCACCACCATCAGTACCAGGTGGCCCCCCACGCCCATGTCCGCATCCTCTTCCACCATACTTCCTCATGTTTTGGAAAATGGACCCAAAATACCAGCAGATATTTGGTACTATATCAGAAGCATACAGCTCTATACAGTCTAGGGATAACAGTAAATCTCCGTATATATTTCATGAGTCTTACACAGACACTCACAGGCTCAGTATGGATTACACAATAAAATAAAAAGTTGAAAAAGGGTACAGTATCACCAGATACAAGGTACATATAGTATAGTGTAAACATTCTGAATCTCCATATATATTTCAGGAGGCAGACACAAATGCCCTCAGGCCCAGTAAGAATTACACAAGAATATGAAAAGCTGTAAATGGGTAATGTAACACAAGCGTACAGCTGTATACAGTGTTGGAGTAATCTTAAAGCTCCAAATATATTTCCGGAGTAACAGACAGACGTTGACAGGCTCATTATGGATTACACCAGAATCTAAATAGCAAAAAAGGTTACTGTACCAGAAGCATACAGCTGTATACAGTGATGGCCAAATTTCAAATCTCGGTATATATTTCCAGAGTCACCCTCAGACGCTTACTCAGTCTGGGTTTGACCATAATTAAAAATGTTGTAAAAAAGGTACTGGATAACAAGATAGCAAGTATATATATTATAGGGTACAATTGAAATCTCTGTATACATAGTCCCGTAGTTACTCTCAGACGCTTACTCAGTATGGATTTGACCGTAATACTAAATGTCGAACAAAGGTACTGTATAACAAGATACAAGCTGTATCGAGTATAGGGTAAAAATTGGTATCTCCGATTCACCGTATATATAGAAGGCGTAAACCAAACACACTCACTCACTATGGATGATACCGTAATAAAAAAGTTTGAACAAAGGTACTGTATCAGCACATACCAGGTGTATCCAGTCTAGGGGTAATTGTAAATTTCCGTCTATACTTCCGGAGTCAGACACAGACACTCACAGGCTCAGTATGTATTACACCAGAATTTAAAAAGTAGAAAAAGGGAAAGGTTTTCGAAGCATACACCAGTATACAGTGCTGTGGTACTTTTAAATCTTCGTATATATTTCCATCTCAGTAAGCCAGTCCAGACTCTCCGCTACTGTAAACTACATGGATACAAGTACAGACGGATAGTCAAGTGTTTGCAGAAATTTGGGAATTACTCATCGAGGGAAAACCTCCCAGTAGATGTTGCAGAGTCGATGCAGACCCTCAATTACTGTGTCTGTGGAGACAGCGAAAACAGTTCTTTGTGAAGAAATGATTGCTTTATCGCAGTAGCGTGGATTACATCACCATTACTCGTCTCCATCAAATTGTGATCACAGGGAGAGATGTAGACATGGTCCTCACTGCCTATCATGATGTGTTTGGTCATTTTGGAGTGCAAAAGACAGAAGCCACAGGCCGTAGGCGATTCTATTGGATTGGCATGAGAGGAAACATTGAAAAATGGTGGCAGAAATGTCACACGTTTGTGACTATCACAACTGTGAAAGGTGATTATAAAGCACCACTGCATCTGCTTGTAAGTTGACGTCCATTACAAATGGTAGCCATTGATCATCTGAAGGTAGAGGCCAGCAGGACAGGCCATAGCTACATCTTAACCATCATCGATCAATACACCAAATTTCTAGTGGCCGTCCCTGTGAAGGATTTAACTGCCCAGACTACACAGCGGTGGAGCAGGGAGAGGTAAGTATTTCAACTTGCAAGTGCTGTGGCCATGACCAACCGGGGGGGCACACTTGTGGGCAACGGTACTGGCACAGGGCCCCTCATAGTATGCTGGTGTGTCTGACGGCGAGTGGGCCCCCCCACCGTCAGAGACACTGTATTGTACTATGAGGAGCCCTGTGCCAGTGCCGTCGGCCATCAGTGGGCTCATCCACCTGTTCAGAGCAACAGCACTTGCCCGGGTGCGCCAGGTATTGACCCCAGACTTTGGGGGGGTGGGCAGCCCAGTTAGGGAGGTTTGAAAAATGACATATGTTGATGTGTAGGCTGGACATTCAGCTGCTGCAAATGGCGGATTTGGGCAAGTCCGAGGAAGAGGAGGACAAAAGCGAGGCAGCTTTCTGGCAACCTATGTGTCATCAGGGGAAGGTGGGACAAAATCCTTTGAAAGCCATGCATGGTTCATTTTAATGAAGGTTAGATCATCAACATTTTGGGTCGACAGACGGGTCCTTTTTTCTGTCAGGATTGATCCAGCAGCACTGAAGACTCTTTGAGATAACACACTAGCAGCAGGGCAAGCGAGCTCCTGTAAGGCATAGTGTGCCAATTCGGGCCAGGTGTCCAGTTTAGAGGCCCAATAGTCAAAGGGGAATGACCTGTGAGGGAGAACATCGATATGGGAGGAGAAGTAGTTTGTAACCATAGTTGACAACTGCTGTCTCCTGTCACTTGTAATCAATGCAGTATTAGCAGTCATGTGAGCGGTACTTGAGAAATCATTCCACAATATGGTCATTAAACCCCTGTCTCCAATGCCACTTTGGCTGTGTGCACCACGAACACCTCTTCCATTGTGCCCACTACGGTTCGTGGGAGAACCAGCACTGCTGCTGTGTGATGGGAAAGCCTCAAACAAACGGTTTATCAGAGTTGCTTGTTTGTTAGCCAATATTATCTCTAGGTTCTACTGTGGCATGCTGTTGTGTAATTTGCCTTTGTAGCATGGATAGAGGATGCTGGCCAGCCAGTAGTCGTCATCCTTCGTCATTTTGGCAATGTGGGGGTCCCTTTTTCGGATCCGCAAGGCATAATCGCACATGTGGGCCAGTGTTCCAGGTGTCAATAATGCACTGCCACTGCTGGGTTGAGGAGCACTTTCTAGCAGATCCACATCCCTACAGTCATGCACAAACACTGAACCTGACCTTGGAACGCCAACATTTTCTCTTGCCCCCTGAGAAGCATCCTCCTGCCCAAAATAATCATCCCCATCATCATCATCCTCCTCCTCTTCCTCTTCTTACTCCACCTCGTCCAGGACAGTTCCCTGATCAGACAATGGCTGACTGTCAGCAAGGCTTCCCTCCTCCTCCTCCTCCTCCTGTTCCTCCTCCGCTGCAGACGCCAGATCCTTAATGTGCGTCAAACTTTGTATGAGCAGACTCATAAGTGGGATGCTCATGCTTATGATGGTGTCATCTGCGCTTACCAGCCGTGTGCATTCCTCAAAACACTGAAGGACTTTACAGAGGTCTTTTAGCTTTGACCACTGCACACCCGACAATTCCATGACTTCCCTCAAACTGCCTGCCCGTGTATCCTCCCACAAATGCATTACAGCCTGCCTCTGTTCGCACAGCCTCTCAACCATGTGCAGGGTGGAGTTCCACCTTGTTGCAACATCTATGATTAGGCGGTGCTTGGGGAGGTGGAGTAATCGCTGCAGCTTCTGCATGCAAGTGGAGTGGACATTTGAGCGACGGATGTGCGAGCACAGTCTTCACACCTTATGGAGCAAGGATGTTAACTCTGGATAATTATTAAGGAAGCACTGCACCACCAGGTTCAAAGTGTGAGCCAGGCAAGGTATGTGTGTGAGTTTTGCACGGGCTATGGCTGCCACAAAATTACGTCCGTTATCACTGACTACCTTGCCTGGCTCAAGATGTAGACTGCCCAGCCATGACTCAGTTTGTCGCTGCAAGTAGTTGGCCAGTACATCCACGGTGTGCCTGTTGTCACCCAAAGACATCATCTTTAACACAGCCTACTGCCGCTTACCACTAACTGTTCGATAGTGGGACACCTCGTGTGCAACACTGCCAGCTGCGGATGGAGTGCTCGTGCGACTGCGCTCTGTGGACGAGCTTTCGCTTATGGAGGAGGAGGGTCGAAAGCCTACAGCCAACTGTTTCCTATACCATGGGCTAGGCAGCACTGTTCCACCACCGCTGTCCCCTGTGGAGCCTGCATCCACCACATTAACCCAGTGCGCAGTAATGGACACGTAACGGCCCTGGCCATGCCTACTGGACCATGCATCTGTTGTGAGGTGCACCTTTCCACTCACTGATTGCTTGAGTGCATGGACAATGCGGTCTTTCACATGCAGGTGGAGGGCTGGGATGGCTTTTCGAGAAAAGAAGTGTTTACTGGGAAGGTCATAGCGTGGGACTGCGCAGGCCATGAGCTTGAGGAAAGCTTCACTTTCAACCAAACGGTAGGGCATCATCTCTAATGAGATTAGTTTGGCAATGTAGGCGTTCAAACACAGTGTATGCGGATGAGAGGATGAGTACTTTTTTGTCCTACTCAGAGTGTCTGGTTGGGTGAGCTGGACTGAAGAGCTGCATATGGGGGAAGTAGCGGTGGACCGGACGGAGTGAGAGGGGGTTGGTGATGGTATTGGTGGCGATGGCCTAGATTCAGTGTTGTGTTGCAAAAGCATTGTGATTCCCTGAGTGCTTTGGCCTTGCGACGACACCTCAACGTTTAGTGCTGGTGGTGTGCTTAACAGTGGCGATGGTCTTACAGTGGGGGAAGCGATGGAGCGTTGCTGGCTACCTTCAGTCAGAGCAGGTGCACATGTGCTACCTGAGGTTTTGTAGTCCATCCACGCTTGCAAGTGCATGTTGATTAAATGTCTAAGCATGCAACTGGTATTCAAATTTCTGAGTTGTTTACCTCGGCTAAAGGTCCATCCGCACTTCTTACAGGTAACCTTTGCCTCATCAGTAGGATTTTGGACAAAGTGCCACACTGCACTCTTCCTACTATGGTATACATTTTTTGCATTTTCTGGCCTTGCATGCTGTGCTAAGTTGACCGTCTGGCCAAGCTGTCCTGCAACTCTTTTAGTTTTTGGTCCATGTTTTTGGACAGCTACGATGTCAATGCCTGCTGCGGATCCTTCTCCTTATCTGAACAATAGCAATAGCTATAGCCAGCCACACCCTCCTCCCCCAATGGATGCCAATCCGGGTCAAGAACTGGGTCATCCATCACCTCCTCTTCAAAGTCATCTGCACCTTCCTCTTTACCTTCCTCTGTGTCACCGTATAAGGTGGTATAGTATGCGGGAAGGGGCACCTTAGTTTCATCAGGGTCAGATTCTGGCTCAGTAGACTGCGAGGGCAATGTAGTGCTCTGGGTTAATGTACCAGCAGAATCATCTAGCAGTGGCTGTGCATCAGTGCACTCCATGTCAGATTCATCTTGGACTGGGGAATTCGGGATTTGACTGGATTACCCTGGCATGGTATGTGAAAAGAGCTCCATAGAGTAATCTGAAGTGTGGGCTGCCGTATCCTTAACTTTTGGTGGGGGTGAAGGGCACAAGGAAAGGTGTTTTTCCTGACCAGAACCCTGCACTGACGACTCCCTGCTTGCAGGTTTCGAATGTTCAGAAGAGGAGGCAATAGAGCTGGTGGCTGTTTCGGCAATGTACGCCAAAACCTGTTCCTGATGCTCCGGCTTTAAAAGCGGTTTTCCTACTACAAGAAAAGGGAACTTTTCAGGCCTTCTTGGGCCAGACGATGACATAGGCTCAACACCTCCTGCCTTAGCTGCTATTGTGCTTTTGCCAGAACCAGCCGATGCACCACCACCATCAGTACCAGCTGCGCCCCCCTGCCCACGTCCGCGGCCTCTTCCTCCACACTTCCTCATGTTTGGGAAAATGTACCAAAAATACCAGCAGAGAGATGGTACTGTATGAGGAGCGTCCAGCTGTGTAAGGTGTACTAAAAAAATTAAATCTACGTATATATTTTGTTAGTCACTGATGCTCTCCCAGTATGTATTTGACTGTAATCCAATAAGCAGATATACGGAACTGTATCAGAAGTGTACAGCTGTATATATTTTTTGTGTAACTAACAATCTCTGTACATGTATTTACAGAGTGTCACACACACGCTGACTCTGTATAGATGTGACTGTAATGCGAACGGCAGATATACAATACTGTTTGAGAATCGGACAGCTCTATACGGTGTCTGAATGGAAAATTACCAATCTCTGTCTATTTTTATACGGAGTGACACACGCTGTCTCGGTATAGTTTTGACCATCATCAAACAACAGATATATGAAACTGTTTGAAAAGCGGACAGCTCTATAAGGTGTAGGTCTGGAAAAATGGAAAATCTCCTCGGTTTGTTTTCCAGAGTCACACACAGATAGCTTGTATTTGTCCATGATACCAGTTGGTACACGGTTGTGTGTGAGGAGCATACACCTCTATACGGTGTCTGTATGGAAAATTGACAATCTCCGCCTATTTTTATACGGAGTGACACACGCTGTCTCTGTATAGTTTTGACCATGATCAAACAGCAGATATACGAAACTGTTTGAAAAGCCGACAGCTCTATTAGGTGTAGGTCTGAAAAAATGGAAAATATCCTCGGTTTGTTATTCCAGAGTCACACACAGCTTGTATTTGTCCATGACACCAGCCGGTACACGGTAGTGTGTGAGGAGCGTACACCGCTATACGGTGTGTGAAAAAATGAACGCTCGGTAACTCACCAGAACAAAATAATAAAAGTTGGAGTGTTTTGAAAAAAGCAGTTTGAACAGTAGTGTGCACACAGCAATGCAGCTATCAGATAGCCTTAAAAGGCAGCCTAATCACCACCAGCGCTGCTGCACACAACAAAAATCCTCCCGTCACTGCACACTAACTGTACAGTGAAAAGCGCTATCAGCAGAAGCTATTTTTTTTTCTTCTTCCCTGCCTAACGCTCTCCCTTATTCAGAATCAGCAGCAGCACCTCTCCCTATTCTACGATCGGCAGAAGTAAGATGGCGGTCGGCGGTCATGGCCTTTTATAGCCACTGTGACACCACACAAAGCCAGCCAATCACTTCAATGCCCTTCTCTAAGATGGTGGTTGCCGCTGCCCATGTCATCGCGTTACCCACAGTGTGCGTCGATCCATCATTGGCTGAGAAAAGGTGCTGGAAGCATTATTTGAAACGCGACTTTGGCGCTCGGCTCGGCGACCTCATGGCCAACCTCTCACTATGGTCGGGTTTCAATCGGCGACTTTTGAATTTGACCGACCCGTTTCGCTCAACTCTAAAACTGAGCAATCGTGGGAGAAGAGCCTTGGTGAGAGAGATAAAGAAGAACCCCAAGATCACTGGGGCTGAGCTCCACAGATGCAGTAGGGAGATGAGAGAAAGTTCCACAAAGTCAACTCTCACTGAAGCCCTCCGCCAGTCGGGCCTTTATGGCAGAGTGGCCCGAAGGAAGCCTCTCCTCAGTGCAAGACATATGAAAGCCCACATAGAGTTTGTTAAAAACACATGAATGACTCCAAGACTATGAGAAATAAGCTTCTCTGGTCTGATGAGATGAAGTTAGAACTTTTTGGTGATAATTCTGAGCGGTATGTGTGGAGAAAACCAGGCACTGCTCATCACCTGCCCAATACAATCCCAACAGTGAAACATGGTAGTGACAGCATCATGCTATGGGAGTGTTTTTCATCGGCAGGGACAGGAAGACTCTTTGCATTGAAGGAAACGTGAGAGATATCCTGGATGTGGATGAAAACTTCTTCCAGAGTGCTCTGGACCTCAGATTTGGCCGAAGGTTCACCTTCCAACAATACAATGACCCTAAGCACACAGCTAAAATGACAAATGAGTGGCTTCGGAACAACTCTGTGACCATTGTTGACTGGCCCAGCCAGAGCCCTGACCTAAACCCAATTAAGCATCTCTGGAGATACCTGAAAATGGCTGTCCACCAACGTTTACCATTCAACCTGACAGAACT
This sequence comes from Dendrobates tinctorius, assembly GCF_039654945.1. Classification (NCBI taxonomy): domain Eukaryota; kingdom Metazoa; phylum Chordata; class Amphibia; order Anura; family Dendrobatidae; genus Dendrobates; species Dendrobates tinctorius. Next base: position 28,132,959 of record NW_027361797.1, read on the forward strand.
GAAGAGGATCTGCAAGGAAGAATGGCAGAGGATCCCCAAATCCAGGTGTGAAAAACTTGTTGCATCACTCTCAAGAAGACTCATGACTGTACTAGCTCAAAAGGGTGCTTCTACTCAATACTGAGCAAAGGGTCTGAATACTTATGACCATGTGATATTTCAGTTTTTCTTTTTTAATAAATTTGCAAAAATCTCTTCATTTCTGTTTTTTTTCAGTCAAAATGGGGTGCAGAGTGTACATTAATGAGAAAAAAATGAATTTTTTTGAATTTACCAAACGGCTGCAATGAAACAAAGAGTGAAAAATTTAAAGGGGTCTGAATACTTTCCATACCCACTGTATACTCCACATCAGTTTGTTTGTTTTATTTTCTATTCTCAATGTTTTGGGGCCTCCTGACATAATAATAATAATAATAATAATAATAATAATAATAATAATAATAATAATAATAAAAAAAACAATGAGGCTATTTTGCAGAGTACTCCCACAGAGACGGGTGCAGAGTACCCTCACAGAGGCTGTTCTTGCAGCGTAACCGCAAATAGATAGATGCAGAGTACCCCCACAGAGACAGGTGCAGAGTACCCCAATAGAGATTGGTGCAGAGTACCACCACAGAAATGGATGCAGAGTACCCCCAGAGAGGCTGTTTGGCAGAGAACACACACAGAACCTAACACTGTCCCTCACTGGAGCTGCATCCTGTTCTGACGCAAGTCAGAGCAGAATGGAGGCGCCAGCCGTGATCCAGCGGTTATACAGGCCGGGTCACCTGGTGCACCGGCCAATCACAGTCATGACCATACTCTGCTTGGCTGTGAGACCTGTGGAAATGCCCACAGCTGAAAAGCTTGCTGATTGGCTGCGCTGTAGCCTTTTAATACATTTTATTGAGCAACCAAACTCCGAACTTTAAGGCTATGTGCACACGTAGTTTTGAGAGCTGCGGATTTTTCCCCGCGGATTTGTAAAAATCCGCAGGTAAATCCGCAGGTCAAAAGTCCTGCGGTTTACCTGCGGATTAGCCTGCGGTTTCACACCTCAATATGAATAAGGTGTGAAACCGCAGCGGAATCCGCACAAAGAATTGACATGCAGCGGATTGTAACCCGCAGCAAATCCGCGCGGAAAAATCCGCAGCATGTGCACAGCGTTTTTGGTTTTACCATTGAAAACAACGGTACTGTACAACGTAGCAGAAACTGCTGCGGACCCGCAGGGCCAGAAACGCTGTGGATCCGCAGCGTGTGCACATAGCCTAAAACGGACTTCCGGGAGAGGTCCGTGCTCGGAGATCAGCACCGGACACTTGGTGTTTGGTCCAAATCCCAAACTTTACAGTTCAGGTTCGCTCATCTTTATCTGCAGACTATGTCTATCTCTTCAGCTATAGGCATGCTTGGATAATGCTATTAATTGGCAACCATTATTTTCCATATACTTTGCAAGACTATTAGGTTTGAATACAGACATTAAAGGTTCCATTTAATATGTGGAAAGAAAGGATCTGATCATCCAACAAAAAAAATTGGAAAGTCTCATGTGATGCTATAAAGTATCATTTTGAGAGGATCTTTTGATGTCATGGTGATTTTCAAACTACTCCTTTTATCTTTTGTAAGAATTGCCGCTATGTCACAGGCAGTATCCAGGTGTCTCAGTCCACATGAATTGACATTAGCATGGTGACACTTGTCAGACATCAATAGAAGGAAAAGGAATAATTTCAGTGCTTCAGCAAGATCTATACTCTGTATTACAAAAGGCACACTATTGATCAAAGTTACACACTAAAACATCAGGTCTAAAAAGCAAAGAAAATACGTATTCCAGGATTTCATGGCCATGTGTCGGAGATGAAAAAGACATGGAGTCAAACATGTTGTAGACCAGATTTTTGGTGAATGCCCCTATCCTCTGTCTTACCACAGTGTTACCAGAGTGGAATTCATCAGTGCAGAAAACAAAATGGTTGTCTCGATATTGGTTAAAGATAATGACCAGCTTTCACATAAGGGATGCTGCCTCCACTAGCAAGGCAACGAACACCACAAATTGACAGATTATAATGGAGATCTCCAACCTCTTAAAGCAGACATAGCTTTTATGTATTTGCAAACTGACAAAGTGTCAAGAACGTGGAGCTTACCTTTGGAAGGACGTGGCTAATTGGCCATCTGGTTATCTCTAGAGTTCATGATTGAGGAGGTAGGCTTGAGCTGCAGAAGGCTGCCAGGTACCACTCCAAGGCCAGTTCCTAGTACTGCGCCTCAAGAGTCAGAATCGCAGACACAGATTCAATGCCAATGCAGGACTGGATACTGATGCAGGTTCAGACAGTGCAGATCCTGGAACACTTGACAGGACACTGAACCAGGCATTGATTCAGGTACCACTAGAATGGTTCAGGTTTAATATCAGACCAGGCAGGTTCAGCAACAGGTTCAGGTTCTAAAAGAATAGGTTCATTAATAAGTTCAACGATAGATCAAGGACCTGACAAATAACTAGCAGGGACAAATTCAAACTAACACTAAAGCAGGCATTGTACAAGCACCTTCCGACAGGGGAGCATGCCTTAAATACTAGAAGCATCCGTGCTATTGGCTGGGGGCAGATTCAAAGTGCATGCTACACCTTTAGCAGGCAGGCGTGCGCACACACTGAGCACGCCGCGGGGAGACCAACACGCCGTGGGCCAAGGAGTGGGAAACTGCATCAGGACAGAGAGATGCTGCCAAATGGCTATGAAGATGAGTATGTCAACATTCCTGCCGGGAAGAGGAGGAACATGCAGGGACGCTGGCATTAGCATTACACATAGATAGAGCAAATCACGTTCGGTCATAACTGTATATATTTATATGAGTAGGTGGTGGGTATCAGGTGTATCCATGGGGATGCTAAGAACTACCCTGTTGCCTGGTTTGACATAAAAACAGACTGTGGTACTGCGTCCCATGAAGTAGGAGTCATCAAGAAATTGTTACACCCCATGTTTATCGGACAAGACTTTACCTTGCTTTGGGACTTGTTGGGGAAAGCAGTATTGCCTTTTAGCTCAGCTGACAACCAGTTTGCCACTAAAAAAAACCTTGTTGCATGTCGCAGCAAACAAATTTCCACTTTGTGTGCTCACTGGCGAGGAGGATGAGGAAGCATTCTCTGAAGCCAATATGCCTGAGCTGAAGGTTCCCAGGGGAAACTTTGAAACCGCTCAACTCAGAGACTGAACCCTGAAAGATGCCCTTGAAAATGTAATGATATTTAATAGTATTCCTCAGGAGCCAGGGGATGACACTCAATACCCATACTTTGCCATGAAAGGGGATTTGTTATGTAGAGTGATCAAACAATGAGGACAAGACCCAGGAATGGATCCTCCAGAGGTTCTATTGGCCAGGATGCTACAGAAAAATCCTAAGCTATTCTCAGTCCTGTTCCATATGCCAGCTACCTTCCCATGGTACCTGGAGGCGATGCCACTAAGAAACTCCTCCACTAAATGTATAGCTCAGGAGTTGGTAAATATCTTTTCTTCAAGGGGACTGACTAAGGAAATCCTAACAGATCAAGAGAGCTGTGCAAAGTGCTGCAAATTTTGCAACTCAGGACCACGGCATACTATCTACAAATGAACACAGGCTTGTGGAAAAGTTTAAGAAAACCCTAAAGGCCATTTTAAAGAAGGTGGTGGAGAAGAATGATCAAGACTGGATATGTCTTTTACCGTACCTGTTATTCTGCATCAGGGAAGACCCACAAGCCTCTACAGGTTTCTCCCCATTTAAACTGTTGTATGGCAGACACTGCTTTGGACTCCTAGATGTAGCAAAGGTGACCTGGGGAACTGAGTCTTCATCCAACATGAGTGTAATAGAACACGTGGCCCAGATACAAGAGAGGATTGCCAACGGGAAGCCCATTGCAAAAGAACACCTCCTTAAAGCGCAAGAGGCACAGTCCAGGGTGTACAATAGGTCAGCCCAAATAAGACAGTTAAACCCTGTTGATTGGTTACTTGTACTGGTATCCACAGTGGGGAGCAAGTTCCTGCCAAGTGGCAGAGACCATATGAAATCGTGGAAAGAGTTGGGGAAGTCAATTATAAAGTTCACCAACCAGGGAAGAGAAAGCTCTACCAGGTATACCATGCCAACCTAGTTAAAACTTGGCAGGATAGGGAACCTCTGAAAGCTCCTTGCTTGGTCGCCAAGTCCAAAGCCAACATAGAAGATGTCAAGGTGGCAGAGACTTTGTTGCTCTCTCAGAAGAAGTGACAGGGTTTGTGACACAATTGCGTTTCACTTACCTTTTCAGCGCCGCCCTGCTCACTGCATTCACTGCTCTACTTCCCCAGCATTATACCATCTCCCTGAACTGCTTTGTGCTCACTGTCAGCTCTGAGCTCAGAGTTTCACAATCTGGTTATAGGGTGGTGCGGCCAGATTTAGTAGGAATTTAACCCTACTGTGTCCTGCATAGTTTGCCTTTACCTGTCTATGAAAAAAGATCAGTTCATCAGCTCAGTGGTGTAGAATATAAATTGAAGCAGGGCACGGTTCACAAAGGTATCAGGCTAGCTCCTGAGCTGAAACCATGGTAGATTTAGTGGGAAAATCCAGAAACCGCAAAACAATTTTTGATATACAAAACATCACATTTAGGGTAGTTTCACATTAGCGTTTCAGGGCGCAGCGACGGCCTGCGCACGGCCGCCGCTAAGCCCTGCCCCTGCTGTGCCTCCTCCGGTAGCTCCGCCTACTGGCGCATGACGCTGCATGTGTCCTGCGTCCCATATCTTTATCACTGGGGAAGCAGGCCGTGCACAGTATGCGTTTGGCGGCGCATGCGTCCTTTTGACGGATGCTATTGAGCTGAACCCGGGGTGTAAATTCCCCAGGGGTCGGCTTTTCAATTTATCTGTACCCGAGCACGAGGCTATGCGATCCTATATTAAGGAGGCATTGGAGAAGGGTCATATTAGACCATCCTCTTCACCCTTAGGTGCTGGGTTTTTTTCCGTGGCTAAAAAGGATGGTTCATTAAGGCCTTGTATTGACTATTGTGCCCTCAACAAAATTACTGTTAAATATCAGTATCCGTTACCCCTGATTTCTGATCTATTCTCCAGAGTTAAAGGTGCTTGCTGGTTTACCAAGCTTGACCTCAGGGGGGTGTATAATCTTATTCGCATTAAGCATGGGGATGAATGGAAGACGGCGTTTAATACTCCGGAGGGACATTTTGAGTACCTGGTGATGCCTTTTGGGCTCACTAATGCCCCTTCTGTCTTCCAGTGCTTCATGAACGATATATTCCGAGACTTTGTGGATAAATTTTTGATTATCTATCTGGATGATATTTTGATCTTCTCCAAGAATTGGGACTCTCATGTGGAACATGTTCGGACTGTGTTCCGGATTTTGAGGGAGATTTCCCTGTATGTCAAGGGATCGAAATGCCTTTTTGAGGTGCAGAGGATTTCATTTTTGGGATTTATTTTGTCTCCGTCAACTATTGAAATGGACCCGGCCAAGGTACAGGCCATTTATGATTGGGTTCAGCCCACTTCTTTGAAGGCCCTCCAGAAGTTTTTGGGTTTTGCTAATTTTTATCGGAAATTTATAGCTAATTTTTCTGGTATTGCCAAGCCATTGACGGATTTGACTAGGAAGGGTGCTGATGTGCTGAATTGGTCTCCGGAGGCTGTTTCTTCTTTTCAGGAGCTGAAGCGAAGATTCACTTCTGCTCCGGTTTTGCGGCAACCTGATGTCTCACTCCCGTTTCTGGTGGAGGTGGACGCTTCTGAGATTGGTGCAGGAGCGGTGTTGTCCCAAAAAGATCCTGTGACATCTAAAATGAATCCTTGTGCTTTCTTTTCCCGAAAGTTCTCCCCATCCGAACGTAACTATGATGTGGGGAATCGGGAACTGTTGGCCATGAAATGGGCATTTTAGGAGTGGAGACATTGGTTGGAGGGAGCCAAACACCAAGTCGTGGTCCTTACTGACCACAAGAATTTGATTTACCTGGAGTCGGCCAAGCGCTTGAATCCTACACAGGCTAGGTGGGCCTTGTTTTTCACACGTTTTGATTTTGTGGTCTCTTTTCTTCCGGGCACTAAGAATGTCAAGGCAGACGCCCTCTCTAGGAGTTTCCTTGCTGATTCTCCTGTTGTGACTAAGCCTGCTACCATCTTAGGCGAGGGGGTAGTTCTTTCTGCCATCTCGCCCGATTTGAGACGTGCTCTGGAAGAGTTTCAGGAGGACAAACCTGAGCATTGTCCCAGTGGAAAGTTGTATGTTCCTGACCAGTGGAGGAAGAGAGTGATGTCTGAAGTTCATTGCTCTGCATTGGCTGGTCATCCAGGTATTTTTGGTACTAGAGATCTGGTGAGTTGATCTTTTTGGTGGCCCGCCTTGTCTCGTGATGTCAGGAATTTTGTGCAGTCCTGTGGGACTTGCTCCCGGTCTAAACCTTGTTCTCGCTCTAGTGGCTTGTTGATGCCTTTGCCGGTGCCCAGGAGGCCATGGACCCATATTTCAATGGATTTTATCTCTGATATGCCTGTCTCTCAGAGAATGACTGTTATTTGGGTGATTTGTGATAGATTCTCTAAGATGGTCCATCTTGTACCACTCCCTAAGTTGCCATCTTCCTCTGAGTTGGTGCCCTTGTTTTTGCAACAGGTGGTTCGCTTGCACGGGATTCCTGAGAACATTGTATCTGACAGAGGAGTTCAGTTTGTGTCTAGATTTTGGAGGACTTTCTGTTCCAAGCTGGGAATTCAGTTGTCCTTCTCCTCTGCGTTTCACCCTCAGACCAATGGGCAGACGGAGAGAACAAACCAGACTTTGGAGTCGTATTTGAGATGTTTTATTTCTGCCGATCAGGATGATTGGGTTTCATTTTTGCCCTTGGCCGAATTTGCTTTAAATAATAGAGCTAGTTCTGCCACTTTGATGTCACCTTTTTTTTGTAACTTTGGTTTTCACCCTCGATTTTCTTCAGGGCAGGTGGAGCCTTCTGCCTGCCCAGGTGTTGACACTGTGGTGGAGAGAATGCACCAGATCTGGGACCAAGTAGTGGATAAGTTGTCTCTCTCCCAGGAAAAGGCCCAGCGGTTTTCCAACCGGCGTAGGACCGTTGGTCCCCAGTTTAAGGTGGGTGATATGGTTTGGTTGTCATCAAAAAATATCGCTATGAAGTTGGCTTCTCCTAAGTTTAAGCCTAGATTTATTGGACCTTACAAGATTTTGGAGATTATTAATCCGGTCTCTTTTCGGTTGGCTCTTCCTGTCACATTTAAAATTCATAATGTGTTTCTTAAGTCCTTGTTGAAGAGGTTTGTTGAACCAGTAATTCCTGTGGTGGCACCTCCTGACCCTATATTGGTTGAAGGTAACATGGAATATGAGGTAGAGAAGATACTGGATTCCCGTCTGGCTAGACAGAGACTCCAGTATTTGGTTAAGTGGAAGGGTTATGGTCAGGAGGATAATTCCTGGGTCTCTGCCTCTGATATTCATGCCAAAAGATTGGTGCGTGCCTTTCATCGGGCTCACCCGGATCGCCCTGGTGGCATGGATGAGGGTTCGGTGACCCCTCCTCAAGGGGGAGGTACTGTTGTGAGTTCATTTTTCCCTTCACCATTGAGGTCTGATGAACTCCCTCCTCTAGTGAAGGAAGGTAGTGAGACTGATTACCAACCACCTGGGCAGCTAGATGATGACTGGGTGGCTGGAATTGAGGACTGGATATAAGGCTGCCGACGCCCTTCTTCCTGGCTGGTGATTTTCCTGCTGGATTCTTGGAGACTAGTCTGATTCCTGCATCTCAAAGCTAAGTTTTTCTGCTCTGCTTTGTACTCCTCAGTTTTGTTTTTGTTTGGCCTTATTTTTTGGGAGTTCTGCCATCCCCGGCCGGGGGTGAGCTGAATTCCATTTTTGTCTCTGATCTGTTGATATTTTGCTCTGTCTTCAGAATATACCTGAGTGCTGATATAGTCTTTTGAAGCCTAGCGACTTCAGGGCCTGTTTTTGCTATCAGTCGGTTGGCTCATTTTGATAGGGTTTTTGCGGATGGCAGACAGCAGCTTTCCTATCCTGTCCTATGTAGTTAGCTTGGGCCCCATCATTTGCTCAACCTATCTTTCTATCTGTGTTAGTGTTTTCATCTTGCTTCACCGTCATTATATGTTGGGGGCTGCCTATTGCTTTGGGGTCTGCTCTGGGGCAGTTTAGTTTTTCCCCTTTCTGTCTTTAGGCTATATAGTTCTCTGGCTGTGATCGAGAGGTCTAGGGCACCGTAGGAACCCCCCACGGCTACTGCTAGTTGTTGTGGATAGGTTCAGGGGTCTGCAATCCGATAGCTGCCAACCTCTCTGGTTTTTCTGGACTTAGCTGGTATTTTGTTTTTTCCTCCTTTGGTGACTCATCATAACAGGCGGGATTATGTGTGGTGATGTGGTGGGGGGCGGGATTATGTGTGGTGATGTGGTGGGGGGGCGGGATTATGTGTGGTGATATGGTGGATGGGCGGGATTATGTGTGGTGATGTGGTGGGGGGGCAGGATTATGTGTGGTGATGTTGTGGAGGGGCGGGATTATGTGTGGTGATGTGGTGGGGGGAGGGATTATGTCTGGTGATGTGGGGGGGCGGGATTATGTGTGGTGATGTGGTGGGGGGCGGGATTATGTGTGGTGATGTGGTGGGGGTGCGGGATTATGTGTGGTGATGTGGTGGGGCGCGGGATTGTGTGTAGTGATGTGGTGGGGGGGCGGGATTGCATGTGGTGATGTCGTGGGGGGCGGGATTATGTGTGGTGATGTGGTGGGGGGCGGGATTGTGTGTAGTGATGTGGTGGGGTTGCGGGATTGTCTGTGGTGATGTGGTGTGGGGGCCGGATTGTGTGTGGTAATGTGGTGGGGGGCAGGATTGTGTGTGGTAATGTGGTGGGGGGGTGGGATTGTGTGTGGTAATGTGGTGGGGGCGGGATTGTGTGTGGTAATGGGGTGGGGGGCGGGATTATGTGTGGTAATGGGGTGAGGGGCGGGATTATGTGTGGTGATGTGGTGGGGGCGGAGCTACTGTGCAGGGGGCGGGATTAGTGAGTAATCACGATGCCTCTTATATATATAGATAAGCCTGTACTGCCTGCCCTGACCCAGGATTGTCTAACCACATCTTTGCTTTCATCTTTCTGTACCTTGTACCTATGTGTCTGACTCTCCTTGAGTGGCACCTGGTGACTACCTAGAGTCAAGCCTATCCTCACCATCAGAGTCTCTAGTGAATACCAGGTAATCACTTAGTTACACACCTCCAGTGTAAGCCTGGCCCATGGCGCAGCGGGTCCCCACCCAACAACGTTAAATGTTGTACCAAAATAGAGACCTGTTATCGTAGCTGCCACAGCTCACCTAGGTCATAGAGCATGAAATTCTTACGGAACCTCAAGTTCACGTCAACTTGAGTCCCTATCAGATTCCAGAAACCCAATGAGACGTTATCTCAAAACAGTTGAAATGAATGCTGAACATCGGAGTAGTTGAAGAGCCCAAGAAAGGCTTATCTGGTCCCATAGTGTTAGTGCCAATGCCAAAGAGTGGTTCTGTAATAAATACCGGAAGCTAAATGAGGTCTCTAAGTCTGATGCCTACCTGATGCACCTGGTCGATTAGCTCATTGAAAGGCTAGAATTGGCTCAGTATATCACCACCCTTGCCCTCAAAAAGGGTTACTGACAGATCCCCCTTTCCATGAAGACCAGGGAAAAGACGGCATTGTCAACACCGGATAGATACTATCAATACGCCAGGATGCTGTTTGATTTGCAGTGGGCTCCAGCCACCTTTCAGAGTAACATGGATCGGTTTCTAGTCCCTAACAGAAGGTATGCAGCAGCTTAACTGGGCAACATAGTTGTGTTTAGCTAGGATTGGGGAAGTCACCTAAACCAAGTCTAGGCAATATTTTCGCAAAAGTCAGGTCGAACGAAATCGGCCGATTATCGTGAAAAGTCGAAGGCCGACTGAAACACGAAACCCAATGCAAGTCAATGGGGAAGCAAAGTGGGCAGGGAGTGGAGGACAGGAAACACACCTACAGTGCCCTTTTGAATGCCAAAAACATCAATTCTGATTACTGAAGCTTTTCAACCTTAATTTACTTCATAATTAGAGTTGAGCGATACCGTCCGATACTTCAAAGTATCGTATCGGATGGTATCGGCCGATCTTTAAAAAAAGTATCGGTATCGCCGATTCCGATACCGGAAGTCCCATTCAAGTCTATGGGACTTCCGGTATCGGAATAAGAAAAACCCTTTCCTGCCCTTGTACAGCCTCTCTGGGGTCTGTACGGGCCTTTCGGGGGGCTGTGCCGGCCTGCCAGGGGGTCTGTGCAGGCTCCGGTGGTCTGTGCCGGCCTGCCGGTGGTCTGTGCAGGCTCCGGGGGGCTGTGCCGGCCTGCCGGGGGGCTGTGCCGGCCTGCCGGGGGGCTGTGCAGGCTCCGGGGGGCTGTGCCGGCCTGCCGGGGGGCTGTGCCGGCCTGCCGGGGGGCTGTGCCGGCCTGCCGGGGGGCTGTGCAGGCTCCGGGGGGCTGTGCCGGCCTGCCGGGGGGCTGTGCCGGCCTGCCGGGGGGCTGTGCCGGCCTGCCGGTGGTCTGTGCAGGCTCCGGAGGTCTGTGCAGGCATCGTCCGATGGGACTACAAGTCCCATCGGGCGATGCCTGCTACCATGACAGTGATTGACACATTAGCCAATGATGGGACAGTAGTAGTCCCATCATCCGGCTAATGTGTTAAATGTAAAAAAAAAAAAAAAAAAAAAAAAATACTACATACATACTACATGCATGCTACATACATACTACATGCTACATACATACTACATATATACTACATACATACTACATACATGCTACATACATACTGCATACTACATACATACTACATACATACTACATACATACTACATACATACTACATGCATGCTACATACATACTACATGCATGCTACATGCATGCTACATACATACTACATGCTACATACATACCACATACATACTACATACATACTACATACTACATATATACTACATGCATGCTACATACATACTACATGCTACATACATACCACATACATACTACATACTACATATATACTACATGCATGCTACATACATACTACATGCTACATACATACCACATACATACTACATACATACTACATGCTACATACATACTACATATATACTACATGCATGCTACATACATACTACATGCTACATACATACCACATACATACTACATACATGCTACATATATACTACATGCATGCTACATACATACTACATATATACTACATGCATGCTACATACATACTACATGCTACATGCATGCTACATACATACTACATACATACTACATGCTACATACATACCACATATATACTACATACATACAATACATTCATACAATACATACATAGACATACAGTACATATAACATAGAGTAACATACTTACCAATACTTGTCACATTGTTCCCCGAAGCCATTGTCTTTTCCGGAATAAATATTAACATAACAAACCACAAAAATACTCACCCACAATCCGAAGCAGTCCACGAGTGTGTCCCACGACGATCTTGGGTAGAGAACTGCAGCATCAGATGATGCTGCCGTTCTCTACGGGCTGCAGGAATCCAATGACGGAAGGTAGGTATCCTTCCGCACTGTATTCCTCCGCCACTTAAAAAAAAAAAAGTCCCTAGTCTCACTTTATGCCATTGCTGTGTGGGAAATTCCCACACATTGTAGTCCCATCGGACGATGCTTGCACAGACCCCCGGACATCAGCACAGCCCCCCGGCAGGCCGGCACAGCCCCCCGGCAGGCCGGTACAGACCCCCACAGGGTGCACAGACCACCGGCAGGCCGGCACAGCCCCCCGGCAGGCCGGTACAGACCCCGGGCAGTCCACACAGCCCCCCGGCAGGCCGGCACAGCCCCCCGGCAGGCCGGCAGAGACCCCCGGAAGGCCCGAAATGACGGCGCATCATGATGCGCACACACCGCGCATCATGATGACGTCAAGCCGTCAATCAACTTTGAACTTCCGATTCCGATGCCGAATTCCTATATTGAAAAAATATCGGAAGTCGGTATCGGAATTCCGATACAGCAAGTATCGGCCGATACCCGATACTTGCGGTATCGGAATGCTCAACACTATTCATAATACTAGTTATGCACTGAAAAATGGGGGTTATTTGGCTAAATTTGTGGGGGGGGGGTAGGGCTGGCTCCAGGTTTTCATGTGCCCTGTGCCAAAGAGCGCCCCTTTAACACATACCACAACTCATGATGCTCCGATACCGCAGAGAAATAGCGGCATAGTACAATGAAAAATACTTCACTTTTTACATCTCATGACTGATATCCATTTTTAATACCTCCAAAAATGGAGAGTATATTACTCCATACAGTATTATGGCCACCGCATAGTGCGCTATACAGAGTAATGAGGCCCATATATTTCTCCATACAGAATCATTGGTCCCATATAATGTTTGAAACAGTAAATGATGAGCTCCACATAATGCTACAGTATATGTTGGTCCCCATGGACGAAGCTCCACTGTTTTATGGGACCAAATAATGCTCCATACATAATGGGCCCCATTTCTAATGCTCTAGTGTATAATGTGCCCTGTAAATGCTGCTCCAGTGTGTGATATCCACCTTTGGAATGCTCCAGTGTATGGTGGGCCCCATATATCATTCTCCAGAGTATAGTGCTCCCCAAAAATTGCTGTCCCAACACTGAAAACAATTAAATAAGTCTCATCGCTATGGAATCCCTGTACTAGTCTGGACTCCTCGTCGTCCCCATCGTCCATCTCACTGCACTTGGCTGTTTAGGCAGAGGGCATACAGACGTGATGTCATTGCGCTCTCTGATCAGACTATCACTGTCAGGAAACGCGGAAGACGTCATGGCGGTGGAGCAGGGAGAGGTAAGTATTTTAACTTTGCAAGTGCTGTGATCCTGAGCAAGCAGGGGGGCCCACTCGTTGGCGATGGCAGTGGCACAGGACCCCTCTAATAGTACGGCGGTGTGTGGCGGTGTGTCTGACGGCGGGTGGGGGTGGAGTGGGCCCTCCCACCGGCAGAGACACTTTTGCGTACTATGAAGGGCCCTGTGCCAGTGCCGTCGCCAATGAGTATGCCTCCCCACCAGCTCAAGGAACCTGCACTTTCATCTGCACCTTCCTCTTTGTCACCGTGTAAGGTGGTATAGTATGCGGGAAGGGGAACCTGAGTTTCCTCTGGGTCAGATGCTGGCTGTGTAGAGTGTGAGGGGAATGTAGTGGTCTGGGTCAATGTACCAGCAGAACCATCTAGCAGTGGCTGGGCATCAGTGCACTTGTGGCGTCCCCAGGAGTACGGTCGCCACAGTGGCATTACCTTCCTCCTAGGGAGTGTGATGTCATGCTTGGGAGCAACGAAGGATCTCTCTAGCAGTTAAACCAACACACAACACATTTCCCACTCCACGCCAGCAGGGAGACCTCTGAACATGACTGCTGAAGAGCTGCTCTCTGTGGTCGGGAGGAGGTAAGTTAGGCCATTCTGTGCAGGGAAGGGGAAGTGTGTGGACGTGAGAAGGGGAGCTGGAGGATGAGCAGAGTTAAGGCTCACTCCTAGCTGGAGCGCATGGTCCGGATTCGGGTCTCCAAGTTTGTAGGGACACTGACGTTCCTGCAGCAGAATCCGGAAGAAGTAGCAGCTGTAAATGCTCTGTACCCAACTGAGGCTCGGAGGCCCCAGCATCGACGTGTGTGAGCCAGAAGGAAAAGGCTACGGCTGCCAGGTCATACGAGAAAGTTCCAACAGGGGGAACTTCATTGAACTCAGCACTGCGAGTACTGTTATGAATCAGTCACCGTAGGAGGCAAAAACAGAAATACTAGCTAAGTCCAGAAAACCAGAGAAGTTGGCAGCTATCGGATTGCAGACCCCTGAACCTATCAACAACAACTAGCAGTAGCCGTGGGGGGTTCCTACGGTGCCCTAGACCCCTCGATCACAGCCGGAGAACTACATAGCCTAAAGACAGAAAGGGAAATCTAAACTGCCCCAGAGCAGACCCCAAAGCAATAGGCAGCCCCCAACATATAATGACGGTGAAGCAAGATGAAAAAACACTCACACAGATAGAAAGATAGGCAGAGCAAATGATGGGGCCCAAGCTAACTAGATAAGACAGGATAGAAAAGCTGCTGTCTGTAATCTGCCAAAACCCTATCAAAACAAGAGCCAACAGCTGATAGGGAAAAAAGCCCTGAAGACGCTAGGCTTCAAAAAGACTATATCAGTACTCAGGTATCTTCTGAAGACAGAGCAAAAAGGAACTCAGCTCACCCCAGCAGGGAATGGCAGAAATCAAGGAAAACAATGCAAAACAAAACCAAGACACAAATGCAAAAAGTAGAGCAGAAAACATAGCTTTTAAGGAGCAGGAATCAGACTGGTCTCCTAGAATCCCTCAGAGAGACACCAGCAAGGCAGAAGGGCGACGGCTGCCTTATATCCAGTCAGTAATTCCCGTCACCCAGTCATCATCATCCTGCCCAGGTGCTTGGTATTCAGCCTCACTACCTTCCTTCACCAGAAGAGGGAGTTCATCAGACCTCAATGGTGAAGGGGAAAATGAACTCACAACAGAGTACCTCAGATAAGCGCTAGAACGGAGGCCACACTACCTATCTGCAGAGAGAGAAATCCAAATTGGCTTCCAGGCTGACCAACTCCTTCTCCATCTGTACTCTGGGTCCTGGACAGCACCTACCAAGTACAGGTAAAGGAACTGCACGACTGTGTCTGTCATCTTTCTCCTGCGCCTGGCGCACGGCTCAGCTGCATCCTGCACTGCACACCATCTCCCAACTCTTTCATCTGCCCTGCGACTACGGCCCTACCTGTGCAGGTCTTCTACATCTTAGCTGCACCACAACATCTGTCCCTCAGAAGCAACACTGCAGCGCTGGTCAATCTAATCAGAAACCAGAGGTGGTGTCACGTATCATTCACCTATAAACATAATTTACCCCTTTGCATGGACGCCCAGGGCCACAGAACGGTTGACCACCACCGTGACACATCCCTGTAAGACACCGGCCCGGTACCGATTAACCCTACTGCCCTGGCTGGCCACCCACACTCCATGTCAGATTCATCTTGGACTGGGGAATTCACGATTTGACTTGATAACCCAGGCATGGTATGATAGAAAGAGCTACATGGACTAATGTGAAGTGTGGCCTGCTGCCTCATTCAGTTTGGGTGGGGGTGCAGGACACAAGGAAAGGGTTTCTTCCTGACCAGGAGCCAGCACTTGACCACTCAGTGCTTGCATTTTTTGAAACTTCAGAAGAGGTGGGCATATTTGATGGAGTCTGTTTTGGCAATGTAAGCCAAAACCAGTTCCTCATGCTCCGCCTTTAAAAGCGGTTAACCTACTCCCAGAAAATGTATCATTCCAGGCGTTCCCGAGCCAGACCATGACGCAGGCTCAACACCTCCTGCCTTAGCTGCTATTGTGCTTTTGCCACTACCAGCAGATGCACCACCACCATCATCACCAGCTGGCCCCCCCGCCCCCACATCCGCAGCCTCTTCCACCAAACTTCAAAATTTTGCACAAAATAGACACAAAATAACATCAGATACAGTGGGGAAAAAAAGTATTTAGTCAGTCAGCAATAGTGCAAGTTCCACCACTTAAAAAGATGAGAGGCGTCTGTAATTTACATCATAGGTAGACCTCAACTATGGGAGACAAACTGAGAAAAAAAAATCCAGAAAATCACATTGTCTGTTTTTTTTTCATTTTATTTGCATATTATGGTGGAAAATAAGTATTTGGTCAGAAACAAGCAATCAAGATTTCTGGCTCTCACAGACCTGTAACTTCTTCTTTAAGAGTCTCCTCTTTCCTCCACTCATTACCTGTAGTAATGGCACCTGTTTAAACTTGTTATCAGTATAAAAAGACACCTGTGCACACCCTCAAACAGTCTGACTCCAAACTCCACTATGGTGAAGACCAAAGAGCTGTCGAAGGACACCAGAAACAAAATTGTAGCCCTGCACCAGGCTGGGAAGACTGAATCTGCAATAGCCAACCAGCTTGGAGTGAAGAAATCAACTGTGGGAGCAATAATTAGAAAATGGAAGACATACAAGACCACTGATAATCTCCCTCGATCTGGTGCTCCACGCAAAATCCCACCCCGTGGGGTCAGAATGATCACAAGAACGGTGAGCAAAAATCCCAGAACCACGCGGGGGGACCTAGTGAATGAACTGCAGAGAGCTGGGACCAATGTAACAAGGCCTACCATAAGTAACACACTACGCCACCATGGACTCAGATCCTGCAGTGCCAGACGTGTCCCACTGCTTAAGCCTGTACATGTCCGGGCCCGTCTGAAGTTTGCTAGAGAGCATTTGGATGATCCAGAGGAGTTTTGGGAGAATGTCCTATGGTCTGATGAAACCAAACTGGAACTGTTTGGTAGAAACACAACTTGTCGTGTTTGGAGGAAAAAGAATACTGAGTTGCATCCATCAAACACCATACCTACTGTAAAGCATGGTGGTGGAAACATCATGCTTTGGGGCTGTTTCTCTGCAAAGGGGCCAGGACGACTGATCCGGGTACATGAAAGAATGAATGGGGCCATGTATCGTGAGATTTTGAGTGCAAACCTCCTTCCATCAGCAAGGGCATTGAAGATGAAACGTGGCTGGGTCTTTCAACATGACAATGATCCAAAGCACACCGCCGGGGCAACGAAGGAGTGGCTTTGTAAGAAGCATTTCAAGGTCCTGGAGTGGCCTAGCCAGTCTCCAGATCTCAACCCTACAGAAAACCTTTGGAGGGAGTTGAAAGTCCGTGTTGCCAAGCGAAAAGCCAAAAACATCACTACTCTAGAGGAGATCTGCATGGAGGAATGGGCCAACATACCAACAACAGTGTGTGGCAACCTTGTGAAGACTTACAGAAAACGTTTGACCTCTGTCATTGTCAACAAAGGATATATCACAAAGTATTGAGATGAAATTTTGTTTCTGACCAAATACTTATTTTCCACCATAATATGCAAATAAAATGAAAAAAAAACAGACAATGTGATTTTCTGGATTTTTTTTTCTCAGTTTGTCTCCCATAGTTGAGGTCTACCTATGATGTAAATTACAGACGCCTCTCATCTTTTTAAGTGGTGGAACTTGCACTATTGCTGACTGACTAAATACTTTTTTTCCCCACTGTATATGGCACTGTATCAGAAATGTACAGCTCTATTCAGTCAAAGGATAATTGTCAATCTCCATATATATTCCATCAGTCACACAGAGACGCTCACAGGCTCAGTATGGATTAGACAAGAATATAAAAAGTAGACAAAGTGTACAGTATCATCAGATAGCAGGTATACAGTATATAGCATAGTTTAAACATTAACAATGTACGTCTATACATCAGGAGTAGTGTTGAGCCACCATGCTAGTGTTTTGGTTCGTCACACAGGAGGCTAGTTCGTCGAATGTTCGTCGAACCCCATTGAAAACAATGGCAGGCAAACACAAACACATACAAACACATAGAAAACAATTATAAAACACCTTAAAAGGTGTCCCAAAGCAGAATAAATGCTCAGAAGACAAAAATTACATATGGAAAAGGGCAACTACATTTAGAAAAGAGGTGGAGGAGTAAAAGGAGGAGGTGGAGGAGACACAGATATAGGCTTGTCATTCCCTTATGAAGTCAAGAAAGGCTGGAATAAAAATGTAAAATACCAACCAAAAAAAAAAATTCTGAAATCGAACACGATCATATACCATTGGACTTCCCACCAATAAATTATGCCAACTGGCGATCGGGCGGCGTTATTCCCACGAACCTCCAAACAGCGTCCATGAAGGCAAAGTGTTTGCTTTCCGGGGGCAGTATGATTGCAAAGCTGAACCTTAAAGGAATGTCCAAAAGGGCAACACCAGGAGTGGAGCCTGCGGCTTAACTGGACTCCACCCGGGAAACCACAACCATGCCACCTCAAGAAAAGATGCACATTTTGAAAGCTTTGTCGATTGTGTGTGTGGTGTGGTATGTCCGTTTGTAGTTGTGCTAGCAATTTGTCAGCTTTATTCCGTTAAAGAAAGAGACTCCGGCATGCCCCAGCGGTACGCGTCAAGCTTACTAGAGGGATACGCAAGGCTCTGGCACTATCATGGTTTATCATGGCGTTATATGTCCGGGGCTGCATGCGCGCTACACTGAAAGGACCAGCTTTTGTCGCTTACAGGTGCAGATAACCAGCAGAACACCGTTAGTGATGGGGATCTGTGATTCCAATTATTCCCCACGAACAATGATTTCCCAGTAAGTGCAGGTCAACCGCAATTCCTGAATTAGGCCTAACCGGCATGCCTGAAAAAATGCAAAAAATTACGTGTCCAAACCACAGTTGCTGTACCTTGCTTAACAGCTCGGCAGCCGTTCTCAGGCCCAGTATGGATTCGACAAGATTCTAGAAAGTTGATAAAGGGTACAGTTTCACCGGGTAAAACGTATATATGTAGCATAGTTTACACATTAAAAACCTATGTCTATATATCAGGAGGCAGGCTCAGACGGTCTCAGGCCCAGTATGGATTAGACGTGATTGGACAAAGGTGAGAAAGGGTACCGTATCACTGGATAACAGGTATGTATAGCATAGTTTACACATTAAAAACCTATGTCTATATAACAGGAGGCAGGCTCAGATGGTCTCAGGCCCTGTATGGATTAGACGTGATTGGACAAAGGTGAGAAAGGGTACCGTATCACAGGATAACAGGTATGTATAGCATAGTTTACACATTAAAAACGTAGGTCTATATAACAGGAGGCAGGCTCAGACGGTCTCAGGCCCAGTATGGATTAGACGTGATTGGACAAAGGTGAGAAAGGGTACCGTATCACTGGATAAACAA
Source organism: Dendrobates tinctorius (assembly GCF_039654945.1). Taxonomy (NCBI): domain Eukaryota; kingdom Metazoa; phylum Chordata; class Amphibia; order Anura; family Dendrobatidae; genus Dendrobates; species Dendrobates tinctorius. The sequence goes on from NW_027361797.1 coordinate 28,152,017, forward strand.
GTATGTATAGCATAGTTTACACATTAAAAACGTAGGTCTATATAACAGGAGGCAGGCTCAGATGGTCTAAGGCCCAGTATGGATTAGACGTGATTGGACAAAGGTGAGAAAGGGTACCGCATCACAGGATAACAGGTATGTATAGCATAGTTTACACATTAAAAACGTTGGTCTACATATCAGGAGGCAGGCTCAGACGGTCTCAGGCCCAGTATGGATTAGACGTGATTGGACAAAGGTGAGAAAGGGTACCGTATCACAGGATAACAGGTATGTATAGCATAGTTTACACATTAAAAACGTAGGTCTATATATCAGGAGGCAGGCTCAGACGGTCTCAGGCCCAGTATGGATTAGACGTGATTGGACAAAGGTGAGAAAGGGTACCGTATCACAGGATAACAGGTATGTATAGCATAGTTTACACATTAAAAACGTAGGTCTATATATCAGGAGGCAGGCTCAGACGGTCTCAGGCCCAGTATGGATTAGACGTGATTGGACAAAGGTGAGAAAGGGTACCGTATCACTGGATAACAGGTATGTATAGCATAGTTTACACATTAAAAACGTAGGTCTATATAACAGGAGGCAGGGTCAGACGGCCTCAGGCCCAGTATGGATTACACGTGATTGGACAAAGGTGAGAAAGGGTACCGTATCACAGGATAACAGGTATGTATAGCATAGTTTACACATTAAAAACGTAGGTCTATATAACAGGAGGCAGGCTCAGACGGTCTCAGGCCCAGTATGGATTAGACGTGATTGGACAAAGGTGAGAAAGGGTACCGTATCACTGGATAAACAAGTATGTATAGCATAGTTTACACATTAAAAACGTAGGTCTATATAACAGGAGGCAGGCTCAGACGGTCTAAGGCCCAGTATGGATTAGACGTGATTGGACAAAGGTGAGAAAGGGTACCGCATCACAGGATAACAGGTATGTATAGCATAGTTTACACATTAAAAACGTTGGTCTATATATCAGGAGGCAGGCTCAGATGGTCTCAGGCCCAGTATGGATTAGACGTGATTGGACAAAGGAGAGAAAGGGTACCGTATCACAGGATAACAGGTATGTATAGCATAGTTTACACATTAAAAACGTAGGTCTATATATCAGGAGGCAGGCTCAGATGGTCTCAGGCCCAGTATGGATTAGACGTGATTGGACAAAGGTGAGAAAGGGTACCGTATCACAGGATAACAGGTATGTATAGCATAGTTTACACATTAAAAACGTAGGTCTATATATCAGGAGGCAGGCTCACACGGTCTCAGGCCCAGTATGGATTAGACGTGATTGGACAAAGGTGAGAAAGAGTACCGTATCACAGGATAACAGGTATGTATAGCATAGTTTACACATTAAAAACGTAGGTCTATATATCAGGAGGCAGGCTCAGACGGTCTCAGGCCCAGTATGGATTAGACGTGATTGGACAAAGGTGAGAAAGGGTACCGTATCACTGGATAACAGGTATGTATAGCATAGTTTACACATTAAAAACGTAGGTCTATATAACAGGAGGCAGGGTCAGACGGCCTCAGGCCCAGTATGGATTACATGTGATTGGACAAAGGTGAGAAAGGGTACCGTATCACAGGATAACAGGTATGTATAGCATAGTTTACACATTAAAAACGTAGGTCTATATAACAGGAGGCAGGCTCAGACGGTCTCAGGCCCAGTATGGATTAGACGTGATTGGACAAAGGTGAGAAAGGGTAACGTATCACCGGATTACAGGTATGTATAGCATAGTTTATACATTAAAAACGTAGGTCTATATATCAGGAGGCAGGCTCAGACGGTCTCAGGCCCAGTATGGATTAGACGTGATTGGACAAAGGTGAGAATGGGTAACGTATCACCGGATTACAGGTATGTATAGCATAGTTTACACATTAAAAACCTATGTCTATAGATCAGGAGGCAGGCTCAGACGGTCTCAGGCCCAATATGGATTTGACCAGCTTGTACAAAGTTGAGAAAGGGTACATTATCACTGGATAGCAGATATATATAGCATAGTTTAAATATTTAAAATCTCCATGTTCTCAGTATGGATTAGACAACAATCTAAAAAGTAGAAAAAAGGAAATGTATTTGAAGCGTACACCAGTATACACTTTTGGTGGTATTTTTAAATCTTCATATATATTTCTGTCTCAGTAAGACAGTCCAGACTGTCCGCAATAGGAAATGAGATGCATACAATTACTGACATAAATTCTAGTGATTGCAGAAATCTAGGAATTCCTATTCACGGGATAAACTTCCGTCACAATTCTCAGAGGCGATGCAGACCCTCAATTAATTAGTGTGTGGAGACAGCGAAAACCTTTCTTTGTGAAAAAAGTGTTGCTGTATCGCAGTACCGTTGATTCCATCGCCATTACTCATATCCATATAATTTTGATCACAGGGAGAAATGTAAACATGGTGCTTACTGCCTATCATGCTCTGTCACCTAACTTTGGAGTGCAAAAGACAGAAGCCACAGGCCGCAGGTGATTCATTTGGATTGGCATGAGAGGGCACAATTAAAAATGTGCGCTGGAATGTCACACGTCTATGAGTAGGAAAACTGTGAAAGCTGATGAGAAACCACCACTGCATCTCATTGTGAGTCGTCGTCCATAAGAAATGGAAGCCATTGATCATCTGAAGCTAGATCACGGCCAGCGGGACAGGGCATAGCTACGTCTTAACCATCATCTTCTATCAGTTCACCAAATTTGTAGTGGCAGTCCCAGTGAAGGATTTGACAGCCCAGACTACACAGCGGAGGAGCAGGGAGAGGTAAACATTGCAAATGCTGGGGCCCTGTCCAAGCAAGGGGGGTGCACTCATGGGCGTCGGTACTGGCACTGGGCCCCTCATAGTACGGCGGTGTGTCTGACGATGGGTGTGCACCCCCACCGTCAGAGACACTTGATTGCACTATGAGGAACCCTGTGCAAGTGCCCGCGCCCAAGAGTCGGCCCACCCACCTGTCCAGGGCAACAGCACTCGCACGGTTGCGTGCGCTAGGTGGTGACCCCGGCCATGGGGGAGGAGGCAGCCCAGCTAGGGAGGTTTACAAAATGGCATATGTTGATGTGGGACATTCACCTGCTGCTAAAGGCGAAATTGGTCAAGTCCCAGGAAGAGGCGGACCAAAGAAAGCCATTTTTCTGTCAACCTATGTGTCATCAGGGTAAGGTGTGACAAAATCCTTGGAAACCCATGCATGGTTCATTTTACTGAAGGTTAGATCATCCACATTTTGGGTCGACAGACGGGTCCTTTTTTCTGTCAGGATTGATCCAGCAGCACTGGAGCTGGGCAAGACTCTTTCCGATAGCACACTTGCAGCTGGGCAAGCGAGCTCCTAAAGGAATATTGTGCCAATTCAGGCCAGGTGTCCAGTTTAGCTGTTCAATAGTCAAATGGGAATGACTTGTGAGGGAGAACATCGATATGGGAGGAAAAGTGTCATGATCCAGTGCTGGATCTGGCGGTATTAAATTGACAAAGTGAACTTTTTTTACTTTGTCAGGTTCAGGGTGTCTTGACTGTCCCCGGTGGTGGTGAGTGGTATCGCACCTTAGCTTTAGTTTTAGGTTAATGTGCACGCTAATTACATGACAGGTGTTAGGCTCTATAAAGGACAGGCAGGGGTTTTCAATCACTGTTGGTGATAGTTGTTCATTTGCAACCAACCTTGGTGGTGGAAGGAGCTGAAGAGAGTGCTCAGCTCAATCTGAGTCCTGGTGTGGAAGGAGTCACAGAAGGGAGTTCTTGGCAGCTATTCAGGAGGAAGGCTGCAGTCGGTCGCTGGACTCTGTGCTGGAGCTTTAGCACAGAGAGAGCTAAGTTTTCTTTTTCCCCTGTTTGTGACTTTCCTTATGTGTGTTCTAGTGCAGTGGTGGGATTAGTCTCCGCACCGACCTATTCCCTAGTTAGGGTTTAGGTTTAGGGCTTGCTAGGGTATTAAGGCACGCGTGCGGCGACAGGCGAGGAGCCTGTATAGGGAATGTGAGGAGTGCAGGGACACTGGCTCAGGGGAGCTTAGGAGGTCTCCACGTCCCCCATTCCCTATCGCAGGGCCCACCACTGTAATTGTTCCCTGTGTTTACCCTTATTATTTAAATTCGCCAGCTGGAGGCGGGGTATCCAGTTTTACGTGTATTTCTTAAATTCGCCAGCTGGAGGCGGTATATCCGGCTGCACGTCCCATTATTGTTTAAATTCGCCCTGCTGGAGGCGCTGTATCCAGGATCACGTGTGTCATAAATTCGCCCTGCTGGAGGCGCTGTGTCCAGTCACACGTGATCATTACAAAAAGTAGTTTGTAACCATAGTTGCCAAGTGCTGTCTCCTGTCACTTTCAATTGATGCAGTATTACCAGTCGTGTGAGCGGGACTTGAAAAATCAGTCCACAACATAGTCATGAAACCCCTGTCTCCAACGCCACTTCTGATGTGTGCACCACCAACACCTCTTCCAAGTTGCCCCCGGCCCCTACGGCTCGTGTGACAACCATCACCGCTGCTCTGTGCTGGGAATGCCTCAACCAACCGGTTTACCAGAGTTGCTTGTTTGTTAGCCAATATTAGGTCAAGGTTCTCCTGTGGCATGATGTTTTGGAATTTGCCTTTATAGCGTGGATCCAGGATGCTGGCCAACCAGTAGTCGTCATCGTTCATCATTTTGGCAATGCGGGGGTCCCTTTTTAGGATCTGCAAGGCATAATCTGACATGTGGGCCAATGTTCCCTGTGTCAATGATGCACTGCAAGTGCTGGGTAGAGGAGCACTTTCAGGCAAATCCACATCCCTCCAGTCACGCACAAACCCAGTACCAGACCTTGCCACGCCAACATTTTCTCTTGCCCCACGGGAAGCATCCTCCTCCCCTAAATAATCATCCCCATCATCAGAGGTCTTTCAGCTTCGACCACTGCACACTTGTCAACTCCATGTCTGCCCTCAAAGTGCCTGCCCGTGTATCCTCCCACAAATGCATTATGGCCTGCCTTTGTTCGCACAGCCGCTCAACCATGTGCAGGGTGGAGTTCCACCTTGTTGCAACGTCGATAATTAGGCAGTGCTTGGGAAGGTGGCGCAATCGCTGCAGCTTCTGCATACGACTGGAGTGTACCGGCGATCGGCGGATGTGCGAGCACAGTCTTCGAACCTTATGGAGCAGGCCTGTTAACTCCGGATAATTAGTGAGGAAGCACTGCACCACCAGGTTCAAGGTGTGAGCCAAGCAAGGTATGTGTCTGAGTTTTGAAAGGGCTATGGCTGCCACAAAATTCCGGCCATTATCACTAACTACCTTGACTGCCTCAAGATGTAGACTGCCCAGCCATGACTCAGTTTGTCGCTGAAAGTAGTCGGCCAGCACCTCGGCGGTGTGTCTGTCGCCCAAACACATCATCTGCAACACAGCCTGCTGACGCTTTCCACTAGCTGATCGATAGTGGAACACATTGTGTGCACCACTGTCAGCTGCGGATGCAGTGCTCATGCGACTGCGCTCTGTGGACGAGCTTTCGCTTCTAGAGGAGGAGGAGGGTCGAACGCCTACAGCCAACTGTTTCCTATACCGTGAGCTAGGCAGCACTGTGCCATCACAGCTGTCCCCTGTGGACCCTGCATCCACCACATTAACCCAGTGCGCAGTGATGGACACGTAACGGCCCTGGCCATGCCTACTGGACCATGCATTAGTTGTGAGGTGCACCTTTCCACTCACTGATTGCTTGAGTGCATGGACAATGCAGTCTTTAATGAAGGTGGTGTCATGTCGGACGCTGTTCACACCACAGCATCCGGCAGGCAGAGGTAGTTCCACCTCCAGCCACTATAGCCTCAGTGGCGCCGGCCTGATCTTCAGGCTCTCGGGGGTTAATCCTGCTGGAGACCAGGTTGGATGGTTAGTCACGCCCACGGTCTTTAAATAGTCATGCTGGCCTATGGGCGTCGCCGATTATAGCTTGTGTTTCATACCAAGTGGTTCCGGTCTGGAGTGGAGGTGTTCAAGAGAGAGAGATTCATATCTGGTGTCGTATGATCCGTCGTTATCCTTTCTCCTTCCCATATTTGTGTTTAGTTGTGCCCTGTTCACATTACTGTTTATTCCTGTGTGTGTGCGGCGCAGTGCAGTTTAAGTTCTCCCTGTCTGTCATTATTTGTGTGGGAGCTTTGGTGGTGACTTCTCACTGGGTGGAGGGTGGAGGGTTAAGTGCAGGGCTGAGCAGGAGATAAGGAAAGGTCGGAGGCTCAGGCATTTGCACCTTCAGCAAAAACCCTGGGTTGAGGGTCAGACAGGGTTTCCCCTAGTAAAGGGACACCACAGGGGCCCCGGGTCTTTCAGCCTTAGTTGAACTAAGCCCCCGTGACATTATAATCGGCCCACATTTTTTCAGGAGTCCATGGATCCATTAGATTCCATAACCCGCCAGTTGGCGGCGCTGTCCATACAGGTCTCCGAGTTGAATGGGGCAGTTCAGCAGCAGGGCCTGGTAGTAGCAAAGGTGCAAACGGCATCTGCAGGTATCGGTGCAGAGCCGAAGTTTCCGCTGCCAGAACGATTTTCAGGCGATCGCAGCAAATTTGTCGTATTTCGGGAGGCCTGCAAATTATACTTCCGCATGCGGCCAATATCCTCGGGTAATGAGGCCCAGCGAGTGGGGCTGGTGTTGTCGTTACTGAGTGGTGACCCCCAGGCATGGGCATTTTCCTTACCACCTGACTCTGCTACATTTCATTCGGTCGATAATGTTTTTTCTGCCCTCGGGCTCATTTACGATGACCCTGACCGACTGGCTCTAGCGGAATCTAAAATCCGCGCCCTCCGCCAGGGGGAGCGCTTGGCAGAAGACTATTGTTCGGAATTTCGCCGCTGGGCTGTAGACACACAGTGGAATGACCCAGCACTGCGGAGCCAGTTTATTCATGGGGTATCAGGGAGGGTGAAACAAGCCCTCCTGATGTATGAGACTCCGGCATCATTGGAGTCTGCCATGAGTTTGGTGATACGTATTGATCGCCGTTTTCGTCAGGGGGCACAGGAGACGCTACCTCTGGGGGAAAACAGAGGTGCAGGTGTGGTTGAAGTAGATGAGTCCCCTGAACCTATGCAGATTGCTGGCGTGGCACAGGTTCAGCCTCGCGCTCCGGGAGTCCGGAAGTCCGGAGCATGTTTCTACTGTGGTAAAGGTGGTCATTATGTTAACGTTTGCCCGGTACTACCTAAGAGGGTCACACCGGCGGAAAACTGTTAAGCTCAGAGGGTATGGAGGAGACCCAACTGAGCGTATGCATATCCTCCATGATGGTATCTCAATGTATGCTCCCTACCAAGGTTATTGTCGCCGGCAGAGAGCTACCTATATCAGTGTTTGTGGATAGCGGTTCCGCCACCAATCTCATAGATGAGGAGTTTGCACACACCGCCGGGTTTAAGACTGAAAAACTTCCTCACCCCATACAGGTGGTGACCATTAATGCTGTTCCCCTCCCTCAAGGGGAGATTACTGAGTTTGTGGCAGAGGTGAAACTCCACATTGGGGTCCTACATTCTGAGTCGGTTACATGTAGGGTCCTCCGTAATCTCCCAGCTCAAATGGTCCTGGGTTTTCCATGGCTGTCCAGGCACAACCCGGTAATTGATTGGAAAACTCAGGACATAGTACAATGGAGTGGTTTCTGCCAAGACAATTGCTTGGCCACATGTGTGTCCGCCGTGACGCCCAGCCTGCCGGAGGCTTTGCAGGATTTCGCGGATGTTTTCTCTGAGAAGGGTTGCTCAGAACTGCCTCCACATAGAGCCTATGACTGTGCTATTAGGCTAAAACCCGGGGCCAAATTACCTAAGGCCAGGATGTTTAATATTTCTGGTCCTGAGAGACAAGCTCTGAAAGACTACATCGCGGAGAGTCTGAGCAAAGGTCACATCCGGCCTTCGTCCTCGCCTGTAGCCGCGGGGTTTTTCTTCATTAAGAAGAAAGATGGGGGGTTACGCCCGTGTCTGGATTTCCGAGAGTTAAACCAGATTACTATCCGTGATCCCTACCCAATGCCGTTGATCCCGGATTTGTTCAACCAGGTAGCGGGGGCAAAATGGTTTTCCAAGCTGGACCTCAGGGGGGCGTATAACCTCATAAGGGTCCGTCAGGGGGATGAGTGGAAGACGGCGTTTAACACTCCTGAGGGTCATTTTGAGAGTCTGGTTATGCCGTTTGGGTTGACCACCGCGCCTGCCGTTTTCCAACATTTTATTAATGATGTCTTTGCTCATGTCCTGGGGAGATTTGTGATTGTATACCTGGATGATATCCTCATTTATTCTAGCGATCGGGACACTCATTTGCAGCATGTTAGGCAGGTGTTACAGTTGCTCCGGGAGAACCAGCTCTATGCTAAGCTGGAAAAATGTTTATTTTTTGTCCAGGAGTTGCCCTTTTTGGGATATATTGTGTCCGCAGCTGGTTTTAAAATGGACACCGCTAAGGTGCAAGCGGTGTTGCAATGGGAGAGGCCGGAGAGTCTGAAAGCACTCCAGCGGTTCCTGGGGTTTGCGAATTATTATAGGAAATTTATAAAACACTTTTCGACTATCGCCAAACCGCTCACGGACATGACAAAAAAGGGTGCCGATCTGGCGAACTGGCCTGAGGTGGCTATACGTGCATTTGAGCGTCTGAAGAATAGTTTTGCTTCAGCCCCCATTCTGGTGCAACCAGACGTGTCTAAACCTTTTGTGGTAGAGGTTGATGCGTCGGAGGTGGGAGTGGGGGCAGTACTGTCTCAAGGCTCGTCCTTGAGCGAGATGCATCCATGCGCCTACTTCTCCAAGAAGTTGTCGCCGGCCGAACGGAATTATGATATCGGCAACAGGGAGTTGTTGGCCATCAAACTGGCTTTTGAGGAATGGCGACACTTCTTGGAGGGGGCGGCTCACCAGGTCACAGTTATCACCGACCATAAGAATCTGCTCTACCTGGAGTCGGCCAAGCGTCTGTCTCCTAGGCAGGCTCGCTGGGCATTGTTTTTTACTCGTTTCAATTTTCTTGTGACGTACCGTCCCGGGGCTAAAAACACCAAGGCGGATGCTTTGTCTAGGTGTTTTCCGGGGGGAGAACCTCGGGAAGAGCCGGTACCCATCCTCCAGAAAGGGGTAGTGGTCTCGGCTCTCACGACTGAGGTAGAGGCGGAGATTGCCGAGGCCCAAGAGGAGGTACCACCAGGACTTCCCGCCAACAAATCATTTGTACCCCTGCATCTTCGGCCTAAGGTGTTGAAGGAACACCACGATTCGGTACTGGCTGGTCACCCAGGGGTGAAGGGCACCTTAGAGCTGGTATCGCGTCGTTTCTGGTGGCCCAAAATCCGGCAGGACGTGGTCTCGTACGTGGCAGCTTGCATCACGTGCGCTAGGGCTAAGTCACCCCGAACCCGTCCTGCTGGCACGCTACAGCCTCTGGGGGTACCCAATAGGCCATGGACAGAAATCTCCATGGATTTTATCACTGACTTGCCAGCCTCGGCAGGGAACACGGTCATCCTGGTGGTGGTTGACCGTTTTTCAAAGATGGCGCATTTTGTGGCGTTGTCTTCTTTGCCCAATGCTAAGACGTTGGCTCAGGTATTTGTGAAGGAGGTGGTCAGACTCCACGGAGTACCGTCTGACATAGTATCTGATAGGGGTACGCAATTTGTGGCGAGGTTTTGGAAAGCTTTTTGCTCAAGGTTGGGGATCAAGTTGTCACATTCATCGGCGTTTCATCCACAGTCTAATGGACAAACTGAGCGCATGAACCAAAATCTTGAACAGTATTTACGATGCTTTGTGTCCGACAACCAGGAGGAGTGGTCTACTTTCCTTCCTCTGGCCGAATTCGCATTAAATAATCACCGCCAAGAGTCATCAGGAGAGTCTCCATTCTTTTGTGTGTACGGTCAACATCCTCAGTTTTGTACCTTACGTCAGGGTGTCTCCGGGGGTGTCCCGGAGGAGGATCAGCTAGGAGCCCAATTGTCATCAGTCTGGAGGCGGGTGAAACAGCGTTTGTTGAGCATGAGTGCCAGGTACAAACGGGTGGCTGACAGTAGACGCGTGCCAGGTCCGGACCTGTGTGTGGGTGAATGGGTGTGGTTAGCTACGAAGAACATAAAACTCAAAATCCCTTCTTTAAAACTGGGTCCAAGGTTTATTGGGCCTTTTAGGATTTCTGCCATCATTAACCCAGTGGCTTATCGGTTGGAACTTCCCGCAGTGTACAAGATACACAACGTGTTTCACAGGGCTTTATTGAAAAAGGTGGTAGGCTCTGTGGACACAACGCCGATGCCACCTCCAGTCATGGTGGATGGCGAGTTAGAGTTCGAGGTCGCCAAGGTAGTGGACTCTCGAGTAGTACGCCGTACTCTTCAGTATTTGGTGCACTGGCGGGGGTATGGTCCAGAGGAGAGGTCTTGGGTTCCAGCCTCAGACATACATGCGGATCGGCTGGTCAGTTCTTTTCACCGTCGTCATCCGGACAAGCCGGGTCCTATGAGTCTTGAGGGCCCTGGGGTCCCTCGTAGAAGACGGGGTACTGTCATGTCGGACGCTGTTCACACCACAGCATCCGGCAGGCAGAGGTAGTTCCACCTCCAGCCACTATAGCCTCAGTGGCGCCGGCCTGATCTTCAGGCTCTCGGGGGTTAATCCTGCTGGAGACCAGGTTGGATGGTTAGTCACGCCCACGGTCTTTAAATAGTCATGCTGGCCTATGGGCGTCGCCGATTATAGCTTGTGTTTCATACCAAGTGGTTCCGGTCTGGAGTGGAGGTGTTCAAGAGAGAGAGATTCATATCTGGTGTCGTATGATCCGTCGTTATCCTTTCTCCTTCCCATATTTGTGTTTAGTTGTGCCCTGTTCACATTACTGTTTATTCCTGTGTGTGTGCGGCGCAGTGCAGTTTAAGTTCTCCCTGTCTGTCATTATTTGTGTGGGAGCTTTGGTGGTGACTTCTCACTGGGTGGAGGGTGGAGGGTTAAGTGCAGGGCTGAGCAGGAGATAAGGAAAGGTCGGAGGCTCAGGCATTTGCACCTTCAGCAAAAACCCTGGGTTGAGGGTCAGACAGGGTTTCCCCTAGTAAAGGGACACCACAGGGGCCCCGGGTCTTTCAGCCTTAGTTGAACTAAGCCCCCGTGACAGGTGGAGGGCTGGGATGGCTTTGCGAGAAAAGAAGTGGCGACTGGGTAGGTCATAGCATGGTACTGCGTAGGCCATGAGTTCGCGGAAAGCTGCGCTTTCAACCAACCAATAGGGCATCATCTCTAACGAGATTAGTTTTGCAATGTGGGCGTTCAAACCCAGTGTACGCGGATGAGAGGATGAGTACTTTCTTGTCCTACTTATAGTTTCTGGTAGGGTGAGCTGGACTTGTTAGCTGCATATGGTGGAACTAGCGGTGGACATGACGGACTGAGAGAGGGTTGATGATGGTGATGGAGTTGGTGTTCTTTCTGATGGCCTAGATTCAGTCTTTCGTTGCAATAACAGTGTGATTCCCTGACTGATTTGCCCTTGCGACGACAACTCAACATTTTCTGCTGGTGGACCGGTGGACTTACCGGTGGACTTACAGTGGGGGAAACAATGTAGCGTTGCTGACTACCTTCTTTGGGAGCATTAGTACATGTGGTACGTGAGTTTTGGTAGTCCGTCCACGCTTGCAAGTGCATGGTGGTTAAATGTCTTAGCATGCAACTGGTATTCAAATTTCTCAGATTTTTCCCTCGGCTAAAGGTCTTTGCGCACTTCTTACAGATAACCTTTGCCTGATCATTAGGATTTTGTTCAAAAAAGTGCCACACTGCACTCTTCCTACTATGGAAGACATTTTGAGGCCTTGCACGCTGTGCTATTTTGACCGTCTGGCCAAGCTGTCCTGCAACTCTTTAGGTTTTTGTAACCCGTTTTTGGACTGCTCCGGGCCTGCCAGATAACAGCTGTTGCGATGTCGATGCCCGCTGCGGATGCTCCTCCTCTTCTGAGCTATTGGCAGCGGCACCCTCTACCTCCAATGGATGCCAATCTGGGTCAACAACTGGGTCATCCATCACCTCCTCTTCAATGTCATGTGCACTTTCCTCTGTGTCACCGGGTATGGTGGTATAGTATGCGGGAAGGGGCAACTGAGTTTCATCTGGGTCAGATTCTGGCTCAATACACTGCAAGGACAATGTAGTGCTCTGAGTGAATGTACCAGCAGAATCATCTAGCAGTGGCTGTGCATCAGTACACTCCATGTCAGATTCATCTTTGCCTGGGTAATTCACGATTTGACTTGATAACCCAGGCATGGTATGTGAAAACAGCTCCATGGAGTAATCTGTAGTGTGGCCTGCCGCATCCTTCAATTTTGGTTGGGGTGAAGGACACAAGGAAAGGTGTGGTTCATGAACATAAGCCTCCAATGATGACTCAGTGCTTTTATTTTTTAAAACATCAGAAGAGGAGGCGATAGAGCTGGAGGCTGAGTCAGCAATGTAAGCCAAAACTTGTTCTTGAAGCTCCGGCTTTAAAAGCGGTTTACCTACTCCCAGAAAAGGGAGCCTTCGAGGCCTTGTGGAGCCAGACGATGATGCAGGCTCAACACCTCCTGCATTAGGTGCTATTTTGCTTTTGCCACTACCAGCAGATCCACCACCAACACCAACACCATCATTACCAGCTGCCAACACCCGCCCACTTCCACGGACTCTTCCACCACACTTCCTCCTCATTTTTGGGGAAAATGTACCCAAAAAGCCAACAACTATATGGTACTGTAAAACAAGGTGTGTATAGTAGTGGGGAGAATTGGAATCTCTGTAGACTTCAGGACACAGTTGGATTCTGTCAGGCCCTGTTTATTTTACACCGCAATGTGACAGGCAGATTCTGGATGGTGTAATAAAGGTGGATAGAGGACTGTGGAGAATTGGAATCTCTGTAGACTTCAGGACACAGTTGGATTCTGTCAGGCCCTGTTTATTTTACACCGCAATGTGACAGGCAGATTCTGGATGTTGTAAGAAAGGTGGATAGAGGACTGTGGAGAATTGGAATCTCTCTACACTTCAGGACACAGTTGGATTCTGTCAGGCCCTGTGTCTATAACACCGCAACGTGACCGGCAGAAATTGCCAAGTGTATGACAAACTACAAGGTGTATATAGAATTGGGCAGAATTGGAATCTCCCTAGAGTGTAGGTCTGTAAGAACGGACAAACTCCTCGGCTTTTCCTTACAGAGTCACACACTTAGATAGCTTCAATTTGGCCGTGATAACAGCCGTTACACGGTACTGAGAGAGGAGCGTGCACGTACACCGCTGTACAGTGTATGTAAAATTGTCAAGCTCCGTGTTTTTGTATACGGACTGACACACACTGTCTTTCTCTAGTTTTGAATGTAATCAAACAGCAAATATACTAAACTGTTTGAAAAATGGACAAAACTATAAGGTGTAGGTCTGTAAGAATGGACAAACTCCTCGACTTTTCCTTACAGTCACACACGTAGAAAGCTTCAATTTGGCCGTGATAACAGCCGTTACACGGTACTGAGAGAGGAGCGTGCACGTACACCGCTGTACGGTGTGTGTAAAATTGTCAAGCTCCGTGTTTTTGTATACGGACTGACGCACGCTGTCTCTCTCTAGTTTTGAATGTAATCAAACAGCAAATATACTAAACTGTTTGAAAAACAGACAAAACTTTAAGGTGTAGGTCTGTAAGAACGGACAAACTCCTCGACTTTCCTTACAGAGTCACACACGTAGATAGCTTTAATTTGGCCGTGATAACAGCTGTTACATGGTACTGTGTGAGGAGCATACACCGCTGTACGGTGTGTGAAAAAATGAACGCTCACTACCTCACCAGAACAAAACAATACAATTTGGATTGCTTTTAAAAAAGCAGTTTGAACACCAGTGTGCACACAGCAATGCAGCTAGCCTTAAAAGGCAGGCTAATCACCACCAGCGCTGCTGCACAAAAGCAAAAATCTTCACCTTTCACTGCACAGTAACTACAGTGAAAAGCGCTAGCAGCAGAAGCAGCTTTTTTTTCTTTTTGCCTTCCTAACTCTCTCCCTACAGAATCAGCAGCTGCAGCAGCTTTCCCTACTCTGAGAGCAGCATGAGTAACATGGCGGTCGGCGTCCCCGCCCTTTTATACCCCCTGTGACGCCACACAATGAAGCCAATCACTTGCATGCCCTTCTCCAAGATGGTGGTGACTGCTGCCTATGTCATCACGTTGCCCACAGTGTCCGTTCTTCCTGATTGGCTGAAAAAGGGCGCTAAAGCATCTTTTGAAAAGCGACTTTGGCGCTAAAGTCGCCGACCTCGTGGCCGACCTCACGCTAAGGTCGGGTTTCGTTTCATGAAACCCGACTTTTGCGAAAGTCGGCGAATTTTGAATTTTTTCGACCCATTTGCTCAACTCTAGCTCTGAGCAAGGAGGGCTGAACTATTAACCCAAAGAAATGTGCCATAGGAGATTAGGGTGTTTCATTTTTCTGAAGTTATGATTTTCATATGACTTTGCTTGAATCCTTGGTCTAAGCCATCTAAAAGATCCATGTAAAAAATTTTTGCGAAGTCGATTAATATTTAGGGGTTGCACACTTTGATCACTTTTATCTGAAAGTACTGAAATTCATGAAAATGTATCATCAACATCACACTGATGTGTATGTTGTGTTTCTATTATGTTTTGCAGGTAGTTAAACTGGAAATGAGTACTGGAAAGGGAATTTGGTTACTTGAAAAGGTGCCTGGTGGTGAATTTTTGGGAGCTCGACTCCCTTCCAAGGAACAAGTGCTTTTAGTTTTCATTTACCATCACAAGGAAATGAAAGAAACACTCTTGTGTGCTGCTAAATCCACAAGTATTAAATTACAGGAAGTGTGGAAGAAAGCAAGTATCCCTGTCATGACAGAGGAGAATATCCGAACTCGTATACAGAAGTTTATACAAGGAATATCAACATCTGGGTAAAGAGAAATCAAGAAACACTGACAAAGCAAATATGAAGCAGTAGATTTGAAAAGGTGATCTTGTTGAGCTATTTGATATTGCCAGGCAAAATGTGATGTCCATGAATAGCGTACAAGAAGACGATAAAGCAGTCCTTATGTCACAAAGAGAGGATCATATGAATTCATCAATGAGTGGTGTAGATAAGGTTCTTGCCTCACAAATTAAAAAGAAGAAAATAAATACAGAAAAAAAGAAGGCATACAAGATGAAACATTATAAAGAAATCGCCAAAATGAACAAGACAGTTATAGTGGAACACTCAGTCTCATCTCCATCACCATCAATTCACGAAGAGGACGAATTTTCTGCACCACCAGTGAAAAAATCTTGTGCGGGTCGTAGATTAAAACCTCTTGATCACACACGGCTACATGGGATCGAGCACAACTCTCCAT